>NC_090928.1:393410418-394035418 GCF_040938575.1 Ambystoma mexicanum | reverse complement strand
TCCAGTGATGAGGGAGACTGTCTTTAGTAATCACAGAGCTTTAAGTTTATCTTGGTGGGGAAAAGAGGCAAGGTCGCAAGGCAGGGAGTGGAGGTGGCAGTTACCAACAGGGGTGGGGGGAAGAGGAGGACTAGGCTCAACATTTCAAGAGAAATCAGGATGTCCCTGGTTTTCCAATTTGTAGAGAAATGTAACTTTCATATTCCAAAGCACCCTTAGTGACTACGTTGATTACACACCATTCCTGAGGCACTTGGCGGCAGGCAAATTCCCCCCTAGAGAACCCAGACAAGACTACCAGAATACCTTTGATAGAGAATTAGTTGAAAAAGGAAGGGAGTTGAGGAGAGCTCTCAGGGGAGTTGCTAGAAAGAATGGGATAAAATTAAACCACCTGGACCTGGTTGTAATTAACTTAAAGTTTTAAAGGGCCTGGATCCGTTGGCATAAAGCATTGATGATCCAACACAATGCAGAAACAATGCTAAAAGCAGTCTTGAAAAAAGACGAGAAGTATGGAGTCTCCTTAAAAACTAAATCTGCATTCAGTCAGCTCTTCAGTCGAACAGTGTCTCAGAGGCAGATTGGGTAGAGCACTTTAAAAACCTGTACCTACCTGGAGGCAGCCAGGAAGTGACCAAGGACCCTATGCCTCTAGGAAAGTGGTTGGTCCCCTATGACGTTGACGACATTAGGTCTAAAATACGCAGGGCCAGTACATCAAGAGCACCTGGCCAAGATGGCCTAACTAATGCCATCCTTAAACAGGACCTGGGCATCTTTCCTGAATATACTGTTTAAACAGATAGAGAAGCGAAGAACTATCCCAGACTCATGGCGGAAAGCCACAGTGATTCCGATCTTCAAGAGGGGCAATAGGGAAGATGCAAAAAACAATTGCCCTATTGCCCTCCTTGACGCTATTAGCAAGACTGTCTGGTCCCTGCTGCTGTCTCTGCTAAATGGGTGGTCAATCTCAGAGGATCACAGACAGATTTCGAACAAGCTTTGTCCGGGGTCTTGGTACAAGCCCTAATATCGCAGTGCTTTCCATCTTAAAGGGACACGCATTGGAAGGCAAAGTGAAATTTTACATCGCATTTGTCCACCTAGTGGCAGCATTCAATAGTGTATGTCGGTCTAGGTTATGGGACAAACTTACGAACTGAAACTGCCCTGTACAGCCGCTCCATTGCGGGACTTCAATGCGGGTTAGGTTAAATAGAGAATGTCATCTCTCAGAGGAAATTCCAACAGCTAGAGCGCTGAAGCAGGGTTGCCCCCAAGCACCCGCTGTGGGATGTATTTACCCATGCATCCGGGCCCTACCTCAAAACTGTGCAGTACTAGCATTGAAAACATCATAATG
This sequence comes from Ambystoma mexicanum, assembly GCF_040938575.1. Taxonomy (NCBI): domain Eukaryota; kingdom Metazoa; phylum Chordata; class Amphibia; order Caudata; family Ambystomatidae; genus Ambystoma; species Ambystoma mexicanum. The sequence continues at coordinate 394,034,049 of NC_090928.1, read as the reverse complement.
GCCAGAGCTCCCCAGAAAATGCACAGGAAAATCCCATTTTGCCTATATTGCGAGTTCAGAGATGCAATGCTGATTGCCAAAAGCAAACCCATACTGTTGGGAATTCATTTTTCTTGAATGTCAAATATGGCAAAATCATGGGCACAGAATTACTTTACTGCAGAAACACACCAATGCCATGTCCTGAACATGGACAATCTACTCCATATAATATCACTTGCTGAAAGGAATCAATCTAAAAGAAAAAAATCCCAAGGATGGATGCAGTAACCACAAAATCCTGATGGTGGCGCTAGCGGTCTAAACTCTGACAGGAGAGCTGTCTTGCAAACTGCATGAGTGCAAAGAAAGGGGTCTTATTTCATCAAAGGTTCAAAGGGGTTGCCTGTCCTGAGAACTCTTAACACTTCAGAACTCAACACAAGAAGCCAGGAAATAACAGGGTTCTGTTAATTAAATGCAAAGTGGCCCCCTGGCCTCCTGATGTGAGCTTGCCAGACACCACACAAAGGACCCTTTCCTCTGAAAGGAATATGTTAATTCTGGATGTTTGCTGTCAACAAAGATCTGCCAGCCAGCAGAGATCTGTGACTGACCCACCCAAGTCTTGGAGGCGGACCTCAACACTCTGAGGACTGAATTGAAAGTAAAAAATATATTTTACAAAAACAGTGATAACTCTTTGTAATCAAATAACAGAAATGTATAACTTTGAGAGCTTTAATTTAAAAAATGTACCTTTAATTCAAGCCTAAACTCGAATTTGTGTGATGTTCTGGGGCAAAACCCCATTGTTTATTAATATTACAGACTCCCTGTTTCAGCTAGACAAACGAAAATGCATTGGCATGTGGGTAGATATGTGAGGAACAGTTGTATAAAATTTAATGAAGATCCAATGTTGTTTAGCACATGAAAAAGTGCTAGAAGTTGCCATTTCTGAATGCAAGCTCTTAGAAACAGCAGATTTGGACAGAGACATGGCTAAATTCAGCCACACCATGTATATGTAATTTCAAGCAACTGTGTAACTGTGAAATATGTCTTTTATTATCAAATATAGAATATGTGCAATCTGACAGAGGAGTGTCCTATCTGCAAGCCATAAAATGACATTCCTCTGACTCACAGTTCATTCCCCAATCAAATAAGAAATGGAAGTTTGACCAATTAGAAGCTGAGAGAGAGGTAGGGTCAGTGATGCTAGAACACACCCACATTCTAAACACATAAAAGCAGACAGACAGGACAGATAGGGACCTTCAAAATCCATCTGCCGCGGGACGCTCTGCCGGAAAAATCCATACTTTACCTCCATCAAACCTCCAGAGAGCCAAACTAGAGACTTCAATCTATCCAGAACTAGAGACCAGACCAGAGGGAGAAAGCAGTGCTGTACCCAGAGAGAAAGCAGTGCTGTGCCCAGAGAGAGACCCGAGCCCAGTCCAAAACCCTGACCAGATCCATGGCGAGGCCCATTTCACTCAAGAATATAGTGTGAGTACCTAGAAAACTGTGCAGAACCAATCTCTTAGTTAAAATAATATAATTCAATCTATTTAATCTAAGTAGAACTGCCTCCTAACTGTCACCTGTCATTTGTAAAGCTGTCACTTGTCATTTTCTAGTCGCAAGCTGCACTTGTCTTTTTGAACTTTAAAATTTCAAATCTGAAAAACGACCTTCACAAAATCGCTCATATCTCCGCAACCGTTTGTGCTAGAGACTTGCAATAACTTTTATTTGAAAGCTTAGAATCTTAGCTTTGAATCGCACCTAGAACCGCATTCCTACCCCTTATAGTTTTACCGCAATTGTAAAAACTGCTGCTGCTTGCCTTCCATTTGCCAGAAATTCGTTTAACCTGCTAACTATCCCTGCATCATTGCTAGTGTGAGCCTGGACTAATATTAACTAGATACCACTCACCCTGAACCTCTGAAAGGGAATTAAAAGCATTTCCAGCATATTTCTCATCCATTGCTAGCACATATCAAAGCATTTTGCCTGTGTTTTCAAAACCCCTATCTGTTTTCTGTAGTGTAAGCTTGCTGGGGTGAACTGATTTACATTGATTGTATTTCTGAGAACTGTGCGTTTTCCTTCCATTTCCTTGCCTTGCATCAAGGGGGGGAGGGGATTGCCAGAGAAAAGTGATTACATTGTTTGGTTGAAATCATATTGAGTATTTTCTGTACTGCATTCCTTGAATATTGCATCCACCTGAGCTTACATAAAGCATCCTCTACCACATTATACTTTTGTTCCTATTTACCAGTGTGCTACCTTATCCATTTCATGTCAACTCATTAGTGATTATAAGAAGTGTGCTAGTGCCTGATTCTCCGTTGTTGATCTTTATCATATCAGATTAAGTGTGCTATTCAATTATTAATTTATTATAAAGTGTGATATTTATATATTTTAAATTATCAAATAAACCTTTTAAACTTGCAAAACAGAACTACTTCTTGGCTCAGTGGGGTCAGGGGGATTCCAAGAGAGGGGTGTTATATAGGGGTAGTCATCCAGAACGCATGAACTGGACCTAAAGATATATCAATAAGGGTTTTCATTCAGTATTCTAGACTAGGCGTTAACTTAGCTGTAGTGCTGAATTGAATCCTCTTACAAATTGGGGGCTCGAGCCGAGACGTTGGGTTAGATTTACCACTTGTGCAGCTTAATACAGTGTGCTAACTGACGGGATACATACATCCGGTCGGATCACCACGCTGCATTACGCTGTGAAGCATTCCTCAAAAGGGACACTCCAAGAAAAGTTCTGTTCTGCAAAAATAAAATACAAACTTCTGTAAGTCAGGACAGAGACCAATTTCTAGAATGACGACCTTAGTAGACATGAAAATAGCCAGAGAGCACCTCTTGCATAAGCTATTTGTGAGAGGTGAATGGACCGAACAGGGCCAGGATGTGTGGTTGCAGGCCATCACACAACAGGTCACTGAAACAGGGTCAGATATATATAGAGATCAGGGTCCCTTACATGTGGCCCTGAGTGAACTATATATGGCTCCTAAAGCCAAAGAGGAACACAATAAGATTGCCAGGATAGCAGCATACCTGTACCTATATATGGGAGACATGCAGGATAGATGTGCTGAAAGCCAAAATCTGGCAAATAGGCAACAGATGGCATTACAGAAGGCCCAATCTGACCTGGTCTCTTCTGAGCAGAGGCTGCAGAGGAGCCAGGAGTCAGAAGATGATAGTAGGCAGCACATCATTAAAATAAAGAAGGATATGGATGTGCTGCAACAGGAAAAGGTAGAACAGGATACCAGATTTCTGGCCTTGCAGGAATACCAAGAAGGTTTGGACTCCCTACTGCAAAACCAGAAAAAGCTGGAGCAACAACTGGACTTCAACAGGGTATGTGCTGAGCAGGTAGTCACCCTGCAAGGCCACCTAGATAGAGTGAAGGCAGAGAGCAACAAACTAATTCTGAAAGACCTGGATACCCAGGCAGAGTTTGATCAGGAGCGCCAGAATGCTGGTGCCTTCCAAAGGCAGAGGGACGACCTGGCAGCACAGATGCAGGCTCTCAGTCAGGAAAGGGATACCTTAGGCCAGGAAGTCTGCCATTTAAAAAGAAAAATGGAAGAAAATCACCTGACCCACCAGGGACTGGGTGACCTCCAAAAAGAACACCAGAACTTGCTAGAGCACACCAGGAGGGTGGAGGATGCTCTAGCAAGAAAGGAGCAGGCCAATAGGGACACAGCTCAGGAGGTAAACCTCCTGCAGCAAAGACTGGCCCAGTTCTCCAGGACCAACCAGGAAGCACAGAGGGAAAATGAGGCCCTCTGCCAGCACAATGAGAGGCTCCAGCAACAGGTAGCGATGCAGGAGAAACTGATAGAGTCGAGTAAGGCCTTAACAGAGGAACTGAAAGCACAAATGCAGGCTCTTGCATTGCAACAGGGAGCAGGGGCGGATAGAGATGAGGTCCGCTGGGAAAGAGAGACTCCTGACCATAACCGCAGGAGCCCTAACCCCAGGGGCCTTCATCTCCCCCAGTCCCTGGACTCTACCACCCCCATGTCCCCTGGCGCACATGAGCACAGGGCCGCAGGGATGGCAGATTACTATCCAGCTAAGAGTATGGGGCTCATAGGCCAGTACCACTCAGGAATGGAGGGGTGGGCACCCGGGTATGGGCACCCAAGTACAGTACAGTTCAATGGGGAACCCCAGGAGAGTAGGCCCATTAAGGGCATCCTGAAAACCTCTGCCCAGTTAGGTCAGTGGAGGGGGTACCCATCAAATCCTGGCAGCAAGGAGGAATCGGAAGACTCCTCTGAACTGCGCAGGACACAGGAGACCAGGTCCCCACATTCTGCCAGCCATTCCCAGGCTCGCAGAATCCGGGAAAACCTGGAAGAACAGACGGGAACCTCTGGGAGCAGTGCCTCTGAGTCCGAGGAAGAATGGACAAGGGTTACCCGAACCAAAAGGGCCAATAAGGCAAAAAGGGCCTTGCTTAAGGACCCCTTAAAGCAGATTAAGGCGATCAGGAGCGTCATCACGCCTTACCATAAGAACGCTAAGTATTCTGTTTGGGAGCACTTAGAGTTGTTTGAACAAATGATGGAGACTTTCCATTTGAAGGACAGCCAAAGCTGTATTCAATATGTAAAGTGGACCTTCTCCCCGGAATACTCCAGTTTCTTTGCGGGGCTGGAGGACCAAAATCATTTAAGATGGTCCACCTATAAGGCGGCCATCTTGAAACATTTTTCTGTTCACAGAAATCCTCAAGAGGCTCGCAAGGCAGCCTACAATTTGCAATGTGGGGAGGATCAGGCCCCACAAGAGTTTGTGCAGGAGTTAAAGCGTGCTTTTGCACAGACCACAAGAAGGGTGCGCACGGATAGCAGGGAATTTATTAATACGTTTTTCCATGCCTTGCCCAAATATATCATGACCCAGCTCGTGAGGGATTTTCACGAGAAAAGATCTTTAGACTGGGTCATTGAACAGGCTACCCGGATCTATGAGGTGCAGAAACCGATAGATAGCAAAAGTAATGCCCAGAAAAACCCCAAAGCCAACAGCACCCCTGCTGCTGCCAAGGTGGCAGAGGTAAAGGTCACCCCTGTTTTGAATTTGGAGATGGGGGGGCCTAAAAACCTGCCTGCACCTAATAATGCTAGGCCCAGGAGGTCCTCGGGTCAGTCACAGACAGGGAGCCAAGGAGGCAGCCCCACAAATGGGGTCCCTCGCTCTCCTGATTATGTAAGTCCCCGTTACAAGGGAAATCGACCCATCCTGGGTTATGTGTGGACTCCTCCAGCCCAAGGGGGGGGATCCAGACAAGCACCTAACCCAGGGAACTTCCCTCCAAACTTCCCACAGGAGGGCAGAAATTTACCAAACCCTGGGCAGAACTTTTTCCCCAGATATCCACCCGACTTTCAGCCCCAAAACCATCCATCCTTCTTTCCCCAATTCCCTGAGCCCAGACCACTGAATCCGGGAGAGGGGAGGCCAAGGGTGGAGGGGTACCCAAATCTTCCCAACCCGGGGTATTACCAGAGGAGGGACAGCTACCCTTCCCGGGATCAGCCCAGGGGAGAAAACAGGGCCCCGTATCAGCCTGAGCGGGTTTCCCAGTTAGAGCGCCAGGTTCAAAACATGGCGCGGGATATGGGTCACATACTGAGGGCTCAGCAGAACCCTCAGATCAGCATGCCGGCGCAGAACGCACCCAACTCTGGACCTGGTGCTCCAGAACAATGACGGGGGCAGCACCCCGATAACTCACCGGTTCCCAGGGAGGAGGCACAAGGGGAAGGGGGGTGTAAAGCCTTGGAGGAAGCTTCCTTCCTCACTTGTAAACAGCCCCTGGAAACCCAGGAACCGGAAACAAAATCTCTTGCCCCTGAAAGTCTGCCTCCTAAGGAGCAGAGGGGGGGTAGGAGAAACAAAAGACCCAAACAGACTCAGTTTGAGGAGGAGGTACAGATCTTCCAATTTGAGGGAGAGGGATCCTCAGAGGATCCTGGGAAAAGGATCTTCTCCTTCAGAGAGGGGGGAACTCCTCCCAAAGAAAAATGGGTCCCTAGGGATGCAAATCCAGACTGGGGAGATGTGGAGACTGAGCTACCGCCGCCCACCATCTCATCACAGAACCAACAGCAAGAAAATCCCCTGGTTCAAACCCATCCTGGTGACTGCCTCCAAAAAGGGGGGGGGCGGCCCGGAACCGGAGCCAGGGGAACCCACAAGGGCTCTGATCTCCAGTTGCCAACTTTTTCTTTCAGATTCCCAAGGCTCTCCACAGAATTCTGCCCAAATCTCTTCGCTAGCGATGTCCAAAACCAGAAAATTAGCCCACCAGTTGTCCAAAAATGTACATTATCTGTGCCCCCTTGAGGAGAAGGAGGGAAGATACTATGCCCCGGTACGAGTACAGGGGCAGGGTACAATCTCGGCACTGGTGGACACTGGATCTCAAGCTACCCTTCTGTCCAGAAGGGCCTTTGACGAACTAAATGCAGGAAGGGGAGAGAATTACCAAATTCCTCTCACCTCTCTTCCTGGACAACTACAGAACTTTGACGGGAAGGAAATTCCCGTCGAGGGGACGGCAGACTTGGACATTAAAATTGGGCGACATAAGTTGAAACACCCGGTCATAGTTGTGACCCCAGAGGGCACCCCTTGTTTACTAGGGAATGACCTCCTGAGAAGGTTGTCACCCCTAATAGATTGTGTAAACGAGGTCCTCTGGACCCAGACTAGCCGACCAATAAAATTAAAACAGAGTGTCAACCATGTTAGTTTAAACGGCACCTGCCACATGGTTGAACAAAAATCTGACCAAGTAGAATTTCACTTCCAGAATAGCCAAATTCCAGACGTGACAGTAATAGCAGTAGGACAACAGACTGGTGATGGGGGGTCCTCTCTATTTCTGAAAATCAACCTTCCTTCCAGTCTAAAGTGGTACTCCACGCTGGAAGGAAACACTCTGAGATTCTATACTAATCCACAATCAGAAACTCCCACTCCTATAGTCCAGAAAGATGTGAAATCAGCTCAAAGCCTGGCTGATATTCAGCAAATTGGAGAGCAGTTGTTCATCCCTGTTCAGTTAAATGATGGGAAGGACTCTGTTCTCGCTCGAGTGTGTGTGAACAACGGTAAGAGCTTCATCAGCGAAGCCATGTTTCGCCAACTCCCAAAAGATCCAGCCATTCCCACCTTCAAACTGATAGACAAATGGGAAATGGACCTGGAAGCACCCAATTCAAAACATCTCCTGCCAAGCAGGTGTATGCTCAAAATCTCCATTGGCAACAAGAGCATAGTCCACAATTGTTGGGTCGTGCGAGACGTCCCTGCCGCCTTTTACTTAGGCAGTGACATTCTCAATCGCTTTGCCATTAGTTTGGACCTAATAAACTTCAAAGCTTGGTCCCGATTAGCGGATAATCCCATGGGCTTTGATGATCCAGAAAAAGCATTTAGGTCAGCTCAATTGCTACCTTATGCAGTTGAAATTCAGGTTAAAGAGGAAGTCACCATCCCAGAAAGGACCCGACAATTCTCCCTGGAAGTGAAAGTTAAAAGGGGACAAGAGTTGAAAAACCCTGATGCTTACATACATCTAAATGCTTCTTTCCAACAGCAAGGGTTGGGGGTAAACCCAACTCCATTAGTCAACATAGAACATGACACCATTCTAATAGAGGTGGATAACAGCGACTTAAAGAGTATTACTCTAGCCGCAGGCACCATTATTGGAATGGCGGTTGATGACCGACATTTCTCCATTGATCTTGTAAATGAACTGTTAGGACCAATCCCCAAGGACTGTTTTGACAGTGACAGTGATGACAATACAACACCAGACAGGATTTTTACCCGGCATGGGGGGGAACTTCCTGGTGTACACTTCCTGCCCCTATGGTAAGGAAGATGTGACTTGTGACTTCAGGAGGGATGAGGTGATCTTCCAGGTCCATGAAGGCTGCCTTGCCCACCTGAAGCCTCCGGTCCAAATTAGCACTCTGACCAGGGACTTCTCCACCCAGCTGGAGGAGGCCGCGGAGATAGCCAAACCAGAAGTCTTTCCAGGCTTCAGGCAGATGGTGGAAGAGAGAGTCAACCTAGCTGATGCCTGTGTGACTCTGGAACAAAAGCAAAAGTTGAAACAAGTTTTCTTGGATTTCCAAGATCTCTTTGCGGTAGACTCGTATGACTGTGGTCGCACTGACATCCACACAACAACAATCCCCACGGACCCTGGCATGACTCCTGTGTTTGTGAAGCAATATCGCTTGCCTCTCGCATCAATGGAGTCCCTTACTGAAATAATTAAGAACCTTGAGTCCCGGGGAATAATCCGTCCAGTCCACAGCACCTTCAATAATCCGGTGCTGGGAATATTGAAGCCAAACGGCCAGTGGAGACTCTGTGCCGACCTCAGGGAGCTCAACAAACGGGTCCATACTTCCCGATGGCCACTGCCCTACATTGACCAAGGGCTGGCCCAGATCCAGGGGTCACAGGTATTCACTGCAATAGACCTGACCAATGGGTACTGGACCGTGCCTGTCAGTAGGGAGGACCAATACAAACTGGCTTTCACCTTTGGGGGCCAGCAGTACACATGGACCCGGACTCCCTTCGGATACCTCAACTCCGGCAATGAATTCAACATTTTCCTACATAAGGCCATGCCCGACCTGGGTGCGAGGGGTAACCTGGCTTATGTAGATGATGTCCTCATCAAAAGCTCAACTGTTGAGGAACACATAGCGGAGATCCGTTATGTTCTGACACAGTTGAGGGCCGCCGGAGCAAAACTTTCCTTTCAGAAAGCACAGTGGTGTAAAACACGTGTTAACTTCTTGGGGCATGAGATTACTCCTCAGGGTCTTTGTCCCCAGGAAAAGAAAGTGGAAGCACTTCAGAAACTGAAAGACCCCACAACTCTGCGGGAACTAAGGAGCCTCCTTGGACTGACTAATTACAGCAGAAAGTTCATTGAGGGCTACGCAGAGATCACTAGACCCCTGATTCATCTCCTGAAGGGGGGGGTCAAGTGGGAATGGGGTCCAGAACAAGCCGAGGCAGTAAAACAACTCAAAAGAAGCCTCTCACAAGCGCCTTGCCTAGCTTACCCGGTCAGAAACAAGGAGTTCTTCCTGGAGACAGGGTTCTCTAATACGTGCTTGACGGCAGTATTATATCAAAAGCATGAAAAGGTCAATAAAGTAATCTCCTATGCGAGCAAAACTTTATCCTCTGTGGAGGAAAAATTCAACGATTGTGAGAAGGCACTCCTGGCAACGGTGTGGGCATTGAAGAATTACCGCCCGTTTATCCAGGGGGAACACATCATAGTGGAGACTCCACACCAGCCTCTGCAATATCTCCAAAGTGACAGAATCCGGGCCGGAAATGTGAGTAATTCCCGAATTACTTCCTGGATTCTGTCAATGCAAGGCTTTCCTGTGGAGGTCAGATATGGCCAAAACAAGAAGAGTCCCCTCGCGCAAGGTCTGGCTGACTTGCATGATTGTGCCAGAGAAAACTGTCTCGAGGACGAAAGTCTTAAAATAAAGGACAACACGGAGGCATATCTTAATTCCCCACACAAAGTCTTTGAAGAAGACAAGTGTGAGGGAATGCCCACTGTGTATGTGGATGGATGCTCTTACCATGTTGACAACGACGGGGAGAAAGAACTGGTGGCCGGCGTAGGGAATGCATGGGTGAATGAGTCCCCAGAACCCTCCGCTGGATACAAAATTGGTCCCCGAAGTAGTCAGGTGGCAGAATTGATGGCTGTGCATCAGGCCATCCTCACTGCTGTCCAGCATCAACTCCACGAACTGGTCATAATCACAGATTCGGATTATGTACGGAACGGGTTCGTGGAGCACCTGGTTAATTGGAAAACCAGAGGCATGTTATGTGCTAACCACAAACCCTTGAAACATGGGAAGTTGATCCAAAACATTGATGATTTGGTCACCTCGAATGAGATGACCATCTATTGGAAAAAGATCAAGGGTCATTCCAAAGTAGAGGGACCAGACAAAACTGGAAATGACTTAGCTGATCAGCTGGCCAAAACCGGGGCCATCCAAGGGGATCTAATTGAGATTGAGTCCCTATTGGGGGAAATCCAGGTCACTGCTATCACTAGGTCCCAGACAAATGCTCACAACGACCTTTCAATTGCACAATGGAGTAAGGAGACCCCTGATGCTGATTTGATTACTGCTCAGAAGGGGGATCCAATAATTGGTAAATTTTACCAGCACCTTGAGGACCCTGAGAACTTTCCCCTGACGGATACCGATTATATTGGGAAAGAGGACCTAAGAGTGTTGATGAAATGTCCAAAAATGTTCCGGATCCAAGACGGTTTGTTGGTAAGGAAATCCAAAGCTGGCCACGACCAGTGGGTGGTTCCTACCTCATTCCGAAGCCTGATGTTAAGTCACGCCCATGATGCGGCCACCGCCGGTCATAGGGGGTTTCACACAACATTGGAAATCTTAAGAGAGGTTGCATACTGGCCACACATGGGGCAGGACCTCGACCAATACTTGAAGGGGTGTCTTGTGTGTGCACAATTTCAGCCATCATCCCTCACGCACCGGGCGCCTTTACAAAAGAGGGGAATGACACTGCCATGGTCAGATTTACAAATCGACTTTGTAGGCCCTGTGATTCGCTCGGCTAGGGGGAATAAGTACATGTTGACTGTGACATGCTTGTTTACCAAGTGGGTGGAATGTCTCCCAGCCCCAAATTGCAAGGCAGAAACTGCAGCTGCCTTGATGATTAACCACATCTTTTCCCGTTTTGGTCTACCTCAAAGGATTGAGTCAGACAGAGGTAGCCACTTCACCAGTGAAGTAATGACAAAGATGTGGGAGATACTGGGGGTCAAGAGAAAGCTGCATATTGCTTATAGACCAGCTTCTTCTGGGGCAGTAGAGAGATATAACCGAACCATTGTGAGCATATTAAAGAAGTTTGTGGCAGATTCTGGGCCAAGTTGGGATATCCGATTACCTCTGGTCCTAATGGCTATCAGATCTACCCCTTCATCTGCAACCAAAATGTCACCATTTGAGTTGATGACTGGACGCAAGATGGTGCTTCCCCAGCATTTGCTCTACAGGACCCAAGAGCAGACACTGATAAATGCCTCCACTACTCATGAGTATGTAGAGAATTTAAGGAAACACCTCCAAAATGCTTTTGCTTATGCTCAGCGGAATCTAGAAAGATCAGCTGATAGCATGAAGACCCATTATGACCTGAAAACTTCCAGGAAGGAATATCAGGTGGGAGACCGGGTCTATCTATACAACTTCCAAAGGAACCAGGCCAAGCAGCGCAAATTTTTGCCTACATGGAAGGGACCCTTTGAGATCATCGACAAAATCTCCCCTGTGGCCTACAAAATCCACATCCCCAAAGGTCCTTTGGCAGCGGGGGAAGACAAGTGGGTCCACATAAACCAGTTGAAGTGTTGCCATCCCAGGCACACTCTGCAACAACTGGAGGAATCCTCTGGAATCCTAGCGGGTACTGTCTCAGACTAATTCAGTTCCAATCATAAAACATACCACATCTAGTCTCTAAAAATACTGTGATTTGCATGAAACTGTCTCTTAGTTATACTGTTGTTTTTTCAAAATAAGAATGTAATGTTTCATTATGATGAAATGCATATGCTGCCCCACTATCTCAACAGTGGTGGAAAAACGTCTATGAGTAGGTATTGCCGCTCTTCCTTTGTCGTCCTAGGAGAAAGAAGACCTTGAGAATGACCAAGAAGGACGATCCGGAGACCGGGAACGAAGATCCAATGGGCCCAGTGGACCGCCCAATACTCCCATCAGGACCGGCGAGGAGAACCGATCGATCCGACCGGATGGAGGAAAAGATGCTGAACTGTGCCATTTATCGGAAGAAGATGAAAACTACATCCCAGATCTTGCGGGTCCCATTAGTGAAGGATCAGATGGCCACCGCAAGAAGGGGGGCTTGTGGGATGTATTTACCCATGCATCCGGGCCCTACCTCAAAACTGTGCAGTACTGGCATTGAAAACATCATAATGGCCAGAGCTCCCCAGAAAATGCACAGGAAAATCCCATTTTGCCTATATTGCGAGTTCAGAGATGCAATGCTGATTGCCAAAAGCAAACCCATACTGTTGGGAATTCATTTTTCTTGAATGTCAAATATGGCAAAATCATGGGCACAGAATTACTTTATTGCAGAAACACACCAATGCCATGTCCTGAACATGGACAATCTACTCCATATAATATCACTTTCTGAAAGGAATCAATCTAAAAGAAAAAAATCCCAAGGATGGATGCAGTAACCACAAAATCCTGATGGTGGCGCTAGCGGTCTAAACTCTGACAGGAGAGCTGTCTTGCAAACTGCATGAGTGCAAAGAAAGGGGTCTTATTTCATCAAAGGTTCAAAGGGGTTGCCTGTCCTGAGAACTCTTAACACTTCAGAACTCAACACAAGAAGCCAGGAAATAACAGGGTTCTGTTAATTAAATGCAAAGTGGCCCCCTGGCCTCCTGATGTGAGCTTGCCAGACACCACACAAAGGACCCTTTCCTCTGAAAGGAATATGTTAATTCTGGATGTTTGCTGTCAACAAAGATCTGCCAGCCAGCAGAGATCTGTGACTGACCCACCCAAGTCTTGGAGGCGGACCTCAACACTCTGAGGACTGAATTGAAAGTAAAAAATATATTTTACAAAAACAGTGATAACTCTTTGTAATCAAATAACAGAAATGTATAACTTTGAGAGCTTTAATTTAAAAAATGTACCTTTAATTCAAGCCTAAACTCGAATTTGTGTGATGTTCTGGGGCAAAACCCCATTGTTTATTAATATTACAGACTCCCTGTTTCAGCTAGACAAACGAAAATGCATTGGCATGTGGGTAGATATGTGAGGAACAGTTGTATAAAATTTAATGAAGATCCAATGTTGTTTAGCACATGAAAAAGTGCTAGAAGTTGCCATTTCTGAATGCAAGCTCTTAGAAACAGCAGATTTGGACAGAGACATGGCTAAATTCAGCCACACCATGTATATGTAATTTCAAGCAACTGTGTAACTGTGAAATATGTCTTTTATTATCAAATATAGAATATGTGCAATCTGACAGAGGAGTGTCCTATCTGCAAGCCATAAAATGACATTCCTCTGACTCACAGTTCATTCCCCAATCAAATAAGAAATGGAAGTTTGACCAATTAGAAGCTGAGAGAGAGGTAGGGTCAGTGATGCTAGAACACACCCACATTCTAAACACATAAAAGCAGACAGACAGGACAGATAGGGACCTTCAAAATCCATCTGCCGCGGGACGCTCTGCCGGAAAAATCCATACTTTACCTCCATCAAACCTCCAGAGAGCCAAACTAGAGACTTCAATCTATCCAGAACTAGAGACCAGACCAGAGGGAGAAAGCAGTGCTGTACCCAGAGAGAAAGCAGTGCTGTGCCCAGAGAGAGACCCGAGCCCAGTCCAAAACCCTGACCAGATCCATGGCGAGGCCCATTTCACTCAAGAATATAGTGTGAGTACCTAGAAAACTGTGCAGAACCAATCTCTTAGTTAAAATAATATAATTCAATCTATTTAATCTAAGTAGAACTGCCTCCTAACTGTCACCTGTCATTTGTAAAGCTGTCACTTGTCATTTTCTAGTCGCAAGCTGCACTTGTCTTTTTGAACTTTAAAATTTCAAATCTGAAAAACGACCTTCACAAAATCGCTCATATCTCCGCAACCGTTTGTGCTAGAGACTTGCAATAACTTTTATTTGAAAGCTTAGAATCTTAGCATTGAATCGCACCTAGAACCGCATTCCTACCCCTTATAGTTTTACCGCAATCGCGGAACACGCATCCGCGAATTTTGCCGCGATTTGCAAATTTCTTCACATGTAAAAACTGCTGCTGCTTGCCTTCCATTTGCCAGAAATTCGTTTAACCTGCTAACTATCCCTGCATCATTGCTAGTGTGAGCCTGGACTAATATTAACTAGATACCACTCACCCTGAACCTCTGAAAGGGAATTAAAAGCATTTCCAGCATATTTCTCATCCATTGCTAGCACATATCAAAGCATTTTGCCTGTGTTTTCAAAACTCCTATCTGTTTTCTGTAGTGTAAGCTTGCTGGGGTGAACTGATTTACATTGATTGTATTTCTGAGAACTGTGTGTTTTCCTTCCATTTCCTTGCCTTGCATCAAGGGGGGGAGGGGATTGCCAGAGAAAAGTGATTACATTGTTTGGTTGAAATCATATCGAGTATTTTCTGTACTGCATTCCTTGAATATTGCATCCACCTGAGCTTACATAAAGCATCCTCTACCACATTATACTTTTGTTCCTATTTACCAGTATGCTACCTTATCCATTTCATGTCAACTCATTAGTGATTATAAGAAGTGTGCTAGTGCCTGATTCTCCGTTGTTGATCTTTATCATATCAGATTAAGTGTGCTATTCAATTATTAATTTATTATAAAGTGTGATATATATATATTTTAAATTATCAAATAAACCTTTTAAACTTGCAAAACAGAACTACTTCTTGGCTCAGTGGGGTCAGGGGGATTCCAAGAGAGGGGTGTTATATAGGGGTAGTCATCCAGAACGCATGAACTGGACCTAAAGATATATCAATAAGGGTTTTCATTCAGTATTCTAGACTAGGCGTTAACTTAGCTGTAGTGCTGAATTGAATCCTCTTACACCGCATTGTTGAACCTATTTGTGTCAGACACTGGCAAAGGCCAAAAACTTTCCACAGAGAATAGGTAACAGTAAAATCAGTTACCTGCTTTATGCAGACGATCTAGTCTTGATAGATCAGACAGCCATCGGTCTGCAAAGATAGTTAAAGCAACTAGAGGATTATGTGGAGGCAAACGTCCTGCAAATAAACGGTGCAAAGACGAGACTTTTGGTCTTAGAAAATCCGCAGCATAGGAATAGAGCTGGGTCCAACTCGCATTGAGCAAGTGGCAGAGTTCAAATACTTAGGTGTTTTGATTAATGCGAGCTGCATAGAAGCCAACACAGAAAAGGAACTAAAGGCGAAAGCAAAGATGTTGGCAAATCAAGTTAGGCTCATACATAGGAAATACTGCTGCTTCTCGATGATCCAGATTGTTGAATTTTACAAACTTAAGGTTACAGCTACACTAATCTATGGCACAGATGCTTTATTTCATATTCCTGACTCACTGTGGGGAGCGTTGGAAGAAAGTTTTGACCCTTCCAAGGCGACCCCTATCCAAATCATTAGGAGAGAACTCGGAGTGATATCCCCAATCGTTGGTATTTTGAAAAAAGAAATAGACAGGTGTCTATTGTCTTGCTATAGAATTTCTTTTGTATATTTGTTGTTTAGTGTGAGGGCCAGAATACCTATGCTAGAGAATGTTTCCTTAGCCTCTAGACTAGGTAGGGAATTCCTCTGTAGAATAGGGCAAGCAAGGTATTTTCTTTATTTCATTTCTTTAATAAAATGGCATATTTTGAGAAATGTACAAGCAGTCCACCTCGCATTACTGATGCCCCAACACCCATCTATTGCTACTTTTGAAAGGAGAAAGCGAACCTTCCGCAATATGGCTGAAGGACATTTTCCTCCTTTGTGGAAGGTGCAACTTTGTCTTTGTAAAAACTCCAGAGTATGACTGTCGGAGTAAGGAGAGCGCACACTTGTCTGTGGTAATTTGTTCCACTGGTGGAGGAAACGGGAAAGACGCCCTCCCACTGGGGTGTGGAAGTGGAGGGGCGGGCCTGTTTTGTGGTCAGTACTCTGGGCTGGCCTGTCGCCTGGGAGGATCCAATGTGTCATTGGCTGCCTCTGTAGGATTGTGACTTACCTCTGAAGCTGTCTCTTGAAGTATAAGTGTCTATTTAATATTATTGGGAAGGAAAGGCTGGTCGATAGTCTTGGGACAATCTCGGAAACTGTGATTTATTGGACCAAACGAACTGCCGACGTTGCTGTAGGGTACCCAAAGACCAAGCGGTATCAGTGTTTCCTTTGATGATCTGAAGGGTATCAGCCACATTCTTCCCAAAGAGGTTCTAATCATCAAAGAGCATGTCTAGGACTATTGCCTGGACATCTGGTCATAGGATTATGGCTTTTAGCCATCCTTGGAAGTTGCAAATTTACCATATAGCGAAAGCTGTGTCAGTTATGTCCATCGAGATGGATGACTGTGTGCAGCCTCAACCTCAAGAAGCAGTTTGAAAGCTTCCTCCTTCTTGTCAGGCAAAACATCTAAGATAGGGCCCTTCTTGTACCACAGCGAGGGAGTTAGAAGCCTTATTGGTGGTAGTTGCTGTAGACAATGCGTTTGCCAAAGGCATCCAATTGTCTCCCTTCTTTGTCTGGAGGCACGGCACATGGAGAAGAGGGGTTGGCCATTCTCTTGCAGCAGCAGTGGATACCACAAAATCGAGGCTGGGCTGAGTATGCAGACACTTTGGGGCCCTTTTCAGGTACCCTATATTTTTTGTCAAATCTGCCCTTTTTTTCCGAGGGGCAGTAAATGAGTTTTTCATGGTCAGGAGACGATCCTCCCAGATGTTATGCAGAAATGGAATGGACAGTATGGACTTTCGAGCCTGCTCCCTGTGCTGATAGAGGAAACCCCCTTTCCTCAATTTGGTGGGGAGTAGGTGAACATTTTTTGCCACTTTGGACATGATGGTGTGAAATGTCCATATCTCATCAGGAGGAGAATCCCTGGTTGGACGGTAGTCAAGCTCATTATCTGCCAGAACCAAATCCTCATACTCATCCATGGTTGGAGAGTGAATGGATGCCTCGTCTTGGGGAATGTCTTCCTCTGACTTAGAATCTGAAAGGACTTCTGGAGAAGGAGGTGCTGCTGCTGAAGGGATGCGATGATGGTGTCTAGGAGGAACAGGTGGCAGATCCTGCAAAGGAGGAATGGATGGAACTCTTGACTGTAGTTCTGATACCAGTATTAGCGAAGTGGACAAACTATCCATGCAGAGGTAGTGGGCCTCGGGGGGCTGGAAGCAGGCACCGGTTGTGCGAGTATAGGAGTCACACAGGTGGCTTTGCAGGATGCAAAATGAACGTTGGCGCACAAGGTGGCTGTGCCAGAGGCAATGTGGAGGGGTTGCCGTCTTCCTCTTTTCAGAAAACACTTTTCGGGCTCTCAAATTCGGTGACAATCACATGCTCCAAATGTCCTCTGTATGCACATGCAAGGGATATGGAATAGCGAGGTGGGAACTCAAGTCACGAGTGTAAATGTGGTTATTTTTTTTTCTTTAGAGAGTCTAGTTTAGCAGGCAGGCCTCATGGACGAGCAGAAGTTGTGGTCATTACAAAAGAGACAGTTATAGACAAAGGTGTTGATAGGTTTTTTTGTCATCAACGGTGCCGTCAGAGTTGTCGATAGAGTAAACTTGCTGGGCTTATCCACTGTTGAATGACAAGTCATCAACGGGGTGAACTGTTTGGTTTTCGTGGATGAAGGACATGCTGTGGACGATGGTGTAGGTCGCCTTGGATTTCATCGACGAAGTAGGCTGCATATGTGAGTATTTTTGCAGGAGGGTTTTCTTTTTCAGGGCAAACTGAGCATGGTTGGCATCTCTTTTCTTGATCCTCTTCCAACAGGAAGTCTTCTTGTGGAATCTCGACCTCTGGTAAGAGGAAGTGTACACTTGGGGTCTGCTGTGGTGAAGTGAAGCATAACTTCAAACGGAAGCCAAATCTGAGGCCACATTCTAGTCATCCAGCCAAGCCAACAACCTTCTGTGATGGTTGTTTAAAGGTTTTATACGAGAATGTGTGGCAGATTAACACACATTAATGCTACTTTTTCCCCCCACAAATTAAGCACTGGCAGAGATGCCGACATTGCAGCCTGGCAGACGTCCAGGACAGGGACTGCAGAGGTGGCAGCCACTCCTCTGGTAGAATGGGCTCTCAGACCCTCAGGTACATCCTTTCCAGCCACATCATAGCATTCCGAGATGCAGCGGATGATCCACCTTGACAGAGTCTGTTTAGTTAGCCCTGCCAGCACGAGCACCAGACCAGCGTAAACCAACAAAAAGGTGATATAGAAGCTGCAGGCCCACAATGGGTCCAGCCAATGGAATTGCTCCTCTGCCTTAGAGGAAGAGGAAAAAACACAGGAAGACGGCTCTTTTGAGAGATGAAAATCCAAGAACACCTTTTGCAGAAAAGAGGGCCTCACTCTCAAAGTCACCTTCTCCTTGGAGAAAACCAAGTAGGGAGGTTTAACGTTTAACGCCTAGAACTCACTGACCCATCTCACGGAAGTGATGGCAGTTAGGAAAATTGCCTTATGAGTGAGCAATCAAATAGAACAGGAATTGAGGGGTTCAAATGGAGCACCCATCAGGAATGCCAAAAACACATTTAAATTCCCTGGCGGGACAACAAATTGGCATGGAGGAAACTGGTTAGATGAACCCTGCAGGAACTGCATGACAGTGTGGATTGTGAATAGCGAGCGCTGTTCCAGGGACCTCTTGAAAATCGAAATAGCTGTGAGGTATCTCTTAAAAGTGTCACTCTGTAGGCCTGCTTGACCCAAGGACAGCACAAAATCCAAAACAGGGGATAACGGACATGTTAAAGGGTCCAGATCCCCCTCCCAGCACCAGGCTGAAAATGTACGCCATCTTCCAGCATACATAGATTTTGTGGTGGCCTCCAAGCTGAAAGAAGCACATCAAGGATGTCGTCCAACAAGTCCCACTCCTTTGATGTCATTTGTTTTGCATGTTTGCTTTAAGCTTATTATGACTGTTATCCATACAACTTACATGCTGAGAACTATGCATTGTGAGATAGCATTGTATGAATAAAATGTTAACAAAAAGATTTGATTAAAAAAAAATTAAAAAAAGGTTTCTCACCTAACTAAGGTGCGCAATCTAAGCCCTAAGAATTTTACAATGGCAAGCAAACATGTATTCCAAGACACGTTGTGGCCTATGGGTAAGAGTTTGACAAGTCTAGCACTTAAAATAGGTTTCTCTAAGTACCACAAGCAGCTAGCATGAAGATCTGTGAGTATTATGTTCTCGATGGGCACCACTGGAATGTAAATAATCAGGAGGGAAGCAGGTAGAGTTTCATGAAAAGGAAAGTGACTACTTTAAATACCACAGATGAACACCAAGCTCTCCCAAATGTCTTAACTAGCTGTGGGCAACAAAAAAAGGAAATGAGGGATGGGGAGCATAGAATATGTCATTTAATTATTATCTATAGAAAACAGCAAAAGCAGACATATAACGTGAAAAGGTCAAATATTTAGAAATCACTGGCTGGGTCCTTTTTGTGTTTGGAAATTTTGGGTCTAGGCACTTCTGGTGGTAGAAGAAACCTTACAATTTTGAAATACATAAAATTACCCTCGAAGTCACCACAATACAATTACGGACATCATTTACATGCCTTATAATCATAGTTACATTTTAGATGGTCCAATTTGAAGATTAGACCCTTGTTTTGCTGAGCATGGTTATTTCATATGGAACCAAAATGTAAACAATCACATACGTGCAGAATTTGCCAGTGCGGAGTATTCCTGTTTATTTTGATATTTATTAAATATTTGGTATTTAATAAAATAGAAATGGAAGTCTAGTTTTAATGACAGAGGCAAAAGCTGAAAGCAAAGAAGAAGTTAATGCTTGGCATCGTTCGAGAAGGACCAGTTCAATGGGAGGAACATTACCTGATCCTTTGAAATTTTACCAACAGCAAAGTATTTGGACTTGGGGCTGGAGAAGTAGAGACCGGATACTGCAGCAGCAGGTGTCATTGCAAGGGATTCCGTCAATAGAATACCTATAAACAATATACAAGAAGTGGAATAGAAGGATTTAAGAAACCATCTGCATTCATACAGCCCGCTATTAGTATGTTAGAACAGCTATACACAAAGAGTATGTTGGTATTACAGATCTGCAATAAGGTCAAAAGGAGGACTTATCCATGCATGAAAATTGCACTGAAATTTAGAACAGTTTGTAAGAGTGAAAGTACCATGCTAGCACTCTGGTGCAAGGCTCTGTGCATATTACAATGCTTTGGCCTTGTTTACTTAGGTTTTTCCCTGATGGCTCCTCATCAAGGAATTGTGGCCCTGGCAAGACTAAGTACATCTGGGTATAGCTACCCAAAAGGTGCCCCTGCTTCCTGTGCAAGTATCCTCGCACAGCTCGCTGCATGGGCTACGCTGATAAGTGGCAGACTTTGAATGAATGAATTGTGTTTGGTACAGGAAGATATCTAAAACAGGAAGCATTCTGTAAGCCCGGTTTAGAGTCCAAATATCTAGGCGGGATTGAGTGGTATATTATATGGCTAGATATGGTTACTGCCTGCCTTCGAGATACGGTTGCCAGAACCATATATGGCTCATTTGTGAAAGATGTCTGGAATTCAAGCCGGAACTCACACCAGATAGAACGCCCAGGAAGAAGACAATGAAAGTTCAATGCAGTAGGACCCAATGAATGTGTGATCGCCATAATGGTCAAATGGATGCCACGCTGTCAAATAAACCGGGAATAAAGTGCAGCTGAAATATCGCAGCCTTTAATTTTCAAAATACCCCCCCATACTTTGAAATCACCCCTCTTTAAGCTGTGCCCCCGGCCGCCTTACGTACAAATACACACACACCTTCACCCCAGACCCCCGCCCACAACAAACACTGCCCCACAATATACACACAGGCACGCTAACAAACACTTATCTCACAACAGTCTTCCCCCGCCCATCAGTCCCTTTGTGCACTCGTGCGCGGCTGGCGCGTGACAGGTTAGATTTATAAAGACCACTATGAGCATTCGCAGCGCGGCCTTTCTAATTCAGTCTTTTTAATTTTCGGTAAAATTAAAAACACCTTTTCACTCCATACGGAAATATCAGGTTAAGTCGGATGCCTTTAATTAGCTAAATGTTTCCAGCCTCAAGTGTTTGAAAAAGCTCCCTTCCCATGAACAAGTTTTGTAACAAAAAAAAGTCTTATAGCAAAGGCTCTCAGTTCAGACGTTCACTGTGTTCTCCTTGCAACAGTTTCTCTCAGTGGAATCATTGGAATCCGTCTCGGAAGGATAGCTCAGGGGCAACGTGCTCACCTTGGAAACAAGACGACATGCAGCAATACAGGTTCGATTCCAGAGTCCGCGCTGAGAAACCTCTGGGTATTAAGCGCGTTATAAATAACCAATCATTTCATATCATCGTGGTCTACAGCAAAAGAGAAAAGAGCCTGGGTAGAGAGAGTGGCACCCCCGACAGTCCTCGATGGGGATCAGAGAAGCCTGACAGGATGAGGACAACTACTCTGCCTAGAGCTGCTCTCCCACTAAGATCTCATTCCCTATGCTCGGTAGCTTACTAGCTATGCACTCCTTTCTTTCAGGCACCTGCTTCCTTATCCACCAGCTTTGGTTCACCAGCTCGTTCTCTGTTCAATGTGTCAATTTCCTCAATCTTTCTATGAACTCTCGATCTCCTGCTTTCAATTCTCTCGCCGTTCATCTGTTTGCTCTTCTTTCTACTCCCCACACTCATTGTCTGCACAGTCTCTTCATCCTCTCCCACCTTCTTCACCCCTTTGGGTTCTATACACAAATCAATCCCTATCATGCATCTTCCTCTAACATTCTTCACCACTTTGGTCACTTATGTCACAACTACCAAGTTTCCCTTCCCTCTCTCACCTTCTTCACTCTTTTAGGTTACTCTTCACTCCTCTCAACACCACAGGTTCCCTTTCTATTCTCAGGCTTACCCTCTGTGCTTCTTTCACTTTCACATTTTGGGCCCTTTCTTTGCTCCTCTGCACCATCCTCCTTACTACTTTCACTCTCTGGTTCACTCATTAAGGTGTTGCTCTTCTTCTGGCTACTTCAATCGCCCATCCCTTCATCCATTTGGGCACCACCTTCCAGCACTCTATTTTACATTCAGGGATTTATAAATCTCGTCCAGTTTCTTCACCCCCCTTGGGCGCCTTCCTTTCCCTATTTGGGCCCCAACATCTTTCCCTCTTGTTGTCAGCTCAATGTTTTCTAAAACACCCCCACCTTCTTCCCCCTCTGTGGGCATCATCTTCTCTCTCAATAATTCATCCTCTTTGGCCACCTCGCCCGTGCTCCTTTCATCCTCAATCTGGTCTCTTAGGTCTCTTGCCCAGTTACCAGTATCGCATATGCTCCCACCTCCTGGGTCCCATGCTCTTGCTCCTTCCTCCAAACGTCTCCAAATTAACTCCTTTCTCCGCTCTCTAACATGTACTCCAAATACTCACACTGCCAGATGAGCTTGCTGGCTATTATAGTGTTTTGATCCTGCCTTTTGTCCTCTCTTGTGAAAGCGGAATAGGGAAGGTTTACAGCCCTGATTTGGGATTGGATTAGCCCTAGACTAGGGGAGTCCTCTCTTTGTCTGCCATACCATGGCATTGCCTTGCAGCCTTTGGTTGGGATAATAGAACTCGGATGTGTCTTCAGGCAGCTGGTGCAGGGATTAACTGGTGAGCCCCACCATTGAGGATGGCTTCCACTTCTGATGTGGCGTTGTGCCCAGCAAGTCACTCCTCTTGGGTGGTCATCTTTCTGGATGTCATGGCCGGATTCTGCCCCCAGGCAGAACTCCCTTAGATTTTCAATTTTGACCTATATGAGAGTGGAGGCCGTGTACGACGCATGGCTGGCTATCGACTTTTATGTCCTATTTTGAGATCCCCATCTTTCTAGATTTATATGTGTTTCCTGCATCCAGGGCGAGGCAAGCAGAATAGGCAGGTGCTACAGGTTCTGTAGGACAATTATGCCTCAAGTGCCTCAAAGGAGCAGAACTTTCAGCACAGTGGCAATGTGACTGTCCCCTCCACTGAGACGGGACTAAGTGGGGGTCAGCAGAGGATCCGCCCCACACCATTCCAGGGCCCATTATTCATTAGTAATGGGGAGGAAGCCAGTCTCCTTGAACACCTCACTGGCGGTCCCCAGAGTTGAGGCAGAGGGCTTTGTTAATGGACCAAGAACTGGCTATTTCTTCCGTTGACCAGGTGGACTCTATACATTCAAAAGAATCAACTTCTCCTTACTGCACCGTCCATTCAGTCAAATGACACGAAAAAGCAGAATCACTGGGCACAGAGTACCTACAAACGAGAGAGGCCAAGGGCTCTGGTTTTTAATCGAACTACAGAGCAAAGCAATAACCAAGAAGAAAACCAAATGTCCTGACTCCAAGGTGTCCTCCTATTTGAACTGCCTTTGGTGGACATTGTCTACACTTTCCGACATGAGAGCATCACCCGCAAGAAAACAGGCACTTACAAGTAGTTTCTTTGCCAAATCATTCTCCCCTGTGGTGACACAGGTGTCCTCTTCGCTTGAGGAACTCTCTTCAACTCAACCAGACCCACCTTGGATCACAAGAACGAGGAAACCAATGTCACGGATGACTCCCGGGGGACGGAGTCTGATATTGATGAAAAATACCTTTTATAATGTTGGCATTTGCTTGAACATTGTGCCCCATACTTAGCAAACAGACTTACAACCTCAGGCCCAAAACCGGGTTTAGCCGAGGGAATCATTCCTCTGCCTTGGAAGGGTGAGGCGGAGGAAAAGACACGGGAAGATGGTTCTTCTGTGAGAAATGAAAATCCGAGATGTCCTTTGGCAGAAAGCGGGGTCTCGCTCTCAACGACACCTTCTCTTCGGTAAAAAAAAACAAAAAAAAACAAAACCAAACCTAAAAATAGACAATGCCTGGAGCTCACTCCCCCGTCCTGTGGAGGTGGTGGCAGCCAGGAAAATCACCTTAAGGGTGAGCAACCTAATAGAACAGGAATAAAGGGTCTGAAACGGAACATCCATAACAAACATTTAAACTAAATTCTAATCCCACGCCGGAACCACAAACTGGCGGGGAGGAAACGATTACATAAACCCTGCAAGAAACGAATAATAACCACATCTCAAACCCATCATTGGTCTATCAGTGCCAGGGACAGCGGACACCCTGGCCCATGCACACAAAACACAGACTATGCAGAGGACATTCCAACCATTCACCTCTGCCATTCATGCAGCAAGGGTACAGACTAATAACCCCCCACTCTAACTTCCACTCAAGCAGGCCTACAAGGAGAAAAATAATAGTAATTTTTTTTTTTTGATGTTTGGTTTACATTCAAACCTCTCATCTTTCTCTTCTATTCTGCTTGTTACTCTAGTTACATACAATAAGCTGTTAGGGCTCTAGCCGTAGCCTTCCTCGTGTTTGTTTACTTTTACTTCAGATTCTTATTTTCCTTCATTTTAGAGGTGCGTTATCCTGCTCGTCTATTGTTCGTAATGTTGTTCCAGAAGTTATTAGAGCAAACACTAATTTTCTTTCATTTCCAGCAATCATCATTGCCCAGCGGTCTTCAGGTGTTAGCATAGTTTGTGTTTTCATAAACCATTTTCTGGATTGCTGTCTGTTTTCATTCAGTGCCGGGCATATCATGATTATGTGATGTAGACTCTGTCATCTTTAAGTTCTTGCAAAATCGGCAGTATTTTTTACTTTCAGGGATTTGTTTCCTGGCTGCCATTATTTCTCGAGTCGGAAGGATGTTTAACCGTAGTCTCATGAATGTGTGTCTTATTTTTGAGGACGGAAAGATTTGCAAGTACGATGGTAGTTGGTTAATTCTTCTATTATCAAGTGTACTGCATATGTCATGCCGGTATTTAGCTTTCGCTTGGTTTGTCTTCAGCCAGTCATTCTCTCAGTTTGATTTTCGCCTTTTGTGGTCTTTCTAATAGCATTTTCATTGATATGTCTTGTTCTTCTCTTTTTGCTTCTGTCAATGTTTTCCATATTTCTAAGGCATGTTCTGCGTTGTCAATTTTCTCGGTTCTAAATATTTCAAGAGGTGGGGTATTGGATTTGGCCATGATTTTCCGGTATAAGTCAAGCTATTTCCACAGAACGATAGATTCAAGCAAGTTCAGCACGGATGCGTGTAGTAGGCAGTGACATTGGCAGGTTTAACACTTTCTTCCAGAAGCTCCCTTCCAATTTGTCCCAGATGTTACTGTTGATGTTTATCATGGATTCTGCTCCATATGCTAAAATAGCTGTTACTTTTTGTTTATAAAAAGTAACTACTGGGGTCAGGGAGAATTTTCTGTACTCTCGTGTATTACTTTCGCCTGTCGTGCTAAGGACAGTGTTTTTTCTTTGAGATGTAGAGCCCATTCTTTTTCTATTGGGGATTGTGAGATCCATATTCCCAGATATTTTATAGTTTTTACTTGTTCCATTCTATCCTTTCCTGTACAAAAGGAGGGAAGCTGTCGATTGATCTTGGTTTCTTTCTTTAATGACATGATTTTGGTTTTCTGCTTATTTATTTTCAGCTGATTCTTTGTCATGTATTCTTCTAGTTTTTCTAGTGAAATCTGTAGTCCTCTAGGTGTTTTTGCCAGTAGCACTATATCGTCAGCATACATGATACAGGGTATCGCTGTGTTATTTATTTTTGGAGGGTTTATTTGAGGTGTGTATATGTTTGTTTCAAGGTGTGCCATATACAGATGCAATAAGGTAGCTGCCAGTGGGCATCCTTGTTTCAGGCCATTCCATGTTCTAATTTGTTCCGTGAGTGAGCCATCTCTCGACAGTCTGACTCTAATACTGGTGTCGTCATATAAGAGTTTGATCGGTTCGATGATGTCGCTTGGGCACTTCCATGCATTCAATTTTTCCCATAGGCTATCTCTGCTCACGGAATCGAAGGCCAGCCGTAAATCTACAAAGGCGGCATAGATCTGTGCTTTTGTTCTTATGGCTTCTTGTTTCAGTATGTTTAGTAGAAAGAGATTAATATTGGTGCCTATAGTTTTGATGAATCCTGTTTGTCTTGTTACGTATTTCTTTTCTATATTTGCCCATCTGTCCAGTTTTCCTAGAAGGAGTTTTGCAAAAATCTTCCCTAAGGGATCAAGTAAGGCTAGAGGTCGGTAGTTTCGTGGTTCTTTTGTGGATCCATGCTTGAATATGGGGATTATTGTAGCTTGCTTCCATGTATTTGGGATCGTTTTTGTGTACTGGATCATCTTGAAGATGCTCTCACATATCGCTTCCCAGACTTTCGGATTCTGCTTGATTACCATATTTGATAGACCATCTGGGCCTGGGGTTCTGGAAATGTTTATAGTACTTATTGCCTTTTGTAGGTCTTCAGGATCCCATTCCCATTGCCATGCTGTATTTTTTGGTTTCTGGATTTTTTCTTTCGATGAATTATTATTTCCATAAATCTCTGAAATATTACGTCCATCTTGCTTCTGGTACATCAGTTATCAATTTGTTTTGTAGTTGTGTTTGATCTTTTAGTAGTACCCATAATTGTCTTGTCTTTCTGTTTTTTAGTGTCTGGAGCATCTTCTCTGCGTCATCTTGCATTATTAAGGCTCTATTGTTCTTTGTCCAGTTTCTGTATTGTTGCTTTGCCGTTTTAACTTTCTTGTATTTTTCGGGTGGATTTGGTTTCGTTATCAATTTTATTTTGGATCTCAATTCTCTTTTCTTTGTTATTATTTTCTCGTTGTATGCATGAATATATTTCTTTGTTATTGCTTTTCATTTGTTGTATTCTTGCACCTATAGATGGACGTAACCATCCATAGTTGATTTTTTCAACCTCATCTAGTGTTGAGTTGTTCATTATGTATGGCAATTCTTCCATTTTTTTTTTTTACAATTCTTAATCTGTTTTTCCCGTTGTTTATTTCAATTTTTGCTGATTCCATTTTTTTATTGATCATTTTTCCAGTGTTCCACGATCTTTTCATTATGTAATGATAGCTAACTTCTGTTATGATGTTTATGGATTCACTCAGTTCTTCATGTATATCTTTAGTCATGTATATATAATCGATTATGGCAGTGGAGTTGCCTCTTGCCCAAGTTTCTTTTTGTCTTCCGGTTGATGTATCAAGGCTATCCGATCTTCTCAGGTTCCTGCATCTTAATTCCTTGGTCCAGCATTTAGCTTGGGTGAGAGAAGACATTCTTCTAGTTCTTCTCCTTTTTTATCGAATATGTGGATATTTAAGTCGCCACATATTATGAATTCTATCTCATTGTGTTTTTCTTTGATGTCGTCTACTGCCGATAATACCATGTCTATACATTTCTCATCGGTTATGCTTGCCGGGTTCCAGTATAGGTTCATTAGTGCCCATATGCGGTCCATCCTGTGATTCCTGGTCGGAGATCTTTCTCTTTGTTTTCTGTTTTCTACTTGAGTGTTGTAATTTGTATCCACAGGTTTAAGTTTTCAGATTCTATTATGTCGATGTTTCGCCCATTTTTAATTATCGTTAATAGACCCAATGACGGTCTGCCCTTCTTCTTTTGGATTGCTGGGTTCATTATTATTGTATAGCCGTCGCGTATAGGTTGTTCTGTTATCCATGATTCTTGGATGCAGATTATGTCAGCCCTTATGAGAGTGGGGTTTGTAGTGTTGAATAGATGGCTATGGCCTGAGTGTTCCATGAGCATAATATGGTGTTGTACTTATTGTCTTCACATGGTTATCTTCTTTGGTTGTGAATTTCTTCTGTTGGTGTTATTGGTTCATCTTGTTGCCTCCCTATTCCATATTTTCGATAGAGCTCATGCCAGTTTTGATATTCTTTATTGTCATTTGTTTGTGTCTTGTGCATGCACTCTTCATTCTCATACTCCGGTGGTTTGCTCTCGTGTTCATCGGCCATTTCATGCGTACTTTCATTAACCCAGGACGGTCTCCTGCTTGGCTTTGCTGTTTGTTTTTTCCTCCCTGTGTTTGGCATTTCTTCGGCCATAGTTAACTTGAAACCTAGCTGCTTGAAGATTAGTTTATTGGCTATAATTCTGTTCAATGTTTTTTCGGAACTGAAGTTAATCTTCACTTGATCTATTGTTATGTCCTCGCAGAATTCTACTGTTCGTATATCTTTTGTTGTGATTTCCTTCATGTTCGGGATGGCTTGTATCAATCTTAGGACGTTAGTGCGCTTCATTATCAGGTTGTCACTTTTTGTTGCCGCTCTTTTTAATTTTATTTTGTCGTCTGTTTTTTCCATTTGATTGTTTTGTGGGTGGACAAAGGTTGGCAGTTTTATTGCTTTTTCTGTTTGGCCAAGGGTTGTTTCTTTCTTATCATTGTTGTTTCCGTGTCTCCTTGTCGGTGTAAATTCATTATTCAAACCTGATGATGACTCGTTGTCATCTTCCCATTCGATCATTGATATCTCATCAGGGGTCATTTCATATCTGGAGCTTTCTTGGGTTTGGTCTTCTTCTGGTTGCTCTTCTGCATATTCGTCCAGCGTGATCATGGAGGCCTCTGCAATTTCGGTTTGGGCTTCTTCCGATTGATTGATTCCATCTTCTGTATACATTGATAGATTAATGAGTTCCTCTATTTCTGGGTCTTCAGCATTGTGGGCTGGAATTAGCTTTTTCTCTTTAGGTTTAGTGTTATCTTGTGTGTTGTGCTGCGATTATTTTTTTTTCCAGCTGTATTTTATTATTCGATTTTGGATGGGGTTCCTTTGCGGGGTTTGTTAAGTTTCTTAGAAAGGCACACGATCCTCTTTGTTTTCTTTTTTTGGGGGTTATTCCTTTTCTGGCAGGCTCTCTGTTTGGTTGTATCTTATTTGCTTTTGCAAGAATTTCATAAGTTTCTATTTCTTTCAGTTTAGATGTGGATCTCTTGTCGTCGATTATCTAGTTCTTTTTTCTTTGTCTCTGGCTATATGGTTGTTTGTTTTCATCTCTTTGGGAGGTTCCCCGGTTAAGTCAATTACATTTGTTTCATCGGCAGAGGTCTTGCTTTTTGCTTCTCGTCTTTCAGCTGTCTTTGCTAATTCACTGTTCTCTGCCTTTTCTTGTTGTATCGCCACTTTGGTTGTACCGTGGTGATTTGGTAGGGACATCTGTATTGGTTTTTCTTTGTTTGCTGTTGTCATCATTGTAATTAATGCATGAGTGAGATCTGTTTTTTCGGCACCGTCGCTTCGTGCAATATCGAATAGCCTTGTTTGCTATAAATGGCTATTGTGTGCTTCGATTTCAAGTCTCTCTAGAATTTTATTCATGCATTGTGCTAGGTAGCTTTGTTTGGACTGTATCAATGCAGTGAGCAGTGTTTGGTCTTTTATTGATTCTACTAAGCATTCTTGTAACTACATGTATGGCAGTAATGATTGTGTTGTGGTTGTTATCAGCATGTTTTGTAGGTCTAGCATCGATGTCGGTATGGTGGCTATCTCTTGCTCATTGTGGTGATTGCATCTGCATTTGTTATCTAGTAGCTCCAGGTTTTGATTTGGTTTTTCTTCGAAGTCTGCTTGCCAGTGGTTAGTGTTCTGCAGGCTTCTATCGCTGTCTTTGTTTTGTTGTTCTTTTAGCGTTAGATCATTTCCTTTTTGTTGATTTCGTATCAAGGTGTCTGTCTCTTTTTTTCTTTCAAGTGGTGGTGTGTTACCAAATACCTCTCTTCTTCTTTTGTGATTCCTCATTAGATTTTCAATTTCGGTTATGTCAAGAGACAGTCTTGCAGTTTTGGGAATTGTCTGCTTGTTTTTCTTTGTATCGAGTTGTTGAGAATGTCTGTGGCTTTCGTACAGGGCTTGCCATCTCTTTTGTGCTTTTGCTGCTTTTTCTTGCTGTGTTATGTACTTTCTTTTTCATCCTTTTCTTCTTGGGGGCGGGTAGCTTTTGTACATTTTCAGCTTCGTTTGTCTCTTTCTTCTTTGTTGGCTGCATTTTTTTTCTTGAGCAGGAGTCATTGTGCTATTTTGTTCAGCATTCATTATCTCCTTTGGTGTGGGTCTTTAATCTCCTGTGGTGATCTTCTCGCCTTCACTTTTAGTTTGTCTGCTCTTGTGATTCTGGGGCACTTTGTGTCTCTGCATTTGGTGTGTATTCATTCGTATCCTCCTTCATGGTTGGGGATGGCGATCCGCTGATGTTTCTCTCGCCTTCATTTCTGGGTCCAGTTGGGAGACTTGTACATGTTGCTTCGCTTCTTTTATCATCGCTTTCCATACCTATGAGGATGTCTTTAGTGTTAGAATCTCTTGCAGTTATTTTTTTGTTGTTTCCATATGCTTTGATATTTGCGTGTTGTAGTTCTGGCGTCTCCATTGTCTTTCTTCTCAGATTCACGTGCAGAGGGGTTAATTCAGCTTTTTTCCGCGCGTTATTGTGCGTGTCATTGGGGGGATGAGATTTTATAGTGCACAATCTCTTGAGCTCGCCAACGCTGGAAGATGTGTTTATTTTATTTTTTGGCTGCTATGTCGTTGGTTGGTGGATTCAGGGCCTCTCTCCCTTATGTGCCTCCCAATGTGTTGCGTATTAGGGTGGATCAAAATCTATTCGCCCGCAGTCTCCACAAGTTTGTCTTTATGTTTATTAGTGTGCCGCTGTCAGCTTGGTGGATATTTCAGCGTCTTGCCCTTGCACCAAAGCCGCCAAACAGCCTAACAGCACCAGCCCTTCTGCCACCAGGGTTTACGCTGCGAGGGTGACAATACGGCCCTTTTCAAGGAGCCAGTGTTGTCACGTGACACGATCACGTGCTCCTGCTTAGCTCTGCCTCCCTCAATGCGGCAAGAGCAGCTTGCTCGCAATGCTGCTGGAGGGGGGAGCAAGGTAGGTGATGAAATTGGATCAGGCACAGTAAAAAGGGGCTCCTTCAGGTCCATCGCAATTTGAAATCTGTTCAGCTGCAAAAATAATAGTAATATGCTGACAGTCCAGTGGAGAATGCTCTTGCTTTTCAGGTTTACATCCCAGTAGTCTCCAGGGCCCTTCATAGGTCACAGGTGAAAGGCACCGGGGCCACCACAGTGGATACAGAAGTGGAGACTGGGAAGCTTCTTTGGCTCCTCCGATGGCATTCAGACCAGCTTGTTTGAGAACGGCCTCATGCGCATCTAGAAACAAGTCTACTCTGGCCACTCCAACAAAATCTGTGTGGTGGTCTTCAGTGAGCTGAATGTGTGTCTTGGTTGAAGCGTATGCATGCCAGTGCCCCACATTCAGGCATGGACAACCAGGAACCCCTCTCACTCAGGGTCTCAATGTGAAGAGATACCGCCACGAGAGTCCGGAAGCAAGAAGTCTTCAGTAAAATGCCATTGTTTCACCAGAGAAGGCAGCCTAGAGTCCAAGCATTGGGTTTCACGAGCGGCAGGCAAAGAAAGGTGCGTTACGGTATGGGGCTGCTCTGATTTCGTAGGTGTGGCAACCATCTCAGCAGGCAGTCTTCTCAGGAACCTCAGGTTCAATGGCAATATGGCTTTAATTTCCTCCAACTAACTACCGGCTCATGGGCTCTGCTCCCAAAACTTCCTTCCATCAGAAAAGGGCCTGCTGAACGGGTTGAGTGTGTGGTGCCTTCCAGTTCCAGGCCGTCCTCAAGGCCATTTCGTGGACACATTACATTTATCAGCATCTTCCACTTTGAAACCCCAATTTAGGCAACATTTGAAAGACTAGCTGAGATTCATCCGTGAAGATGTTGCAACACCAGTTCTGTCCAGATGCACAGAATGAAGGATCGGGCGTGCCAGTGACATTATGGCCCAGTAAAACCTCATAGAAGTTTTTCAGCTGGCACTGCGACATTGAGAAGGTTATGTGTTCCTTCAACAGGTATGGGCTGGTTTGAGGGGTGTGAAGGTCCAAACTATGGATGGGATCTGGAGAGCTGCAGAGCGACTGGGCAATCCAGTGAGGTCTGGGAAATAGTTTCAGGAGGAGCCAATTGCTGGTGTCAAGGTTCGAGATGAACGAAGACTGGTGGTTCTGAAACAAGTATCCATTTTGTCAGAGAGAACACACACAGCTCCAATGTATCAAGTGTAGCCGGGCCATACCTTGGCTGGTGAAAGTCGGATTTTCTGGGAAGTAACGGCCAGTCGTTTGTTGAATGTCACTCTCTCAGCATGATGTGGGTGGCGTTACACCTCTGAAACATCCAGGAGCCGTCTGTTCAGCAGCGGCCCCTGATACCCCATCTAGAGGGGAGGAGGGAAGCATGTGCCCCCCCCCCTTGCGCTGTCTCAGCAGGAATGCCTCATGCATTGCCACGAGCAGCGCACAGGCCGGCAGCCGGTACACTGCGCATGCGCACTGCTGTGCATTACAGTGCGAATTGTGAAAAACGAGCCCTGTTCCGGGGACCTCTTGAATACCAAAATAGCAGCTAGGTAACCCTTTATAGTGCCACTCTGCAGGACCGCCTGG
The DNA here is from genome assembly GCF_040938575.1 of Ambystoma mexicanum. Lineage (NCBI taxonomy): Eukaryota > Metazoa > Chordata > Amphibia > Caudata > Ambystomatidae > Ambystoma > Ambystoma mexicanum. The sequence goes on along the minus strand of NC_090928.1, from coordinate 394,001,620 downwards.
GCCAAAGAAAGCAGAAAATCCAACATGGGATAGAGGCCAGGAACAACTGCCACCGCTGGAGCTTCCTCACTCTTTAAGGTACTGTGTTCCGCCTGGCGTCCCTTTCTGTGGATTGCTAAAGGTGACCCTTAAATCCTTGGCTTTCCAACTGGGTTGGCCCCAGACCTTCTAACTTTACCTTTCACATCAAAACAACCTCCTTTGAACATTTCTGCAAAGACTTGAGTGCTTTTTAAACTGTGATCTTGGGCACATTTCGCCTTGCTCCATTTAAACTGGGCCTGGCCTATAAACTTTGGCTCTACAGTAGACTCTGCCTTCACTAACTTGCTGTGGTCTTAGAAAAGTGTTGGGAACTGTTTTATTTTCATGACCTGCCTTTTTCTCTCCCTTTAACTTAATTATTGGAGTGCCATCTAAGTTACGCGCTCACATCTGTTTTTACAAATAGTGGTGTTTTAACCTAGACTTGTCTAACTAATTATTAAGGGAGGTGTGTATACTTTATCTAACTGTGTTTGAACTTGCTTTGATTTAGAGTGCTTAGCGTATTTCCTAGTGTGTTTTGAATAAATAATTATATACTTTTGATACCAAGCTCTGGTCAGTGTTTGCTTGCTCTACTGCGTTTTCAGCCCTATTGTGTATCCTCTGTATACTGACTTACTCATCTTGAGAGACGTCTGACTGCTCAGCCACAGCTACCAGGTAAATCTGGGTGGTGCAGGCTGCTACCAATTGTGTTTACTGCTTACTCCTGTAGTTTTAATCTTCTTGCAGTGTTCCCCAAGGGAACTGCACAGGATTCTGCCTAACAGCAGCATAAAGCTTGCAGCTCGTTAAGCCTACTGGCAATTGTGTTTGCAACCAAGAAGGCTGTCTTGAGCTTCATGCCGCAAAGATCGACTAGAATGAATTTACGCTGCTTACATCTGCTATTGGAAAGAGCCCCAACTCTCAATACACTGCTTGATTTCGAGAAAGCATTCGATTCAGTGATATGGGCAAGTCACAAGGGCAAGTCACTGGGCAATAATGAGGTGCATGGGCATCTGCAAAGCCTTTCTTAGCTGGGTCCAGCTTTTATACGAAGCCCCATTAGCCGCAGTTAGAGTGAACGGCTGGACCTCTGGGACCTTCCCGCTGGACAGAGGCACCCGACAGGGCTGTCCTCTGTCCCCCCCCCCCCTCCTTTTCACACTAGCGAAAGAATCACTGGCCCGATGGCTCCGACAGGTCACCACATGGTCTGGGTTCCACTGGCCAGAAGGGCGAGAGGACAAGCTCTCCCTTTACGCAGACGACATATTACTTTATCTAAGCAACCCAGTCCATGCATGTCCAATCATAACCCAAATGCTAAAGACCTATGTGGACTTCAGTGGCCTCAGAATGAACTAGGGAAAGTCGATCCTCTTCCCAGTAAGAGGTGACGACCTAGCAATTCCTCGGGACACCCCGTACCGAGTAGAGAGGGAGGGCTTCCGCTACCTGGGCATATGGGTCTCGGGGGCTCTATCGGACTATGTGCTTCACAACCTGCACACTCTAATTGACCGCTTTGCTGGGGTTGTGCAACACTGGATGCTCCTACCCCTTACGCTTACGGGCAGAGCGGCCCTCTTTAAGATGATGGCACTTCCATGTTTCCTTTACATACTGCAATACGCCCCACTAGCTATACCAAACTCGGAATTCGTCCGAGTGGAGCGTCTCCTTAGGAAGCTGACATGGAAGGGAGGGCAGCCCCGGATTGCGCTGACCACGTTGCAACGGTCTATCTGGGAGGGGGGTATAGGAGTCCCACACCTTAGGTCCTACTACTGGGCCAGCCAATTAAATGTGGTCAATGACCTCCTCCACGGGGATCGCGAACTTCCACATATTAGAGCGGAACTACCCATTGTTCAGGACACCCCACCACTCAAAACATTATACCAGAGTCTATCCAGGCCCCCAGCACAAACGATGTTGACTCACATTGCGATCATCTGGAGGCAGGCACACATGCACATAGGTTGGGGGAACAAGATCACCACGCCACAACCGCTGTGGAATAACCACATGTTGTCGGAGGTACGAAAACTGAACGCTTGGACCCGGTGGGTGAGGGCGGGGATAACCACGATAGGAGATATTGTTATCGATGGCTCCATCCTCTCCTTTGAAACACTCCAGCAGAAGTTTGGAATCCCAGCAGCAGAACACTACCATTATACACAACTAACGCACGCCCTCAATGGTTATAGGCAGGCACTTGCCGATGCACCAGATTACACACCCCTGGAACGCAACCTACTCACACAACACATCCCCACCAAGGTAACAACTATCCTATACAAGGCCATTAATGCATTCCCTACCCCGGAATTGGTCAGCCTCAAAGCCAGATCGGAATGGGATGTTGGGGCCATTGAACCCGAGGACTTGATCCAGGTTCTCATGCACCCACGCGAAATTGCAATAGACTCCAGAATAAGACTGATTCAGCTCAAGATACTCCATAGGGTATACTACCCCCGAGTGGCCCTTTTCGGTTGGGGAAGGGCAACGGATCCCAACTCCTTGAGATGCCGGGGGGGAGGAAGGCACATTCATCCATCTCCTCTGGGAATGTCCCAAAATCAGGACCTTCTGGACACAATGCTCTCAAATATTAGGAAGGACGCTGGGTCGCACAATAGCATTACAGCCTGCGATAATGTTACTGGGGGCCCCAAATGAGAACACCTCAAACAAATGGGAGGGTATTTTTCTCTCCATAGCAATGGGCCTGATAAAGTGTGACATAGCGCAGAAATGGGGAGCCCCAGAGTGCCCAACAGTGGCTCAATGGTCAAACGAAATGGACATCTGTGCGGTGAAAGAACACAGAATATACACAGCATGGGGGTGTCAAGCAAAGGCCACGAAAATTTGGGGAAAATCGTAAGTACGTGTGACCTGAAGACTGCCAGCATAGGGGGAGGAAGAAGGAAAAGGGGGGCGAGGGGTGGGAGAAGGCGCAGGAGCGCAACACGGAACTCGGCAAGTAACACGGTACTGGAATGTGATGCACAGAGTGGTAAGACACGAGCAGATTGATGGACCAACCCGGTGACCAGGGGATGGAGTGTGGGGGGGAAAATGTTGGTATGTTGTATGTATGTTTTAAAATAACCAATAAAATATATTAAAAAAAAAAGAAGGCTGTCTTAAGGGATAACCGCCAAAAAGAATGTGAGTGGATAGGCTCAAACGGAGCCGCCATCAAGGTCAAAACCAGATTAAGATTCCAATCTGGGACAACAAAAGGGGTTGGTGGAAACTTGTTGAGAAGGTTGTTCAGCAACTGGGCCCTGACCGGAATAGTAAAGAAGGAAACTTGGTCTGGGGACCTCTTGAACACAAACAGGGCCACCAAATACCATTTGACTGTGGTAACCTGAAGGTCTGACAAGGCAAGTGATAGAAGGAACTCCATCACTGTGGTGGTGGGCCAAGAGATCGGGTCAATCTCGCGTTCCGTGCACCATGCCTAAAATCTTTTCCACATGCATGTGTACAGAGATCTTGTAGTAGGTCTGCGTGCAGCCAGCAACACCTCAAGTACCTCCTCTGAGCGGTCCCAGTCATCATACCTCATTCTCTCAAGAGCCACGTATGTAGGTTGAGGGAATCCAAGGTCGGTTGGAGCACTAGACCCTACAACTGGGTCAGGGGATCCAGACAACGAAGCAACCGGTGTGGCTGACAGATGGTCAGATCCAAGAGACTGGAGTACCACTTTCTACTCGCCCAATCCGGGGCGATCAAGATCATGGTCGCTTGAAATCTCTCCAACCACCTGAGAACCCAAGGGATGATAGGAATCGGGGGAAGGCGTAGTGGAGAGGGAAGGTCCAATCCACCAAAACCGCGTCCCCCAGTGTGCCATTTGCTGGGAAATCCCTCTAGCAAAACAGTTCACACTTCCTGTTGGACTCTGTGGCGAACAGATCCACTGCTGGGGTACCCCAGACAGCAAATACCTCCTCTGGGACTTCTGGCACACTTCCCACTCATGTGAGACCGTGATCTGCCTGCTCAGAGCATCCACCAAACTGTTCCCCGTCCCCACCAGATGAACTGCAGAGACCGAGATTTGGATCTCTCATAACCAGAACCACAGCTGTATCACCTCAGTGCAAAGGGGGCAGGAGTGCACACCACCCTGCTTGTTGATCTAGTGCACGGCCACTGTGTTAACCGTCATGATGGGGAAATTCTTCCCTCAGAGACGTGGCAAAAGCCCTCAGGGCTAACCTGATGGCCTGAAACTCCAGCCTGTTGATGTGCCACTTAGCTTCTGATGGAGACCAGAGGCCGCTCACCTGCAAATCCTTGCAATGGGCGCCCCAACCCTTCAGAGACGCATCTGTGACCACTCGGGCCTGAGGACAAGGAGGTCAGAGGGTTCCCCCTTCATGAGACTGCTGCGCGTGTTCCACCAGCCAAGTTCACAGACTACATGGCTGCTCACCGAGAGGTGATCCGTGAGCGATCCAAGATACTGAGACAACTGGTGCCTCAGGATTGTGAAAAACCTGAAGGTGTATCACCCGCTGGTCCCATGTCATCCAGGTGGCCAGGACACGGCCATCGCTTTTGGATCCAGTTCTAGGGGATGGACCAGTGCGTGAGGATCAACTGGATGAGTCGGGCAATTACTGATCATGACACACACCTGAATTCCATCACACTTCCCCACACGGATAAAAGGTGGTGCACGCAAGTACACTCTGAGCAAGGCAAAGCGCACAAGGAAGCAGCAGTTCCAAGATGGCAGTTTAATACAAGGAGAAAGACGGCAAGACCAGAGAGCGTTGCAAGGAGGGAAGTGCCCTTGACCTTTTCAGAGGAAAACCGATACTTTGACAAGCCTTCGAGAATAAGAAACAAAAGACCTGGAATTAGAAGGTAAAGAAACCTTGTGTGTCGGAGGTACCCAGGCTCTCCTGTGTCGATAACCAAGGCAGGGAGGAGCGTTTGCCGCTGTGGTACTGTCCTTGGCGCCTACAACAAAGCAGCGCCAGTAAAGTCAGCACAGCCCGTGAGTCGGAGAGACTGATAGCAGACCGGTCTGTGTTAGAACCAAGGTTCAAAGCGGCAACATTGTATGAAGAAATCTGAAGAGAACAGTGAGTGAAGCATATGTGACGAGCAACGTGAATATAATTACACATTAAAGGAGTGACAACTTTTGAAGCGAAGATAGATACTGTATACAGAGTGATTCGGCACATCATGAGTGCTCATTTGAAGGTCTCTGCTAGGTATCCAACTGAGGTGGCAAATGTAAAAAGGAATTGTGAAATCGAAGTGGTCCTGCAACGGGTCAAGCTAAACCCTGTGCACATTCGAAAATCTTCGATAGTTAATGCAAACTGAAATTCCTCTTAATTGTGTAAAAGGATGGATCTGAGCACGGATGAGGGGGAGTCCGCGGTGAACTGCGAGTCACCCAGGAAAGAAAATTCTCTGGAGAAGGGGATCTGAGCCCGGAAGAGAGGGATCCAGAGTAACAATTGTTGTATAGAAGGGATCTGAGCCCGGCTGAAGGGGACCCAGGGTGAAGAGTGAATGACCTGAATGCAGTACTTGTAAGAGGAAAGGAACTTTGTGTTTGTTTTGGTACATCAGGCCCGTTGAATCAATAGACTTCGATAAATAAGGAGACTTGGTCACAGAAGGCCCTGAGGCTGGTATGGAACTGTATCCTCCTGCTAAAGAAACCAGAGATTGTGCTACACTCGTGTCATGGTTCGCTGGCCGTGGAAGCTATGGGGAAGGTGGAGGAAATGGAGAAAGGACTAATGCTCCCTTCCGTAACGCTATGCGCATTCTAGTCTTCCCAGCCTTAAAAACCCGGAAGTTGCTAACGCGCTTGTGTTGCAACTTCCAGTGTTTCGGGAAGCGACTTCCAACGCTCCGGTTTGTTTGTTTTTCCTCCCCGCTCTCAGGCGGATTATCCTCTTTGTTCCCGCTTTCTGCTTTGCCAACTCCCCTACTCCCGTTACCTACCCGCTTGCCTCTTGTCCCTCGCAGCGCTCCTTCGGCTGTCTGCTCTCTCCCTTCTGCCTCGCTCCTTTCACTGCTCCGTGCGCGGAGTTCTAAAGCCTCAGTCTTCTGCCTGTTTTCGAACGGGGTATCCTTCTATGCAGCTTTGGTCCCTACCATCATACGCACCAGATTCCCTCGCTGCTGTTGGGACCAGTACCTGGACACCCTCATTGGAATTACCGCATCTCCAACTTCACAGCATTGCATGCTGGGATTCGAAGTCCACATCCGGATCATCTCTTTAACAACCTGCCAGGGTTTTTCGGCAAGGCTTTTCCCTGGTTTGGGGTGGGCTCCCTGGGGCCCCAGCTGCCAGGCAAATAGCCTTACTGGCAAAGTGGCCTCTGGTGGAGCTCATCCTCATCTCTCCAAACAGAAGGGAAAGATGGGCAGGAAGAAGCCCAGCGATCCCTGGACACAGAATAAAGGAGATTTCATCAGACGACTCCTCGGAAATCCACACAGACGATCCATCCGACTTCCATACAGACTCAGGTGAGGCGTGGGTTGGTGAACTAGACCCTACTGTGCAAACAGAATCTGAGAACTCGAGTGAACTGCCTTGTACTGTTAGGGAAATGGCTGATTTCCCTTACCTAATGAGTCCCTCAGCAGCTTGGCTGGATTTCTAAGGTTTCCCACTCTTACATGTATTTTGCTGTGTGCGTTTCTACTTTGTCTGATCTTGGGCAATGGAGCCTCACCTACTCCCTGGCCTCATTTTTCATGTGTGTTACACAGCACCTTCAGTACAGTGACACATGTTAGGCAGAATCAAACAGTTTTAACATCCATTCTTTGACCGGTGATCTGTGGGGCTTCCCACAACAACTGGAAAACCAAGATATACAAAACTGTATCATCTGCAACGTGTCCGATGAAATGGACCATCTATATTTCGTTAGTTTCCTTTTTCGAGTGCAATGCATAACTGTTATTTTTTATGGTTGATATATGACTATAACAAAAAATAAAAATAACTAATATGTTGAAAATAGAAAGGTTAGAAACACCATAAAAACTTCAGTTTAAAAATGCATTGCTCAGCTAGTGAAGATGTGGCCCTAGTGCCCCAAGAGTCACAGCGCCAGATGTAATTCTCTTCAAGAGGCTAGGAGTCTTTTTAAGATTCTGACCAGGGGGGCATGGCCAGCAGCCGTACGATGAGGATGCGAGTTTTGCTGCTCACGTGCCACCGGCCTTATCCTGTACCGATCCTGCATTGAAACTCTTCTGTGACGAGCCCCAAAGTAGCTCACCAAAGTGAGAACCTCTGCTGAACTGAATCGCACTGCAACGGCACGAAACCGGAGCATGGAATGGTTTTCCCGAGCGAGCGCAAAGCCCAGGGACCCGAAACGAAGGCTGTTTCCAAGATGGCCGCCGTGCGTATGCAGTAGCTGGCGAACGAGGCGGAGGACGGCGTGCCCCTGAAACGAAATCAAACACCGGGCACAGCGTCTACGGGAGCATGTGAGGAGCCGGCTCTGCGTCTGATATCCTGATCCCGACAGAGGTGCTGTGTGGCAGCCGAGGGCGGGGTTCGCTTGTTCATCCGCGGCGGGTACTGGCCCGCTGTTAACCGCTGGGCGGGCGCCTGTGCGGACACCCTGTAGCTGCGAACCGACATCCTGTAGCAGAGTGGCAGCGCTCAGACTGTGGAAAGGCGCCTGTCACCTGCGGACCATTCCCCATCGCGAGAGAGTGAGGGAAGCCCAGACGGGCTCAGTGGTGGTGCAACGAGGGACGATCCACGGAGTAACAACGGGCGCTCCGCTCGGCGTAGAGCGCCTGCACAGAACCCCCGGCAAACCGAGGCACGGCCCCAACAACCCGACTCCCGAGTCTGCTGCAGGGCGGTAAGGAGCGGGAGATGGTGGGATAGAGAGAATTGGTAGACATTGAGATAAAGGTGCACACAAAGTGCGGATATAAGTAATCGCCTTGTACGCCACGCCTAGCCTAGCGCCGCTGCAACTACCACCACAGCCCCGGCAACAGCAGCCTATCCTATCGACCAGCACCCCATCAAGACCCGACACCAGCCTCCTGCACCAACATCCTACTAAGCAGAAAGATGGGTACAGATAAGCCCAGGAAAACATCCACGCAGAGTAGAATTGATCAATATGCATCTACTTAAGTGGCTCGCTCACCAGAGAGGCTCTCAGCGGCTGATCTAGATCATGTGGAAGAAAATATCTCCCTCAGAGACATAATGAGTGCCATTGCCAGCTCCAGGACCTCAATGGAAAAAAAGATGGACAATATTGGCGCAGACGTGTCCTTGTTGCGCCACGACCTGCAAAAGCTGACCTCCCGGACGGGAGAAGCAGAGACACGAATCTCAGAAACCGAGGATGGCTTACGTGGAGTGAATCGGCAAGTGTCGAGCATGTTAGCGCGCATTAAAACCCTGGAAGCAAGAGCTGATGACAGTGAATGCAGATCCAGATGCAACAATATCCGTATAGTCGGCCTTCCTGAAAAAGCAGAAGGGGAATGCATGGAACTGTTCTCGAAGAATGGCTGGTAAACACCTATGACGCAGAGTCATTTTCCAGGTTCTTCTATATCGAGCATGCCCACCGTATTCCGACTGGCAAGTTCACACCGGGATCTCCACCACGCACAGTCATTGCCAGATTTCTGAACTATAGAGACAGGGATACTGTTCTCCAACTGGCGAGATCAAAGGGCACGGTCACATTTAACGTATCAAGGATAGCCTTCTTCCCTGACTTCACCAGGGAGGTGCAGAAAGCGCGCCAATTATTCGACCCGCTCAAGAAACGATTGCGCTCGATGGGTGTTAAGTATGGGCTAATCTTCCCGGCCCAGCTCAAGATATTCCATATGGGCACAACCGTACACTTCACTGACCATAGAGAAGCGTGGAGCTGGGCTGAGCGCCATATAGAAGGGGACTGGAGCGCCGAGGGAAGAAAGAGAAGGGAACGCAATAGCCTTTGCCCAGAGCGGCCGCCGGAACAAGAACCGCAGCAGCAACCACAACCAGAAAACCCGCAGCAGGGAGATGTATGAAGTAAGAGCAGCTGTGAGCAATATGTTAGAGTCACCAAGTAATGTAACGCTATGGGGCCTCCGCTCCCTACAACAGTCTAATCACAGAACACATCCAGGCCGGTGGCTAATCAATCAAACACCCGCCCCCCGAACCAAGACTTAAGTTCCAGCACCACACAGAGGTGCTGTAAAAATGAACTGTTCACATGTTGCTGTTGGGTCAACAGATGCTTCAGTTGAGGTTGGAGCATAGGGAGGGGGGAGTTGGAGACAACGTTTGTCTACACATTTTAGCATACAAAGGTACCGAGAGCAATGTAAACTTGGCCCATGCCGCCATTTCGCTGCAAAAGCACCAAAGGAAACACACCTGTGAGACTATACTTCATGCACCAGATGCCACCTGAAGCGACTCCAACCACTAGGTGCCTAACGCTCATGACATGGAACGTCAATGGGCTAGGCTCCAGTATCAAGTGGAGGCTGGTGTTACGGCGCTTGAATCGCCACTCCCCTGACATAGTCCTTCTGACCGAAACCCATCTGGCAGGAACCTCATGCAAATTTTTCCAAAGATCTAATTACCGCACAGCAGTACATGCAGGCTTCTCCATGGGCGCGAGGGGAGTGTTGATACTCATACATAAAAGGCTCCCTCTGGAAATCACGCATACCACACAAGACAAAGGTGGCCGCTATGTACACGTCCAGGCAACAATATGGAATCAAACCCTAGCGATCCTGGCAATATACCCCCCCCATCTCTACTAAGTGCTCTCCTAGCAGACATTACCCTGATCCTTGCAGAAAATGACGCAGATACATGGGTGCTTGGAGGAGACTTTAACAAGGTCATGAACAATGTCTCAGATCGCTCACACCTGAGGGCAAGGAATCCAGCCGCCACCACCAAATTGGCGGCATTGGCCTCCGCATTGGGACTACGAGATGCATGGCGCAACGTACGCAAAGATGTCCGAGAAGATTCCTTCCATTCTGGAGTGCACGCCTCCATGTCCAGAATAGACTACTACTTCTTGCCAAATCAAAATGTGCACAAAATATGCAACGCATCCCTACTCCCACGGGGTATCTCGGACCACTCCCCGCTGATCCTGGAACTAGAAACAGAGAGACCGTGCCCCTCACCTACATGGCGACTGAACACCTACTACTTGGGGTTCCCACAGCTACAGGAGAAGATAGAGACAGCCACTTCTAATTACTATGAGCTAAATTCAGGATCGGTCGAGGACCCTACCACGCTATGGGAAGCCTACAAAACAGTCCGGAGGGGCGACATCATTTTGTGGACGTCAGCAAAGAAAAGAGCACACTGTGAACAGATTAAGTCTGCCGAAGAAGAGGTGTTGACCAGGGAGGTAGAGCACATCACCAACGATACCCCGGAGACGAATCGAGCGTTAACACTAGCGCAAAAGAAACTCCATAACCCATCGCTTGACTGTGCCCAAAAGGCACACCACGCCATGGGGCACGCCTTTATGAAACTGGAGAAAAAGCTGGAAAAATGCTCGCCTGGCTGGAGAGACGAGAAGAGGGGCATCGAAAGGTGAAATGTATTAAGACAGCAGACGCAGAACCAGTCTCAACTGATGCAGAGATAGCAGAGCCATTTGCGGATTTCTACGAAAATCTCTAAAAGCCCCCGGCCACCACACCAACCAGTGACATGCTCGACAACATTGATCTCCCAATACTTACCACGGAACAGGTCACCATGTTAGACTGCAAAATAACAGTGGATGAAATATCTGCAGCCATCTCCCAGCTACAAACGGGCAAGACACCAGGACCCAACGGGTTCCCGATTGATATCTGGAAGAAGCTGAACCACCTGACATATCCACGCAGATGCTCAACATGTTCGAGCACTCCCTAACCAAAGGTAGGCTCCCACCGGACCTCCGTAAGGCCACCTTAATAGTGATCCCCAAGGAAGGCAAACCCCCTGATGAGTGCAGCTCATATAGACCCATATCCCTAATCAATAGTGAACCCAAAATCTTGGCCAAAGTGCTAGCAAATAGACTCCAAGCGGTCATCACAACACTGATACACCCGTACCAGTGTGGCTTCATGCCCCAAAGGTCGACGAGAATGAATATTCGCAGACTCCATCTGGCATTAGAACGAGCACCCGTGCTACAACAATCACTAGCATTACTGGCCATAGACTTTAAAAAGGCCTTCGACACCGTCTATTGGGATGCTTTATGGGCGATCATGAAGAAGATGCAATTTGGTGATTCCTTTATAAAATGGGTCCAACTCCTATATAATTGCCCACTAGCAGAGGTAAGGGTAAACGGCTGGAATTCGCGTATATTCCCATTGGGTAAGGGTACCAGGCAAGGCTGCCCACTTTCGGCTATGCTATTTGCATTAATAATAGAACCGCTAGCAGTCATCCTACGGAGCTCACCCACATGGCGCGGCTTCTGCTGGAACTCAGAGTGGGAGGACAGGGTGTCCCTGTATGCCGATGACCTTCTAGTGTATCTGGGGGACCCGGCGGTCTCCTGCCCTATAGCAACTCAATTACTGGTGGAATATGGGGTCTTTAGCGGACTAAGAGTGAATTAGGTGAAATCGGTGTTCTTTCCGGTAATAGGGATAGACTGCATTCCGCCTTCCGGTTCCCCATACCGTATTGAGACCACCCAGTTCCGATACCTTGGCATCGTAATAGAAAAAAGACTTGACAATTATGTAACCCAAAACCTGCACCCCCTGATCAAAAGATACTCGCAAGATGTAGCTCAATGGGCATCACTGGCATTGACGCTGTTGGGCAGAACGGCACTCTTCAAAATGCTGGCCCTGCCCCGATTCCTCTATATCCTCCAGAACGCCCCTCTCAGTATTCCCGTTGTAGAATTCCACACAATAGACAGAATAACAGTAGACTCCTATGGGCAGGGAAACACCCGAGAATAGCGCTTAAAACCCTCCAACGCTCGGTCTGGGAGGGGGGGAATAGGGCTATCGAATATCCAGGTCTGCTACTGGGCGTCACAGATGGCAACAACAAACGACATTCTGCACGGAGACCCAAAGCTCCCCCACATACAGGCTGAGATTGCTGCCCGTCATGATGTGACCCCGATTGAAAGCCTATACACTAGTGTGAATCGTCATCCTAAGGGCACGATCACAGCCCAAATATGGAGAGATACTCATAAGTACATAGGTTGGGACAACATACTCACCCCGGTCCAGCCCATCTGGAACAACGTCCATCTTGCAGGTCTCGACAATCTCCCTAAATGGTCGGCTTGGGTAACAGCTGGTATTCATACCATCGAGCAGGTATATGCAAATAATCAAATAATCCCGTTTGCCGAAATCTCGTCCACACACATTCTCCCTGCCACTGAAAGTTTCCACTATAATCAGCTACACCATGCACTGATGGAACAGAGAGTCCGCTTACTGGAAATGCCAGAGTGCACGCCCATAGAGAGAAATATAGTTATCGATAGTGTGAAAGCCAGGATCACATCCACCATGTATAACGCTATCTCCTCCTTTGCCACAAAAGAGCTCACGAGCCTGAAACTCAAATGGGAAGGGGACGTGGGCCCGATTCTACCCGAAGACTGGATTGAGACCCTGATGTACCCATGGGAAACAGCGATCTCAGCAAGAATCAGACTCATTCAGCTGAAAATACTCCACAGAATATATTAACCTCGAGTGGCGCTATACAAATGGGGCAAGACATCTGATCCAAAATGCTTACGTTGCAAGCAAGAAGAGGGGACATTCTATCACATTCTGTGGCAATGTACACAAGTACAACACTTCTGGTGTAGCTGCTGTGATAGACTCGCCAGAGTCTTAGGCCGACCAATCCCCACAGACCCCAAACTCCTTCTACATGGTATTGATACGGAACAGGACCTATCACGCTTTGAAAAGCTATTAGTCTCAACATCCACCGGCATAGCTAAACGAAACATAGCGCAACTATGGGGTTCTGAGATCACTCCACAGTATAAACAATGGAAATCAGACAGATGCAATTATCCCAATGGAACGACGGGTTTACCAAGCAAGAGGGTGCCCGGGCAAAGCAGACAAAGTATGGGGGAAGTGGGAAGAGATGCTTTGAAACTTTTTACAATTTGAAATATTCCAGCTTGTAGTTTAACATCCTCGCCGCCTCTGGGCATAATAGCTTGGTCATTAAATCCTCTAGTCAGCTGTAAGAACTGAACGTGAAATGTCAAATGGACACTTGATATGGTTAATATCTACTGTATTCCTAACCTCACTTGTGTTTCTACATTGGTCCGCATATAGGCAGAGGTCCCTCATGTAGCTCTACCACATGTATGCACAGTTTTATGTTTGTAAGTTTATATGTTATTGTATTGTACCACGAAGACAATAAAACATGTTATAAAAAAAAAAAGATTCTGACCAATACGCAGTTTTTAAGTGTTTCAAAGTTAGAGAACCTTTGAAGTAAAGTTCTTAGCAGTCCCTCTCCCAATTGAACCACCTTAGGGGAAGCCCAGGAGATGATCTTTAAACAGCCCTCCACTGCTTACATGTCAGGTAAGGGAGAGGGTTCTACGGTTTTTTGCCGCAGATTTTTCGTTGCAGGACTTTTCATCGCCGTTTTTTTAATCGAAAAAAACTCATCTTTTTTTTGTTTATTATTCCCTTTCACCCACAAATATTTATTTAATTTTTAACCCCCGCCCCCAAAAAAAAAAAACGATAAAAAACCGTTGATGAAGTCCTGCGACGAAAAAATCCCGCAGCAAAAGAACTGTATACCAGGGAGAGGAAGGGCAATGGGTAGCCCATTAAACCCATGGAGCTACGGGGGTACGAACAGGTATGCTTATTCATCCATTGTACAGAGAAATGACTTAACAGTAAGGTCCTTTCTATGGATTCTTCTCCCATTGATTGCTTATCAGATAGATATCCCCTTCCAGCTTAAGCTGCTCGGAAAAGACTTTGACAGGGGGCATACGGGACCTCGACTCAGCGCTCGATCATTGGCTCCGGACGTCACATCGGGCATTGTGCATATATACTGCGTCACTACGCCCCGTACCTCAGTTCAAACCTCCCTCCGCCCCCATTCCCCCCCTGAACTCAGCCACTGCAGAGGAAAACCAGTGAGGCAAAAAATAGCGAGCCAGCCAATAAAGGATTAGAAAAGCAAGGATACCCACTGGGATAATCAGAATTTCAGAAAAACTTTTTTTTTTTATAAAAGAGGAATGCAGTTTGCAAGTAAGAAGAGCAACCAACTCTAGAATCATCTCCAAAGCGCCCCTCACTGGAGAACAAGCAGACACTGAGGTTGGCATCATGGATGGAGACACAGACAACAGATTCAATGTACAACAAAAGGCTTGTATTAAAGAAAATGGTGTAAGGCCTAACTTGCACTATGCTAAAGTGGGAGTTCCTTACCTAAAGAAACTAATGATAGTCTGTGTCAGTAGGTTCAACTGTAAAGACTGTGTCCAAAACCTATGCTTGCCCTCACAACTAAGACAAAACAGTACGTTAGTACATGTCAACCATGAACTAAACTGTGTTCCAAAAGTAAAGTTCAGAGCTATTTAAAGATCGGGTTGACTCTTCAGGTTCTTTTCCCCAAATGACAACAAGTTTCACTACAATGTTCAATGTACCTTCTTTTAGACTTGAAGTAATGAAGTCCCATACTTTTGTAAATGTCAGGATGTCCTTCCCCAAGTTCAATATCAAAAGATGTCACAAAAAGAAGTATATTGAAGCTTTGTCTTTAAACTGTGTTTCAACAATTCTTTACAGCACAGGGTTCCCTTCCCCAAGTCTTATGTGCACCAATGGAAGTTTTCCTTTTTGACAAAATAGCAAGCTTCCTGTTAGCATTTAGGGGTTCACTGGTCTTGGCGAAGTTGTTAGACCAAATGGCCCATCCATTACAGGTCACGCAACTAGGAACCTGGCATTCGTTTTCAACAATTCTTTATTCAACAGGTAGTAGTTCTCTGGTCTGGGCGCAGTTGTTGGGTCGCACAATTCACCCATTACAAGTCACACAACCAGGAACTTCCAGATCTGTGAGTAGTTCAATATTCAACCAAGCCATTGGTTTCTCAAATGCAGCTCCACAACAAGCACTTTCTCAACCTTCAGACTAAACAAGTGGTTTCTTATCTTCGACTTCAACTCTGCACTCAAAGTCCAACTTAGTTTCCCATTTTCTTTCAGTTCATAGTTAAGATAAACACCATCGAAACAATCTCCTGAACAGTGACTTTGATTTTGATTTTAATGTAGTCTCCTCTTCTTGTAAAAATCAATTCCTTTTGATTATACACAAGTAAATAAAAAAAATAATAATATTAGCAGGTTTGTTATTTGCATTCAATTTAATATTCAATGTCCGCAGTTGTGCTAATTCATGCAATATAATATTCAAACTGTACAGTCTTGCCTTTCCTTTTGGTACTCAATAAATGCTGTTTAGCTCATTTCATTTAATTCGGTATTCAATAAATGCAGCTTTGCTGGTTTCATTCAATTTGGTATTCAATAAATGCTGCTTTGCTGATTTCATTCAATTCGGTATTCAATAAAATCAACAAGGCTTATTTCATTCAATTCGGTCTTCAATAATCGCAGCTTTGTATGTTTCAATCAGATCGGTATTTAATAATGCAACTTTGCTTACTTTTGTGGACCGCTACTATATTCACGGTCACTTGGAGTGCCCAGGTGGTTTTAATGTCCCCGACGCTTACCAGGACACAACAGCTCGTCAGGGTGGCTTCTCCCCAAGTGGGAAAGCCTGTACGCCGGGGCTTCATTCAGCACACGCTGGCTTCTGTGTTCAGCTCCGCCTCCGCTCCACGGCAGCTCCCACTGCCTGCATTCCCTGGCGAGGGTTCCCCATCCTGCATAGGCCCACCGGCAGGACTCCCGGGATCTTTGTTGGCGTCTTCTCTACTCCCTCTCCAGCACGACCCTGGGTATAAAAAGGATCTCTGCCCAAGTTCCCAGGTCTCTCCTCCTTCGGCTGCTGCTTCCTCTTTCCCGGCTTCCTCTATGTGCTTCTGCATTCCACTTTTTATACACCTGTGATCTCTCAATGGACTGCAGGTGTATTCAATCAATGAATGCTGCCTGATTCTGATGAAGGACATACCTGACCTTCATCCATCTTCTGCGTCCCAGTACCAAAGTGGTGAGAGAAAGTGTTATCTATTACTCTCAGTTGCTTCTTCCTCGTCTCAGTACTAGAGTGGGGAAAGTAAGTAATGTTCATTACTCTCAGTTGTTCCTTTCTCGTCTCAGTACTGTCAAGTACCCCAAGAGGGGACTAAAGGGAAACTGTTCTACAATGACATGTAAAGGTCAGGGAAGGGTTTGGCAGGTTGTCACTAGAATAAAGGGGATACTGCGTTTTGTCCCAAGGTACCTCATCCCCAATCCTTCTCCTCCTGTTTCTAACACGTCTGGGGTGATATCATCTCCGTTCCTTCTCGGAGACACAAGAACAAGGTGAACAATATTGCATAACCACTTCTGGGATAGGAGTTACCCCCTGAAAGGAGGGTGTGGAATACTGTGTCTAACCTAAGGGAACCCCACTTCCAATCCTCAAGGACCCTCCATCCAGGTGGTCTTCCCTCGCTTGTCCACCCCCAGGGGCAGGATCCAAAAGCGATGGCCTTTCCCTGGCTACCTGTATAGAGGATCCAAGGGCAGTACTTATGAGAACGCCCTCAGGTTTCTCAAGACACCTACAGCCAACGCTTTCTGAGTGGGGATGGATGGTAGGGGTGATGTGGAATCTGCAGGAGAAGAATCCATAGAAAGAACATTATGGTAAGTAATTTCTCCTTCAATGGATTGCTTTTCTCCCTCAGATTCCTCATCAGATAGACTCCCAAAGCAGTGGAAAGAAACGGAGACGGGAAGAATGCTCTACAGCAGAAAATTCTGCAATACCGCCCTTCCGAAGTGAGCGTCGGCCCTATGGGTGCCTACCAGTCTGTAATGCTTCATAAACGTTTCAAGCGGCGACCAGGTTGCGGCCCAGCAGATGTCCCTAACCCGTACTCCCCTTTGCAGAGCCATAGAGATGGAAATCCCTCTGGTATAGTGGGCCTTGATTCCAGGAGGCAATTCTTTTCTGTTTCAATACAGCTAGGCAGTTTCTGGAAAGGGAGTAAGCTACATACACAACTGGTCTGTTTTTCTGTATTCCGCAGTTCTTGCTACATAGAAGCTTTATGCCTTCTTGGCGTCCAACTGGTGAAAAAGCGCCTCCTCCCTGGAGGGGTGCAGAGGTGGGTAGAACACAGGAAGATCTATTGCCTGAGATAGATGGAATTCCGACACCAACCTTAGGCAAGAATCCTGTGTCACTTTCAGGGATACTTTTTCCTGAAAAAATACAAAGAAATTGTGGAACTGAAGCTCCATGCTCCATTTTTTACACGCGCTTACATGCTACATCAGGAACACAACTCGAGTTTACTCGACTTTTTTCTCACAAAATTGTTCGTTTTGTAAAACCTCGACATGATGTCCAATCACTGGGTCTTGGGCTTTAAATGGTGCACTGATTGGGAGGCCAAAATGTTGGTGACTGACCCTCACAACGTACGTCTGTGGTGTTAGGTTTCAACTCCCGACACTGAGGCATTTGCGTTATGCTCGAAGATGCAAGCGAAGTCCCTGCGTGAGAGACTGCTGGGAAACTGGCTCTGGCCCGACCGCCCTCGAAATCTCCAAACCGGTCTCTCGACCGGTCTTTCGAGGCCTAGACTGAGGATCTGAGAAGGGTGAAGAAAGACATCAGAAGAAAACCAAGCTCGACTTCAGAACGAGGTAAGCCCTCAAAGGGACCCACCACTTGTGAAGCATGGGAGAGTTGTAAACAAGAAATGCTTAACATGTTTAAATCAACAGGAGGCTGTTGGCGTGCCTCCCCCCTCCCAAACCAGTAGGCCTGGCAGCAAAAGCGGCACTATACACCCCCCAACCCCATGTTAGCCACCGAATCAACGCCATTAACGTCAACAAAGCCTTTGGGCTCCACACAAAAAAAGCAGGGAAAGTCGCCTCCAGAAAGACGGCTATAGACTCCCACCCATGGGGACCATTGTACGTTGGAGCAATTGCACTGAAAACTGCCATCAGTCTCGAAAAAACATGCTCAAGGGAATGCCAGCGTCAGTTTAGCCGGGCCCGGATGTTCCACTGCCCGGCCCTTCTGCGTAAGGAAACACCTGCTGGGGATCAGAAGATGGACAAGACCCTGGGAGCACAACTGCAGCAAATCTGAAAACCAGGGTCTCGAAGGCCAGTAGGGGGCCACCAGGCTGAGGCTGCAAACCACAGAGGCCGGGAACTTGCAGAGGGTCAGTTGGAGCAGAGGGGTGGGTGGGAACGCATAACACCTGCGGCCGTGCCAACAGATCTGGCAGGCGTCTGCCAGTGACCCCCGACCAGCCCATGAAGCAAACTGCATTCTGAGGGGATGCAAACAAATCCAGGCCCGTGAACCCCCAATGATGGATCAGGGTCAACAAGAAGTCGTTGTGCAACTCCCACTCGTAGGTGTTGAACCCCAAGCAACTCACTGGTCCAATTCTGCATTGCTGTCCCCGGTGAGGTGGACTGCCGAAATCCAAATCCCCTCTGAAAGGGCCCATTCCCAGATCGAAACGGCCTTCATGCAGAGGTGGTGGGAGGGGGGGAGAAAGGGCGGCACACTGCTTGTTCACATAAAATATCAGAGTTGAATTGTCCGTCCTGACCAGAACAGACCTCTCCCTGATGATGGGCAAGAACGCTCTGAGGGCCAGGCCTACTGCCCTGAGCTTGACCAGATTGATATGCAAAAGGGCTTCCATCCTGGACCATGCTCCATGAATCGCATAGCCTTCCAGAGTAGCCCCCAACCCGAGAGGGAGGAGTCAGTCATCATCACAAGTGTAGGCTCCGGACTGGTGAAGGCCCTCCCACTGAAACATTGCCCTCCATCAGCCGCCAGAGAAGATTGGGCAGCAGGAGGGGTGGTATTGGGATCCTGTCCGACTAAGACACCATCTCCTGATCCCAATTCACCACCAGGTGGCGCCTCATTTTGAGGAGAGCATGCTGCACAGTGAACACGCAGGAGGCCATCAAACCCAGAATGTGCTAGAACCACCATGCCGAGGTGGTCAAGTTGGCCAGAAAGTGTCCCACCGCCTTACAGAGGCACACAAGCCTCTCAGGTGTGGGAAACACCTGCTGCACAGTAGTGTTCCAACGCACCCTTAGAAAGACCAGTTTCTGAGACAGGCATACCTGTGATTTCCTCTCGTTGAGGTAAAACCCCAGCTGATGAAGGATATCCACCAATCTCTGGCAGGAATGCACCATCCCTTCGGGTAAACCCACCCTCATCAGCCAGTCGTCCAAATAAGGGGATAGATGATGGTCCTCCAAGCAGAGCAGTCCAGCACCTGAGTTCATCAACTTTGTGTAGACACGAGGGGCCAAGTTCAGGCCAAAAGGCAGCACCTTGTACTGAAAGTGGTACAACAATCATCTATCGCAGAATCTTCTGATGCGGTTTATAGATGGGTATATGCAGGTACGCATCCTTGAGGACTATGGAACACATCCAGTCTCCTGCACACAGAGGCTCGGCTATGTGTGAGGGAGTAATCATCTTGAAGCGTTCCTGCAGTAAAGACAGATTTAGAAATGAAAGGTCCAGAACTACCCTCAGGCAAGTTTGGTTGTTCTTGGGTACCACAAAAATTCTGGAATAGTAATCGAAGCCCCGGTCTACAAAGAGAACCGGTTCTATCACTTGCATCTCCAAGAGCGAACGGACCTCCCGTAAAAGAGCCGGGGACCCAATCTCAGTAAGAGGAGGAGGGGATGGTAGAGGCAAAGGAAGAGGAACAGTGAGGCCTGTGGAGACTACGGATAGGATCCACAGGTGTCTGAAACAACGCTTCAAGGTGTCCTGGAACAGAGCCAAATGGCCCCCCCAAAGGTGAGCCGTCTTCCCCGACCTTGACATCACTGCTTCTTGGCATCAGAGGTGGGGTAGTGAATAAATCAGTGCAACGTCCTCTGCTGCTTCCTCCTGTTGTCACGGGGCGACCTGTCAGGCCTACCATGGTCCCGAAACCCCTTGAAGTCAGAGAAGGAGCAGGATTTAAACTCAGTGCGGCCCCGGGACTAATGAAAAAGGTCAACGCCCTCAAAGGGCAGATCCAGGATCCGCTCCTGTATGTCAGATGAAAACCTAGTGGCATGCATCCAGGCCGTCATCCTCATCTTGACCTTAAGGCACAGCCCTCGGCTGACTGTGTCGATGTGGGAGACCGAAGACTTCATGAGTGCCTGCGCAATGGCACGGGCATTTGCTAGACAAGACTTAAAAAAGGCTTTCTTTTCCGAAGGGTGGTCGGCAGAAATTCCCTGACATGCTGCCACAGCTTCTGGTTAGCTGCAGCCAATAGGGCGTCCGCTTGCCGCAGTTGCATTCCTAAAATGGAGCAACAGCGCTTTCCCCAAGGACTTTGTCTTCCTTGGAGGGGCAACTGGAGGTGGCTCTCGTGGAGGAAGATGGTTTTGAATATAAAGAGGCTGCAGCCCCCACAGATGAATGGGGCTGCAGGTGGAAGTAAAGAATGATTGGCTCCCTGTACATCAGCCTAAACCTGCTGTCCAACTTCTTGTTCATCTGGGCATCGGTCCTGTGCTTCTCCCAGAACCATCCTTCTGGAAGGGATGCCAGACCGGATTGTGGTGCGTTTTCCCAAAACATCTGCTAGAACACCCGACTTCTGGGAGGCTTCCTCAGGAAGAGGGACCACCAGGAACTCCGCCAGGGCGTAACGGCGGTCATTAAAGACCTTAACGGAAGTCGAGGGCTCATCTTCCTGGGCATAACTGTCATCATTGTCGTTATCGCACTCACACAGCCTTTTCACATGCCGAGGGTAATCCGGGCCCTGGGACACAAGTGCCAGAGTGTTCCCCCCCAGGTCCGGAGCCACAGACCGGTCCAAAGTCTGTTGAGGGGGAGGCGTTGGTGGTACAGAAGGAGGTGGAGGGGTCGGAACGACCGGAAGGGCCTGAACCGATGGAGGGACTGGCACCGGGAGCACAGGAGGAACGGGAGGAGGACCCAGGAGGAGGAGGGGGGCATAGGCGGCGCGACCTGCGGGATGACTGCCTTCACAATACGTCTCATTACGGGTCCGGCAGTAACCCTGCCAGTGCTTCTGGCGGGTTGCCGCAGGATCTGTAAAAAAATGACCGGCAACTGACTTCCCGCTGCCACCGGGCTATTACAAGTCCGGCAGCCAGGAAGTCAGGCGTCAGTAATTTTGTTAATCCCCAGCCCCCTAGAGTCCTATAGGACTTTATGGGAGAGGCGACACAGGAGCATCGGCGCCATTACCAACGGTGCCGGCGCTCCCGTGACAAGTCTGCCTACCGTGGCCGCTGCCCGAGGCAGGGTCAGACCTGATGGGCACACCGACTCCGGCAGGCAGACTTGTAGCGTGCCGGTCCGGGAACAAGGGTGCCGGTGAGGTTACCGGCTCCCTTGTTCCGAGACCAATGAGGCCCAATGTCCTTCAGGAGCCCCTTCATCTGAGGGGAACTTATGAGGAAAAGAAAGTGCTTGAAGAAGCGATCCTTCAAAGCTGCCGGGAGCCTTGGGCTCCGGGCCACCGATGCACTAGTCTCCTGGTCAAAGCGCTGAGGTGCCTAGTGCGTGTAGCTGCAAGGCTGTGATGGGTAGTTGTACCCGAGAGGACCAAAACCCTGCACCGTCGGTTCCGCTGCCGCCAACAGAGGGGAGGGGGCTGGAATCATCCGACAAAGCCCACTCGATGGGCGAAAGTACTGGCAGGCCCGGAGCTGAATACAAGACGGCCGCCTGCCTGGCAGGCTCACCAATGTGGCGCTGTGCCATTTTAAAGCATTGCGCCATGCCCTGGGTGGGCCCAAAAGCCCTCAGCCAAGAGAGGCCTCGTACAAGAGACAAGACAGTTGGGGCCTTGCACCTGAAGAAGATGTCGACCTCAGAGAGCCTTCTGGTAGGCGCTGTGCCCTCGGCCGGACGGCAGGTAGTCGTAATGCCCTGATTCACGGCCTCGGAGCAAGCTCCAATAGGCTGGGAGCCCTCAGTACCTGTGCCAGTAGCCGCGCTGGATGTAGCCAACGACCGACTCTTGAAGGTGGCACTTGACGATGCCTTACCCCCTGAGGTAGAAGAGGACAAGCCTGATCATCCTACCAAGGACAGCCTGGTAGAACCCCTGAGCCCCTCAGCCTGGGAGACAGCAGCCTGGAAGATCTTAAATCTGTCTCTGAACCGCACTGAAGAGCCCCCCGGCCCCTCTGCTTGGGAGCCGGTGGCCTCAGGCCTGCCAGAACCTGAATCCGAGGAACCCTGAGTCATAGGAACCCAGGGGAAGGAGTCAGAGCTCTCTGGGGCCGTGCTGAAGAGAGAGCCTGCCTTGTCTTGACGAGAGGTCCTGGAGATGAAGTCCTTAAGGTGGGGCGGAGGAGAAGTGTGGAAGATCTCCAGCCACTGCGACAAACTCCTCCTCGATGCCATTTGACCAAGAGCGCTGCAAGCCTAACATGAGTCCCAGCGGTGGTAACACTCAAGACAGAGTGCATGGGGGTCCGAGGCTGGGAGGCTGGGAACGATTGGTCACATGAGGCACATCTTGTGAATCCCCCTGCGGCTGGCATGAGCCGGGGTAGGCGAGGCACCAAAGGGAAGTTTAATCATTTTAATTGTTTATTTGTAAAGCACTTATACGCAGGTGAAGTGCTTCAAAGCGCTTCAAGGCTTCCTCTGCATTCTTCCTTCCTCGAGGTTCTCATCTATCTATCAACTACTATATCCTTTTTGTTTGTGGTTATTGTCTTCTTAGCAAATCGTTCATTTAGCAAACTATTCTACTATTGTCTGAGCTCGTCGTATCAATTGTCTACTTTTGTCTCGTCCCTCTCTGTCTCACTGTCATGATCTCTGCTTCCAAAAGGTCAGGGTTTTCCCAACTCCCTTGGAAGCAGATCCATAACCCAGGTTCCGAGTGCCAACCAGTCCCAATTGGGACCTTTTGGACCCAGTCCTGGCGCCAGTGGCACCAGGCTCATAAATATGCCCAGTCCCAGCGCTGGAAGCGCCGGACTCATAATGCTTGGGTGGACTTACCTTCAGCAGACCATGCTGCTTACTTGCCTGCCAGTTGAGCCTCTGATCCTCTTCTGTTTGGAACTACTTTTCCTGTTGGGTGGGGCTGGAGCCACTCCCTAGATTCAGAACACTGGAACTCTTCTGGAAGGCAGGAACTCTTTTCTTACCAGGAACTCTTTTCTTACTTAGGCGTGGCTGTGGAAGGAGACTCCTAAGCACTACAGGAGGCTATTTAAACCACACCCGGTGGCTGAATCTTGCTTTGCGTTATTCTGCAACCTCTGCAGCAGAACGCTCATCGTGTCTTCTGCATCCGGTCCTGGGCCTAAGGAAAAAGGCTTACCATCCTGAATCCAGTCTTCAGCAACACCTATAAAGACAAGAAAGAACAGGTTAGCATTCCGGCATCTGAAAGGCAAAGGCTTACCATCCTGAATCCAGTCTTCAGCAACACCTATAAAGACAAGAAAGAACAGGTTAGCATTCCGGCATCTGAAAGGCAAAGGCTTACCTACTCTTCGTGCGCTCCGGAGGTCTTCGGCGCTGCATCCCGCATCTGAAAGACAAAACAAGGTGCGTTTAAAGACATTGGGGAACTTTAATACTCACGTGCCATTACTCCTTTCCACATCTAATCCAGTGGGTATTCCGGCACCCTGCAGCAGCTCCGAACTCGTACCTGCAAAATAAAAAGACAGTTAGAGCGCATAGTGAAGCAGGCAACAAGCGCTTACTTACGTGCTTCCAGGCGCTTCTATTCATTACACGGGCTCCATCTTCAACTCTCTTCAGCCCGTCATCCGCCATCGCCGGAACCCTGCAAAACAAGAGACATCATTACTAAAGACTTTAAAGACATTTGAATGACTCGAAACTTACCGTTCGTGCAGTAAACGACGGACAGCAGTCCTCTGAAGTCAAGAGGCTTGCGCTACCTATCCAGTGAAGAAACTGGTTACAGCACCCTGCCCCGAGGCAGATGGAGAGCTCGGCATTCACTTACCTAAGACATCTTACTCTACACGTCAGGCATACAGTGCACAGAGGTCCAGCCCAAAGAGCCAACCGGGTGCTACACATCACCTTTGAAGATACGGTAGTCGCCCAGTGAAGACCGGCGCCTCTGCGAGAATCAGGTGAGCGTTACACTCACCTGCTTGTACCCCTCCTGTGTCCTCCCCTAGTGACTCCCCCCTCATACCCTCTATTCATCTCTCCCCTCCCCTACCTACTCTATATGGTGCTCTCTGTTTCGCCTATCTTTTAAAACTGCTTCTCTATTGACTATCATGCTCCCCTTACTAAGTCTGGTAGGAAGAAGTTTGAAAAGAACATCCTGGTCTCCAACCCAGGCCTCCCTATCGCCGACACCTAAACCAGTGCTTCCTCCAGACAAACCCTCACCGACATCCTCTTTGTCGTTCCCTCGCCAGACCTATGGACCTTTCACATGGTCTTTGTGCTTTCTCCTTTCTCTTCTTCTCCCATTAATGGTGGCACCTGGTGGGAGGCCCTATGGGCCCCCATCAGCTCCTCTAAGGTCATCATTAATGTTTACCTGAATGGTTCCATCTTGGCCCAAGGACCTCAGGGCAACCTTCTACTCTTTGATAGATGCTTCCTGTGCTTCTTCAATTTCCTTTCTTCTCCTGTTGTCCCTTCGCTCCCTTCCACAGCTTCCTTGCCTCCCCCTCTGCGTCCTCCTTGGCTACCTTGCCCTCCCCTTCTTCTGCCCCGCCTCAGGCACCTTCGCAGGGCATACATCCGATTTGTACCCTGCCCGGAAGTCTTTCAAGGATAGCAACCTTCTCCATATTGCCACTCTCAACTCTTGCTCAGCTATCAAACACTCCTCTGACATCTGCCGCCTCCTGGAAGAACTTGACCTCAATGTCCTCGGTCTCACCGAGACATGGTTTACGACCAGCTCTGTCACGAGCTTTGACACTCTCTTCCCTTATGGCTACAAGATCATCTCCGTGCCCAGATCCAACCATTCCGGAGGGGGTGTAGCCTTGATCTTCCCAGAGTGGATTCCTGCCTCTGTCATTCCTACACAGGCCTACTTCTCTTTCGAATGCCTCGTCTGCAGGCTCTCTCTCCTGGCCACTCTCTTACTGTGGGCTACCATCTATCGGCCTGTATCTTATTGAGCCTAGAGCACACCTGATTTGAGAGATATTAGTAACCTTAGAACGATTAGTGGGGTGCCGGGGAGAAAACCAACCATGAAACTGGGTTGTATCAACTAATGTAAAAACAGCAGATGTCCACAAACTTGTGGAAGTATCCCGTTCCGTATCCCGACTGGTCAGAGCAGAATGTCCACTAATTGACAAACAACAAACATTGAAGAAGAAAAAAACAGGCACATTCCCTTGCCTCAGCTGTTGCAATTGCAACAATATTATGAAAGTTAGATATGTAAGACATCCCAATAACGGCAAGAAAATTAAGCTAAATAATTACACTACATGTGACTCACAATCAGTGATCTATGGCCTTAGTTGCCCATGTGGCATCTTTTATGTGGGACAGACAAACAGGAAGGCAAAAGAACATTGGAACGAACTTAAAAGCAATATTCGAACCAACAATGTAAGATTGCCAGTAGTGCGACATTTTGTCCAAAACAAACACAATATAGCACAATTGAAAGTAGTTATATTGGAAGTAGTTAAAAAAATAATCAAGCAGAGGAGGGAATCATGTGAGACATATGAACCAAAGGGACATTTTCTGGGTTGAGAAACTGAACAGTTGTTTGGCACCGAATGGAATGAATGACGAGTACAGCTTGCGTTCTTTTGTATGAGGAAATTTATTGTCTTGACTCGAGAAATTTGTTCAGAAATCCATTAAGAAATATGTAATTGGTTGATATTATTACAACTATTATATACTGTTTAGCAACAAATAAGTGACAATCATATAAGTTTGTTTATTGCCCTTATAATGGATTAGACTGTGAGCATGGTTTTGACGAAGGAAACACCTGGATGTCCTGACGTAGATGTTGAATGAAGAAATAGATAATCCATAAAATGATACACTCGGGAGGAACTAAAACTATAACATTACAAAATGTCTTAACATGGAGTATATGTTCGTCCGTTCAACAGCCATTTGGAAAGACATTCATTGAATATTAAAATCATTTACGAGGGACCCTCATTTTACTGAACTGCACTTATAGTCACTTATGGCCTACATGATCAAGGCTTCTATACAATACGTAATCTCTATATTTCTCCCCGTTTATACCAAGGGGACACAAGAACAATTGTAGTCTGTATGACTAATCTAAGGACTTAGGTTTATAGCTACATAGGAAATTACATCATATCAGTAGAAGCACATTTTTGACCTTGGATAAGCTGCAGACAGAGATAAGGAACATTCATGATAACTAAAATAAGCATCGACATTGGGAGTTGGACTACATCAATGGAAATTCATATTTTTAACTTGTGCATGGCACGGACATAGACATAGCACATCTACGATAACAACAATAAACATTTATTAACACCAGATGATTACATCTATCCAGTTAATAAGACAGAGATACTACTACCATCAGTACATGGTATACATAAGGTATTTTCACTATTAAAGATGCCTCCAACATGAGTATGACGTTATAAATTACCTATTATGTTACTTAGTTTTTTAATACTATGGGACTTAAATAACTTTGTCCGACATAGAATTATGAGAATTGATAGCTACCAACACTGAGCAACATTATTCCCATTAGTCCTCTTTTTTGAGATTTATGGGACGTATAGGTACTACAGAATGACGTCATTACGTTCTGACGTTTGTAAAGATTTTGATGTCATGACGTTTTAACGTTATGATGCAAATCCTCAAATATCGGCCATCTTGTCTAGCCGACCTCTTTGCGGCATCCAGACAACAATTAGACTATCCCGACTACTTTACTGCCCCAGGTGAGCCCCACATAATAGAACCACTATATGTTTACAAACTGCAGAATATAGATCTAAATAGATCAGAATTAGACACACTATTACTATTTTCTACCTTTGTACATCGGTCGAACATCTTGTCAGGGTCATGTAAGTGTACAGAACAGGAAGTGCGAGGGAGGGGAGGGGGGACAAGTGCGCCAGTGCGAGGGAGGGGAGGGGGACAAGTGCGCCAGTCCAGCAAGGGCTAGGGTTAAGTGAAGAGTGGTTGTCCCCATCATGGGGCATATTGCAGTAGTGCCAAACTTCTGTCAGAGGCCCGAAGCCAAGAGCAGGACTGGCAGGGGGAGCCTGGAACCTGTGAGGCTCTGGAGGTGCACTAGGCGACCAGTCAGCTAAGTGAGCAGGTTGGGGAAGAGAAGGAGGGAGGAAACAAGCAAAGAACAGGAGGTTAGTAGGGAAGAGGGAGAGAGAAAGAGGACGAAAAGGGGAAGGTCTTGAGGAGTTTCCGGAACTTAAGGAGGTCAGGCTCAAGACAGAAAGGTAGGAAGGCTGTTCCAGAGGGAGGCACCTGCAGAGGATAAATATCTACGCTCAAATCGATGTTTAGCAAAACGGCTCATCTACAGAAAGTTTGAGGAGGCCGATGGGAGGGCTATAGAAGGAGAGTATTTGGGAAGAGGGAGTTGTAGATAGTAAGGGCCTCGGCCCCAGAAAGACTTGTGGATTATACAGAGGGTCTTCAACTTGATCCTTGCAGCCACGGGGAGCCAGTGGAGAGATTTCAGCGCCAGAGAAATCCGGACCCTGGGCTTGAGGCTAAGGATAAGTCTTGTAGTTCTGTTCTGGATAAGTTGTAGAGGTCGTAGAGTAGAAGTAGGAAGAATGAGAAAGAAACTGTTTCAGTAGTCAAGTCTGGAAAGCACCAGGGCTCTGGAGACAACGAGCCTCTGGGGTAAGGTGAGAAAGCGTAGAATACCTCTGAGGAGGTGCAGCTGGTAGTGGGACTTTTTGGACTTGCCCGAGATGTGGGAAGAGAAGGAGAGAGTAGAGTCAAAGATGGCCCCCAGATTTTTTGCTTCACTGGTGGGTGGGGGCGCAGGACCAAGGGAGGCCAGCCAGAGTGAGAGTTGCAAAGTGGGAGCAAGGGTCCCGATGAGGACGATCTCTTTCAGCTGGCATAAAGGCAGAGGTCGTTAGCAGCACATCAGGACTGAATGGCAGATAAAACCATCAGGAATGAGCGAGGAGGCGGTAGAGGCCGAGGGTAGCGTGAAAGAGCTGTGTGTCATCCACATAGCACTGAAAGTTGGAGGTAAAGACAGATGTTGTGCGCCAACGGGGTCATGTAGTCATTGAAGAACCAGGGGGATAGATTTGAACCCTGGGGGACACCACAAGTAGAGAGAGTAATAGCCAAGAGAAAGGACCCAAGTTCCAATTGGGAAGGACGGTCAGAGAGAAAGGACGTAAGCCACGCCAGGGCCTGATCTATGATGCCTATGGTATCAGGGAGACTGGAGATGAGGATGTTTTGGTTTACTGTGTCAAAATCAGAGGAGAGGTCAAGGAGAATGAGGACAGAGGGAGAGTAGGAGTCAAGGGTTGAGAGCAGGTCTTCCCGGGTGTTCAGTAGAGCAGTTTCCGTGCCTCAGGATTCTCTAAAGCCAGACTGATGGTCATGAAGACAACCAAAAGATTCAGTGTGGAGTGTAAGCTGTGAGATAGCCAACTTCTCCAGGAGTTTGCCCAGGAAAGAAGTAATGGTGATTGGGCTATTGTTACCCAGAATAGAAGGGTCGGCTGAGGGTTTATTTGAGCAAATGGTGCACAAGAGAGTGCTTGAGAGATGTGGGGAGGACTCCAGTGGCGATGGAGAGGTGTTAGGGAGAATTCACATAAATGGTTGATTTCCCTTACCTAAAGAGTCCCCCAGCAGCTTTGCAGGATTTCTAGGGTTTATTTTTTTCACCTCGTAAGAGTGTGAGCCTTTTTTCCCACTCTTACATGGGTTTTGCTATGTGTATTTCTACTTTTTGTGTGATCTTGGGCACTGGAGCCTCACCTACTCCAAGTGCACCACTTTTTGTGTGTGTTACACAGCACCTTCAGTGCAGTGACACAGGGTTGTCTTTGAGACTTCCCACTGACTCCATTTTTCTGGGACTGACTACTGTCCCAAAGAAAACAGGTAAAGTTGCCATTAACTTTATATAGTCACTTTAAACCACAGACCCAGTACACCCCATTGGAGTATTGGAAAGGGTTAACTCCTATCCCTTTTTGTCTGTACCTCTTGGGGCATTGTTTCGCTCCCTTAACATTAAGACTTGGCTGGTGGCAGTGGTATCTACCCTAACTTTCCTACCGCGATTATCTTATATAACGTGGTAATGTTTTAGGCTATTATATTACATTTTATTTTGGTTCCGGCTGGGTTTAGTCGCCATTTCTTTTTGTTAAAGTCTTTCTCGTGTTTTTTCTCTGCGCGCCAAACTGGGGATGACTCCTTTGTGCGCTGTCTTTTCGCGGGCTTCTGCACAGAAGCCCTCCTTAAGGCACCTGATAGTCTAAGTAGGCAGGATGTGAGTGAGGGATCTTCGGACCCCTGCCATGGGTGCCCTTGGTAACCCAAGTTGCACTCTTGCCTGACTGGCTAAGGGGACTGGCCTTGCCAGGCCAGTCACCCTGCTGTGTGATTGACAGCCAGGCTGTATGAATGGAGGAAAACTGCATAAAAAGCAGGTTTCTGGAACTGGAAAGACAGAGTCGCCACTGGAACGAAAAAACCAACGAGGAACTGTAAAAGAGGACCTCTACAACGACTGAACCGCCCGGTGAAGCCCTGGTGCAGGTCCGAATCTCCAAATCCGACAACAGAGAAGATCCTCCAGGAAACTTCTTCCCTTGAGCTGGTGGGGCCAACCAGTTTGCCCAAAATACAAGCCAGGACCTCTCCTCTGGTCGAATTTGCTGTACAGAGCTACAGTGGGTCGGATAGCCAGGAAGGTCGGAACCTTTAGCTGGTTTCTTCCCTGGGTAGTGCAGGACCCTCCAGTCTTCCTACTTCTGATCAGTCCAACAGTCGCTTCAGGAACAGTGAGCCTGCAGGAACTACTAGGAACGTCTGCCTCAGCTACAACCCCGTTTTAAGGTACTATGCAAATCCGGTTGTGCGTTTCGCTCAGCTGCTGTTAAAGTGTTTGAAATCTTTCTCCTATCTGAGGGCTTGTCCTTCTCTTCTCTTTGAACTAACTTTTCTACCAACCAACCTCGTCTGGAATCTGTGCCACGAAATTTACTGCAAACTACCCTGAACTTTGTGATCTTGAGCAAAAGCCTTTTGACCTATTGACTTTGGCCCTAAGCCTTTTCTAGCTCATTTCACTGTAGTCCCTCTTGTTCAACTGCTCAGAAGCTTACCTGTTGGTTTTACCTCATTGTTGATAACTGTCTTTCCATCCCTTTTAAATTGCTGGAGTGCCATTTTGCTCCCACTTCAATTTGTGAGCCTAACTTGTCTAGAAGTTAAGGGGTGTGGTGTATTTATGATTGTGATTTTGACTTGCTTAGAATAGTGAAATGTTATACAACTGTTGAGTAAATAAATATATATACTTTTACTTAGAAACCTTGAGTCAGTGTTTGCCTGAATCATAGTATTTGCTGTCCTTTGTGTAAATATTTGTACTGCTCACTTACTCTTGAGATAAGTCTGGCTGCTCCGCTACTGCTACCACTTTAACTGTGCAGGCAGTACAGACTTGTACCAAATGTGAAATTGTACTGTCACTTGTAGGCTTAATTGTGTGTAGTGTTCCCAAAGGGTACTGCATGTAATTCTGCCCAACACTGGTGTACAGCAGTGAGTATAAAAGTATAGTAATTACACTTAGAGTGCTGCTATTATCTTGGATCAACTAATCACAAGGCTAACATCACTAAAAAGAAACAATAATCATGTCTGATATGGAAAGCCACAGTCAGGAGACCCTCCTGAGTTACACTGCAGATTTAAGAAACGTGTAAAGAAAGGAAACTCTCTGCCAAAGGCAAAACGATTGAATTAGTTGAAAAGTTGTTAAAGAGTCAAAGTCTAGGGAGTGGGTCTGAAATACCTGACTCTCTAGCAAATATCGAAAGTATTGAGGATGATACTATTTCTAAGAGGAAGATGTGTCTCTTAATGTAGGCCACCGTGACCCCTTGCCTGCTCAGCAACCTCAAACCTTGTCCACTGGGACCCCCACAGGTCCTACACTCAGTAGTGAATTCATTGCTCTAGAAAAAATGAGGCTTGAACTGGAATTCAAACATTTAAATGCTCAAACTGAACAAAAACACCAAGAACTTAAGCTCAGAGAAATGGAGTTGAATCATGAACTTGAAATTAAAAGATTGTCTCTTGAAAATGCTTCTCTCCCAGAGTCTTCTAGGTCTTCCAGTCCTAAGAGACCCCGTATACCTAAAGAAATTATGGGTATGTATGAGGTTAAGCTTGATACTTTAGATTGGTTGGCAATGTTTGAATATAACCATGGTATTGAAGGTCTCACAGGTACTAAATTGCTTCCCTGGCTCTTCTCTAGGCTACACACTGTTGCATCTGATGTAGTAATGGAGTTGGGGAAGGTGGATAGGATGGATAATGAGTGTGTGAAGCTAGCTTTAATTGCTAGATTTGGGAAGACCCCTTCCCAGTACCTTAAGAGGTTTAGGACCCTCAAAAAGCATGATGGTCCCCCTTGGGCTACCTGGGTATGTGAGTGTTTGAAAAACCTAGATGGTTGGATTAAGGGTTACAGAGTAAACACTTATGAAGGAATGAGAAATCTTGTTATGTTGGAGTCTATTGTTGATGTTGTAGTAAAATACAGGTTGCATTAACAGCTAAGACTAATAGCTTATTCAAAGTATGTGCTAAATGCTGAAAGTAATGATTTGGTAGCACCTACATTAAGCATTAGTAAGCTATAAGGAATGTGCAGGCCTAGGAGGGGTGGAAGGTTACATTATGCATTGTGCATAGAAAGGCAGGGCAGAGGCCCCAGTTTAGTAGCTAATAGAGCCCTGTATTTGAGTGCATAAAGCATTATAGCGCTTGGATAGCCAGTCTTTGAAGCACTATAAACCCTAGCTAGCAGAGTGAAGGCCTGGTGAAGCCTGCTCACTAGGGGTTAATTGCAATGCATAATATTTCAGCTCCTCTCTTTCAGACCGTGGCTCTGCCATGCTTTGTAAACATACCCTCTTTCCTTGAGAAGGCCTGGTACGGCCTTGCACACACTGATAATCGACATTCCTGCGCTTTCGCGGACAGGGCTCAAAGTAGGGAGGGGTAAGAGCAAGGAGCATCTCAGAGAGAGTTGGGTTTTTCCATCGGTAAACATGTTTTGCACGTAGAAGGTTCTGGAACATTGCGTCATGCAGATTGACGGCACAAGATCACAAATGGTGCAAGCAACCAGAACTGGGCAGGAGATTCTTCCGTGGACCGAGTGTGCCTGGACCCTGATGAGGGCCCCGTGCGGTACCTTGCAGCGCTGTTATCTGAAAGGGGCTGGCAGCAGCTCGCTAAAGACAACCAGGATCTCCTAGCGCTGAAGATACCATCCAAGGGGCGTAAGACACTGTTTCTCTAAGTTTTGTGACTTCTCTGACATTTCTATCATTGATAAATTGCTGCTATATTTACTGTTCTGTTATATTATACTTTATGTCCAATAAATGCTAAATTTATACTGAAGGTGTCATTTCTCTAGCATGAGTTCATTGCTTGGCACGAGCGGACCTGTAAGTGGGTAATTTATGCTAATAAGGGCTGGTCCCTGGGGAGAAATACCCCTTTTCAAGACAGATGTCTGCTCTCCTGAGCTCAGACAGTACTTGGCTGATTCTAGGGTGATGCATCCGAAGTTAGCTAAGGCTGCTGACTTGTGGGTTGCCAACAGGGCTACTCACAAGGATTCTGGGGCTACTCAAAAGGGATGCGGGGAAACAACCAAAGAAAGACAACCAAGAGTATTCTAATACCTCCAATCCAAAAGAGGGCCACAAACAGCAACATAAGGGTAAACCACAAGGGAAACCAAATCAGGCTAGTGCACCATCTGGACCCAAACCAGATGCAGGTCAGAACAAACCCCCATTCATCAAAACATTTGGTAAATGTTATGTTTGTGGGCCAACTGACCATGTGAAAGGGGATCCCAGATGTAAGGGTAAACCTTCAGGTGTCCACACTGTCTCTTTAGCCTCTCCCCAGAGAAGAAGTACCTATGGCAAGTGGAAACCTTCACCTACTGGCTGATGAACCCATGAGAGTCTCAGAAAGTGTTTCTTTAGTCTTCCTGGGCTTGTGGGAACAGCAGAATTTAGATGTCTATAATTCCATCCCAGATAATACTAAAGAGTATTATAAAGATAGTGTTCTTGTGAATGGCCAGGAAACCCCTGCCACCAGAGGCACTGGAGCCAGCATAAGGAACAAGTTACTTACCTGTAACTGTTGTTCTCCAGCATGGGTCTGGCATGGATTCACATGCTCATGAATATTCCCCGTCGTCAGGCTGGGAATCCTCGGTAAAGAAAAATCAGTATCAGTTTCGTTTCTGATCTGTCTTTCGTAGTAGTAACCAATCACTGATCTCTGCGTCATACTGACCACAGCCAATGACTGCCATCTCCCTAAGCCCCGCCTCTGGCAGCCATCTTCAGATTTGGTAGCACGTGAAGTGGCAGTATGACCAAGTGAAGAGCCGCAGAGGGGTAGGCGGGAGGGTTCGCATGTGAATCCATGCCAGACCCATGCTGGAGAACAACAGTTACAGGTAAGTAACGTGTTCCTTCTCCAGCATGGGGTCTGGCATGTATTCACATGCTCATGAATATAAGAATACATAGCAGTACACACATGCACAACCACGGGAGGTGGCAAAGGCTCAACATTAAGCAATACAACAACTCAACATTAAGCATCTCTTACCTCCTCACCAGGCTCACCTTCAGCGAACAGGTTGCGCAGCACTGCTTGGCCGACCCTGGACTCCTCCCTGGAATCCCGATCGATGCAGTAGAATCTCGTGAAGGTGTGCGTCGACCTCGACGTAGCAGCCCTGCAGATGTCCAGCAGGGGCACACCAGATAGGAACGCAGTAGTAGCAGCGATCGCTCTGGCCGAATGGGCTCTCGGACGGCCTGGCAGCGGTCGGTTAGCCAACCGGTAGCAGTGCATGATGCAGCCGGAGAGCCATCTGGAAATAGAAGACTTCGAGAGAGCCTTCCCTTGATTCACAGGTCCAAAGTTCACAAACAGCTGTGATGTCCTCCGAAAACTCTTTGTGCGGTCCACGTAGAACTTCAGCGCTCTAGCCACATCCAGCGAGTGCAAAGGAGACGGGAAGAAAACAGGTAACACCAGGGGCTCGTTAAGATGGAAGTCCGACGGCACCTTGGGCATAAAGGAGGGGTGCGTCCTAAGCACCACCCTCGAGGCATGGAAAGTCAAGTACGGTGCTTTGCAGGATAGGGCCTGGATCTCTCCCACTCGTCGTGCGGAGGTAATGGCCACCAGGAATGCAGTCTTCCACGACACAAACTTCATCGGTGCGGAGTGCATCGGTTCGAATGGGGGCCCCATGAGCCTAGTCGCGCACCACGTTAAGTTCCCACACCGGGGCCGGGGCCTTCACCAGCGGGAACAATCGGAACAGTCCTTTCATAAACTCTTTCACCAGTCGATGGGACCACAGGGACGTCCGTCCTGTGGTTCTGGTATATCTGGAGATTGCCGCCAGATTAATCTTAATGGAGGCATGGGCTAGCCCAGCCTTTGCCAGCGATAGCAGGTACGGCAGCACATGAGGGGCCGTAATCCGTAGGGGGTTGCTCTTCTGTGCTCGGCACCAGATAGAGAACCTCTTCCACTTGTGACCGTAGCATTTGAGAGTCGAGGACGCCCTGGCCTTTGCAAGAACCTATCTGCAGTCGGCCGGTATTTCGTAACCTCTAAACTCTAGCGTTGCAGGAGCCAAGCCTGCAGGTTCAGCGACGCCGGGTCGTGGTGGAAGATGGCGCCTCCTTCTCTGGAGAGAAGATCTGCGTCCACCGACAGCTTGATGGATGGGGACTTTGACAAGTCCAGAAGGTCCGGGAACCAGATCTGCCTCGGCCACGCCGGTGCGACGAGGATCATCCTGCAGCGGGACCTCTTGAGCTGGTTGATGAGTCGAAGCAGCAACGGCAACGGAGGGAACGCATACAGGTATAGGCCGTCCCAGGGGAACGAGAACGCATCGCCCATGCTTCTCGGCTGGGGAAACCTGCTGGCGAACCTCTGGCACTTCGAGTTTGTTGCTGTTGCGAACAGGTCGATTTGGGGTTTGCCCCATCGTCGGAAGAGTTGATCCACCTGATCCTGGCGTAGCTCCCACTCGTGACACCCTGCTGAGCGAGTCGGCGATGGTGTTTCTTTCCCCTGCCAGGTGGAAGGGAACCAGGAACATCCCCTGGGCGACCGCCCAGTGCCACAGATCCTGTGCCTCCTTGGATAGGGCTGGGGATCTGGTACCTCCCTGCTTCCGTATGTAAAACATTGTCGTGGTGTTGTCCGTGAAGATCCGCACCACCTTGCCCTTGAGCCACGGGAGGAACGATTTGAGAGCCCAGAACACGGCTCGGAGTTCCAGGATGTTGATGTGCAGGAGCTTCTCCTCCGGGAGCCAGAGGCCTTTTGCGTGGAGATCTCTGGTGTGGGCGCCCCAACCTTCCAGGGAAGCGTCCGTCGTCACCGTATCCTGGTACGCCGGCGTCTGAAAGTCCTTGCCCGGCGTGAGGTGCGCTCGAACGCCCCACCACTGAATCGCCCGCCGGAACACCTCGTTGAGGGGGACCCGGTCTTCGAAGGTGCCCGTCGCCTGCATCCAACGGGCGTCGAAAAATTCTTGAAGAGGGCGCATCCGTAGTCTGCATAGGCGCACCAGGTAGATGCAAGAGGACATCATCGTCCGTTCTTCAGACGGTGCCGCCAGGCGCCTCACTGTATCGAGCTTCGCTCCCAGAAACAGGGCCACCTGCGACGGCACCAGGTGGGACTTTGGGTAATTTATGGCGAATCCCAGGTCTGTGAGTAGCTGGACGGTCCTCGCAGTGTGTTCGACGGCGAGTTCCCTCGTCCTTGAGCGGATGAGCCAGTCGTCCAGGTAGGGGTAGACGTGAATCCCCTGCAGGCGCAGCCGCGCCGCCACAGGTGCTAGGCACTTGGTAAAGACCCTGGGGGCTGACTTCAATCCGAACGGCAGTGCTCTGAATTGGTAGTGGCGTCCCTGGACAACGAACCTGAGGAACTTTCGGTGACTTCTGAGGAGGGGAACGTGGAAGTATGCATCCTCCAGGTCCAGCGACGATAGAAAGTCGCCTTCCTCCAGCTGTCCCTGCACGTACTGGAGGGTGACCATCCTGAACTTTTGTGACCTGATATATCTGTTCAAACGACGAAGGTCCAGGATGGGGCGCCAGCCGCCCGCCTTCTCCCTGACGAGGAAGTACCTTGAGTACACCCCGGAGCCCCGGAGCCTCTTCGGGACGGGCTCGATGGCGCCTTTCCTGAGCATCGCCCGTACTTCCAACAGCAGTTGCGGGACGTGATTTTCCTTCCTGGCCACAGGTGGAATGTGAGGGCACTTCTTCAGGAATTCGATAGAGTGTCCTCTTGCCAGGGTATCCAGCACCCAACGATCGGTGGAGATGGACTTCCACACGCCGACGAACTTCGTCAGCCGGCCTCCCACCGGGGTGCTTCGGTGGGGGCCCGAGGCCACGGCCGGTTCAGTCCTGCTTGGAGGTGGTGGCCTTGCCGCCCTGGCCACCTTGCCGACGGCGGCGAGGCGCTCCCTGCTTGCCGCGACCCCTGTAGGCCTCCTGAGACGAGGAGCGTGCTGCCTGGCGGTAGGACGAGCCACCGCTGGATCCCTTGGAGGACCCCTGTCTGCCTCCGGAGCTCCGAAAGGGCCGTCGTTGCTGAAGAGCTCCTAGGGCGCGGGCCGTCTCCGTGTCCGTCTTTATGGTTTGGAGGGATTCGTCCACCGCCTTCCCGAACAAGTTGCTGCCGTCGAACAGCATGTCCAACACCCTGGTCTGGACGTCCTGACGGAAGTCGGTCGCCCGGAGCCAACCCCATCGTCGTAGGCAAACTCTGTTGCCCAGCTGGCGGAACCCGGTATCGGCAATATCGGTTGCCACCGTTATGGCGTGGTCCGACGCCACCTCGACTTCTTGAAGTATTTCCAGGGCCTCGGACCTCTTGTCGTCCAGCAGGAAGTCCAATATGGGGGCCAGCTTAAACCAGAGCTCCCTGTCGTAACGGGCCACGATGGCCAGGGCGTTGGCCGCTTTGATCGTCGTCGCTGCCGACGAAATTACCCGTCGCCCCATGGCGTCCAACTTCTTTCCCTCGCCGTCCGGACGGGAATTCGACGTTGACGCTCCTGACCCCGCCGCTTTCTTCTTCGCCGCCGCCGAGATGACCGAGTCTGGCGTTGGCTGGGCCCTGAGGCACAGGGGAGCGGTCTCGGGGACCCGCTACTTCTTCTCGTACCGGTCCCGTTTGGCTGGTGCCGTGGAGGGGTTCTTGAGTACCGACAGGCCCTCCTCCCAGATGTCATCGATTAGAGGCACCGCAATGACAGTCTTCCTCTTGGCCTCCTGGCGCTGATAGAGGAAACCTTCCTTTTTCTGCTCCTCCGGGCAGAGCTGGAACAATTCGGACACCCTGGCGATCATGGCGTGGAATGAGCCAATCTCGTCGGGCGGAGATGCCCGTGCGATGGGAGACGGGAGACATGTTCCGTCGTCGTCGCCCTCAGAACCCGTCGTTGAGCCCACCGCACCGGCATCTCCCGACTCGTGGGAGGATGAGGAGGGAACTGCAGGCCTTACGGGGGCGAGCGGAGGAGAGGGTTGGGTCCTCCGTCGTTTGTTCTGAGGACTTCCTGACGGGCCAGGTTGCGGGTCCTACGGCCTGGGCCGTGGTAATCTCGTCCTTATCTCAGAGCATAAGGACGGGATAGCAAAAAAAATGGCCGCCGAGGTATCCTGAGGCCTAGGTTCCGGCTGCGCCGGAAGGGAAGGCTGCTCTTCCTCGCCATCATCGTCTTCCTCGGTTATCTCCCGAGGATCTTCCTTGCAGGACCGAACCTTCTCGAATTGTACTTCGAGAATCCTCGCAACCTCGGTCAGTTCCTCCTCCGAGGCTGACTCCGAGCTCGAGGAGGCTACCATGCCCCCCCCCGTTGTTCCATCATGGGGGCCATGACGATGGGCTGAAAAGAGGATTCCCTCCTTGGCGGCAGGGAAACTCTAGTCCCGGAGGCAGTCTCCGATGGCGGGGTCTCCGCCGGCTTGGCCAGAGTCGCCGCGATCGCCTCGATAGAGGCCTTTGCCTGCTGCATAGGGGCTTTCACCACCTTAGGTGCGTCCTGGGCCTTCTCCTTAGGGGGAGGGCGACGCCTCGCTCCCCCTCTCCCGAGATCGGACGGGACTTCTCCCGAAGCTTACCCGGGGTCTCGGACTTCCTCTTCCCCGAACCGGAGCGCTGGCTCGTGGTTGACAGTGCCGGGGAAGGTGCGCCCTGCCTGGCGACCGAAGAGCCCGACCTTTCGGCGCTCCCGGAGCCAGCGGACTCGCGGCGCTTGGCCTGGTGTTGGGCCCCTGTCGCCGGGGCGCCCGCACAGGCCTTAGAAGCCCGTTCGGACCCTTTCTTCTTCTTCTCACCCGTTCAGCCCTTCTCCAACCAGCTGGCGAGACGAGATCGACGGTCTCTCATGGTCCGCTCCGACAAGTTCTTGCAGAACTGGCAGTCCTTCTCTACATGAGTCTTGTCCCCATGAAGACAGTAGAGGCATCGCGAATGTTCGTCCTCCTTAAACACATTCTGCAGCCCGCATCCAGGGCAGCTGCGAAACAGCTTGGGTCCGGGTGACGAACTCGCGTCCTGGGCCATCTCGAAGTAGGCTGCAAATCTTCTGGAATCCTCCAAGAGGTTGATTCGACAAAATCTTCACCCTTGAGGGGCGTAGGAAAATCCTGCAACGGGTACCCGTTAACGGGAGTAGAAACGGTGGAGCTTGAGGCTCGATTAACCGAAAAAATTTGAAAATTCACCTGAAAAAGCGCGAAACACGCAGTAAAAGCTTGAGACCTAAGCATGAGGACTCCCAACACTTGAACGTGCGGTAAAAATCTGAAGATGGCTGCCAGAGGCGGGGCTTAAGGAGATGGCAGTCATTGGCTGTGGTCAGTATGACGCAGAGATCAGTGATTGGTTACTACTACGAAAGACAGATCAGAAACAAAACTGATACTGATTTTTTCTTTACCGAGGATTCCCATCCTGACGGGGAATATTCATGAGCATGTGAATCCATGCCAGATCCCATGCTGGAGAACTGTGGTGGATGGATAATTTTTCAAGATGGAGGATGTTGCTACGGCACCCAAACGCCTCACCAAGTTAGCTGGAGGTCCTTTGCAAATGCTTCCCCAGTTACCAGCTCTCATGCAGTGTAATGATATGACTGTCAAGATACCTGTTAGTGTGCAGAGTGAAGTGCCTGGGAAAGTCCTGTTGGGTAATGACCTTAAAACTCTTGGAGTTGTGTCAAGCACCCCCAGGACTCCCAGTAAAAGGAAACAGGAGCTCACACGATCTGCAAGGGAGAGAACCTTGAGAGGCTCTCCAGAGGAGATGATGGGAGCAAATATCACTCCCACTCCACAGGAGTTGCTCACTGCTGTTTCTAGGAAAACAGAGGCAAAGGGGAAACCCAAGACCTCCAGGAAAAAGTCAGACAGCACCCCTGTGCTACCAACAAGGACATCACCAAGATTGTCCAAAGTCACTCCTGTGACTACTCCACCTACTGAGGCAGAGTGTGAGGTGCAACCTGGTGTGGTTGAGCCAGCATCTGAAGAGTCAGATCTGGAAGAAGACACTGTCTTCGTTGGAGATCTTGACCCTGTTGAACATCCTGAGATGCAGTCTTTACTGGCAGAAGGTGGACCCAACATGGCAGACTTTAGCAAAGGACAGAGAGAGTGTCCTACTTTAGAAGGTCTTCGACAACAGGCTGCTAACCAACTTGATGGGCAAGAAGATGGAAAGCACAGGTTAAGCTGTGAAGATGGCCTCTTCTACAGTGAACCAACTGATTAAACCCCTGGGGACTGCAAATGAATTGTAGTGCCCCTTGCTAACAGACTCCAGTTCCTACAGTTAGCCCATGAGATACCTTTGGCTGGTGACTTGAGTTTCAAAAAGACCAAGGAAAGGCTCTCTACTTCTACTGACCTAAGATGGGTTCAGAAGTGGACACGTTCTGTAGAAGCTGTCTGTAACGCTCACCTGGTTCCCACGGGGGCGCTGGTCTAGTCTGGATTGCTGTGGCCTCTTCTAGCGTGATGCGCAGGACCCGGAACACCGATTGGACAGGACCTCCAAATCGTGCTTGCCTGGCCCGTAGGAATATCCTTCTGCAGATGAGAAAGGGGATTAACAGTCTGCAGAATAGTGTGCAAGCTCCCCCCTTTCCCCCTTCGTTCCTCTCTAACTTCCTCCAAACCCCGGTTTAAGCTCACCTTATGGTTTGGAAGGATGAACTCTCCATCCTGCTTCTGGTGCAGGGGCGCGCGTTCGTCCAGTTACTTCACTGGTTTTCAGAATGGCGCTGGCAAAATCCACTTGACTTTCCTGATCGATGCGCCGTAAGTATGAAAGTTCAAAGTTCAAGTGAGGCCCCCTTTATGTTGTCTTTCTAACCTGTGATCTGTCCTTTATTTCTGGTGCAGAATGAAGGCGATGGGTCGAGGGGTTAAACTGCCGAGGTGAGTAGTGATGCGGGCGATCCCTCTAAATGTCCTTATCATTCCCCAGAAATGTCTCTTGTCCTCTCCCCATAGGGGCCGGGGTACGGTACCTGCCAACGGGGCGGCGCCGACCCGAAATGTGGAAGAAAAGCCGGTAAGTATTATGGCTGTTAATCCGGCTTTCCTTCTGTGTTCCTTCTGCTCACCTTTTGTTTCACCTTTCTCTTCTCTTCCTTCCTTGCAGGTCTTCCAGGTTCGAGGCGGGCGTGGCTGGAGTCCAGGAGCAGGAGCAGACACGGTGAGCGTTAAGCTGCAGGAAGCAGAACAACGCGAAGCATGAGCTGCTGTCTGGGCGTGGCTTAAATAGCCTCCAAAAAAGTCCCAGGTATGTATCCTTCCCCAACTAGGTATGTATCCTTCCCTGGCCACGCCCGAGTGAAAAAATAGTCCCTATGAAAAAATAGTCCCTTTCAGGACTCAGGGAGGCCTGAAGCGTGCAGCATGGTCTGCATCAGGTAAATGCACAAAACACCTCCCAAAAAGAGCCTGGCGCCAAAGGCGCCAGGACTGAGTCCAAAGAGCCCCTATAAGGGGCCGCTGGGCTTTTACCCGAGGGCATGATGCCTGC
Organism: Ambystoma mexicanum; assembly: GCF_040938575.1. Lineage (NCBI taxonomy): Eukaryota > Metazoa > Chordata > Amphibia > Caudata > Ambystomatidae > Ambystoma > Ambystoma mexicanum. The sequence goes on along the minus strand of NC_090928.1, from coordinate 393,959,865 downwards.
TTCCGGGGGTGCTGGGCCTGGCCTGGTGCTCCGGGGGTAGGCATCATGACAGCACTCCCCCCCCCCCCCCCCCAAGGCCCCTCCCAAGGTCATTCCTTCTGGAGGTTTCGGTTTGTTTGGGAAATTCCGATGGAACCTTTTTACCAGCCGAGGTGCATGTACGTGATCACTGGGTTCCCAAGACCTTTCCTGAGGCCCGTACCCTTTCCAATCAATTAGATAGAAAAGTTTTGATTTTGAGATCTTAGAATCCAAAATGTTCTTCACCTCGAATTCAGGCTCCCCATCTATCTGAATCGGTTCTGGTGGCTTTGTTAATCTGGTTCCTGGGTGCACTGGTTTCAAAAGTGACACATGAAAAACGGGGTGAATCCGCATGTTAGCTGGTAGATCGAGCTTGACTGCCACTGGGTTGATTATAGCTTTGATCGAGTAAGGGCCTAAATACCTTGGATTAAAAGTTCGAGGCCCCTTGAGTGATAGGTGTTTGGTAGCCAACCATACTTGATCCCCTATTTGGTATGGAGGCGCCTCTCTTCGATGCAGATCCGCATTCTTTTTGTATTTCCCTTTTGCATGTTGCAAATGTGCAGTTGCATCCTTGAAGGCTTGAGTAATCGTAGAATGCAAATGGTCCACTGCGGGCATTTCAAGGCTCAGAGGTGAGTCCAAGTCTGAAGTACGAGGGTGATGTCCATATAGGGTATAAAAGGGGCTCTGACAAGTTCCAGAGTGTATCGAGTTATTGTATGCATATTCAGCCACCCATAAAATGTCCTTCCAATTACCCTCCGATTGGTGCAACATACATCGTAGATATTGTTCAAGGGTCTGGTTCGTTCTCTCCGTCTGACCATCGGTCTGTGGGTGGTGGCTGGTCGAGAGTCTTACGTCGATTTGTGCGAGTTGACAACACTTTTTCCAAAAATGAGAAATAAACTGGCTTCCCCGATCGGAGACTAGTATGGACGGGAATCCATGCAAACGGATGATATTTTCGAGGAATTCCTTGGCAAGAACAAAGGCTGAAGGTAATCCTTTCAATGGAATAAAGTGGGCCATTTTGGAAAATAAATCCACCACGACCAGAATAGTATTGTAACCATTACAAGAGGGCAGGTCCGTGATAAAATCTAGTGACAAGGTGTGTGCCAAGGTGCTGGTGGAATGTCTAAGGGCTGAAGAAGACCGGCGGGTCTTGTCTTTTGACCTTTGTTTTGGGCACAAACTCCACAGGACATCATGAAAGATTTAATATCCTTTCGCCAGGAAGGCCACCAGAATTGTCGTTTAACCTTTTCCTCTGTTTCGGCAATGCCAGGATGTCCTTCCATCAGGGTATCATGATGACGGGAAATAACCAGTTCTTGCAATTCCTTTTCTGGCAAAAATAAGCGTCCTTGGAAGTAAGGTAAGCCATCCTTGACTGAAAAGTTAGACCCCCTTTTGATCCAATCCTGCAAGGCTGAAGAGTCCAGGAATTGTTTCACTCGTGCTTGAATGTCTTCAAGGGTTTGTAAAGTGGTTATCCCCAAAATTCTTTGTTCGGGAATTATCGGCACAGGTTCTGAGTTTGTGTCTATTTCTTCCATTCCAATTCGGGATAGAGCGTCCGCCTTACCATTCTTATAGCCGGGGCGGTAGGTGATTACAAAATCGAACTCAGCAAAGAACAAAGCCCATCGGAGCTGTCGAGACGATTGAGCCTTGGCCGTTTTTAAATATTGTAAATTTCGGTGATCAGTGATCACGGTGATGGTATGCCGGGCGCCGAGGAGATAATGCCGCCAAGCCTTAAAGGCGGACTTAATGGCTAATAGTTCCTTATCGGTGATCGCATAATTTATCTCCGGCGGCGAGAACTTTCTGGACCAAAATGCTACGGGGTGCAGTTGGTTGGTTTCAGGGTCTCTCTGAGACAGGACAGCTCCCATGGCTAAGCTGGACGCGTCGGTTTCGACTATATATGGGAGATCGGGACGCAGGTGCTTCAAAATAGGTGCGGACGTGAACTTAGCTTTCAACTCCTGAAAGGCCTGTTCGGCTTCCTCGGTCCATTCAAAACGTTTATTTTTTCGCAAGAGTGCAGTGATGGGTTGCACCACACGTGAAAACTCCGGGATAAACCTGCGATAAAAGTTGGCAAAACCAAGCATGCTTTGGACACCTTTCACCGAACTAGGTGATGGCCATTTGAGGATGGCATCCACTTTCCGTGAATCCATTCGGACCCCTTTAGGTGTCAGGATGAATCCGAGAAACTCAACCTCGGTGGTATGGAAAACACATTTTTCCAGTTTGGCAAACAGTTTGTGCTGGCGCAGTTTCTCTAGGACGGCCCTGACATGCTTTCTGTGATCAGATTCCGAAGAGGAGTACACAAGAATGTCATCGATATACACGACAACACAGACATCGATGAGTTCCCGAAGGACATCGTTCATGAAGAATTGGAAGGCTGCAAGCGCGTTGCACAACCCGAAAGGCATCACCTGGTATTCGAATAGTCCATATTTTGTACGGAAGGCCGTTTTCCATTCGTCGCCTTCTTTTACTCGTACCAGATGATAAGCCCCCCCGGAGATCTAACTTGGTGTATACGCAAGCGTCCTTCACCTGGTCAAGGAGTTCAGGGATCAGAGGGCAGAGGGTAACGATATTTAACAGTTATCTGGTTCAATGCGCGGTAATCGATACAAGTTCTAAGGTTGCCTTCTTTTTTAGGCACGAAGAACAAAGCTGAGGATGCCGGGGACTTTCACGGGCGAATGAAACCATTGGCGAGGTATTGATCTAAATATTGTCTCAAATGCAGATTATCTGGTTCAGTAAGGGCGTAAATCCTGCTACAAGGGGGTTGTGCACCGGGTACCAGATCGATTTGGCAATCGTACGATCTGTGGGGAGGTAACGTGTTGGCCTGTTCCTTTTGGAAGACGTCCTGAAAGTCTTGGTACTCTGGAGGTAGTTGCATGGGGACAGAGGTTACTGATGCTAGATTAATCTTTGGATTTTCTGGGTAGCAGGTTTGTGCACAATCCGGGAAGGTTATTCTCTTCGCTCGCCAATCAATTCGAGGATTATGTGTCTCTAACCAAGGGATTCAGAGAATAAGCTGAAACTGTGGAGCCTTGATTACATCAAACACAACTGCCTCCCGATGGCCATCCGGACCTACAAGTGTCACCTCAGCTGTGGAATGTGTTACCGGTCCAGAGGCAATTTCGGTTCCATCTACCGTGGTGATGACATCTTTGTTGGTTATAGGACGCAGAGGGAGGTTTATCCTAGAGACCAATTCTCGATCCACATAGTTTCCTATAGCCCCGCTATCGATGTATGCCTTTATAGCATGCAACCGTTTAGGCTGTTCCGGATCTACGAGGACCATTGGCACAATGAAATGCGAGGTCTGAGAGTTAGTTTTCAAGCTCGGCAAGCGGACCCCTACGCTTGCCGGGCGTGGTCGTTTCCCGATACAGAGTTTCCATGGATTTTATCAGCGGCTCCTACCACCTTCTTGGACGGCTTAACCGGGCAATCTCGTAGAAAGTGTCCAGAGGACCCACAATAAAGGCATAATTGCATCTGTCGTCTTCTTTCCCGTTCTTTTTGAGTTAGGGGTCCTTTAATCCCTCCGATTTGCATAGGCTCCGAGCCATCAGCCCCCTTGGGGTTAGCGTGGGTCTTGGCCAACACCGGGGTTTCAAACTTGGACCGATCTGCTTTTCTGTTTTGCAGCCTGTGATCCAATTGGACCACTAAGTCTATATATTCAGTGCATTCTCGGGGTGAATTTACAACTTGTGCCAGGACATCTTTAAGTTCTCCGCGTAGACCTCGATAGAATAACGTGATTCTTTTATCCTCTGGCCAACCAGTTTCCACAATTAGTCTATTGAAGGTTGCAATGTAGGATAGAAGGTCTTGATTGCCCTGTCGCAGAGATAGAAGTTCGTCATCCAGAGCCTGTTCTGGGAGTGTCGAGCAAATAACCTTTCCATGCTTGTTTGAAATCCTTGAAAATCACGAAGAATCGGGTCATCTTGAGTTACCAGTGGGCCTGACCAATCGGCAGCACAGCCGCTGAGATATGACAACACAAAGGCTACCTTGGTCTGATCATTAGGGAAGGCCCCAGGTCTGCATAGGAAGTGCAAACGACACTGATTCATGAATACGGCGAATCGTTTGGGGTCCACAGCAAAGCGTTCAGGTGGGGCCAGCGGCATGTTTCCAGGTAGATTAATCTGCACCGGGTTACTGGAAACCACAGGAGCGGGGTTCCCCCCGGAACCGGGTAAAGGAGTTTGTCCAGCTTGACCTTGCAAAAGCTGTCTAGCCAGGTCATCAGCTCTATCCTTTATTACAATCACTTCCCTCCTGAGGGCACTAGTCTATTGACGAGCGGCGTGTACTTCGGCCCGTAATTCCCCCAGTAATTGGGCCAACTGGTCAGTTTCGGAAGTTTCCATAGCGCCTGGGTGGGAATTTGTAGGAAGGCTTCGCGTTCTGTAACGCTCACCTGGTTCCCACGGGGGCGCTGGTCTAGTCTGGATTGCTGTGGCCTCTTCTAGCGTGATGCGCAGGACCCGGAACACCGATTGGACAGGACCTCCAAATCGTGCTTGCCTGGCCCGTAGGAATATCCTTCTGCAGATGAGAAAGGGGATTAACAGTCTGCAGAATAGTGTGCTAGCTCCCCCCTTTTCCCCTTCGTTCCTCTCTAACTTCCTCCAAACCCCGGTTTAAGCTCACCTTATGGTTTGGAAGGATGAACTCTCCATCCTGCTTCTGGTGCAGGGGCACGCGTTCGTCCAGTTACTTCACTGGTTTTCAGAATGGCGCTGGCAAAATCCACTTGACTTTCCTGAGCGATGCACCGTAAGTATGAAAGTTCAAAGTTCAAATGAGGCCCCCTTTATGTTGTCTTTCTAACCTGTGATCTGTCCTTTATTTCAGGTGCAGAATGAAGGCGATGCTTCGAGGGGTTAAACTGCCGAGGTGAGTAGTGATGAGGGCGATCCCTCTAAATGTCCTTATCATTCCCCAGAAATGTCTCTTGTCCTTTCCCCATAGGGGCTGGGGTACGGTACCTGCCAACGGGGCGGCGCCGACCCGAAATGTGGAAGAAAAGCCGGTAAGTATTATGGCTGTTAATCAGGCTTTCCTTCTGTGTTCCTTCTGCTCACCTTTTGTTTCTTCCTCTCTCCCCTAGGTGCAGAGATGTGGCGTCCGATGCGGACAGCCGCGATGGAGCCGGGAGATGTCTCGAGGACAGGTGAGTGAAGCATGGCGCTGCAGCGAGCAACGCAATGCTTTTAAATGGAAGTCTTTCTTCAGGGATGCTGGCGAGAAGATTCCGGATGCAGGTAAGAAGTTTGAAATAGTCCTTGGTTTTCACTTTTCTCTTCTCTTCCTTCCTTGCAGGTCTTCCAGGTTCGAGGCGGGCGTGGCTGGAGTCCAGGAGCAGGAGCAGACACGGTGAGCGTTAAGCTGCAGGAAGCAGAACAACGCGAAGCATGAGCTGCTGTCTGGGCGTGGCTTAAATAGCCTCCAAAGAAGTCCCAGGTATGTATCCTTCCCCAACTAGGTATGTATCCTTCCCTGGCCACGCCCGAGTGAAAAAATAGTCCCTATGAAAAAATAGTCCCTTTCAGGTCTCAGGGAGGCCTGAAGCGTGCAGCATGGTCTGCATCAGGTAAGTGCACAAAACACCTCCCTTTATGAGCCTGGCGCCTATGGCGCCAGGACTGATGTCCAACATGAGCCTGGCGCCAAAGGCGCCAGGACTGAGTCCAAAGAGCCCCTATAAGGGGCCACTGGGCTTTTACCCGAGGGCATGATGCCTGCTTCCGGGGGTGCTGGGCCTGGCCTGGTGCTCCGGGGGTAGGCATCATGACACTGTCACACTTGCCAAACCTCCGGCAAGAGTGGAGCCAAGAATATGGCACCCCTGGTGCCTCTCCCATTGGTGGGAGTTCCTTTTGAGAGGGTGGGCATTGACATTGTCGGTCCCCTTGACCCTCCCACATCTTCAGGGAACAGGTTTATCCTGGTTGTAGTAGACCATGCTACAAGATACCCAGAAGCCATAGCTATGAGAACTGTTACAGCTCAGGCTGTGGCTAAGGCTCTATTTTTTTTTTTTACCAGAGTAGGGTTTCCTAAAGAAGTGATATCCAACAGGGGATCCAATTTTATGTCCCACAACATGCAAGCCATGTGGAAAAACTGTGGTGTCACTTAAAGTTCTCTACAGCCTACCATCCACAGACAAATGGACTGGTAGAGAGGTTTAATCGTACTATGAAGAGCATGCTATGTGCTTTAGAGGAACCCCCTTAAGAAAATGTGGGACCTTATACTGCCATGTCTTCTCTTTGCATATAGAGAAGTCCCTCAGGAGGGAGTGGGTTACAGTCCCTTTGAACTTCTTATCATTGGCCCTGATAAAGGAGTGGTTGGAGAGCGCTCCTTCCCCCAAGCCAGTCAGAGTGACTGACTATGTGATAGGTCTCCGGAGGAGAATGTCACACATGATGGCAGAAGCAAGTAATAACTTGAAAGCAGGTCAGGCTCTGGTCAAGCACTGGCATGACCAGAAGGCCAACATAGTTAAGTTTACTCAAGACCAGCTTGTACTAGTTATGGTGCCAACAATGCAGAGGGCCTTGTAGGACAAGTGGATAGGACCCTTCAAGGTTGTGGGAAAACTTGGAAAGGTGAACTATCTGGTGGACTTGGGCAAACCTAAGGAGGCTCCCAGAGTCTTTCACACCAACCGTTTAAAGGCTTATGTCTCGAGACCAGATGCAGGAGCTTTGCTTCTAGCTTCAGCTCAAGAGGAAGAGTAGGGTGAACCTCAACCTGACCTCCTCAGAGGCCAACCTTTAGATGAACATAAAGAAGGAGTTCATCTCTCTTCTCAGCTGACTTCTGAACAACAGGAGAAGTGCAAAGTTCTGTTGAATCAGTTTGCCTCCTTGTTTTCACTATCACCAGGCTTGACCCCTTGGGCCAGCATGACATTTTCACTGGTGACTGTTTACTTGTCAAAAGCATGGGTTACAGAATGTCAGACCATGTGAGATCCCACATCAAAGGAGAGGTCAACAAGATGCTTGATCTCAGGGTTATAGAGCCCTCTACCAGTCCATGGGCTAGCCCAGTTGTTCTAGTACCAAAGGCAGGATCCAAGGAGTTGAGATTCTGTGTGGACTATAGAGCTCTAAATGCAGTCACTAAGACGGATGCCCATCCGTTGCCAAGGACAGATGAGCTGGTGGATACCTCAGTACATTTGACCTGACCTCAGGCTATTGGCAAATAGCACCGACAGACCATGCCAAGGAGAAAACTGCATTTTCTATCCCAGCAGGCCTGCATCAGTTTAAGGTAATACCTTTTGGACTAAATAATGCACTTGCTACATTTCAAAGGATGGTTAATCAAGTTCTGAATGGGATGGAGGACTTCTGCATGGCATACTTGGATGACATTGCAGTGTTTAGCCCTACATGGAAAGAACATATTGATCACCTGGGATATGTTTTGCAAGCTCTTGAGCAGGCCTGTCTGACCATAAAGGCAAGCAAATATCAAATTGGTCAGCGTAAAGTGGTCTACCTTGGTCATGAGGTAGGAGGAGGTGAGATAAGGCTATTGCCCAGCAAAGCACAAGCTGTGCAAAACTGGGCCACCCCTACTACTCCAACCCAGGTGAGAGCTTTCCTAGGCCTCACTGGGTACTACAGGAATTTAATTGAGAACTATGGGACCATAGCTTCTCCTTTGAATGTGGTCTCCTCTCCAAAATCCCCTAAAAAAGTTAGCTGGAATGAGGAGTGCACTCAAGCCTTTGAAAGCCTGAAGAAAGCACTTTGTCAAGCTCCATTCCTAAGAGCTCCCGATTATCACCAACCCTTCATTGTGCAGACAGATGCCTCCAATATAGGTATAGGTGCAGACCTTAGTCAACTGGATGAGAAAGGTAGGGAGCACCCCATTTGCTTCATCAGTAGGAAACTGAAGGAACCAGAAACAAGGTGTGCAACCATAGTGTGAGAATGCTTTGCCATTGTGTGGAGTTTGAAGATGTTTAGACCATACTTGTATGGATCTACTTTTGTGACTCAAACTGACCACCAACCCTTGAGATGGTTAATGCAAATGAAAGGGGAAAACCCAAAACTGCTAAAATGGTCAATCTGCCTGCAAGGGTTTGATTTTAGCATTGGGCACAGTGCAGGATGTCACCACCAAAATGCTGATGGTCTCTCTAGGATGTTTATAACCGACTAGAGATAGAGATTCATCCAGGAGTGGATTAAATCCTCCTTTTCCTTAGTCTGTGTTAGGCAGAAACCTGTGCAGTTCCCTTAGGGACCACTGCAAAAGGCTTAGGACTACAGGTGTTGGCAGTAAACCCAATTGGTAGCAGTCTGTACCACCCAGATTTACCTGGTAGCTGTGGCTGAGCAGCCAGACGTCTCTCAAGAAGAGTTAGACAGTATATAGAGTATACAAGATAGGTACCAAAATACAGCAGCACAGTAGCACAAGAAAACACTGACCAGAGCTTGGGTATAAAAGTATATAATTATTTATTTAAAAACACACTTTGTAACATACACTAACACTAATATGGCAAGCAAGTTCAAACACAGTCACTATTAATATATATACATCCCTGATCACTTATTGAACAAGTCTTAGTTAAAACACCACTTATTTTCAGACAGAGGTGAGCGCTTAACCTAAGATGGCAATCCAATAAGTTAATTAAAAAGGGAGGGAAAAGGGCAGAATTAGGAACATACACAATACCAACACTTTACGAGAACCAGAGCAAGTCAGAAAAGGCAGTCTCTACTGAGGAGCAAGAAAGTTATAGGCCAGGCTCACTCTTGGAGAGAGCAAGACAGGATGTGTCCAAGATCACACAGTTGAATAGTACTTTTAAAGAGTCTTTGCAAAGAGTTCAAAAAGGGTTGGATCAAGTCAGGAAAAGTTAGTTAGTAGGTCCCAAGTCACCCCAGGATTTACGGGACACCTTGAACAGTCTGTTGCAAGGGAGACCAGGCGGGACTCGGTACCTGAAATGGTGAAAAAGCTCCAGCAGGGGCAGTTGTTCCTGGCAGCGGGTGCAAGTTGGTGCTTCATCCAAGGGAAGAGAAGATCTCGATGTGGAGGAAAGCTGGAGGTCGTTGCACTGCCAGGGAAGAAACCAGCCGCGGAGTTTCCCGGTTAAAAGGTACTACCCTTTTATTCGCGGTAGTGGTGAAGCGTGGCTATTCGCCCGCCGGGGTGCTTGTCATGGGCGATTCGAGCACGAGACGATCCAGGAAGGCGAAAAGAGGGCAAACTGGTTATCCCCACCAGTTAAGAGGAAGAAGACTCTCCGGGATGAAGATCTTCTCTGTCGTTGGGAAGTGGTGAGACGGTTCAGCAGGGCTCCACCGGTGGTGTCGTCGTTGCAGGTCGGCTCAGCTTCTCCCTCTTCGGATTCTTTGGTCCTGTGGTGACTTCTTAAGTTCCAGTCCCCAAAGCCCTGCTTTTATGGAGCAAACCCCCATTCAACAGTCCTAGCTGTCACTCAAACATGCTAAGTGTGAGCCGGCCGGCTCACCACTGGGCCAATCACACAAGAGTGCGACTTGAATTGCCGAGGCCGACCCAGACAGAGTGGCACCACTTTTGGAGGCTTCTGTGGAGAAGCCCGCCAAAAAGTGGAACAAAGGGCTCGACTTGGGTTGGAGTTACAGAGGCGAACACAAACGCCATTTTAAAACCGAGTCCTGGCAAAAAGACCCAATCGGGGAATAAATATTAAATAAATAACCCAGCGGTACCTTTAACATTGCACCAAAAAGTGGTGCGTTTAAAATGAATGGGAAAATCCCATAGGAAATATTCCGGTGGAATATTTCACGTGGTAACCACTGCCACCAGCCAGAAACTCGACGAGGGGGGACTGCACAGTGGCCCCTTGAAAAACAGACCCAGGGGCAATCTAATTACCCCTACCAGTACTTCCACAAAATGATGGTTGGTACTGGTTCTGTTCACAATTTAAGACTAGTAAAGTCAATGGTGACTCTACATGCCCTGGGAGACAGTAGTCAGTCCCAGGGTATGGTGTCTATGATTGGGGGTCACTATGACACCCCTGCGTTACTGCACTGAGGGTGCTGTGTAACACACTTACCAAACATACATGAAACCCTATGGAGTAAAAGACCCCATAGCCCATAAAACACATTTCAAAGTCAAAGGATATCTCAAATCATGTCTAAGAGTGGGAGAAAAAGAGTCTCACTCTTAGCAGGAGAAACAAATAAACCCCAGAAATCCAGCAAAGCTGCTGGGGGACTCACTAGGTTTGGGAAATTAGCCTTAACAGAGAATTCTCCCTAACAGTCCGGGGGGGGGGGGGGTGAGTGTTAGGGAGAATTCTCATAAATGGCTGATTTCGCTTACCTAAAGAGTCCCCCAGCAGGTTTGCTGGATTTCTAGGGTTTATTTTATTTCTCCTGGTAAGAGTGCAAACCTTTTTTCCCGCTCTTACATGTGTTTTGCTATGTGTATTTCTACTTTGTGTGTGATCCTGGGGACTGGAGCCTCACCTACTCCAAGTGCACCACTTTTTGTGTGTATTACACAGCACCTTCAGTGCAGTGACACAGGGTGTCTTTGAGACTTCACACTGAATACATTTTTCTGGGGCTGACTACTGTCCCCCAGAAAACAGGTAAAGTTGCCATTAACTTTATATAGTCACTTTAAACCACAGACCCAGTACACCCCATTTTACATGGAGTAATGGAAAGGGTTAACTCCTATACCTTTTTTTCTGTACCACTTGGGGCATTGTTTCGCTCCCTTAACATTAAAACTTGGCTGGTGGCAGTGGTATCTATCCTAACTTTCCTACCGCGATTATCTTATATAACGTGGTAATGTTTCAGGCTATTATATTAGCCTTGAACATAAACTCGCTTAACCAAATACATTTTATTTTGGTTCAGGCTGGGTTTGGACGCTATTTCTTTTCATTAAAGTCTTTCTTGTGTTTTTCTCTGTGCAACAAACCGGGGATGACTCCTATGTTCGCTGTCTTTTCGCGGGCTTCTGCATAGAAGCCCTCCTTAAGGTGCCTGATAGTCTAGGTAGGCAGGATGTGAGGGAGGGATCTTTGGACCCCCGCCATGGGTTCCCTTGGTAACCCAAGTCACACTCTTGTCTGATTGGCTAAGGGGACTGGCCTTGCCAGGCCAGCCATTCTGCTGTGTGATTGACAGCCAGACTGTATGAACGGGGGAAAACTACATAAAAAACAGGTCTCTGGGACTGGAAAGACAGAGTCGCCACTGGAACGAAAGAACCAACGAGGAACTGGAATAAGAGGATCCCTACAACGACTGAACCACCCGGTGAAGCCCTGGTGCAGGTCCGAATCTCCAAATCCAACGACAGAGAAGATCCTCCAGGAAACTTCTTCCCTTGAGCTGGTGGGACCAACCAGTTCGTCCAAACTACAAGCCAGGACCCCTCCTCTGGTCGAATTCGCTGTACAGTGGGCCGGATAGCCAGGAAGGTCGGACCCTGCTTGGGTTTTAAGGAGCGCACCTTTTATTCATTGTTTGGCGCTGCTGCTGGTTTCTCCCCTGGGTAGTGCAGGACCCTCCAGTCTTCCTACTTCTGATCAGCCCGACAGTCGCTTCAGGAACCGTGAGCCTGCAGCAAATACCAGGAACATCTGCCTCAGCTACAGCCCCCTTTCAGTTTTAAGGTACTGTGCAAATCCGGTTGTGCGCGCCGCTCAGCCGCGGTGAAAGTGTTTGAAATCTTTCTCCTATCCGAGGGCTTGTCCTTCTCTTCTCTTCTCTTTGAACTAAAGTTTCTACCAACCAACCTCATCCGGATTCTCTGCCATAAACATTACCGCGAACTACCCTGAACTGTGTGATCTTGAGCAAAAGATTTTTGACCTATTGACTTTGGCCCTAAGCCTTTTCTAGCTTATCTCCTCACTGCAGTCTCTCTTGTTCAACTGCTCAGAAGACTTACCTGTTGGTTTTACCTAATTGTTGATAACTTTGTCTTTCCCTCCCTTTTAAATTGCTGGAGTGCCATTTTGCTCCCACTTCAATTTGTGAGCCTAACTTGTCTAGAATTTAAGGGAAGTAGTGTGGTGTATTTATGATTGTGATTTTGACTTGCTTAGAATAGTGAAATGTTATACAACTGTTGAGTAAATATATATTCTTTTACTTAGAAACCTTGAGTCAGTGTTTGCCTGAATCATAGTAATTGCTGTCCTTTGTGTAACTATGTGTACAGCTCACTTACTCTTCAGATAAGTCTGGCTGCCCTGTTACTGCTACCACTATAACTGTGTAGTACAGGCTTGTACCAAAGGTGAAATTGTACTGTCACTTGTAGTCTTAATTGTGTGTAGTGTTCCCAAAGGGTACTGCATATAATTCTGCCTAACGAGGTTGCAGAGGTCTGCCAAGGCTGGAGCTAGAGAGTTAATGTTGCCCTTGATGGTTTTGGAGGGACAAGGGTCCAACTGCTTGGAGGAGACTTTCATAGATCAGACTTGTCTAGAAACCTCCTCAGGTGTGACGGAGGAGAGAAGGGGTGGGGGGTCGGGAGAGTGGTGGGGGCGGCCAAAGGGTGCCCAGGAGATGATGGTACATGGGTGGGTGCTGAGGCGAGAGAAGAAAGGATGTCCTGTATTTTGGCAGAGAAGTGTGCAACCAGTGCCCTGCAAAGGGCCTGGCTGTGTGCAAAAATAGAATGAGGCTGCAGTAGGGTTGGCAGGTTCCTTACAGACTTTGAAAAGTTTGCCCGTATTGTTGGAAGCCGCAGAGATACAGGCTTGAATATGGACTCTTATCTTGTGCCGGATTCAGAGTCTTTATTGCTTTTGCAGAAGGCCACAGGCCAGCTTAGAGTGTGCACCTGAAGATCACCATTTCCGCTCCGCTGCCCTGCACTTGCGTTTAAAGTTAGCTAGATCAGAGTTGTACCAAGAGTTGCACTTTTTGGGAGGCTTCAGTCGGACCCTCATGATAGGGGCAACGATGGCGAGAGTATTGGAGATGGAAAGGTGAAAGTTAGAGAGGGCGGTGTCAGTATGGGAGTCAGCCGCAAGAGTAGGCGGGAAGTAGGTGGAGACAAAGGCAGCCACTGACACTTTTTTCATGGGTCTGAATACCTTGTAGGTGGGAGGCAGTGCAGGGCGTGCCAGTGCTAAAGAAGAGCTTCAAGTGAGAGGAGAGAAGAGGGTGATCAGTCCATGAGAGTAGAGTAGTGAGAGGGTTAGACAGAGGGATGTATGTGGAGATGAGAGCATCCAAGGTGTGGCAAGCAGTGCGGAAAAAGGGACTGAGGTGAGGCGCCCCTGTGCCGCACTAAATTTAATGCAGAAGCTCAATTCTTCGCTGCCAAAGGTTCTGGTACCGTCCCCATGTTGGGTGACGCCCACAAGGATCGAGGAAAGGGGATGGCACATATGAGTAGAGCCTTGACCCGAAAACCTTTTGAACACAGACAAAGCCGCCAAGTATCCTTTGACTGCGGTGACCTGAAGGCCTGAAGAGTCCAGTAACAGAAGTAACTCCATCACTATAGTGGTGGGGCAATAGATGGGGTCAATCGCGCGTTCCCTGCACCACGCCTCAAATCTTCTCCAAATGAACGAGTACAGAGATCTTGTATAAGGTCTGCGTGCAGCCAGCAGCACCCCGAGCACCTCCTCAGAGAGGTCCCAGTCATCATATCTTACCCTCTCAAGAGCCACGCATGTAGGTTGAGGGATTCTGGGTTTGGGTGGAGTAACCAACCTTCCGACTGGGTAGGAGATCTGGGCGACAAGGCACCCTGAGAGGTGGGCAGATGGTCAAATCAATGAGGTACCATGTCCTCCTCACCCAATCCAGGGTGATCAAGATTGCTTGAAACCTCTTGAGAACCCATGGAATGACAGGAATCGGAGGGAAGGCATAGGGGAGCGGAAAGGTAGTCTACCAGAAACCCATCGACTAGCGTGCCATTCTTTGGGACTTCCCTCGAGCAAAACTGTTTGCAATTCCTATTGGCCTCTGTGGCAAACAAATCCACCACTGGGATACCCCAGAGAGAGAGGACCTCCTCTAGGACTTCCTGGCACACTTCCCACTTGTGTGAGACCGTGCTCTGCCCACTCAGAGCATCCGCTAAACTGTTCTCAGTCCCTGTCAGATGAAATGCAGAGACCGAGATCTGGTTCTCCAACAGCCAGAACCAAAACTATATTGCCTCTCTGCAGAAGGGAAGGGAGCGCATTCCATTGAGGAAGTTCATGGCTACCGTATCATCCGTCAAGACCAGGACAGGTCTCCCCTTCAGAGACGGTGCAAACGATTTTAGGGCTAACATGATGACTCGCAACTCCAGCCTTTTGATGTGCCACATGGCTTCCATTGTTGACCAAAGATCCATAACCTGCAGGTGCCCGCAGTGAGCGTCCAAATCTTTCAAGGATGCACCCGTGACCACTTGAACTTGAAGCCACGAAGAGCAGAAAGTCGCCCTCGCTAGCAACTTGCTATTGCTGCCCAACAAGAAAGGTCGTTGACCACGGGCCTGGATACCCTGAGGACGTTCTTCAGGATTCCAAGGTACTGGGACCACTGACCTCACAGAAGCCATTGTAACAATCTCATTTGCAGCCTGGCCTCTGGCACTAGAATACAAGAGGCCATGAGGACTAAGCGGCAGAGGAAGCAAGAAGGAGAAATGACTGTACCAGAATGTTCTTTCTATGGATTGTTCTCCCGCAGATTCCTCATCTTAATAGATATCCTTGTCCACCTCTGCTGCTCGCAAAATTGTTCATAGGGGGCGTAGTGGACCTCGACTCGGCCATCAATCGTCGATTCCTCTTGCACAGTGGTCAATTGTCGGCTCCGTAAGTGACGTCAGGCGCCATACATGTACCACATACTATGCCCCATGCCTCAGTTCCTCCCGACTTTTCCTGGCTTAAACGCTGAATAGGAACACAGAAGGAGGCTAACTAGCCTTAAATTTAGCAAATATGGAATAGAAACCAACAGGTTAAAAACGTTCCGATTAGCAAAACATCTATTTTTGATGATTTAGTTAACTGAGATGAGCACCCCAAAGCCATCACCAGCCTACTACATGGAATCAGATGCAAAAAGCCACAACACTTTCTGAGGGGAGACGACTTGGCGGGGTGATGAGGAATCTGCGGAAGAATCCATAGAAAAGAACATTATGGTAAGGTAATTTCTCCTTCAATGGATTGCTCTTCTCCAGCACATTCCTCATCTTGATAGACTCCCTAAGCAGTAAGCCAATGGAGGGCAGAAAGGATTACACAAGCAAGTTCTGAAGAATCGCTCTGCCAGAACATACATCAGCCCCACGTGTAACGTCCAACGCATAATGCTTTGTGAAAGAATGTAAAGAGGACCACGTGGCAGCACAGCAAATATACCAAACATGGACCCCCCCCCCTTCTGAAGGGCCATAGAAGCAGATACTCCCCTGATGGAATGGGTGCTCATAGCCGGTGAGACTGCTTTTCCCGCCGACTGATAGCACTCAGAGATGCATAAAATCATCCAGCGCGAGATGGTCTGTTTAGTAATTGCAAGACCTTTGCGTGAACGAGAATGGGTGACGAACAACTGGTCCGTCTTCCTGAACTCTGCTGTGCGGCCAACATAAAAAGTGGAGGGTTCTTTTAGGATTGAGACGGGAAAAGCATGCTTCCTCCTTAGAAGGGTGGGCAGGAAGGTACAACGCTGGCAAGTCAAACTGAGAAAGGTGAAATTCTGAAACAACCTTCGGAAGGAACTCTGGCCTTATCTTAAGATATACCTTCTCTCTGAAGAAACGCAAAAAGGGAGGCTTGCAGAATAAGCCCTGCAGCTTGCTAACACTCCTGGCCGATGTGATGGCAATCAAAAAGGGTGTCTTAAGGGACAGCAATCTAAGTGAACAAGAATGCATAGGCTCATAAGAAAGGTGAGAACCAGGTTAAGGTCCCAATCCGGAACAACAAAGGTAGCTGGCAGGAATTTATTGAGAAGGCCTTTCAGGAATTGGGCCATGACCTGTATGGTAAAAAAGGAACCTTAATTCAGGGACCTTTTAAACACAGAAAGGGCCGCCAAACACTGCTTGACTGTTGCAACCTGAAGTGGCTAGTCACAGAAGGAACTCCATCAGCTTTGTGGTAGGGCAAGAGATTAGAGACCTTGCACTCAGTGCACCATGCCTCAAATCTTCTCCACCTGCACGCATACAGTGATATTATGGATGCTCCTCGTACAGCCTACAACACCTCAACAACTTCCTCAGAGTGGTCCCAGTCATCCAACCTCATCCTGCCAAGAGCCACACCTGTAGGTTGAGAGAATCCGGGGTCGGGTTCAGTGTCCGATCCTACGACTGGGTGGGGAGATCCGGCCGCCGAGGCAACCACTGAGGTGGACAGATGGACCGATCCAAGAGGTCAGAGTACCACGTCCTCCTCGCCCAATCCAGGGCGATCAAGATCATGGTCGCTCGAATCCTCTTCAACTTCCTCAGAATCCAAGGAATGACAAGGTTCACACTTCCTGTAGACTTCCGTAGCAAACAGATCCACTGCTGGGATATCCCAGAGAGCAAAGACCTCTTCCTGGACTTCCTTGCACACTGCGCATTCGTGTGAGACCGTGCTCTGCCGGCTCAGAGCATCCGCCAAAATGTTCTCTGTCCCCACCAGATGAACTGCCAAGACCGAGATTTGATTCTCTAGCAACCAGAACCACAGTTGCATCGCTTCTGTGCGGAGGGGACCGGAATGCACACCACCTTGCTTGTTTATGTAGTGTATGGCCACTGTGTTGTCCGTCAGAATCAGGACATGCTTCCCCTTGAACGATGGGAACGAATGCCTTCATGGCTAGCCTGATGGCTTGCAACACCAGCCTGTTGATATGCCACCTGGCTTCCGGCGCAGTTCAGAGGCCGCTCACCTGCAAGTCATAGCAGTGAGCGCCCCAACCCTTCAGGGACGCATCCGTGACCACTCGGGTCTGAGGCCAAGGAGGCCAGAAGGGTTCCCCCACCAGAAGATTCTTGCGCGTGTCCCACCAGCCGAGTCTGCAAATTACCTGGCTGGACACCCTGAGAGGATCCGAGAGAGAGCTCCCAGATACTGATACCACTGGTTTCGTAGGAGCCACTGAAGGGATATCATGCGTAATCTGGCCTTTGGCAGCAGAAAAATGCAGGAGGCCATGAGGCCTAAAAGTCGGAGAAAGGAAGCCAGTGATAAGTTGGTGTGATTCTGGGACAACTGAACCATCTCTTGTATGTTGTTTGCTCTCTCCTCAGGAGGGAATGCCTTCCCTGCCTGAGTGTCTAGGACTGCCCCGATGAACTGGAGCCTTTGGACAGGTGTCATGTGGGACAACTAAGTTCAGGGAGAAGCCCAGCCTCTGCAGTAGCAGACGGGTGTTGTCTGGATGGGTCAAAACCTGTTCCGCTGCCTTCCCCAGACCCGCCAGTCGTCCAGGTACCGGAATACGTCGACTCTGGATCACCTGAAGTGACCCACGACTACCGCCATGAGCTTGGTGAAGACCCTTGGAGCAGAGGGCAACCCAAAGGGCAGCACTTTAGTGCTTGTCCCCAATAAGGAACCGCAGGAATTTCCTGTGCTTCTGATGTATGGGCACATGGAAGTAGGCATCCTGCAGGTCTATAGACACCAGCCAGTCCCGAAACTCACTATCAACGTCACTATCCTGAATTTGTCTAAGACGGGGGTCTGTCTGGAGGTTTTCTTAAAAAACAGACAATAACACCACCAAATTAACTGCAGGGTCCATGCATCGGAGGTTACCTTCTGCCACTGGGACCAACGCCCTGCAAAAAGTCCACCAACCGGTATGTCGTGGGAGAGGAAAATCAAAGTGGCTTCGAAGGCCCTGTTGCCCCAGCTGCAGCTGCTGTCTGCTGGCCATTAGAAGCACCTCTACCCCTTCTGGGATGTGAGAAACACCTCTGCCCCAGCCTGGCTTGTGGGGGCTGCTCTTTCCTGCCATAAGGCACACAGTGCCTACAGCCTCTACCTCTAGAGGCAATGCTGAGAGCAGGCTGGGTGGTACCTCTTCCGTGGCACCCTTTCAAAACAGGCTTTGAGATCTTCCTGGAACTCTTGTTCCGGCTGGCAAGGAGGTGGTGGGGGTCTGTTCAGAGGTTTTCTTAAGAAGGGCAGACAACCCCACCGCAAGAGCTCCAGGGCCCAGGGGTCGGAAGTAATCTCCTGCCACTGGGTCCGATGCTCAGACAGCCGTCCACCAACTGGTGAGTTGTGGGAGGGGAAAATCAAAGTGGCTTTGAGGATGGAGCCACCCTTGCCACTACTGCCACCACCGGCTGGCCTCTAGTGCCCCCCCCCCCAATTCCCCTTCTGGAGCACAAGAAATGCCTCTGCCCTTGCCTGGCTTGCAGGAGATGAGCCTTCCTGCCATAGGGGACCTACCACCTGTAGTCTCTGCCCATAGAAGTAAAGCTGAAGGCAGGATTAGCCAACTGTTGCGCAGCTAGGCCCAGCGACTTTGCAGCAAGCTTGGACTTCTTGAATTCTGTTAGGGAGAATTCTCTTATAAGGCTAATTTCCCAAACCTAGTGAGTCCCCCAGCAGCTTTGCTGGATTTTTGGGGTTTGTTTTTTTCTCCTGCTAAGAGTTAGACCCTTTTACTCCCACTCTTAGACATGATTTGAGGTATGCCTCTGACAATTTGTGTGATTTTGGGCTTTGGGGTCTTTTACTCCATAGGGTATCATCTGTTTTTTGTGTATGTGTTACACAGCACCCTCAGTGCAGTAACACAGGGGTGTCAGAGTGACCCCTAAACATAGACTCCATACCCTGGGACCGACTACTGTCTCCCAGGGCATGTTAAGTCGCCATTGACTTTACTAGTCCTAAATTGTGAACAGAACCAGTACACACCATCATATTGTGGAAGTACTGGAAGGGGTTAATTATATTGCCCCAGGGTCTGTTTTCAAGGGCGCACTATCCAGTCCCGCTTGTCGAGCTTCTGGCTGGTGGCAGTGGTTACCACGCAAAATATTCCACTGGAATATTCTCTATGGGATTTTCTCATTGATTTTAAATGCACCACTTTTTGGTGCAATGTTAAAGATACCGCCGGTTTATTTATTTAATATTAAACCAACGTTTGGGTCTTTTAGCCAGAACTCTTTTCTAAAATGGCGTTTGTGTCCGTCTCTGTAACTCTGACCAAGGTCGAGCCCTTTGTTCCACTTTTTTGGTAGGCTTCTCCACAGAAGCCCTCCAAATGTTGCCACTGTGTCTGGGTTCCACAGGATGGGTGGGGAGGGGAATTGGCACCCTGGACTGCATTGCCTTAGCAACTCAAGTCGTACTCTGTTCCGATTGGGCCAGTGGTGAGCCGCCCGGCTCACCACTTAGCATGTTTGAGTGAGAGCTAGGCTGTTGAATGGGGGTTTTTCCTGCATAAAAGCAGGGCCTTTGGGACTGGAACTTCAGAAGTCGCCACAGGACCTAAGAATCCGAAGAGGGTAGAAGCTGAGCCATCTGCAACGACGACATCACCGGTGAAGCCCTGCTGCAACTACCTCACCACTTTCCCAACAAGAGAAGATCTTCTGCTGGACAAGTCTTCTTCCTCCGAGCTGGTGGGACCAACCAGTTGACCCCTTTCGCCTTCCAAGGACGTCTCTTGGTCGAATCGCCCGTGCCAAGCAACTCGGCGGCCGGATAGCCAAGCTTCACCACTTTGACCGCGAATAAAAGGAACACACCTTTTATCGACAAACTCCGTGGCTGGTTTCATCCCTGTGCAGTGCAACAACTCCACGTTTCCTCCTCGACGAGATCCTCTTCCCCTGGTCGGAACAACGAACTGCAACCACTGCCAGGAACAACTGCCACCGCTGCAGCTTCCACTCTCTTTAAGGTACTGTATCCTGCCTGGCCTCCCTTTCTTCGGTTTGCCCAAGGTGACCCTTAAATCCTTGGCTTTCCAACTGGGCTGGCCCCAGACCTTCTAACTTTACCTTCTTGAATCACCCCAACCTCTTTTGAACATTCGGCAAAGAGTTTTAGTGCATTTTAAACCGTGTGATCCTGGGCACATTTCGCTTTACTCCATTTAAAGTGGGCCTGGCCTATGAACTTTGGCTCTACAGTATATGCTGCCTTTATTCCCTTGCTGAGAACTCCTAAAAGTTTTGGGACCTGTTTTATTTCTATGCTCTGACTTTTTCTCTCCCTTTCATTTAACTATTGGAGTGCCATCAGGTTACGCTCACATCTGTTTTAACAAATCGTGGTGTTTTAACTCTGACTTGTCGGATAGTTATCAAGGGAGGTGTGTATACTATACCTGACTGTGTTTTAACTTGCTTTTGATTTAGAGTGCTAATATATTGCCTAAGGTGTGTTTTAAATAAATAATTATATACTTTTTATACAAAGCGCTGGTCAGTGTTTGTTTGATCTACTGTGTTTTTAGCCCTATTGTGTATACTCTATATACTGCGCTACTCTTCTTGAGAGAAGTCTGACTGCTCAGCCACAGCTACCAGCTAAATCGGGGTGGTACCGACTGCTACCAATTGGATTTACTGCTTACTCCTGTAGTCTTAATCTTTTTGCAGTGTTCCCCAAGGGAACTGCACAGGATTCTGCCTAACAAATTCCTCCAAGAAATCATCTGCATTCGGCCAAAGAGGTTCTCCCCATCAAAGGGCATGTCCAACAACTTATTCTGGACCTTAGGAGAGAAATACGAGGAGCAAAGATAGGCCTGCCTCCTAAGAACCAAGGTCAAACCCATCGACCAGCCAACAAAGTCTACCACGTTCAGGCCCATTTGCAAGGAGTGCCTGGCCACCACCTTCCCGTCATCCATCAATTGCATGAACCTGTCCCCCATTTCCCTTTCAGGGGCATACTGGGCTGCAAGCTCCACTGCTTTCCATAGTACCAATGAATACTTTGCGAAGCAACAGGAGACATTAGTTTTCTTCAAAGGCATGCTCTCGGACGAGAAAATCTTCACAAGGGCATACAGTTCTTTGCCCTCCCTGTCATTTGTTAAGTTGGACATAGATGAAGCCCCCTGGTGGAGACCGTGGCTGCCTGAACAACCAAACCCTCCGGTGAGGGGTTGGAGGAGAGAAAAATGGGTCTCCTCTTGCTGGCCTATATTTGCTTGTCAGGTATGGATTAACCAGAAGAATGGAGTGTTAAAATGGAGTGTTAAAACGGATTTCTGAACTCTGCCAAGCCAGACCAATCAAGGTAGCATAGGCGGCGGTCAAGACTAGGTCTCAGGAGGGGTGTGGATGACTGAAAGACCTCAATGAGCACACAGAGTGAAGGACACTTACAAATCACTCCCAGTCAGGTGGGTACACAACTGGAGGGAAAATTACACATGAAATGGAAATCTTTCCTAAGATGGAGCAAGGCATTGCAACAAGGAGGGGACTGGATCGACTATAGACGGGTTGAGTGACATGGTCCTCTCCATAGTCGGACACTCATCAAGAATGTAGCACTGGACAGGAACAGCAGGGGTATTCAGCCCCATATTGTCAACTACTTGTACACAAGGGTCCTGAATTGTGTATGTGTATGGGAATATGGATGGGTCTGCTGTAATTCGACATCTGGAGATTTATCCAGCCCCCTGGCGTCATGAAGTCCCTCTGCCAAAGCAATGAGGTCTGCCAAGTCAGTTAAATAGTCTGACCGCCAGACCCCGACTAAATGGGGTCAACGTCATCCTGGTCTTTGTCGTTGTCGAAAATGTGCACCATCAAACCAATGACGAAGCTGATGGTCAGTATCGAGGGCTTGTGCTTCGATGTCGAGGGAATGGCTTCCGGCATCGATACAGTTCTGGGTGCTGGTGGCGCATCAACAGTAATCGAGGCCTGAGGCATGCAGGATGTACCGGCATCGAAGGCCAGCCAGCCTTGCTCGGCACCGAGCCTGAAGACTCCCCTGACGCCAGTGGCGTCTATATCGGTGCCATCCCAAAGATGGAATCACCAGGTGCCACTTAAGGTACCGGGCTGAGGTCTGAGGCATGCAGGATGTACCGGCATCGAAGGCCAGCCAGCCTTGCTCGGCACCGAGCCTGAAGACTCCCCTGACGCCAGTGGCGTCTATATCGGTGCCATCCCAAAGCTGGAATCACCAGGTGCCACTTAAGCTACCGGGGCCTGCTGTTTCGGGAGATCGCCCGCACCCACCTTCTCAAACATGGCCAACATCTGGGGCTTAACATCCTCCCATTCCTGTCTGGACACCTGCCCCGGCGATGACAGTCATGTTAGTGATGCCGCCTCTTTTTGTGCGAGGATGTGCACCCCTCGGTGTCGTGACCCGTGCCGAGGCACCAGACGCATATGTCATGTGGGTAGGTCACCGACATCTTGGAGCCACAATCGGAGCACTTGAATCCCGAAATCTGAGGTGCAGACATTGCAGCTTGCGATGACAACATTTTATGAAAAAACATTGAATGAAAGTCGAGTATCAAAGTTTTCGCTAGAGGCCCTCAAGAAAAAAGGAACTGAGGTGTACGGGGTGCAGTGATGCAGTATATATATGACGCCAGATGATGATCGAGCACCGAGTCACAGTGGATTGACAATAGACAGCCGAGTTGAGGTCCACTACGTCCCCTGTCAAAGGTTTTTCTGAGCAGCTGAAGCTGGAAGGGGATATCTATCTGATGAGTCTGATGAGGAATCTGCAGAAGAAAAGCAATCCATTGAAAAAGCGGTCTTTAATGTGACTAGTTGATGGGAGCTAAATGCAAAGGCTCAAATGGAGCTGCCATCAGAAAAGTAGCGCTAGGTTCAGATCCCACTCTGGGACTATGAAGGGTGAAGGAACACGTTACTTACCTGTAACTGTTCTCCAGCATGGGCCTGGCATGGATTCACATGCTCATGAATATTCCCTGTCGTCAGGCTATCCTCGGTAAAAGAAAAAATAATTTCAGTTTCATTTCTAAACTGTCTTTCTCCTATGAACCAATCACTGAGCTCTGGGTCATACTGCCCCTACCCAATGACTGCCCTCTATCTATGCCCCTCCTATGGCATCCATCTTCAGATTTGGTAGCACGTACAGTGGTAGTAGGACCAAGAGAAGAGCCGAAGAGTGGCAGGCGGGAGGGTTCCCATGCCAGACCCATGCTGGAGAACAACAGTTACAGGTAAGTAACTTGTTCCTTCTTCAGCATGGGGTCTGCCATGGATTCACATGCTCATGAATAAAGAATACATAGCAGTACACACATGCACAACCACAGGTGGTGGCAAGGCTCAACAGAAGTAATCTCTTACCTCCTCACCAGGCTCACCTTCAAGCGAACAGGTTGCGCAGCACTGCTTGGCCGACACTGGACTCCTCCTTGGAATCCCTGTTGACGCAGTAGAATTTCATGAAGGTGTGCATCGACCTCCACGTAGCAGCCCTGCAGATGTCCAGCAGGGGTACACCAGACAGGAACGCTGTTGTAGCAGCGAGCGCTCTGGTAGAATGGGCTCTGACTGCCAGGCAGCAGGCGGTTTGCCAACCGGTGACAGTGAGCGATACAGCCGGGGAGCGACCTGGAAATGGAAGCCTTTGACAGGGCCTTCCCATGGTTCACAGGACCAAAGTTCATAAGAAGCTGAGAAGTTCTCCGGAAACCCTTTGTGCAGGCCACATAAAACTTCAGCACTCTAGCCACATCCAGCCAGTGCAAAGTCCTTTCAGCTGGCGATGAAGGCATCGGAAAAAACACAGGTAACATCAAGAGCTTGTTGAGGTGAAATTCCGATGGCACCTTGGGCATGAAGGAGGGGTGCGTCCGCAGCACCAACCTCGTCTTGTGAAAAGTCAAATAAGGCTGCTTGCATGACAGAGCCTGGATCTCACCTACTTGTCTTGCAGAGGTGATGGCTACGAGGAAAGCCGCCTTCCACGATAGACACTTGAGCGGAGCTGAATGCATAGGTTGGAATGCAGCCCCCTTGAGCCTAGTCAGCACCACATTGAGCTCCCATGCCGGGGCCAGAGCCTTCACCGTCGGGAACGAATGGAACAGTCCCTTGATGAACTCCTTGACCAGACGGTGCGACCACAGAGAAGACCGTCCCGGAAATCTGGTGCAGCGGGATTTAGCCGCCAAATGAATCTTGATGGAAGCGTGAGCAAGCCCCGATTTAGCCAATGACAGTAGATATGGCAATACTAGAGGGGCCATGACCCTCAGAGGGTTAATCTTCTGTGCATGTTAGGGAGAATACTCTGTTTAGGCTGAATTTCCTAACCTAGTGAGTCCCCCAGCAGCTTTGCTGGATTTCTGGAGTTTGTTTTTTTCTCCTGCCAAGAGTTAGACTCTTTTTCTCCCACTCTTGGACATGATTTATGGTGTTCCTTTGACTGTTAACCAGTTTTAGGGGCTATGGGGTCCTTTACTCCATAGGGTCTCATGTGTTTTTACTATGTGTGTTACACAGCATCCTCAGTGCAGTGACAGAGGTGTCATAGTGACACCCCACCATAGACTCCATGCCCTGGGACTGACTACTGTCTCCCAGGGCATGTAAAGTCACCATTGGCTTTACTAGTCCCAAATTATGAACAGAAACCAGTACAAACCATCATATTGTGGACGTACTGGCCGGGGCAATTCGATTGCCCTGGGGTCTGTTAGTTGAGGGGGCACGTCTCCGTCCCCCCTGATCGAGTTTTGGCTGGTGGCAGTGGATGAACAAGTTACTTTCTTACCTGGTAACGTTCTTTCGATGGGATGGTCCGACGACGTATTCCATATCTATGACAGGTAATGTCCACAGCTGTGCTGCTTCGGAAAATCTTTGGCGTCTGCGTCCTGCGTCGATGACGTCGATGCGCGGTCCCCGAGGACCTCCTCTGACGGCGGACGTCACCCGATGTGATAAGTAGGACGCACGACGCCCATAGCCTCAGTTATAGTTTTTTCCCAGAACGTGTGCCACCAGTATTCTACCAGTCAGACACACAAGGCCTTGCGGAACGCAAGATGCAATCGCAAAAGAAATTCTGCAGCGGGGAAGGCAGGGCGGGAGCGATATGGAATACGTCGTCGGACCATCCCATCAAAAGAACGTCATCAGGTAAGAAAGTAACTTGTTCTTCGAGGGGATTGGGTCCTCCGATGTATTCCATATCTATGACAGACTCCCAAAGCAGTACCAAACAAGGAGGTGGGAATGAATTTAGAATACAAATTTAGCATGCCCAATCAAATTGCGTATAGAGAACTGCCTTGCCAAAGGCCCGATCTTGCCCTCTAATGGAATCAAGGGAATAGTGGCGTACAAAAGTATGTACTGAAGCCCAGGTGGCTGCATCACAGATGTGACGAATAGGAACTCCCCTGTGCAGGGCAGTAGACGCAGCCACTCCTCTGGTAGAATGGGCCCGCAAGCCAGCCGGAGGGTCCTTACCCGCCAAGCGGTAACACTCGGAGATAGCTAAAATAATCCAACGAGACAAAGTCGGTTTCGTCACAGCTTGTCCCAAACGCTTCCCAGCGTAACCAATGAAAAGTTGATCGTCCACTCTGACCCGGGACATGCGCGAAATATAAAAGCTCAACACTCTCCGAGGATCAAGCCTATGGAGCCTCTCCTCTTCCTTACCAGGATGTGGAGGAGGATAGAACGCCGGAAGAACAACCTTCTGGCTCAAATGAAAATCCGAAACCACCTTCGGAAGAAAAGAAGGACGAACTCTAAGGACAACCCTGTCCTTGTGAAACACAGTGAAGGGTGGCTTAACTGAAAGTGCCTGTAACTCACTCACTCTGCGAGCGGAAGTAACCGCAACCAAAAACACAGTTTTCAGAGTCAACAGCCTCAAAGGGCAAGAATGTAAAGGCTCAAACGGAGCACCCATAAGAAACTTAAGAACAAGGTTCAAATCCCAACCTGGCACCAAAAAAGGTGACGGAGGGAACACATTAGTGAGCCCTTTCAAAAACTGCGAAATTAAAGGAATCTTAAAATAGGAACACTCTTCAGACGAGCGCTTAAATATGGACATGCCGCCAGGTAACCTTTAATGGTCCCCACTTGCAAGCCCCTGTGGGCCAAAGAAAGCAAAAAATACAAAACCATGGGAATGTCGCATTCAGAAGGATCCACATTCTGAACTCTGCACCAGTCGCAAAACTTTCTCCAACGGCAACGGTACAGAGACTTTGTTGCCGGCCGCCTGGCCGAGAGCAACACCTCCATCACGTCTTCAGGGAGGTCCCAATCCTTACACCTCAACCTTTCAGAAGCCAAGCGTGAAGCTTGAGGGATCTGACCTCTGGATGGAGAACCTGACCCCCCCCTCCCGTGAGAGCAGATCGTCTTGGTAGGGAAGACGACGTGGAGGGCAGATGGACAAGTCTAGAAGGCCCGGGTACCACGTCCTCCGGGCCCACGCCGGAGCAATGAGGATCATCCGGGAACCGAACCTCTGTAACTCTTGCGGGATGACGGGGACTGGAGGAAACACGTACAGCAGTGGGAATGACCACTCCACCACGAACGTGTCTCCTAAGGCTCCTATTGGAGGAAATTCCCGCGAGCAAAACCTTTCGCACTTCCGGTTGACGCTGGAGGCGAAGAGATCCACTTGAGGGGCCCCCCAAAGGGTGAAGATCTCCAGGAGAATCTCCTGAGCCAGCTCCCACTCGTGACAGATCGTGCTGTGCCTGCTCAGAGCATCCGTCGTCTCGTTGTCGTCTTCGGCCAGATGAACTGCCGAGATCGAAACTTCCTGCTGGATGGCCCAGAACTTGAGCTGCATCTCCTCCCTGCACAGCAGAAGTGACCCTGCCCCCCCCCTTTTTGTTGAGGTAGTGCATGTCCACCGTGTTGTCTGTCAGAATCAGGACACTCTTCCCGCGCACAGTCGGCAGAAAAGCCTTCAGGGCTAGCCTGACGGCCCTCAGCTCCAACAGATTGATATGGAGTCTGGACTCCGACGGAGACCAACGACCGCTGACTGTCAACTCGTTGGCACGAGCTCCCCATCCTGCGAGGGATGCGTCCGTCACGATCGTCACCTCCGGCCAGGGCAGCCAAAATGGGGCCCCCTTCATCAGATTGCCCTCGACGGCCCACCACAGAAGGTCCCGGGCTACCGAGGGCGGCACCTGAACATGGTCCGACAGCCTGCCGGAGGACTGAGACCACTGGAGCTTGAGTGCCCACTGCAAAGACCTCATCCGCAGACGAGCCTCTGGCACCAGAAGAATGCAGGATGCCACGAGGCCGAGCAGTCTCAAAAACTCAGACGCTGGGAGATTTTGGGCAAACTGAAACTTGTGCACCATCTGCTGAATGTGAAGAGCCCTCACCTGAGGAGGAAAACACTGCCCCAGGGACGTGTCGAGCACTGCTCCGATGTACTGGAGCCGCTGCGTTGGTGTCAAATGGGACTTCTTTAAATTGAGGGAGAAGCCCAGCCTGTGAAGGCAGTGGCAGGTGACGGACAGATGATCTAGGACTTGCTCGGGAGAGCTCCCCCTGATCAACAAATCGTCCAGGTAGGGGTCGACGTGAATCCCCCCTTTTCTGAGATGCGCTGCCACCACCGCCATGAGCTTGGTAAAAACCCTTGGGGCGAAGGTCGATCCGAACGGCAGGACCCGAAACTGAAAGTGCGAGTCGCCAACCGCGAACCTCAGGTACTTCTTGCGCTTGGGATGGATCGGCACATGGAAGTAAGCATCCTTGAGGTCGAGAGACACCAACCAGTCCTGAAGTTGAAGGGCCTGGAGGACTTGAGAAAGAGACACCATCTTGAACTTGTCCTTCCTGAGCAGTTTGTTCAAACCGCGCAAGCCCATGCTGGGTCTCAATCCCCCGTCATTCTTTGAAATCAAAAAATAAGGGGAATACCATCCCTTGTTCCTCTCAGCTACAGGCACCAGTTCTATGGCGCCTTTCTCCAGCAGGGCTTGAATTTCCTGCGCAAGGAGCGGATCCGTACTCTTCAAAGAGCGGTTCCCTGGTTGATTGTCGTGAGGCCTCTGCCGAAAAGGAAGACAGTAGCCGTGGGTTATGATCTCCAGAACCCACACATCCGAAGTAATGGCTTGCCACTCTACAAGATGCTGCGCCAGCCTTCCCCCAACTGGCGAACCATGGGACCTGGCCTTATGACTGAGTGGTAGCGGCTGCGGCGTTGCATGAGGGCAAAGAGGCAACTGCCCGAGCGGCCTTGGCACCTCGAGTACCTTTGTTTCCACCTCTGGCACTCTTACGATGGCCTCTTTGACTGCTAGCTCCTCTCGCTTTACTGAAGGACGAGTAATAGTGAAAGGAACCTCCCCTCCATTGCTGTCTCCTAGGACGAAAAGGCAGAGGTTGGCGAACTGCAGCACCCAACGATTTCGCTGCAGCTTTGGTGGTCTGCAACCTCTCAAGGCTCTCGTCAGCCTTGCTGCCAAAAAGGTGTTCACCGTCAAAAGGCATGTTGAGGAGCCAGGACTGCACATCAGGAGCGAACCCAGACTTCCGCAACCAGGCAAACCTGCGCTTTACGGTGCTCGCCGCCATGGACCGGCTGACACAATCCGTCAAGTCCAAACCCGACTGAACGGCCTCACACATAGCATCCTTGCCATCCGGAACCATAGCAAGGAAACCATCCTGTTCGTCCCCTTCGGGAATATGATCAGCTGCTAATGCAACACAATTCCACAGAGTGTGCGTGAAACGAGACAAGGCACACATGGAGTTGGCCGCCTGAAGCGCCATACCCCCCGAAGAAAACACTTTCTTCGCCCAGCCGTCAAAACGTTTGTCGTCCCTATCCGGAGGGATGGTAGGATACGACTCCTGCTTTGCCGGGGCCGTAGCCGCCTGCACCACCAAACTCTCCGGGGTGGGGTGCCTAGACAAGTAGCAGGGGTCGCTACTGGCTGGACGGTATTTTCGCGACAAAGACTTGCCCACTGCCGGGAGACTCTCCGGAGCAGTCCAAGCCGCCGCCACCCTTCTCTGCAGAGCCATATGAAAAGGCAAAACCGGGTCAGTGGGTGGACTGAGATCAAGGATGTCCATGAGATCATCCTGAACGAACTCCCTTGGGGGAGCTGACCAACCCAAGTACTCGGTAACCCGAGACATAAGGCGCAGATATGAAGAATCGGCATGAGGGCCAGGCTCCGGCCGACAAAACTCCACCTCCGGAGAGGTGTCCAGTCCACTGGCATCATGCAGCGACTGCCTCAGGTCATCAAACTGGCTATGGCCCGAGATAAGGTCATCTGGAACCGCAACCGGAACCAGGCTGCCATCAGAGCCTTCATCACCCTCTGAAATGTACTCCAGACGGGGAGAGGAAGACCTCTGCGGACCAAAGCAGTGCCGGACCTTAGCCATAGCCTTTCTTGGGGCAAACCCCGTGCCACAGGGTCCCTCCGACACCACCGCCTCGAAAGGCGCCGGCGTCGACAGAAAAGGCGGTGACGTCGAGCGAATCGGCGTCGACGACAGCTGCAGCACCGTCAGCATCGGCGGCGTCGACACAGTCCTCGAAGCCGGA
This sequence comes from Ambystoma mexicanum, assembly GCF_040938575.1. NCBI lineage: Eukaryota > Metazoa > Chordata > Amphibia > Caudata > Ambystomatidae > Ambystoma > Ambystoma mexicanum. The sequence continues at coordinate 393,930,188 of NC_090928.1, read as the reverse complement.
GCTCTGAGCGTGTCTCTCAACAACCTGGGCGCCGACGACGTCGACGACCCCCTCGAAGACTGAACCTCGAGAGAAATCGTCGACGACCTCGGCACCACAGGCGTCGACGTCTTCTTCGAAGACGGCACAGGATCATGCGGTCTCGAGCGTGTCGAGGACCAGGACCTGGAACGGGCATGGCGAGAACGGCTACCCTTGTCTGAGCGGGACCTCTCCCGCGAGCCATGCCAACCACCCGAGCCCAAAGGCTTACGGGCGGTGTCTCTCGACCAGTGCCGACCGACCCCACTCGGAGGCGCGGACGGACCAGTGCCCTGCGATTCCAGAATCGCTAGCATTTGCTTCACGAAGGAAGCCCATTCCTCCGGTGTCGCTTGTATGGAGGGATAAGCGACCCGCCGACGGGCGGAGTCCTCGGAAGAGGACGGGGAAGGCGACCTATGCCGGCGCTTCCTGGAATGCCTAGAAGAGGCGGAGGAGTGGCGAGACCGACTCCTGGAAGGAGACCCACCGGACTTCCGATGACGACGCGGAGAGTCACCCCTCGAGTCATCGGTCGAAAGCCCCGCAGACCTCGACTTCCGGGGCTTAGACACCCGGCCTACCGACAGCTTCTTCTTGCGTTCCTGCAAGGCCTTTGCAGTGAGCGACTGGCAGTCGACACAGTCGTCCGTATCATGGGCCTCCCCGAGGCACCAGAGGCAGGGGTCGTGCAAGTCCGTGACCGACATCTTGGACCCACAGTCCCCGCAGTTCTTGAAGCCCGGACGCGGGGTCGAAGATGAGAAAGACATCGCCACAAACAGGTCTTCACAACCAACCGAACAGGTTCAACGAACCGAGAATAGAAAACAGCAACTCCAACGAGTCGAGGCGTACCGAGATTCACGAAGCGAACGCGTTCACAGAAAAAACAGAACTGAGGCTATGGGCGTCGTGCGTCCTACTTATCACATCGGGTGACGTCGGCCGTCGGAGGAGGTCCTTGGGGACGGCGCATCAACGTCATCGACGCAGGACGCAGACGCCAAAGATTTTCCGAAGCAGCACAGCTGTGGACATTACCTGTCATAGATATGGAATACGTCGGAGGACCCAATCCCCTCGAAACTACTTTTTATATTCGACTGCGAATATATCCCTATGGGATTTTCCCATTGTTCGAGGCTACCAACTTTAATTATTTAATTCTCATAGCCTCGAACGTACCGCCGGTTTATTTATTTAATATTAATTCGCCGGTTGGTATTTTTTGCCAGGACTCGATTCCAAAATGGCGTTTGTGTTCTCTTCTATGACTCCAACCCAAGTCGAGCCCTTTGTTCCGCTTTTGGCGGGCTTCTCCACAGAAGCCTCCAAAAGTGGTGCCACTCTGTCTGGGTACCACAGGGGATGTGGGAGGGGGTTTAGGCACCCTGGACTGAGTTACCTTGGTAACTCAAGTCGCACTCTTGTGTGATTGGCCCAAGTGGGGAGCCGGCCGGCTCAACACTTAGCATGTTTGATTGACAGCTAGGCTGAGTGAATGGGGGTGTGCTGCATAAAAGCAGGGCTTTGGGGACTGGAACTTCAGAAGTCGCCACAGGACCTGAGAATCCGACGAGGGAGAAGCTGAGCCGACCTACCACGATGACACCACTGGTGGAGCCCTGCGGAACCGACTCACCACTTCCCGACGACAGAGAAGGTCTCCCGGCTGGAGAGTCTTCTTCCCCTGACTGGTGGGCACAACCAGTTTACCTTTTTTTCCTCGCATCCCAGGACGTCTTGTGGTCGAATTGCCCGTGCCAAGCACCCCGGCAACCAGATAGCCACTTACCACTGGACCGCGAATAAAAGGACCGCTCCTTTTAACTGAGAACTCCGCGGCTGGTTTCTTCCCTGGCAGTGCAACGGACTCCTGTCTTCCTCCCCGACGAGATCCTCTCTTCCCCCGGATGAAGCACCGACTTGTATCCGCTGCCAGGAACAACTGCCCCCACTGGAGTATTCTCCCCACTTTAAGGTACCGTGTCCGCCAGGCCTCCCTTTCTAAAGATTGCTACAAGGTAATAATAATCCCTTAACCTTCTGGACTGGGCTGGCCGCCGTGACCATCTAACTGGTCCCTTTCTTTTGGTCCAACTCTTTCTGAACATTTTCGAGACTCTTATGCACTTTTCAACCATGTGACCTTGGATTTCATTCTGATCCTCTTAAAGTGGATCCGGCTTTCTGAACTCTAACTTCACGGTTTGACTCTGCCTTCCTCTCTTGCTGTGTTCTTTTGAAAGTGTTGGGATCTGTTTCAATTTATGCTCTGCCTTTCTCTCCCTTTTAAACCGAATTATTAGAGTGCCATCTACGTTAAGCGCTCACCGCCGTCTGAAAATAAGTGGGGCTTTACTTAAGACTTGTCTAATATTATTTTAAGGGAGTGTATATCTTTAGTGACCGTGTGTTTGAACTGCTTAAAATGAGTGCCTGTGTGTTTTGTTAGATGTGGTTTTAAATAAATAATTATATCTCTTTTACACCAAGCTCTGGTCAGTGTTTGCTTGTTCTACTGTGTTCTTTTGACCTATTATGAATACTCTGTATACTGCCCAACTCTTCTTGAGGGAAGTCTGACTGCTCAGCCACAGCTACCAAGTGAATCTGTGCGGTACAGACTGCTAACAAGTGGGTTTACTGCCAAACACCTGTAGTCTTAAATCTTTTGCAGTGGTCCCAGAGGGAACTGCACAGGTTTCTGCCTAACAGTGCACGGCACCAAACAGTGAAGCGCTTCCAATTGTGTGTGTAGCATTTTAAGGTAGATGATGCACTGGCCTTGGCGAGAATCTCTTTGCAGTCTGCTAGAAGATCGTAGCCAGCAAATTCTAACGCTGCAGGAGCCAGGCCTTCATGTTTAGCGACCCCGGGTCATGGTGCAGAATTGCACATCCTTCTCTGGAGAGAAGATCTGCTACCACTAGCAGCTTGACTGGAGGGGGCGCCGACATGCTGAGATCTGCCTCGGCCACGCTGGTGCGAAGAGGATCATCCTGCACTGGTACCGTCGGAGTTGATTGATGACTCGAAGAAGTAACGGGAATGGAGGGAATGCATACACAAACAGGCCTTCCCAAGGGAATGAGAATGCCTGCCCCCATGCTCCCTGCCTGGGGGAATCTGCTGGTGAACCACCGGCTCTTGGTGTTTGTAGCCGTCGCAAACAGATCAATCTGGGGACTGCCCCATTTGAGGAAAAGGTTGTCCACTTGGTCCTGCCAACGCTCCCACTCTTGGCAAGAGCACAGCTCCCGGCTGAGAGAGTTGGCAACAGTGTTCTTTACTCCTGCCAGGTGAAATGGAAGAAGGAATATCCTCTGGGCGACCGCCCTGTGCCACAAGTCCCACGCCTCTTTGGAGAGCGCTGGGGATCTGGTGCCCCCGTTTCCAGATGGAAAACATTGTGGTGGTATTGTCCGTGAAGACCCTCACCACCTTGCCCTTGAGGGATGCCAGGAATGACTTCAGGGCCCAAAACACTGCCCGTAGTTTCAGGACATTGATGTACAACGTCTTCTCCGGCAGCCACAGTCCTCTGGCGTGAAGACGTCCGGTGTGGGCTCCCCATCCTTCTAGGGAAGTGTATGTTGTTACTATCTCCTGGTATGGGGCTGTGGAAATCCATGCACCAGCAATATTGGAGCGCATGCCCTACCACCTTATTGCTCGACGGAACTCCTCGTCGAGCGTGATCCTGTCCTGGAAGCCTCCGGACACCTGGACCCAACGGGCGTCGAGGAACTCCTGTAGAGGGTGTATCTGCAACCTGCAGAGCCAGATCAGGTATATACATGACAACATCATGCCGAGTAGAGACTTGATCGTCCTCACTGTGGCGACCCTCAGTGCCAAAAACCGTTGCACTTTGCCTAGGATGGCCGATATTCTCTCCTCCGACGGTGACGCCAGGCAGGCCACCGTGTCGAGTCTGGATCCCAGGAACAGCACGTCCTGCAATGGAGTCAAGTAGGACTTTGCATAATTCACTGAGAACTCCTGTTCCGTCAGCAGGTGGACGGTCTTAGCCGTGTGTTCGACGGCAACGTCCCTTGGTCTGGCTCGGATGAGCCAGTCGTCCAGGTAAGGGTACACGTGGATCCCTTGCAGCGGTAAATGGGCCGCCACCGGCACCAGTCACTTGGTGAAAACTCTGGTCGCCGACTTCATTCCGAAGGGAAGAGCCTTGAACTGGTAATGCTTCTCTTGGATGACGAAGCGCAGAAACTTTGGGGTGTCCTTTGTGGATGGGGACGTGGAAGTAAGCGTCCTCTAGGTCCAATGACGACACAAAGTCTCCCTCTTTCAGCTAGCCGAGAGCATGTGCTGTAGTGTGAGCATCCTGAACTTCTGGAACTTCATATATTTGTTCAGTCATCGCAGGTCGAGAATGGGCTTCCATCCCCCGGACTTCTTTCATACGAGGAAGTACCTTGAGTAAACTCCAGAGCCCCGGAGCCGCTTTGGAACTAGCTCTACCGCCTCTTTGTTTAACATGGCCCTAACCTCCAGCAGCAACTGAGAGATGTGGTTTTCCTTCCGGCCACCAGTGGTATTTGAAGACACTTTTGTTGGCATGTGCATAGTGCATTTCCGTGGGCGAGAGGGTCCAGCACACAACAGTCAGTGGAGATGGTCATCCACACACCGGCGAAGTTCACCAGACGGCCTCCCACCAAGTCCTGGCCGGTTCAATCTTGCATGGAGGTCGACTGGCCGCATTGCAGTCCCCGACGACGACGGAGTCTGCCCCAAAGGGCCTTGGAGCGACCCCTGTTGGCTTCCTGGGTCAAGGAGTGGCAGGGCTGGCGGTAAGAGGAGGAGCTCTCACCGAAACCCTTCGAAGACCGGTTAGACTTGCTTCCTGAGGAACAAAAGGACTGTTGTTGTTGTAGCGTGCACAGGGCATGTACAGTCTCCGTCTTGATGGCCTGGATGGATTCATCCATAGCCTTCCCGAACCGGTTGTCTCTGTCAAAGGGCAGGTCCAAAACCCTTGTCTGGACCTCCTGCTTAAAGTTGGTGGCCTTTAGCCAGCCACGACGGTGAAGGTAGAGGCCATTTCACATCTGGCGGAAACCAGTATCCGCAATGTCCAGGGCCACCGTGATGGCGTGGTCCAATGACACCTCACCTTCTTGAAGGATCTCCAAAGTCTCTACCCGCTAGTCATCAGGGAGGAAGTCCAGGAGCGGTGCCAGTTTAAACCACACCTCCCGGTTGTATCTGGCCATGATTGAGAGGGCGTTGGCAGCCTTGACTGTCGTTGCCGCAGAGTAGATAACCTTTCAACCCATAGCATCCAATTTCTTCCCCTTGTTGTCCGGAGGGGTGGACGATGAAGAAAACGCTGAGTATGACGTTTTCTTCCTGGCGGTCACTGAGTTCAGCGACGGTTGAGACTGCAAGCACTTGGGCGCAGAGTCCGGCAACCTGTATTTTTTCTCCAGCCGGTCTCTCTTCGCTGGGGCTGTCGAGGGGTTCTTCATCAGAGCCAGCCCATCATCCAAAACATCGTCCAGGAGTGAGACCGAAAGGGTGGTCTTCCACTTAGCCTCCCGGCACTGATATAAGAAACTTACCTTCTTTTCTTCCGGCATGAAATGGAAAAGCAACAACGCTCGGGCAATCATTGCATGGAAGGATCCTACTTCATCTGTAGGGGAGGCCTTGGGGGGAGGCGACGGGAGGTTCCCCGATCCTGCCGTCATTTACATCCAAGCCCGTTGTCATTGTGTCGGATTCCGTCTCCCTTGGGGGAAGAGGGAGGCGATGGGTGGCACCGGGCGTGGGATGCTCCCTCCTCTTCTTGGCCAGCAGTTCCCCTGGTGTCAACGGGGTTACCGGGTCTGGTGCCATGGGTGGAGCGGGTGAGGGGGTCGTTGGCATCCTCCTCTGTATCTCTGCCTCCGTGTGGAGGGTCGAAAGGATGTCCAGTGAAAGATCCTTCAGTGGTACCTGGGGAGTAGGCATGCTGGGCCCAGGGGCCTCGTCATCTCAGGGCCCCTTCGTCGTCTCCATCAGCGGTATCATTGTCATCGTGGGATGATTCTCAGACGTCCCCTTTGTCGTCATTGTCTCCATGGTCGGTGTGACTGGAAAGGATCTCATCCTCGTCGGCTGAAGAAATGTCTGTTCCTTGGAGGCCTTCACCACCACCCGTACCCCTTCCTTGGGGTCCTGAGGGGTTGGTCTCAGGCTGAGGTCTGGCATCCTCTTCTCCGGAGTCTTCCCAACAGGCTTGCTCGAAGCCTCCCTCCTGGGAGGAATAGACACCCTGGCCGTCATCTGGGTACCCTGGGCCAGGTCCGCCCCTACGGCCTTAGAGAGGGACACCACCACCACCTCGATGGAGGAGGACGATTTTGCCTAGTGCACCTGGGCCTTCACGGAAAGGCCAGACCCCTTGTCTTAATAATAAGTTGCTTGGCCTTCTCCTTCAGGACCGGGTCAGGCGCCTTGTCCTGTTTGGCCTTCTCCTTCGGGGCCGGATTGGACCCCTTGTCTCCTTTGGCCTTCTCCAACAAGACCATTGGATGCGAGGGAGCCGGCTTGGCGGGAACTGGTAAGGACAGCTGGGGCCGCACCATGGGTGGGGTCACTGGAACCCCCGGTGGAGTGGCCGGGGGCGCCGCCAGCAGAACTGGAGTGGGCATGTCCCTTATCACATCCCTGAGGACGATTCCCATTTGCGGAGACCTCATGAGGGTCATAACATTTATTAAAAACCTGTCTTCACAGGCCGGTGGAGCGCTTGGAGGCGCGGACATGGGCTCGGACCTGAGCGCACTCTGCCTTACTATCTACTGGGTGTATCTGCCCTGCGATGATGAAGGATATGCCGTAGGCCTCCTCCCCGGGGAAGGTCAGTGCCACCTGGAAACTTGTTCCCCTACCTGTTCCCCAAAGGCGGATGGTGTCGAGCGAGGAGCCGTTCTCTCTGGCCCAGCGGCCATTTTGTCGGGCTGCGCGACATGTGCCTGTGTCGTGGCGTTTGCTGCAACGGGGCCTGGCTTCTTCCAAGACTCTTGGCGGTTGTTGCCTGCCCTGCACCTCAGCACGAGGACCGGTAGGCAAATTGCCCTCGGCTGTGTCGCCGGTAGTAGCGATTACAGGCACCCCCTCAGACATTTGTCTGCTACTAGGGCGTAGCCCCCCGGGCCTAAACCCAGTAACAGAACCTTGCGGTCTCTCAGTGACGGCACTGGTAGGATCTCCTTATCCCTCAGCCTGGTGGCCAGTCGCTGTAGCAGCCTCTGTACCCGCCCTGGTACAAGAACCTGAAAAGTCCCTCCCGCTGGTGCAGGAGTCGCCTTTGCGGGGTGCAGATGAAAAAAGAGCCTTTACCTTGGGCATGGATTTGTGCTTGACGAATTCCTTCAAGTCCTCTGGAGGCGACCTGCCGAAGAACTCCCTCCACCAAGCTAGCCTGTTCTTCAGAGCTCGAGATGATAGCGTGTTGCACGCATACAGCCCTCGCAGCTGTGGTCGGGGCCAAGGCAGCGGAGGCCAAGAGCACGGGGAGGAGCCCCTCGCAGGCTGGACACTTGTTGAAGCCCGCTGATGCAGACATGCGCCGGGAAGAAGCGTGGCACCACAGGACAGAGGTATCTGAATAAAGACAAAAAAAGAAGAAGACAAAAGACACTTAACTGGGGAAGAGCGTATGGAATTACTAAGCCAGAGGCCTAATCCAGGAGCGCTGGTGAAAGTGGTCCGTTCCAGTTGACGCGGAAAAGAGCACTGGGGAGTGTCGCCGGTGCGTGGCGTAAGGGGAGCGCATTCTCCCAGGGCCATGCCCCCACCCGCCTTTAAATTTAAAGGGGAGGAAGATTTTTCTGGTGAAAAATATTACGTCTCCCGTCCCTAGCGAGGGACGCCCATACAATATGGAGGAAAGGGGACAGGACGTAGGAGTAAGACATGAATGCCTTCTCTTTCCGAGGCAAGCCACTACCAAGTCAGCATCCTGGTGAAGACCCTGGGTGCCGGAGATAGACTGAACAACAGCACTTATAGTGGCAGTGCCCCACTGTGAATCTCAGGTACTTTCTGTGCCTCCTACGAATAGGAACATGGAAATAAGCATCCTGGAGATCCAAAGAGAACAAGCCAGTCTTGCAGGTAGATGGCTTGAAGGATCTGAGCCACAGTAACCATCTTGACTTGTCCTTGCGTAAGTAGAGACCGAAGAGCCACAGTCCAGAATGGGATGCAACCCCCAGTCTTTCTTCCGCACCAAAAAATAGGTTCACTATCAGCCCTTGCCTTGTTCCGAGCAGGATAATGGATCTATGGCCCCTCTCGCTATAAGCTGATGAACCTCCGACAGCAGAAGGGGGTCCGGAGACGAGCACTTGTTGGCCTGGATACGGTTTGGTGGAAATGTTGTCCCGAACAGTGGAATAGTGTTGAAAGTCTGTTTCATAGGGGCTTAACACATAGGGCTGCCGAGGGTGCAGCAGAAGCTGGCAAGCCTCTGCCTCCTTTAACAGCACCCTGTACCCCAACCCCTGTTTGGACAGCACTGTACTTGTTTGCCAGAAAGCCTGTCCTCTGCCACTGTGGGCATATGAGTTGAAGGGGCGAAAACCTCTACCCATGCCTATGGAGGCCATAGACTGTTGCTGCTGAACCGCTAGGCTTAGAAACTTGCAGTCGACTTCGAAGTTTTAAACTTCTGGATGGACTCATCAGTATTTGTACAGAACAGATTTGTTGCCAACAAATGGCATGTCCAGGAGTTTGGCTTGGACATCCAGATTGAAACCAGAGGTTCTCAACCACGAATGGCTCCTCAATATTGGTTCAGTAGCCATCATCCTTGCCAGGCACTCGGCAGTATACAGGCCTGCTTGAAGGATCCGACGCAAAGCCTCCTTGCCCTCCTTCAACAGGGCTTCAAAGCCCCCCCCCCATATCATCTGCAGGGGGGTGCTCTGCAGTCTCTGAGATCGAGAACCAAAGACTAAAAGAAAAATTGGGCAAGGCACAGAAGGATGGACAGGGGCTTGGACCGCCTGAAACAAAAACCTTTCTTCCACAGGCATCCAGTCTCTTGCACTCCTGGTCCGGGGGCAAAGAGGGTAAAGACGTTGTCTTCATGTTTGCCTTGGCTGCCTGAACAACTAGGCTCTTTATGGAGTCATGAAAACACAGGAATGATGGATTAGAAGGTGCTGGCCTGTGCTTCTTTGCGAAATCCCAGTCTACAGTTGGGACTGAGGACATTTACCATAATTCCATGATTGGCACTTGAACTGCATAGTTAAAAGGAAATAATATCTTTCTCTGTGGACCTTCATCCAGAGTATCTGTCCACTCAAACTGCACTTTGTGTTAGAAGGGGCTGATAACCTTAAGGTTACAACTACCTTACCTGTCAGGCCTTGAAAAGAGGCCTGAGGCTTTCTTGGTTTAGGAGCAGGGAGCATATTGAATTCCGAGAAATGTCCAGTCCACGTGCTTCTAACAAGTCAGCTGCATGACCCGCCAAGTCACCATCCACTTTATAAAAGTTTTCAGAGAAATCCTCAACTTCCGTGGGGCACAGAGGCTCCAACCCAAAGGGGAAAGGATCGCCCTCTTCATCATTAACGCACCACTAAGGAGCAGAGGAAACTTCTGAGGAACCTTGGTGCCTCTGACACCGGTCAGTGCTGCAGAGAGGAATTGGGGTCTGAAGTCCTATGTTGGAAGACTGAGCGGTGCGGCTCTGAGACAAATCTTGTTTGTTTTAGCCGTGTCTGAGCCAAAGGGTGTATGGGTGAGGTTTTTGGGTTGTCGCTACCAGCTTGTTCGAGGTTGGTGGATTTCAACTGCGAAGTTGGCGGCAAGGCCGGAGCCTTCAGAGCCTGGGCCGAAACCACCTGGCGAAGATGTCTAGCATCTTTAGGCGAAAGGCCTCCCATTCCTGAGGTGGAGATTTGGATGTGGAAAAGCACCTGGGGTGCCTGTTCCTCAAAGGGGTCCCCTGGAGCAAAGACTCTTCTTCCTCATGGCGAAAGACTAGTGTTTTGAAGGCCCACCGGGGAACAAGATGTCTTCTTGTTTTTGTGCTTGTGGTCAGAGGACCGTTCTTCAGTTTGACATTCTGTGCCCAGCGACCTCAAACTGGTCCGTCTGCCACCCTTTTCGTAGTGGTGAATAGTTTCACTGCTAGCTCATAAAGTGCCTTTGGGTGCATCGATTGGCTAGACCTGCAGTCCCGAGTGTCATGCTCCTCTCAAAAACAGCACAAGCAGATCATGTGAGGAACGGAGACGGACATTTGGGGGCCCACATTCGACGCAATATTTAAAACCTACAGTGTTCTTGAAGCGAGCAGAGGACATGGAAAAAAGGAACTAAGGTCAGGGGATGCAGCGCCTCAGTATATGTACTAGCCCCAACGTCATGTCAAGTTTCTGACGAGCAGCTGGCCGGGAGACCAATATCATGGATGAGGCGTCCGTGGGAGGACCAAATCCATTAAAAATACGTTTTACAATCAATAGTAAACTGCTTTATGTAATCAAGAAGTCAGTGTTATTAAGCTCTAATAATATACTCTTTTGCATGTTCGAGGGTTTTGGCACACAAGCAGCAATAGTTGCAACGTTTTTCACAAATGAGTCTTATTTTGCTTTCACAATGCACCAGGAGTATGCTTTTTTCTTTTATTTTTTTTTAAAAGAGCCACTGTTTATCAAACACTCCAGAGGCACAACATATATGCCTAGAATCAGCTGGCAAACAAGCATCCAAAAGTGTATACATCAAACCAAATCCAAATGGATTATTTTACATACTATGTACACTTTCCTAGACACACTACGTAAAAGTAGGAAATACCATAGTTTCCAATGTTCTTACCAGTTTCTTCCGCAATATTTGCTAGTTTCCACATAGTCAGTTTCTCTGTGTGGTCAGGTTGGCTTGGATAGCCTGGAGCAGGACGTATTCCTTCATAGCGGATCTTGCGAAGTTCAGAAACATCCAACTCTTCACTGCTGCAGTAACTCCAGAAATCTTTTCGTACCCTTTCATGTAGCTCCTCTGCGAATGCCTTAATTTTGAGAGTATACACACCCTTAGCACTCAATGGTAGATGTAAGCAAATATAATTCTTAAAAAGGCAATTGTGTGACTGTCCCATTAAAAGCAGTGCAACCTGCTTAGGCAAACCATTTACATGACACTGTATATAAGCGATGTATCCAGTAGCTTTGCCGCTGCTATGTTTGTCAGCCATTAGTGACCTTCCGGTACACTTATTAACGGAAAGTACATTTGACAAGAGAACAATTGCAAAATTAAAGTTACTCACCTTAATGACTACAGTACTCCTAGTCCTTAGTTCCCTTTCATCCATCCTTATAGGTGTACCCCAGCATGGGGACGGTACCAGAACATTTTGTCAGCTAAGAAAATTAGCGTTCGCTTTAAATTTAGTATAGCGAACAGGGCACAGCCCCGGGTGTGGGCATGCCTACTGGGCCCCGCTCTCCGGCACATCACCTCAGTCCCCTTTTGACACATTGGACGCTTGTAAACCTGGCTGTACTGACAATTTTTAGGCCCTGGCCTACTGGCGCGGGAAGGTGGGTGGGGGATATGGAGGAAAGGGGACTAAAGACTGAGTACTGTAGTCAATAGGGTGAGTAACCTTTATTACTCATACGTCCCGTCCCCTTTCCTCCATCCATATGGGTGGATTCCACCAAAACAACCAAAACTGGGTGGTGAACAAGAGTCTAGCTAGAGGCAAACAAGTTCTGGAAGACTTCCTGCCCAAACTCAGCATATTTCCTGAAGCTTATGTCCAAGGAGTAATGCCTGCAGAAACCTGAGGGTGAGGCCTAAGTAGCTCGCTTGCTGATGGTCTCCCAGGAGGTGTGCCTTTGCCACGCCACCACTGTGGCCTTGGCCCTTACCGCGTGAGCGTGGATTCCCTCTCGCACCTTCTTGCCCAGGGCAGTGTAAGCCTCAGAAAAGGCCAGAACCATCCAGCGGCAATGGATGTCTTAGACGCCCGAGTCCAAGAGACCATGCCCCCAAATGTGACAAACAGAGGGTCTGTCTTCCTTAGCGGCTTTATCCGGGAGAGTACAGACGCTGAAACGCAAGGTAGACTAAGACATCATAGAAGCTGGCTATACATAGTGAATAGAATGCAGGTGAAGCCACCATTATTTAGAAGCTGGACATCAGTATCATGATTTTAGTAAGCCAGGACCTATGAAGCTGGAAGGGAAAACTATTGCAGCAAGAATAAGCAGAATCGTGGAGCTGCATGGCGAGGTTGTCTGGCCTGGAGTCAAGATTGACGCAGCCAAGGTCAGCCATCTATTCTGGAAATGAGCGAACGTGCGGAGGATGAATCATCCCTTGTTAAGGTGCAAAGAAAGTACACCAAGAGTGCCACGTTTTATTCATTTAGAGCATTTAGACCCTCCAAAATGGACCAACTCGCGGTCTCCTGTCACGTGAGCCGAGGATGAAAATAAGAGTTCGAACTTGGAGTCGCAGAGACTACAATAAGTGCCCTCACTCCTGTGCATTCCCAAGACAGGGATACTTTGCAAGGCCAAGTACAAAGACAATCTTCATAGCAGAAGGCATGGGCGAGGAGAGATGCTGGGCTAATTGGGTGGGGAGGAAGTGTCATGCCCCATCTCCTTGCACCTGGATCTGGGCTTACATGCTGCTAAATGAACCGAATGTTCCAGACATGGCACAAGCGGGACAACCAATTATAGTAGTCCATATAACGAAGGACCTTATAGTTTGAAGACCAATGAGAAACTGTGCATCTAATGTTTCAGAAGATTACATGTTTTAGAGGTAGGCATATGTTGTCCACCTGATAGTGGGCAGCCAATCACAATCCTAGTTCCTATAGAAAGTATACTTGATGTTCCCCTTAGCCAATCCTGACCCTTGATAGGTTTTTCATTATTGCCACATAGTATGACGTCACCTCTGACGTATTTTTTATATAAAACCATGTTTTGTGTAACGATCATTGAGAGACTGAGCATCCGTTATTTGATGTTCATTGTAAACTCCCTGTTTTAGATGATTATTAATAAAATGGTACTTTGTCATCTTCTTGAGTTGGATCCCATCTATTACATATGCATGTTGCTAAAGGCCCCTTAGCTCACGTGGTAGCAATGCAGATGGTTTAAAGATCCAAATTAGTTCTGCTCCAGAGTTTCAGACGATCGGGCATCCTGCGCCATTACATGGAAGATCGCGGAATGGAGTGCGGTTGAACAGAAATAAACTTGCAAGAAGAACCGAGATGGTGGGCAGGTCCCCCTTTGAATACATCCCTGCTCGGTTTCCACAGGTGCTCTGCAGACGGAAGGTGAAGTGGTCGGATTGAAGGAGGAGTCGATACCGAAGGCCTCGAGTCGATTAACAAATGGTAAGTAGACTAAGGGGAATGGCAATATAAACGGACGGGATTGTGATAATTTTGACTAACGGGAAATATTTGGAAGATAAGAGAGACTACCTAGGAGTCCTAATTCAAGATAATTAGAAGGAAACATTTCAGACTCCAACGGGAGTAGAAGTAGAGAAAAATGCACAGGTCAGGGCTGTGTAAGATGTCTCAAACCCTGTATAGGGTAAAATAAAAGCGAGGGAAGAGTACCCCTTATTATAAATGAGAAATAAAGAGAGGGAAGGTGTCTCAGTGTTTTATAAAGTGTAATGTGTGACTAGTCTAAATGTTGTTTGTTGAATAAAATATCGAGGCGCAACAGAATTGTGAAGAGTTGGAAAATAACAGTGATTAAAGATAAAGTGTAGCAAAACGATTGGCGCCAATCAAAATAATAGGTAGGTAATTGAAATAAGAGGATTGAGCAGCAATTGATGGCGCTTGCTCATATTTGTTGTTTTAAAATGTTAGAAGCAGTGATTTAAGTTAAAATAAATGGTTTATTTAACAAGCTGGTAAGTATTGGCCGTCGATTGAGACTTGTCATTATGGAGGACACTCCTCATGCACCTATGCAAGTCACTGCCAAAACACGCGCCCAAACTCTAACAGTATAGCGCAGAATGGGTAAAGGGCACAGCACATAAAATGTTTATGCCATGGCCACAAGGGGAGATCATTGTCAAAAGTGGTATTGCAACACATGACAACATACTTGCACGCCGCATACACAGGGAAGAAATATGAGAAAAGATGAGCAATTTTAGAACTTTGGAAGATGTACCCAGAAGAAAAAGGAAGATCCCCCACCTGAGGAGTGGATGCTTAATCAGCATAAGGGGGAAGGCGTTGCACACTCAGCCCCCCTTAACTTGTCTGAAATAAAGAGTGTTATTACAGAAGAGATGAACAAGTTACTTCTTACCTTGTAACGTTCTTTCGATGGGATGTTCCTCCGACGTATTCCTTATCTTTGCTAATACGTTTCCAGCTTGCTGGCCTCGGAATTATTTTCTGTAGAGGGCACTGCGCGTTGACGTCCGCCGAGTCGATGTCCCTCGACGGCCACCGTATCGGCACCGACATCACCATGCCCATAAATAGCCACGCGCGGCGTCCGTTGCTCAGTTCCGTTTTGTAGCATAAGAAAAGTCATGCCTGAATTGGTTATTGACCTTGAAGGAGCGTAAGCTGCAACCACAAGGGCAGTATTACTGCGGGGATGGATGGGAGGGGCGATAAGGAATACGTCGGAGCAACATCCCATCGAAAGAACGTTACAAGGTAAGCAGTAACTTGTTCTTCGAAGGGATTGTGTCCTCCGACGTATTCCTTATCTTTGATAGACTCCCATAGCAGTAGCATGTAATTGAAGGTGGGAGTAAGAATGTCATGTATCCCTTTAGGGATGCACCGAATGTAATACGGCTTTGCCAAATCTGGTCTCTTGACTAGTGGAGGAATCCAGGTTGTAAAATTTTGTGAATGTATGTGCGGACGACCATGTGGCAGCCGCACATATGTCTCTGACCGGTACCCCTCTTTGGAGGGCCAAGGAGGCAGCGATACCCCTGGTTGAATGAGCCCTAAGATTTTGGGGTGGCTCTTTCCCTGCCAGTTTGTAACATTCCAGAATGGCCAAAATAATCCACCTGGAAATGGTTTGTTTTGTTATGGGTAATCCCAACTTGTGACTTGAGTATCCTACAAACAGTTAGTCTGCTTGCCTTATCCTAGCCATTCTGCTGATGTAAAAGCTTCGAGCTCGCCTTGGGTCCAGCCTATGTAGCCTTTCTTCCTCTTTCCCCGGATGGGGAGGAGGGTAGAACGAAGGTAAGGTAATTTTCTGAGTAATATGAAATTCAGAAACCACCTTTGGGAGGAAATTAGGCTTCACCGTAGGACAACTTTGTCCTTGTGGAAAATTGTATGTGGGGGTTTACAGGAGAGAGCTTGTAGCTCGCTCACCCTCCTAGCAGATGTTAGTGCTACCAATAGAACAGTTTTAAGCGTGAGAAATCTCAGCGAACAAGAGTGAAGTGGTTCGAATGGAGTGTCCATTAGGAAGTTTAAGACTAAATTTAAGTCCCATAAGGGAACTAGGAATGGTTTTGGAGGATAAACATTAGTTAATCCCTTGAGAAATTGTATCACTAGAGGTAGTTTGAAATACGATGGTTCCTCCGCAGTGCGCTTGAAGATTGAAAGCGCTTCGAGTTAGCCTTTTACAGTGCCAACTTGAAGCCCTGAGTTTGCCAAGTAGAGTAGAAACGATAACACCGTTGGTGTACCACATGAAAAAGGGTCGATATTTTCTTCTCTACACCAGCTGCAAAATTTGTTCCAACGGCAGCGGTATAAAGACTTTGTTGCTGGCCTTCTGGCCGAAAGCAACACCTCCATGACGTCATCAGGGAGATCCCAATCCTTGTACCTCACCCTTTCAGAAGCCAAGCGTGAAGGTTGAGGGTTCTGATGTCTGGATGGAGAACCTGACCTCCCTTCTGTGAGAGAATGGAAGACGGATTGGAGGGCAGATGGACATATCTAGAAGGTCCGGGTACCACGTTCTCCTGGCCCAGTCCGGGGCAATTAAGATCATGGTTTTCCGGAATCTTCTCAACCTCCTGATCATTTGAGGAATAACAGGGACTGGTGGAAACATGTAAAGGAGTGGAAACTCCCAGTCCACTACGAACGCGTCTCCTAGAGCTCCTCTCGGGGGAAATTCCCTTGAACAGAACAGATCGCACTTCCTGTTGGTGCTTGTGGCGAACAGATCCACCTGAGGGGTACCCCAAAAGGCGAAGATCTCTTGAAGGACTTCCTGAGCTAGCTCCCACTCGTAGGAGACTGTGCTCTGCCTGCTCAGAGTGTCTGCTGTCAAGTTCTTCTCTCCAGCTAGGTGGACTGCCGACAGAGAGATTCCTTCCTGAATTGCCCAAAACCAGAGCTGCATTGCCTCTCTACACTGTGGCAGTGACCCTACGCCTCCTCTTTTGTTGAGGTAGTGCATGGCCACCGTGTTGTCCGTCATTATTAGGACATTTCTCCCCTGTAGTGATGGCAGGAAAGCTTTCAGCGCTAGTCTGATCGCTCTCAGCTCCAATAGGTTGATGTGTACTCTGGACTCCGATGGAGACCAACGACCGCTGATGGTCAAGTCGTTGGCATGGGCTCCCCACCCCGTGAGTGAGGCGTCTGTGACTACTGTTATCTCCGGCCATGGTTGCCAAAACAGTTCTCCTTTCAAGATGTTCTCTGGATAGGCCCACCATTGAAGGTCGCGGGCTACCTTGTCCGGAATCCGGAGGAGATTTGTCATTCTCCCTGAGAATTGCGACCACTGAGTTCTCAGTGCCCACTGAAGAGATCTCATTCTCAGGCGAGCCTCTGGCACAAGGAAGATGCAGGATGCCATGAGGCCTAGCAACCTCAAAACGTCAAAGGCTGGGAGACGTTGGGCATTTTGAAACTTGTTGACCGTCTGCAGAATATCTTGAGCCCTCACCTCTGGTGGCGAGGCTTTTCCCAGGGAAGTGTTCAGGACCGCTCCAATGAACTGGAGTCTCTGTGATGGTATTATCTGTGACTTCTTTAAATTGAGGGAGAAGCCCAGTTTGTGAAGGAAGTGGCAGACATAATCTAGCTGGGTCTGAGCTTGTTCCGAAGATACAGCCCTGATCAGCCAATCGTCCAGGTAGGGGTAGACGTGGATCCATTCCCTCCTTAGACTTGCAGCCACTACCGATATTAGCTTGGTGAAGACCCTCGGGGCGGAGGTCAGCCCAAATGGCAGAACTCGAAATTGATAATGAGAGTCGCCAATTGCGAACCTCAGGTATTTCCTGTGTTTGAGATGGATTGGCACATGGAAATAAGCATCCTGAAGGTCCAGAGATACCAGCCAGTCCTGGAGCTGAAGGGCCTGAAGGATCTGAGAGAGAGTTGCCATCTTGAACTTGTCCTTCCTGAGGAACTTGTTCAATTCTCGTAAGTCCAGGATGGGTCTCAGTCCTCCGTCCTTCTTTGGTATGAGAAAGTAGGGGGAGTACCAGCCCTTGTTCCTGTCCGCTACAGGTACTGGTTCCATGGCACCTTTCTCAAACAGGTCTATAATTTCCTGCAAGAGGAGCGGATCTGGAACTTTTAGAGAGCTGTTCCCGGTGGATGACTCTGAGGGATGTGTAGAAAGGGTAGGCAGTAACCCTGGGCAACTGTCTCCAATGCCCAAACATCTGACGTAATAGCCTGCCATTCCGTCAGATGGTGAGTTAACCTGCCCCCTACAGGTGTCTTGTGTGGAAAGACCTCAGAGTGGTTTGGGGGTGGCTGATGCAGATGCCGAGGGTAAAGAGGCACCTGTTACGGCCTTAGTACTTTTGACCCGTCCACCTCGGGTGGATCTCCTTTGGCCTCTTTGAGCCGGCTGTCCTCTGCCTTTCCTGAATGTGGAATAATAGCCAAAGGACTTTCCTCTCCCAGAGGTTCCTGAGGGGGGAGAAGGAGTTTGGCGGATAGCAGCACCTAAAGATTTTGCTACTGCTTTAGATGTCTGCAACTTTTCCAGACTGTCATCAGCCTTTTTTCCCGAATAATGAAGAGCCGTCAAAGGGCATTTTCAAAAGTCTGGCCTGTACATCTGGAGCAAAGCCAGACTTTCGCAACCACGCATGCCTGCGGATTGTTGTACTTGCCGCCATGGCCCTGCTGATACTGTCAGCGGAATCGATGCCAGTTTGAAGTGACTCGCACATGGCATCTTTGCCATCTTTAATAATGTTAAGGAAGGCTTCCGTTTCCTCTCCTTCGGGTATGCAGTCAGCCGCTGATGAAGCACACTCCCACAGTGTGTGACTGATCCTGGCGAGCGTACAGGTGCCATTGATGGACTTCAACGCCATACTACAAGCAGAGAAGACTTTCTTCGCCATAGAATCGTACCTCTTGTCATCTCTATCCTGTGGGACAGTAGGGTAAGCAGTCCTGCTGCTTGATGAAGTTGCCGCTTGGACCACCAGGCTCTCTGGAGTCTGGTGTTTCGATAAGTATTCAGGGTCAGCTGCAGCTACCCTATACTTGGCTGATAATCTTTTATTGACAGCAGGGATAACTTCAGGAGTTTCCCAGTTAGATGCAATCTTTCTTTGTAAGGCTGTATGGAAGGGGACCACAGGATCCTCCTGTGGACCTTTGTCTAATATGTCTGTCAGGTCATCCTGTTGAAAAACAGGCGAAGGCGCAGACCAACCCATGAATTCAATAATTCTTGCCATCAGGGTTCTATAGGGTGTTTCGGCATGTTTCCCTGGGTCTGGCTTAACAAAATCCACTTCTGGGGAAGTGTCCAGCCCACTTGCCTCATGTAATGACTCCTTTTGGTCTTTCAACCTTCTTTCCTCAGAGGTGAAATCCTCTGAAACAGGTAGTGTGGTCCTCTGCAACCCAAAGGTTTCCTGGTCAGAATCTTCCCCTTCTTCATAAATTGAAGATAATCCAGGGTACTCTGACCTCTGAAATGGTATAAAACCCATGTCTAAGGCAGAAGGAGCCGAACTCGTCGTTATTGGGCGAGAAAACGTCGATGTCATCGACGCCGATGTGACAGGCTTCGAAGGCGCCGAGAACGGCGTCGAGAAAACGGGAAGAGGCCTCGAAGAACTCGAGAGGATCGGGATCCTACTCGAGGATATCGACGACGGTCTCGGCGTCGTGCCGGAGGCTCTTGGAATCACCGCTGGCTGTGGAGTAGCCGTGGTCTTCTCTTTCATCAGCGTCGATGTCGGCGTCGACGATAGCGTCGAGTCGATCGACCGATGCGTCGAAGAACCCTTCGACAATGGCGTTGATGGCGCCGATCCATGCGTCGAAGGGACCTTCGACGACGGCGTCGAAGACGGTGCCTTCTTACCCGATGAACCGTGGCGCTCTCGGGTGGAATGTTTCGTCGGGTGCTGCGACCCGCAGCGTTTTGATTTTTTGGGTTTTTCACCCGGGGTATCACCCTCAGCTGTCTTCGAGGGGGTCGAGGCCGCTTTCTCGAAGACGCTTAACATTTTCTTCCTGAATTCCTCCCACTCAGCCTCAGAGCTGTGTTTTGTGGGGCAGGAGACCCTTTCTGGGGAAACAGAAGACGACAAGGAAGGGGATCTTCGATGTCTCTTCTTTGAGTGTCTTGATCTCGACGAATGGTGGGAGCTACTTCGAGATCTAGAATGGGAATGTTTTCGACGGCGAGGAGACGAATGCCTCAACCGAAGAAACTTTCGAGGAGGTTTTCACTGACTTACCTCTCTCGAGCTTCCCCTTGTGCTCTTTCAAGGCTTTCGCCGTCCTGGACATGCAGTCCTCACACTCCGAACAATGGTGCTCGGCTCCCAAGCACCACAAGCAGATCCTGTGTGGATCCGTTATTGACATTTTTTTACCGCAGTCTCGACATTTTTTGAAGCCGGATTGCGGCGTTGTCGGTTCCGATGAAGATGCCATCGAGAACGAGTTGGTATATTCGAGTTGATATAGATTAGATTATCTGACTGAACTGAGCAACGATGTTCCGAGGCCCCACGAAGCGCGGAAAAACGGAACTGAGCAACGGACACCAAGCATGGCTATTTATGGGCATGGTGACGTCGGCGCCGATACGGTGGCCGTCGAGGGACATCGACTCGGCGGACGTCGACGCGCAGCGCCCTCTACAGAAAATATTTCCGAGGCCAGCAAGCTTGAAACGTATTATCAAAGATAAGGAATATGTCGGAGGACACAATCCCTTCGAAAGGAGTATATCCTTTAAAGGAATTTCAACCAGCTACAGGGTATAGTAATCTGATATATGAACCCCCCCCCCTCCAGCTTAAAGTAGTGATGATAGTCCGGAAGAGAATAAAAGGGAGGAAGATATTTATAAATTCATACAAGACAAGGAAGAAAGAAGTGAGCGGTCGAATTTGTTGACAGATGTAAATAGAGAATTCAACAGATGGAAAGGAGAGAAAGATAAGGCTGACGATGTAGCACCCGCACAAAATGAATGGATGGGAGGACAGATAGTACTCAAGATAGATGGGAAAAGTATTGAGGAAGTTAGGCAAAGAAGATAAGGACGAATAAGAATGGAAGGATAAGGAACGAGAGAGAAGATTAAAGGAGGATGAGAAAAGAAGGAAAAGTAGGGATTGTAGAGAACATATCAGGAGGAGCAAGAGAAAGATGAAAAACAGGCAGAGGAACAAAGAAAGTATGGCAATAGACAAAGATAGACGAGAGAGACAGAAATGAAAGGAAGAGAGAAGAAGCAGCACAAAGGGTGAGGGATAAAAGATAACAGAGATGAAGGGAAGACGAGGAAAGAAGAGAAGGAGTATGAAGGGAAGAAGCAAGGCAGGAAGAAGAAAGTAAGTAGGGATGCGTGTAAGCGAAGGAAAGTAGATGGAGAAATAGAACAAAAAAAGTAGGCAGTGAGGTTCGGATACCAGCCTTATTCGAAAAGAACAAATGAGGCCGAGCTCAGAAATACAATATGAGAGAGAGATATTCTCCCAACAAAGGAGATGACACTAGAAACACCTAGAGCAATGCTAGATGAAGAAAAGTATGATTTGGAAAGCAATGGAGAAAGGATTGATAAGTCCTATCAGCAATTAAGACGAGATAGCGAGCATGGAACTCAAGGGAATGATGATCGATCCCCAGTATCTCAACCACGAAGTGAGGAGGGAAATCTGTTTAGTTTTGAACACAGAGCTGTGTCCTTAAGTAGATTAGATTTAGACCAAGAAAGGGAGGATAGTCACCAGCTGGGGTTTAGCAATATCAGATGAAGAAAGGGAATCAGGCGGTGGGGCAGAGGGAGAGGATGTGTACATACCCCCGTGAAACCTTCCCATGGATAAGGAGGTGAGATGGTCGGATATGGAACATCTTAAGAAAGAATGCCAGATCCTGTATCGTACCCTGAGGGTCCCCGTGGACGATCACATAGTGAGAAGGGAGAATCTCCATCACATGTAAGCAGGTTAAGGTCACTGCCAGCAAGGAGATAGACAGGGACGATTATCCCTGCCATGGAAAGACTAATAGTGGATTCCGAATTTGGGATGGGGTTCACGCAGTTCCCCTTGTTAGAGAAGGGGGAGCAAGAGT
This sequence comes from Ambystoma mexicanum, assembly GCF_040938575.1. Lineage (NCBI taxonomy): Eukaryota > Metazoa > Chordata > Amphibia > Caudata > Ambystomatidae > Ambystoma > Ambystoma mexicanum. The sequence continues at coordinate 393,908,578 of NC_090928.1, read as the reverse complement.
GCAATACATTCCATGGCCACAGATGGACAAAGATAACTTAAAATGTAGGCTCCCTAGTTTGACTTCGGGGGCTGGGAAATGGATAGTCGAATTAGAGAAAATGACAGGAGGAAATACGTTGGACATAGGGGGCATAAAAGGTCTCCTGGCAGGCATTCTTGGAGAGAGGGCTGATGACATATGGAGGAGAGCGGGATATTCAAGCGTGACTACACAAAACACAGTGCATGATGGAGCGCCATTTAATAATTGTAGGGCAGATGTTTGGAGGGCTCTCAGGGTACAGTATCCGGACATCCAATATGGGTGCAATTATGACACGTAAAATGAAAGATGAAGACCCTACTGCTTACATTCAGGATATTAAGGAGAAATGGCAACTTGATACTTGCTAGCTGTGGGAAAAGACAGTGGCATTTTTTAAACCATTTTTTTAAACCAAATTTTATGTTGGGGGTTGCCTGAGCCAGTACAGAGGCAGATGAAAAAACAAATGAGGATGGAAGCGAAGCCATGGGCTGAGATACAGTCGACAATAGTACACCATTGTCGGTTATTACAAGAGAAAAACAAGAAGAAAGATGAGAAAGGAAAAAGTGAGGAAGCCAAGTTAGTTCAGAAAAAGTTGTCAAAATGTGCCTTAGAAGGGGCGGTATTGACAAGTAGAGAAGGATTGGGAATGCAGGAAACAATAGATATAAAATAATCTGCGCCCAATGGACCAAGGTAGGTATGGGTTTACGCCACGAGTCAGAGGTATGGGTAGGTAGTCCGGTTTTCGGTGATTACCGATTTCCCCCGATATCTAGACCCCGTTATTATTTATTACTCGGGGGACTCCGATAAATCCCGGTAAATCATATCCTGGGAGCGGGATTTGAAGCTGTGATGTCTTGTATTCAAGACAGACGCGTTGCCAGTGAGCTATCATGGCAGCTCTATGAAAGACTTGGATTTAGTGCCTTAAAAGATTATGCACCATTGCCACCTTGTGGCTGAATGGTGAGAATTGAATGCATTTTGCAAACAGTTTTTTTTGTTCTCTCTGTCAACTAGTCCCTTATTGTTGTGCTTATTTCTTCATAAGCACAACAATAAGGGCACTTCTTCCCCACCAACATTGCAGAAATAAATAAATTAATCGGGTCCACGGACCCGAAGAACATTGTCCAAATAAATAAAAAAACACGGCCGTGGCGAAGGGGGCACCAGAGGCAGTAACAGTCCTGCCCCAGTCCTGCTTCTCGGCCACAGCCGTGTTTATTTATTTATTTGGACAACTTTCTCCGGGTCCGTGGACCAGATTAATTTATTTATTTCTGCAATGTTGGTCCATGGACCCGAAGAACGTTGTCCAAATAAATAAATAAACACGGCCGTGGCCAGAGGCATGTCATGCCCTTGGCCCCCGAGTAGCTCCCCCACCAGCAGAGAAGCGGGATGTGGGGAGGGCGGTGCAGTTACAGGCCTCAGCCACGGCCTTGTTTTTTTATTTATTTGGACAATGTTCTTCGGGTCCGTGGACCAGATTAATTTATTTCCGCAATGTTGGTGGGGACCAACATTGCAGAAATATATAAATTAATCAGGTCCACGGACCCGAAGAACATTGTCCAAATAAATAAATAAACACGGGCGTGGCCGAGAAGCAGGACGGGGGCAGGACTGTTACTGCCTCTGCTGCCCCCTGCAAGGGGGCACCAGAGGCAGTGGCCTTCGCCACGGCCGTGTTTTTTAATTTATTTGGACAATGTTCTTCGGGTCCGTGGACCCGATTAATTTATTTATTTCCGCAATGCTGGTGGGGACCATCACTGCAGAAATAAATAAATTAATCGGGTCCACCGACCCGAAAAACATTGTCCAAATAAATAAATAAACACGGCCGTGGCTGAGAAGCAGGACAGGGGCAGGACTGTTACTGCCTCTGGTGCCCCCTGCAAAGTTACAGTAGGATGACCAGACGTCCTGGTTTTCCCGGGGAAATCGTCCTCCATCCCGCGACCCAGGAGTTCTTTTTAATTTTACTGTCGGGGGTTTGCATGGTTGGGTGACTATGGAAATTAAAATTATTATAATTATTTTTCACAATGTTGGAGTTGGAGGATTGGCTCGAACCCCCAACCTTTCAGGTGCACGTCACAACACTTACTAACTGTGCTACAGAGACTGGCTTGGAAATAATTGTACAGCAGGCCATGTAATGTCTTAAGTGTGCCTTTCCCCCACATCTTTTCCTCGAAGCAAAAGTCCTGTAAAAGCAAGTACTGACAAAGTCAACAATTTTAGCTCGTTCTTAGGTTTTGGGTAGGACTTGCATGGTGGTAGTCATGATAATATAGTCATAGCTGGTCACAGAGGAAAGCATACCCAGTTACATCTTGGATACAGGTATTGCATAGACTTACAAGGTGGTGTGTGAGGGTATGACCCCTTATTTCCCCCGCCCTCCAGCACTATCTGAAATGTTGTCAGGCCTAGTACGATAGTCGCTTGTTTTGCTCCTCCCTTCCCTTTCTCCACCACTCTCTCTCACCTTTTGTTTTCTCCAGCTTTACCAGAAATGTTGTCAGGCCTAAATCGGTAGTCGCCTGTCTGTTTTCATTTCCTTCCCACTCTCCCCCTCCCTTCCTTATCTATGTCTTAGCTCTTGCACTATCTGAAATGTCGCCAGACCGAGTATGATAGTTAATTTCACATCCTTACTGTTCATGGCCTGTAAGAATGTCATTAGGTCCTAAGTGTCACTCACTGGTGTGGGGAGAGAAATGCTCCCTCTTACGGTCAATCTAGAAATTGTTTAGAACATCTCACATTGATAGATTACCCTACATTTGCATGCAATGAAGCAATAAAATAAAATTTCTGTTTTTACACCTGGAAAAACAGTTGTCCGTGATTTTCTGAAAGGGGCAAATGGGAAAACACTGATAAACACAGATTCTGAAATTTTTTGAAAACACTGGAAAAACACCCCCAGAAGTAAAAAAAAATAAACCCCTAAAACAGGAAACCCTAGGTATGGGTTATAGAGGAAGAGGAGGCGAATTTCAGAATAACCAAGGTGGGTTTCAAAACGCACAGAATGAGAACCATAGTGCTCAGGGAGGATAAAACCAAGGAGGGTTTACCAAAAGGGCTCCCCCAGTATGTTTGAATTGTGGGATGACGGGACATATTGAGCACGTATGCGAAAGCCGAGGGAGTGTACAAAACGGCCAGTTTTCCAGAGGGAGTGACCGCTTATCCACCACCTGCGACAGACTATATATTCGCAAAACGGAAAGAAAAATAAAGGTTAGAATTGGTGAACATAAAAGCTGTATTAGAACCAATACATTGAATGCACCCCTAGTAGGCCATTTTAACAGCATGGGCCATAAACCTGAAGAATTGAGATGGACTATCGTAATGAAAATTGGTTACACAGATAATGAAAACAACAGTAAACACAGACTCAGTGTACAAGATCAAAAAATGATTTTTCTCACTAAAAGTCATGTGTCGGGTCTAAATGAAAGTATTGATTGGAGAGTGTTCTTGACTCAATGATGAGTAATAGTGCCCCATTCCACTATTTAGGCCCCCCATGTGTTGTACCCTGGCACACGGATGGATTCTGTTTTCCTTATCTACTTAATGCAAGCCATCAAAGTTACTAGTGACATTTCAACCCATTTTCACCACTAGGATTCACATTAGTAAGCTGGTGACCGTATACCCAGTTATGATATTTTTTTCCTAGTTATGGCACTTTCAATCTCTATAGGACCATGTATCTAATGATCACTGGATTCAACGTCACGATTTTGCCGTTATTCAAGCTCTAATCACTTTCTCACCCTTACCGGCGTTTCCCACACCATTCCATCATGGCGGACGCACATTAACAGAGGACGCGCTGTCCCCGTGACCTATGTTTTCCATCGTGATGTCCGACGCTGTGCACACACAGACGTACTTGGACTTTCACTCTCCATTTATGGCACTCCTCCCCGTAGCACTGCGCACGTCGTCGTGAGCGGTCCTGCCCGATACTTCACTACCAGCCGCATTTCTCCAGAGCTTTAAAAATTGGTAAGCACTTATAACTTGGCTTAGGCTAATTCGGTGCCTGTATAATGTCACCCGCAGTGAGCTTGTCACTAGCGCTTGTTGAGCACTGGATCTTTAAGCATGCCGTTGAGATACTACTGATACTATTCCCAGTAGATGCACTTAAGACCTCGTTGCTATACTCATTTTTGAATTACTTAAATTAAGCATGGCATGCTTTGGTTACTGCGAGTCTCCTGTTTACTTGCACCAACCATCCTATTAACTCTTTTTAGTTACAAGCTCTACTGACTTTGTCAGTACTAGTCCCGGGTAGCCAGTTACCAACGCTGCACTTACCCTCAATTTTAAACTGCATGATACAGTCACTCGTGCACATCTACCACTCGTGATATTCAAATTCCAATTATCCTAACACCCGTGGTAGCCATCTAGACATGCTCCATGACACGGCGAGGTGCTGTTTTCATTCACTCACGTGTTTTGAATTCTGTCCATTCTGGACCAGCAGTTCATATTTACATATTTATATTTCTACCTTTTTACAGGTGTTCTCAACATCTACTCCGTATTAAGTCGCCTGTACACACAATGCTGTACAGTTACACAGTGAGTTGAATTTATTTACCCTCTTAGAGTGGTTGTGATATAGCATCTAATTTACTAATTTTACTGACTGCTAGTTTCTCGCATCCATTGTTGACAGACTATCTATATGCCCCTTTGTTTTTATCCACAGGGATTGTGGTGACTGCCTTGTAGCATTTATGCCCAGCCACCCCCGGACGCCTTTCCTAATCAATAATATGGTAAGCTCCCATGTTATGCCACAACGATTTATTGCTGTGGTTAACCAGATAGGTGACCCTCACTAATTAGGTCCCTTTCTTGTGTTTTTATGTACAGGTCTCGTCTAGACGCCCCTACTCTACTAAACAGAGAAGAGAATTGTGAATAAGTTATATTTCAACTATTCTACTGGGGAACTACATCCTCCATGTCAACCCACTCTTTAAACATCTGACACTCAGTTATTGACTACTGAACTGTCCTGTAACCATGAATTGAAAAAAAAAACATGGGTCCTTACCTTTCGGAAACACTATACCCCTTAAGAAGTTCCTGCAACAAAATTATCTTTTAGAGGAACGAAACATGTAGGGTCTAAGTCAACATTAATACTAAATGTTTTGAACAAGATTAATACCCTCAAAGGTTGCTAATAAGATCAGTTCAAGACAAAAGTACCAAACAGAGTAACCAGAATTGTTCAGTACTCTACCTTTTGGATTTCCTTTTGCCTTTTCTATATGTGGTTTTTTAACATGTTTATTAGGCTTTTGCTTTAAATTGACACTACTGTTGCATCCCAGTATTTGTACATCGAGTGTGTTGTTAAATAGGTGCATTTCTACTTACTTTTTGCTTTCTACAATTCCTTTGCACCTCACACCTTGTATAGGTTGACCCCTCAGAGGTGTTCTACCACTATAAGGTTGTACTTGCACATTGTCACTTTATGAGATTTTTATCACACTGAGATTTTTAATGTTTTTTATGATGTTTTAGTATAACTGTATTATACAAATATGTATTAAAATTGCTATAGTTTTTGTTTAATTTTAGTGTGACTTGGTTGAATTCTCCATGCACACAAATACCTGATGTCAAGAGTGTACACATGTGACCTATCCCCTATAAGTCTAGTGATCTGCTTCACTGTACTCTACCTGACCTTAAGAGGCAGGGAGTTTGTTTTCTTATGTTAGATATTTTAATATCTGGTTTACTCCCCCCTCCTTGATACTTATAGTCCCTCAGATGTCTTAGAAGCTTATCCACCACCACATAGCACACAGACAGAGAGGGCGTTGCCCATAATCATAGATCTTATCAGCCACAAGCACCGCAAGTACAGCAGGGACAAGCACAAATGAATCCACCCCAGGGGCAGCCGCAACAGGCAACCTATGCAGACACAGCAGTATGCGAATACAGGACAAGTACTAAGACCTAGAATATGAGATGTCGCTGTGATAGGAGAAATTCCTTTCCCAGGGACAGGGATGAGCTTGTACCCACAATAGGACAGCTCACAGGGTGACTTAATGTGTTCATTACTATCTGTGACACCAGACCCCCAATTGAAACCAAGGGTCGATGTGACAATAGGAGGCAAATCTTTTTCTTTTCTTGTAGACACTGGTGCAACTCGTTCATGTATATGGAAAGGAAATTATCCAATGTCAGGTATTGCCATGAATGCTCAAGCGCTCTCTGGAGCTACGAATCTAGTTCCTTTTACTGATAGATTACCGGTCTCCGTAGGAGAATGTGACATGTCCGTCCCTTTGTTATATTCACGAGAGACACCAGTTAACATTTTAGGAAGAGATCTAATGACGAAACTTAATATGTCCATTTCAATTATTGATCAAGGAATTGTGTGCTCCACTCCAGGAACACACTATTTAAACGTGGGAGAGTTCATACTGGCGTTCACAGGGCAGTGGCTCTGCGAGGCATTCCAGCAGCTCCAAAGATTTTTCTATATGGAGTAAGCATTTTTCTGACATATCTACCTGGTCTGGTAGGAAAAATTGTGAGGATACCTGGCGAGTTTTTATTTAGACTACAAATACCTATGAATAAGGAAGGTGGACAGACTATTCCTATAGAGTTGGAAGCACCTATAGTATGAAGAGAGTTGGCAATGCACCAAGGGACAGACGATGAGGGTAGACCATGGAGAACATTGATAGCTCTTGAGGAGTTGTACAGACTGACATAACCAATGATATGTTCAGGGAAGTTAGAAGCGATGACGAAGTGGTGTTCTTCATGAGCATTACATACTGGATAAGGATAGAAAAAAGGGCGATAATGCGGCAACAACCAGCATTTTTTCAGGAGGATCTTGAAAAAGTGCCTAGTACCCTATGGACCACAGGCCCCTATGACGTAGGTTTATTGAAAGGGATAGGGGAGGTTAAAATAAAGCTTAATCCAAGAGCAGTTTTACCCCGAGTAAAACAGTACCGCATGTCTCGAGAAGCTGATGAGTGTATATTTCAGGCTATTTCAGCACTGATGAATCAAGGGATTCTGGTGCCATCAGAGTCATCATGCAATACTGTGGTGCATCAGATTAAAAAATCTAAAGTGTGGTCGTGGAGATTTAGCCAGGATTTGAGACCACTTAACCAGATTGTAGATGCTGAGTTTCCTTTAGTTTCTAATCCTGCGTTTTTCTCGATCCTGTTGCACAGAGACGCACAAGACTTGATTTCCTTTACCTTTCGCAAAAAAAAGACTAAAACATACTCGTTTGCCTCAAGGGTATTGTGAGTCCCCATCGATCTGTAACAGGGTGCTACAGATGGACCTAGGCAATATCAAGAGTAGGATGATACAGTACGCAGATGACCTATTGGTTTGCAGTAAAACAGAGGATGAGTGTAGGCAAGATTCTGTCCAATTGATGACTATTTTAGCAGACAAAGGATGTAAGGTGGTCAAGGGAAATTACGGTATAGTCAGGACGAAGTGTTGTACATAGGTCAGTTAATTTCACATGAATGAAAGACACTTGAAAGGGCTGAGGCAAATATGAAAACACCAAAAACAGAGACAAATGCAGCAGTTTCTGGGTTTGTGCAACTATATTAGGGACTGGGTTTTTTTATTACAGCACATACACAAAGCCACTTCTGCAAAAATTAAAGTACAAGTTGGTAAGGCAAAAATACAATGTACTTGTACACCGAAGTACTGTTTGCTGCGGGCTGCGGGCCTGTGCGCTATCCTCTTTCTCGCTGCTGCTGTGGATTACACTGCTTCTTGGAGACCGCGGCTTGGCCCTACACCAACGGAATTCCGGAAGCGTTCAGGACGTCTGAGGCGGCAACATCTGGTTGCCTGGACTTGCTCCGACCTCCTCTCAAGGTGAATATCTATTGCGTTGACTTTCGTAGCATATTCCACTAAACTACAAACTTTAAGAACGAGACATTTGCACGCTGTGCCCACGTGACAGCTACAGTGCGTTAAGACACGTAGTCATCGTGTCAGTCAGAGTGTGTTAAGACACGTATTCATTGTGTCAGTCATAGTGGGTTAAGTTACGTATTCAGCATTGTATTGTTCCTATGCTCTGTAGTTAATTCAAAACCAGGGTCACGTTGCTTATGCGTAACTAGTTTGTTTGACTTACTAGTGTATACTGCTTGTGCCGCTCTAGTGGTTTTTGTTACTCACTCATTTTTTCTCTCTGCTCCCCTTCCAAAGGTGTGTCCTCTATTTTGGATACCGCCCCTTCTGGCTGCACCGCCCCCTCTGCAAGAACTAATAGCAGAGCCCTCGCGCACCCATGCTGCGCACCGCGAAGTACACCAAAGTACTGTTTGCTGTTCGCGGTGCGGGTAACGGGGCCCTTTACTTGCTGGCTAACGCCTTCTTTGGGCGCGGTAGAGGGAATATTCCTGTTGAAAACAGGGACTGAATTGCCTATTTTATTCTGAGCAATAGACTCAACTTAATCGAGTGAAAGCGGTGTTACTTTCCTACCTCAATGTTGCCTAAGAGCACTGATCTTTTGCACGCTTCTAGTGTCCACTATATGGAATCGGTTCTCAGAAACGGCAAAAAGAGGAAGGTGGGGCCCGCAAAAACGCCTTCATCTACAGATTCTCCAAAAAATATAAATAAAAAAAAAGATTAGTCCTTCTGCCTCGCTGAATGGGAAACCTTCCTTCTTATCTATGTCAAGTCACGCTGAGGAAATAGATGAGAAGGCTTCTATACCTGAAAGCAAAGCTGAAGCATCTAGCCCAAAAAAAATATGTTCCTTAAAAAAAGTTAATGAAGATCTTATGAACGATCCATTTGCTGCTGATGAACACACACTTAATGTGCAAAAAATCATCGCTGATATACATGAAAACAAGTATCTTCCTATTTACGACATATCTTTGCTTGCTCCAGTGATTATGACAGATTTAGACAAAAGAATTAGGCTATCGCTCGGGCCCTCCACTCCGGTTTCTACACATGGTATGCTCATGAAGCATGTACATTTCAATAAATCAAGTGTTAATGATGCAAATCATCCATGTATTGGGAATTTAAACATAGATGCAAGCTGCAAACAAATGCCCACGACCAGCTCACCAACTATGAATTATATCTACAAAACAAATACACAGAATGAATCCTTCCAACAGAGAAACATGAATACTTCTGTTCCAGTCCTTAACTTTTCCAATCTACCAGATTTGCCTTTATCACAAGAAATACCTGTAGACGAAAGGCCTGAGCAGAAGATCGATGATCTTCCTATTTTTACAAGAATTCTAAATTTACTCGATCGAGGGCACAAATTTTCCCATCTGCTCCTGCAAGAGATCAAAAAAGATCTTGTGACAAAGACCACACAATTAGCAAAAATTGAGGGTTACATTTTGGCACAAGAAGCATGCCACATCTACCACTCTGATTGCCATGTTAGAACAGCTTCTTTATTAAAAAATGATCTGTTGCATTCTAGAGGCAATATGGAAAAAAAAAGTTGGTTCGCAAACTACAAATGAGCCATTTCTGTATCATGGAATTCCAACTACATTTGCACAAATACTTAGTGGCAAAGAAAACTCAGGAGTGGACATTTCATCCCTTGCAGATAATGTAAAAATGGGCTATCTAGACATTGCATAGTTGCAACACGATAGACTACCACAAGTGGAAAATACACTGGCTCAAATGGAAGCGAAAGATAAAATTCGAGAAATGGTCATAACCGAGGAAGTTACCGCTGTGAACACAAGTGGGACTGTATCCACTCCTGACAGTCCATCGACTCTGATAAAACTAATCGAAAATGACAAAAGTAACAATTCTCAACAAGATGGTTCAAGTGCAAAAGAAAATCACTATTTCTTATCAAGGAGATCTAGGAAAAATCATCTTAAAGCCCTAAAAAGAAGGCACAAGAACAAAGCTATCTCTATGCATGGAGAGAAAAAAATGCATGAATTGGCGTCTGAACTCGAGCAAGATATTGCAGTACAAACATGTCCAAGCAAAGTAACAACATTTGTAGCTCCCTCAGAACAAAACTTGAATTTAAATGAATTAAATGAGAGCAAAACAGCACTACAACTTAGCTCACCAACTATACAAGTAATTGCTTCAAAAAAGGCGACGACTACAAATGAAAAACAAAACTTGAATCTGAGAGCTGTAAATAGTGAGGTCTGCGAGAAAGATGGAAAACACCACATGGATTCAGATTTAAGTATGTTTATCGAAAGAAAAAGATCCAACCTCACCTAACTCGATTTCTCACAGACATTTCTACAAAGAACACTGATGGGTTAAAAAAAAAAAAAACGGGTGAAGTAAGTGGCAATGAAGGTTGCCCACGTGAGTCACCAATACTATGTGCGCAAGATGAACAACGGTTACAGGCTGAGACAACCAAGCAAGTATTAGAAAAAGTGGCATCACTTCTGGAAGCAATTCCAAAAGAAGGCAAAGGCCGTCTAGACATACACATTAAACAAGGATCCATTGGAAACCAAAATCAACGTAGAAAGGATCAGGGTCAAAATTTGATTACACCCTTATCTTCTGCCTGCGGCGAAGTGGATGGACCCTCAGAGATCGTTCCAAAATTAAACATCACGCATGGAACTGCGACATCTACCAAAGTTCCACACCAAGGCTGCGGAAGTGCTACTGAAGCAGAAGAAGAGGAACTTGTTGGCATTAAAAAGCTATTAGAGACTACCATTGAAGATACACTTAAGGATACTCTTCAACAGTTTCAGAACATACCTTGTGAAATGAAGAATATAATTGGTTGGAAAAGTGATAATAAGATCAATGGCACGGCTCGTATCAATCGATCTTACTTAATGAATTCACTTTATAAGATTCCATCACTTAGAAACCTGGTTAACAATGACATTGAGTGGATTAGATTACCCAATGAGAACAATAACAGAATGTTGTCCAGAATGCTATCACCCATTATCGCGAAACTGATTTGGGAGCACCAGGCCGACCTTCTAATTTTAGGTCTTGAAATGGTTGGATTCCCCCAATTAAAAACAGCAATGGACTTTTTGGAATTTCAACCTCCTCCTCTGAAAGTCAACGGTGATCTCATTCCTTCCACGCAAGGCCCAAACGATCATAATAAAAATATGATGGAGCAACTTTCTGCCCTGACAAACGCCCTAAACGGGCTTAAATGGCTTGAACCTCTGATCAAAACAGCAGTTAATACCACCAACTCCACTACCGAATCATAAATTCATGACCTTACCATCGTGTCGTGGAACTGCTGTGGCTTCTGTAATTTGGTAAAATGGAGAGATAGTGTAAAAACAGAACACTTGCCCAACATATTACTTATACAGGAGACCATGGCATTTGAAGTGTGCAGAATTGGATGGTTTTTTTGTATGCTTTCATCATGCTAACAAAGGTTCAGAAGGTAGACCTACAGGGGGTTGATGATCCTGCTTGATATAAGGTTAAAATTCACTCTTAATAATGTTTACAAATGTGATTTGTGTCTAATTTGTGATATCACTTTTGATGGGAATCTGAAAGAAAATATTCTCTTAATTTCACTTTATTGGAACCCCATGCAATATTCCATTGAAACTGCGGGTGAATTATTTGGTGAAATCCTAATGAGGCTCTTAATAAAGCTCCTGATGCTGAAATCCTCATTGGAGGTGATTTTAACTCAGAATTTGGATCCAACCCCTTCTGTATGGGTTCTAATTCATCTTACTTACATGCCTCTCTACAGAAAGGGAATGTGTGGAGAAATGTTCTTAAAGCATGGAACATTGTTCTAACATCCCCAGCAGACACTCATAAGAGGTTTACTTGGAAACGGGGCACTGGTCAGTCTTGGATCGATCATATGTTTTCCACTGTACAACTTTCTGGCAGACTGTCCAAGGTTGATACCATCATGTCTAATTTGGGAGACCATTTAATGTTAACAACTTCCCTTCCAAACTTCTTTATAAAATCCCAGAGTGAACCCCAGCTAATACCCATTCAATGTAACAGACTACGCTGTTCAATCAATTAGTCTCTGTCAACCTGCAGGAAACTTACAGTGTTAGTAAATAGAGATTTTTTGTCTTGTATAAGTGGAGATCCTGTTGACTGCTCTATAATTCTACAGTGGAACCTGGACATGATTGCCAAACACTTGTGTGATATCTCTAAAAAAGTGAATGGGCAAGATGTTGAGAAAGATGATCGAAGAGCATTTGACATTACGGTAGCCTTGTTAAAAAAGAAAAAAAATGGGGAGTTGCGTGTGGCAAGGAAGTCAAGGATGAATTTGCCCAATCCTGAATATATCCTTCTAAAAAAAACAATCATAGTCAACTATAAAAAGTTACTTAAGGAGACTAGGATTTTATATAAAATTCGGCAAAATCAAAGAATTGTCAACTTAATATGTCATCGTAAATCTACAGAGATCTGGAAAACTATAAGATCAATTGATAAAGTAACCTCACGCAATTTTGACTTTTGTATAGACAGTACAACTTGGTTTTCTTTCTTTCTTTGCAAATATGCACTCCCTGAAGAATTCACTTCTTTTGAACAGCTTCCCGAATGTCATCTAATCCCAGATAGTTGCCCTTGGGACAAGTCAGATATCCTTGCTGCAATTCAGAAACTAAAAGGGTCCAAATGTGCTGGTCCTGATGGACTACCCCCGTGTTTAATTAAGGATGATCCGCTTTTCTGGGCTACCATCTTCATGAGCATGTTTGAAGAAATATTTTGGTCCAAAAAAATCCCCAATTCTTGGCTCACATCAATTATCATTCCGCTTCATAAAAAAGGCTCAATTACAGATCCCAATAACTATAGACCGGTCGCGATCATTGATGTTGCAGCCAAGATTTTTGCTTCATTGATCCTACAAGAATTAGAAAGTTTTGCACGTGCAAATAACTCTCTTTGCCGATCTCAAGTCGGCTTTCGTAAAGGGATGGGTACTCCCCTCAATGCGTGTATACTGGCACATATTATTGCACATGCCATATTTGTTGCATCTCTGGATTTAAAAGTGGCATTTGATTGTGTTATTAGAGGCAAACTCTGGGAGAAACTCCACAAGTCCAATCTCCCTCAATATCTTATCACACTTATTCAAATGCTTCATTCTCAAACACATTTTAAAGTCAGAGTTGACAGATTGGGCTCTCTAACACAGGCTATTCCATGTTTCACATGAGTAAAACAGAGTTGCAACCTTGCAGCCATCCTGTTTAACTTTTATCTTTCTGATATAGAGGACATTTGGAACAGACAAATCTTTTGCAATTAGACTTGGCGATTTTTCAATATCATGGTTGCATACGCAGATGACATTCTGCTCTTCGATCGTACCCAGGTTGGACTTCAATCAAATTAGAAAGCTTCATGTATTATTGCAAGAGAAACAATTTGACTGTTAATCCCCAAAAATCTAATATAATCATATTTTCAAACAAAAAGAAGGTACGTCAATTTGTATGGAAATTTGACACCTCACCCATTTCAATTTCCATTAACCTACCTTACTTGGGGCTCATACTATCTAAGAATACGACGTATAAACGAATGAAGGATCTTTTCCTAGTCAAATCTGTACCCCTAAAATGCCAAATGAAGATTCTGTTACATAAAATTTGTAACTTTTCCTTAACGCCTCTCCTAGAATTTTATTTGAAAAAAAGTGGAGGCTATCCTGTTATATGGAGCCTAGCTTTTTCTTTATGATTTGGGTCCGTTTTTAGATCAACTTCAAGGACAAATCTGGAAATATACGTTAGGGCTCCCCTCTACAATGCCAAACGCCATTATTAGACATGAATTTGGCCTCTCTTCGCTTTCTGCGAGATATAATTGGCGTTTGTTGTTAAATTTTGCAAAAATACTGTTTCCTCCAAGAAATTCCTTATACATAGACCTCAATGAAATGCTAAGGAGGAATAACATCCGTTCAATGAATCAATTTAAAGTACAAATGTTTTTGGTGATGGAAAAGATCAACATCCCTGTTACAGACCTGGCGTTTTGTCAGGAAGAAAATCAAGAAAAAATTATTCCAACATGATTGGGCAGAAACCTGTATGCATATAGCAAGTTATACTTCGTTTGCAGAATATAGTAAATTTGTCCATCGGCAAGTACCCCGTATGTCGTATTTAACACTATGTCCTTGTTCCAAAATTCGCCGAACCTTCATGAGATTCCTTTTTGATCTTTTCCATACACGAGTTAGAAAAAAACATTGGCTCAAACTGACTTTAGATCAGATAGATGAACTATGTCGCTTTTGCAATCACGCACCAGAAACTTTAAAACATCTTTTCCTCTATTGCCCTCACTTTGAAAGCAAGTGTTGCAACATGATGAATTCTTTTAGTCAAGCTAATACATATACAGCTAGAGAATGGATCTGGACAAGTTGTATGTGGGGTTCCACAAACTCTTCTATAATCAAAACAGCAAAATTGTTGAAGATCATTGAGAATGAAATCGAAAGAGTCGTGTAATTATGGTATTTCGCAGTCTATTAGTTAAGGGGATACGGTTTTGTGGATTGTATTCTCATGCTATGTTTTTATGTTTAAATGTCTTTATGTTTTGTTTTCTGTAACTAAACAATGTAACTTATTTGTGAATGTAACTTAAGAGCAAAATATTTGTAAAGGTCTTTGACTAAAAACATATAAAGATTTTATAAAAAAAAAAGAAAATGGACCGAAGAAATGGAGGAAGGATATGAGGAGTTGAAAAAAGCTATTTGTACAGTCCCGGTTTTAGGGATTCCCAATTATGGCGCGGAATTGTATTTGTTTTCACACACAAATCGCACAGTCATGACAGCAGAGCAGTACTCCCCTCCCCCTCCAAAGAACCACATTAGGGTATAAACCTTTGGCATATTACAGTGGGATTTTAGACCCAGTTATGAGAGGGCACTTCCATTGCCAACAATCTTTGGCGGCTGCCACGTTTGCAATTGAGAATTCCACAAGTATTGTCATGGGCTGTTCAATGACCCTTTACATTGAGCATGCTCCATTTGCCATTCTAGAGAAACCCTAAGGCACATTGGCATCCCAAAGAGCTTCAGCTTATGAGGTAATGTTTTCTAAGCCAACAATTAAAATTATAAGATGTAAAATAGTGAACCCAGCCACGTTTGTAGCTGAGCCAGTAGAATAAGGTGATCATGTGCATGTCTGCAAACTATGTTGAATTCTATGCTGATGTATCCCGTGTGAAAGAGAATGCTTTGGCAGGAGGGGAGATTCTTTTTATTGATGGTTCTTCGAAACAGTGACCAAACTAGTGGGGAAGGCACTCAGGCCCCGCAGTAGTAAGACACAGATGAAATAGAGAATTCGAGGTGGTGGCGAGTGCAAGGTTGCCGTCTCATTCTTCAGCGCAAGCAGCAGAATTAGTAGCGCTTATTGTCGCGCTTAAGAAACATGAAGGGCGAGAAGTGACAGTGTACAGTGACTACGCCTATGTGACGTCAACCGTACACACAGGATTGTCACGTTGGAATAGGAGGGGCTATATCCATGCAGACGGCTCTCCAGTGCAACATGAGACCTTATTGGATGGACTCATTAAGGCACTACAACTCCCAGTGGCCACAGCGGCCGTAAAATGTGCAACACATACTAAACTCACAGACTATCTCTTGCGGTAACGAAGTCACAGACATAGAAGCCAAAAGGGCTTCATACTCTCCAGAAATGTTTAGTTTCGATACTGAGGATATTAAGGAAAAACTGATTACGACTATATTCGTACAGGCGGGGTTTAACATGCTGTTGATAACCCATTTAATATAGATTCAGGGAAGAGCAACACAGGAAGAGCAAGGAAGCGAAGGTGGTGTTCTTTATCCCCCTTGGAAGCTTTATGGCGACATGAAAGCACTGGAAAGCCAGTGATGCCAGTAACTTTGTTACACTTCAGGCTTCCCCGCGGGCCTCCTTGCAGAATGCGACTTCTTTGCAAGCTCCTCTATGGACCAGGCGCTACCATGGCGTCTGTACAAACGTCGATGGACTCCGGGTCACCTGACACGTCTTGTACGTGGAAGACGTACAGCAAGCCACGCCCCTCTTACGACTATAAAACCACCGTCTTCTAAGGGGTTAGTTGCTGCTAATTAGCCTTACAAGCTACACGCGGTTTCGTCCGTTTCCTCTTCGTGTCTTCCTACCCGATTCCTCATCTGAACTCCTGGTTTTGACCTTTGCCTGACTTCTGGATTGCCTCGTCTCCTCCTTTATTCCTGTCGTGCTCGTCTGGTTTTGACTCGGAACACTACTGGATCCGGCCCCCTTCTGTCTCTTGCGGTACCTGTTCCTGGTTACCGCTCTGTACTCCGAACCAAATTGCTGTCTACTATCCGGATCATTTCTACAGCTACTCAGCTATACTCGTGTACTCAGGTACATTTTAATTGACTATCTCCATCTCTGCTATTGGTTACCTCTACGACTTGTTTGGATATTTGTCTTCTGTTGGATTCTGGGACATTGAGTGACTTTCCTGTGAGATTGCTCTTAAGTGCATATAAACGCTTTCCTGAAACTGCACCAACCCGGCACCAGTGCATCCCTCGTGCCGTTTGGGGTTACTTCCCTATACTAACCTTCCTGTTTGTTATTTTCTCCTGTCGTTGTCTTCAGAATCCTGGACTCCGTTTCCTCAATATATCCTTACTCAGGTCAGCTGTTATCAATTCTATATTTATAGTTGGAACCGATATTGATTTAGACCATTTCCACTCATTTGTGTTATTCCTTGTAGATCACCCCAGGGAAGCACTACTCCAATTTCTATCTAGGTAGTTGCCCAATTACTTCAACTGTTCTAATCACTTGAATAAACCTCAACACTGTCTAATATCTTTGTATTCCTTTGCAGCATTGGTATTGGCGGTGTGTGTTCTCCCCGCTCTTTTATTCAATTGACACCTCTGTCTGTCCCAACTGAAACAGCAGAGCGGTACATTGTGGAAAAGAGCCCCTCTTTGAGGAAGCCTGGGTCTTGTACTGAGGGGAGCTGGGATGGAAGGCTGAATATCGATTCTTATACCACCAACATCTCCAAGGTCACTTCTCTGCATCTTCGGCCTATTTCGGAGTGGTGAGTAACACTTTATTGAAAGTCGCTCTTGAACAGCTGCATTACCCGCGCATGTAACTAGAGAAAGTTTTGCTGCCAATATTGCAGAAGACTGGTTCATTCCTAATTTGTTGGAAAACATTACACTCTTTATGGTGAATTGCATCGGGTGTCAAAAGTTTACGGCTGGGTATACACTGAACGATTAGAGGAGTAATACCTCGACCAAATGGTCAGTTTCAGCATCCACATATCGACTATGTCAATATGCTGCAGACATGTAATGGATATAGGTATCTATTAGTGGTGGTGTGCCCCTTCTCTAGGTGGATCGAAGCGGGTCAGTGTGCACACCCGGATGCCACTTGCGCAGCAAAGATTTTAGTACGCAAAGTTTTCCTGAGGTGGAGTTTGTGCGAAGTACTAAGATCTGATAATGGTCCACATTTTGTCAATGAGCTATTCAAACAAATAGGGCTTTTATTAAGTATAAAGCACAAATTTGCTTTTGCGCATCACCCACAAGCGAACAGGCTATGTGAGAGGCTCAATGGCCTCCTCAAAGAGAGGATTGCCAAGATTAAATTGACTTTGAAAAAGTGATTGCTGTATTGCCTACCCCTGGCCTTGTATGCCCTTCAGAATAAACCAGGTTCGGACCACAACATCACCCCGCACAAACTAGTAACGGGGTGTCAAATGAGAACGCCCCTTACACCTCTGTCTAGGATCAGGTGGTGTTGCCCAGAGTGTAGCCAAAACTCTACGTGACGAGATGCATGATTATTTGACATGTATGACTACCAGTATTTCTTTCACTTCAGATCAAGTCAAGCATCGGGGGCGGGGGGAGAGGTCAAGGAACACGGAAGAAGATAATTCAGCGACCAATCCGAGTGAACTATTACCATCACCTAAGTTATATGTTGGGGACTTGATTCTGATTAAACACTTCACCATGACGTGGCATGAGCATCGATTTAATGGCCCATTCCTTGTTGAGGAAGTTTTCCTTTCTTCTGTTAAGGTTTCGGGAAGACTAGCTTGCTTGCATCTGAATGACAAAGATTTATAAAGGCGATACCCTCCCTCCCACCGTTGCTGATCCAGAAGCAAGACAAGAAGAAGAATTTCCGCATGTGCAGATCCGATAGATCGATGACTAAGAAGGCCGATGAAGCAATGATTGATGAAACACATACTTTATTTGGACTGGAATTCAATAGGCACTCCGTACATATATTTTAGCAGGAAGGCTGAGAAATTCCAGAGTATGAAATGAACTTTTAGAAATATATTGAAGCAGTGAATAATGCATCGGAAGTATGCCGAAACGTCAGTCCTTGATCAGAAATTGAAAGAGAGATTAATTTTGTGGAAAATATCTGTTTTAAATGATAAAATACATGATAACTGCCAATAATGACAGTCATCTACTTGTGTGGTTGCTATCTTTGTGTTCATATTGCAATCTTACCCTGCTCTTGTTAGAAGAGACATAATTATTCCCACTTTTTTTTTTTTTTTTACAGGGTCCTAAAAGTAGTCCAGTGATAAGAAGGCCAAAGCCAAACCCAGGAGCGCTGGTGAAAGCGGTCTGTTCCCGTCGACATAGAAAAGAAGACTGAGAAGTGGTTCTGGTGGGCGGAGGCACGGGAGCCGATGCTCCCAGGCCCGCACCGCAACGCGCGCCTCTAAATTTAAAGGGTAAAAAAAAAAATGTATGGAGAAAAAGGATCTGTCTCCAGTCCCTAGGAGGGACAGCCATGCAGTATGGAGGAAAGGGGATGGGACGCAAGAGTATGCTTTGTGTTCTGCTGTGCTCCACCCTCCTCTAGGTTCTCTTTTTAATGACTGCCCCATTCCTGATGTCCTGGTAACCGGATTTGCTTACCACACTGCCTTGTTTTATGCCTTCACTTCCATCTGAGCTCTTGTTTACTTAGTCAATCGTCCACTATTGTCTCGTCCCTTTCTGCCTCGTTTGCTTGCAGCCCTCCTTCTGTCCTCCCCTACTTTATACCCCCACAACCACCTCCACTCCCACCATTCCCCCTCCACCCCTCTTCCTCTTTCCTCTTACACCACCTGTTCTATGGTGCTTTCTGTTTCTCCTATCTTTTCAAAACTGCTTCTCTATCGACTATCCTGCTCTCCTCTCTAAGTCTGGTAGAAAGAAGTGCAAAAAGAATATCTTGGTCTCCAACCCAGGCCTCGGTATCGCTGATACCTATACCAATGCTTCCTCCAGACAGACACACACCGACATCCTCTTTGTCGTCCCCTCACAAGACCTATGGACTCTTCATACGGTCTCTGTGCTCTCTCCTTTCTCTTCTTCGCCCATTAATGGTGGCACCCGGTGGGAGGCTGTCTTGACCCCCTTCCACTCCTATCATTATCATTAATGTTTACCTGAATGGCAACGTCCTGGTCCAAGGCCCTCAGGCCAACCTTCTCCTCTTTGATAGACGCTTCCCGCCCCTCATCAATTTCCTTTCTTGTCTTGCTGATCCTTCTCTTACTTCGTCGGCTTCCTTGCCTCCCCCCTCTGTCTTCTCCTTGGCTACCTTGTCCTCTCCTCCTTCCTCTTCTGCCCCCCGTGGGCTCCTTCTACACCATCGCAAGGCTTACCTCGGATTTGTACCCCTACCTGGAAGTCTTTCAAGGTTGGCAACTTTCTCCATATTGCCACTCTCAACTCTCGCTCAGCTGTCAAACACTCCTCTGACATCTGCCGCCTCCTGGAAGAACTTAATCTAGATGTCCTCAGTCTCACCAAGACATGGTTCTAGGCCAGCTCTGTCACAAACTTTGACACTCTCCTCCCTGATGGCTACAATATCCTCTCTGTGCCCACATCCAACCGTTCCGGAAGGGGCGTAGCCTTGATCTTCCCGGAGTGGATTCCTGCCTCTGTCCTTGCTATGCAGGCCTACCCCTCTTTCAAATGCCTTGTCTGCAGACTCTCTTGCTCTCCTGGCCACTCTCTTATCATGGCTACTATCCATCAGCCAACTGGTCAGATCACCTCCTCCCTCTCTGAGTGGGTGGACCTCTCCTCCTCCCTCCAAGCCTCGACCACTCAACTCCTCCTTCTTGGAGACTAACATCCACCTGGATGCTTCCTGTCCCTCCTCTGGACTCTTTCCCAACCTCTGCGACTCTCTCTTTCTATTCTCCCCTCTGGCCCAACTCACTCTGGATGTTCTGATTTCCTCAGACCTTCCCCTCCCTATCCCCTCTCACCACTCCTCTCTCCTGGAGTGATCACTTTCTCCTTTCCTCACATCTCCCCCTCTCTAGCCCTCAGGCCAAGCCAACTCCAGCACTGCCATCTACCTTCTCGGTCATCTGACCCATGAAGCGTTTGTCAGTTGAGGCTTTTGCCGCCACTTTCTCTCCCCCATTCTCCTCCTCCGGCTGACTCACATCCTGAAACAGCCCTTTCCATGCTCCACTCTTCTATATCTGATACTCTTGATGTTCTTGCCCCAGTCATGAGGATCCGCTTGAAGCCCAAAGTCAAGTGCAACTCCTGGTATGACTCGGACCTCGTCACCCTTAAACGCAAGTGCGGGTGGCTCAGTGGCCATGGCTAGCTTCTTTTGCATCCTCTGAAAAACTGGCCTGCCGTCGGTTCCAAAGGCAATACCAGCTCTCCGTCCGCACTAAGAGAGCCCACATCGAAGCCCGCGTCTCAACGGCATCAAACAACTCGTACAAACTCTTTAAAATCTGCAAAGAGCTGTTCAATCCTGCTGCAGTCTCTACCTCTCCTGTCCCCTCTGAGGCCCTCTGTACAGCCCTGGCTTCTCATTTCATCTCTAAAACCCAGGACATCTGTCCACCCGCTCGTCCTCTCCTCTCTCTGCGGCCCCCCTGTGGCCACCTCTCCTCCCTCTTTCTTTTCCTTTCCTCTGTTCTCCCCTGACAAGGTTTCTAGACGAGTTTGATCTATGAAAATCTTGTCAAAACCGGTTCTTCTCTGTTCTTCCAAAACCATCAAGGACCACATTGACACCCTCGCTCTTGCCCTGGCTGACTTCTGCCACTACCCCTTCACCAATGTAGCCTTCCCTTTCCCCCCTGAAGCACTCTCTTATGCCCCCTCTTTTCAAAAAACCCTCAGCCGATCCCTCCTGCCCGGCTAACTATCGCCCAATCCACACCACTCCTTTCCTGGAAAAGCTGGCCATCTCCCAGTTTAATCTCCACACTTAATATGTTGGATGTCTCCATGACCATCAGTCTGGCTTGAGAGCAGCCAGAAGCATGGTAACTGCTCTCTTGAACATCCGTGAAGACCTGCTCTCTAACCTTGACTCTAATCTCCCCTCTGTCCTCATTTTAGTCGTTCTCTCTTCTGCCTTTGACACAGTCAACCATGCCATCCTGCTCAATCGTCGCCGTGATGACCTGGATATCACCGCTCGGCCCAGGCCTGGCTGACCTTGTTCCTCTGATCGACCCTCCCAGGTCCAACTTTGGTCCTTCCTTTCCTCCATCTTTCTCTCTCTACGTGTGGTGTTCCCCAGGGGTCTAACCTCTCTCGCTGGCTGTTCAACCAATACCTGGCACCTCTCGAGCACCGCATTGCCACTCTCTGCTCCAACTTTCAGTGCTATGCTGTTTACACTCAGCCTGTTTTCAGGCTCCCCTCTGCCACCTCTTCTCCTTCTCTCATTTCTGACGGTCTGTGATCCAGGAGTGGTGTGCCACCAATGATCTCTGCCTTAATGCCAGTAAGACTGAGATTCTCCTCATCAGCACACCTGCACCCTCCTTTCCTGTCACTCTCCGGACAGCCTCCCTTGGCCCTCTTCCTGCTCCCACCTGTGAGGCTAAGAACCTTGGGGTCATCTTCGACTCTACACCCTCCTTTTCTCCTCACATCTCTGACATCATCTAAGAAGTCAAACTACCAACTGCACCTCCTCAGAGGTATTCTTCCTTTTCTCTCCTTCCCCCAGAAGCTCACTGTCTATAAAGCTCCGGTTCTCCCTAGGCTGGACTACTGCAATAGCCTCTTTCTAAATCTGCCTGCTTCTACTCTCCGCCCTCAACAACTCATCCAGAACAGGACTGCGAGTCTTGTCCTTGGCCTCAAGCCCAGTGATAGGATCTCTCCAGCAGTGAAATCTTTGCATTGGCACCCAGTGGCTTCAAGGATTAAGTTCAAGATCCTCTGAATTGTCCAAAAGGCCTTCTGGGGCCTGGGTCCTCAATACCTCCAACTCTCTCTTTGTAAATAACTTCCTACTTGAGCTCTTCGCTCCTCCACCTCCAACTCCCTCAGGGTCAGTCGCTTCTCCAAGCAACAAGTTGATGGTAGATCTCTTTCTACGGCTGGGGCGTCCCTCTGGAACAGCTTCCCTGCCTCTCTGAAACTTGAGGAGAACCATCTCCAGTTCCGGAAGTACCTGAAGACATTCCTCTTTGCTTCTGCCTTCTCTCTTCCTCTCCCCTGCTGATTTTCTGTCTGATACTGCACAGGTCACCTGGCTACCCTCTGATTTCGGGCTGAGGTTCCTGCAAGCCCAGTTGCACACGCACACTGCCTCCTGGCAACCCTTGCACTTGGGTCTGTATCTGTAACCCTACAGTCCCACTACCTGCACTTTTGGACACCTGCTGGCCACACTTCGTTATTGTTTTGATCCCATGTACAGCACTGACCTCTTCCCTTTCCCCTGGCACTTTTCCCCTCCCTCCTCCCCTGCACTTGCGCAATCTCAATGTCACTTGGCCTAGTAAGATCGTTGTCTCTGTCCTCCATCTGTTCCCCCTTTTTTGTTTCGTCGATTTTTGAAACACTTGTGTATAGACGCGTTAAAAATGCCAGGCAGAGTCAAATAGAGTCTTTGGATTTAGGAGTGAGCTGCTGTCCCCTTGAGTATTTTTTTGCCTTTCATCATTTTTTGGGCGGAGACTCCTTAAAAACTGACAAGCGCCACGGAGTGGCTGCGGAGTCAAGCAGAGTCTTTGGACTCCGTGGAGGGAGAGGAGGAGTGGAGTGGAGCTTGAATTCTTATCTGCTTGCTTCAACTGGAGTTCAATGTCGAGTGAAAGTGCCCACGGGAAGCCTGCGATCGCGAGGACGCAAGCGCAGAGGAAGCGTGAGACGCCTTCAGCCAACGGTGCCGAAATAGAAGATGTCTGGCCCAGACTTCAACGGCCACAAGTAAGTTTATATCTGTCATGTTCCAGTAGAGGGCAATGTGAGACTGATAGATTACAGGATTTAAGTGACACTGATTTAAGTGACACTGAACAAACGATAAATCCTTTACCAGCTTGCAACCTCGTAAATTCTGTAAATACAGCATCTGTGGCTGATATGAATTGCGTGCAGTTTATTTGGCCACCTGTACCTCCAAACATGACTGACGTGACCGCACCCGTTAGAATACCGGCCCGTTCAGGAAATGAGCATCTAATCGAACAGACTGTGTTGCCCACTGATCCCTTGATGCCCACAAAGCCCTGCAACTGCGAGCGTTGGCGTGGCGTGTCCACAACACCCACAATGCACTAAAAGTGATCAGACAAACTACGGAAAAAAGAAAGAGACTGAAGCTGATAGTCTCTAAAGTGTGAGAAAAACCGGAAAAGCCGTTGTATGTGGATTGAAGGGCTCAAGGGCCAAAAGCACATCCAGTACATTCATTAGCCTCACCTCTGAGGCCCTAACAGTAGACCAGAATGCGTCCCCTCGAGCGCTGCAACTATGCAGTATAGACGTAGAAACCGCAGAGGCAGAAACAGAAGATTGCCAAAACGTTGCCCCTGCCCCAGCAAGCCGAACTGAACCAAACGTGAAACCCTACATTGAATTAGGTGAAGGAGTTTACCAAAGGTTTTTTTTTTAAAATCACATATTGTAGAGGCGGAATACGAGGAAGTGTTCGTCTCCCCCAAGACGCTTATATCTGGCCCTTTAGGTGGGTCCGCTGATTTCCTAGGGAGCGGTAACAAATTAGATGAACTCAGAATCCTCCGAACCCGTCCAACCCTCCAAATCGTTATTAATACAAACTCATGTGAATGACAAAGAAAATAGGCGCAACTCCTTAGAAGTTGTAAATAAACTCTTACTCTATTTGACGCAGTTAAATCGATCCCGCACGTTGCAAACTCATCCAAAATTGCAATTGGAAAATCCCAGACAAGACATCACGCAATCAGGAAAAATGTGCGACAAGACGACCTGTCAAGCAAATGAAATTAAAGAACAATGGACAAAAGGTTTACAGAAACGAAGAAGAATCAACATCAGTTTATCCCCTAAACTCAACTGTTCCCAGTCACGAAACAATAATAGAGACACTGCCCTAGAACCTGAATGCGACACTCGGACGTGGATACATAAGGAGGCGTTATCTAAAGAGGAAAGACTCATCATCTGATACTACAAACACGGAGTCATCAATTATGGAACGTCCATATCCAAAAATAAGGAGAACAAAAAATCCAAGATCACTTAAGTATCAACTGCAAGGAAAGAGGGCGAAAGACTCTATAAATGGAAGTCCTTCATTACAGGAACTGCAAACTCTAATAATGGACTCCATGTCAATATCCATTGCTCCATTTATCAAAATGTACGAGACAATACATGATAAAACTAAGGACCCGACCACGCTGGTAGCACTTATGAACTCAACATTACTAAAAATTGAAGACAAGAGCCAAGCAGGTAAAGTGCCCAAAACGAATTCAATAAAAAGATTGAAGTCTCATTAAACACTCTGATTGAACAAAAGAAGAATGATAGTATTGAAAAGAAATTGTTTGTAGAAGTGGCTCTTGAAGCGTTGGCCCTCTTTAACAATGAGTCCAGGAAAGAATGCAGAAGAGAGACCAGCAGAGGAATCAGTCAAATTAATAAAATGAAGATGTCTACATCCGTAAACTCAGACACTTCTCCCGAACAAACCAAAAACAAAATCATTGGTAAACCTAGAATAGAGAACATTGGCTGTATTGAGGAATCAAGGCCAGGAGCAATTTCTGACCGGACTAAGACAAATGACCATAAAGATGCAAATGCGCAAACAGAACACAGAGTGTCAGCAGAGACACCAAATCACAATGGGAGGACTTTGAGCATCACTGATGAAACAAGTAACCAACTCAACATTACAACATCATTAAGTACGAATGATGACAGAACTAGTCAACAATCTATCACAGCAATTCTGCCGAACATTCAAGAAAGCGACATATCCTTTAGCACGGCACTAAAACAGAGCTTAGGAAAAGAAAACCTTGTGCTCCAAGACATTCAAACACCATAAACCTCAAACGCTAACAAGCTATCTGGAGGTCAATCGAACAAAGAGTCAGAGGAGGTGATTGACATTACGAAAGATGAAGTTGGAATTTTCCAAATTTTCAAGGGGAATAAAGCAACTTCTGTAAATAACAACGAAGCAAAATCAAAACCCCAATGTTCAACTAAGAAGCTGAAAAACCAAGCTGTAAAAAACATGAGGCGAGGTAATGGAGCAAGGAAATTACTTCAAAATATACAATTGCTACATGTAACAGTTAATGGCGAAGTAAACAACACCCAAACAATTAAAACAAAAAGTCAGAAAGATGACAGCAAAACAAAAGTATCAGAAGAGGAAATAATATGTTTGGAGAACACTGTGACAAAAGAGACCGATGTGAAACTAACCAGCCCAGCCGATATCTCAGAAGAGCTCTTGAACATGTCAACTTAAGACAATGAGGCTGCGGAAACAGCTTCTGTAAATCAAATACCATTATCGGCGAGGATCACAGACACACTCCCAAAGTAAGAAGAAGCATCCCAAAATCAAGTAAGTAACAACAGTATCAGTACTGAGCAAGGAGAGAAATTAATAAAACCTTCTAGAACGTGTACCATTGTCTGTCCAACGGTGACACCCAACCTGGATTCTGAAAGAGCTACTAGCCTGGTGTTCGTGACCTTAAATGATAAATGGAAGCAGCTAGCCCGAATGAAACTAAATGAGAATCATACCACGCATGAACATAAAGAATTGCATGTCTCTTCTCAGAGAGGGGACCATGGAGAAGGCAGTACGGATGACAAAAGGCAAAAGCTAGACAAACTTTCAAATGCAACAAACTAGTCCGCTGTCCACTAGCACTAATAAGATGAAAAGATTGAGTAACATTGGAAGAAAGAAGGTGAACAATGAGGATGCGCAAATGAACCTGCACAAAAAAATCATTGAACAATAATGACAAACTAATTCTAAATCGAAACAATGTTATGAAGTTATTTCATTTAGTGCTAAGTCTCAGACTAATAACATCGGATGATCTGAAAGTTGTGGAATTCTTACAAGAAAAAAAGAAATGACCAAGTGGTACTACATCTTCACTCTAAAATAATCAGTGATACGATTATGGAAGCGGAGTCCGTTCTCATGTCACTGGGGTTGAAATGTACAGATATACTGAGAACTTAACACCATCTACTAAGGAAACATGTGGATGATCTATTGCTCCAAAACCCACAAGAAATACTCAGATTGCGGAGTACGATGAGAGCATAGAAAAAGGAAAAGATAGAATGAAAACCACCCGAACTCTCAGATCTAACACAAAAGCAGATACGATACACTATAATGTTAAGTATACCAAATCAGAGGTGACGCAGGTTCCTCCTAATAAAATCAGAGAGGAATGTAAATCATCAACTCCTGAAAGAGACCAGATCAAAATTACCATTGCAGGAGCCATAAAAGTGGACGGGTGCACCTATGATGTTGAAAGAATAGCAGAAAATCTAAACACCATGGGCAAACGGAATTTGATACCTGCCACCGTGAAACACAAAACAGAAAAATGAATGCCAACAAATGGAGGACCAAACCGATTACTCTTTTGGATTTTGGAACACAAGAGGACATTTGCACCTATTTCAATCAAATTGGTTGTACGGGTTGGATATGGCCTGACTACAGGAAGTATGGATGTGCGAATGCCCTAACATCAAGGGCTATGAAGTCGTATTAAACCCAGCTACAAAAAAGCAGAAGGGATGACCAATGGCGGGGTTACTAACCATTATAAAAATGGATACAGGATTCCGAATTGTGGACACCAAGAATCCTACCCCTTTTATTCAGATCACAACCCTCAATAAGCCAAGTGAGAAACCGGGTAATTCCGTTTCATTGAAGATAATTAACTTGTATTGGAACCACCAAGGCGTTGGCACTAGTAGAAGAGATGAGCAGATCTCCATTATAGACTACATATTTGTGTCAGAAAGTCTGCACATTCGAACTAAATCTATGAAGGTGGTCTCAATGACCCATAGTGACCACGAAATGCTCATAATGAGAATGACATCATTTGAGGGTCCAAATGGAAAGAAATGGTGGAAGTTGAACCCAATAGATGTAGAGTACGATTGGACATAGGCTGTCACTCTAATCGCAACCCAATACTATAAAGGAGGCATGCCATTGGAATATCAAAACTTACTGGCTTAAGTTTGAGGAGAAAAAGAATGGTTTAAAACACAAAAGTTTCACCCCTAAACACGCTTTTGACTTAGACGTTCTTAAGAAAAAAAGACCGATGCGTGGAGAGATTAGATCCTGCCAATATTCTATCACCATTGAATCTAAAGAAATAAAAAGTAGCCAAACAAAAGTACAAAAATTGCCTTAAAGCTCATAAGCACCTGATGGTGCAAAAAGATTCTGAATTAATGTTGATTAAACTGAAAAACAAAAATCCGGCAGAATTCTGGCACATAATTAACAGTGAACAAGCCTCGCAAACCGCAATTCAAACCAACTCGGTAACTGAGGCAGATTGGATTTTGCACTTCTCAGAAGTATACGGCTTGAAAGGGGAGACAGATAATGTGAACTTACAAGTTTTACCACAATGGGATCGAGACTTCCCCGAAGGCTACATCCTAAACGTAATCAACTTGACAAGCTCCTCCAGGGCCCTGGGGGTGGACGGACTCTCAAACCACATAATTAAGCAAAAACCTGATTTATGGGCTACCATCTGCTACACGCTATTTAAAAGAATTGCTGAACAAGGCCAGACCCCAAAGTCTTGGAAAAGTGCGATAATCGTACCGGTTTTCAAAAAAGGGAACCGTGCAAACCCAAAAGATTATCACCCTATCGCTCTTTTGGATGCAGTAGGTAAGATTTACACACCCCTTTTACAAAGAAAGCTGCGAGATTGGACAAAGCAATCCAATCACGAGGACATGAGACAAGCTGGGTTTGTGAAAGGTGCTGGTTGCTCACTTAACCTATTGATATTGAACATTTTAAAAATGGAGGCCCTAAGAACAAAGTCGAAGGTGTATCTGGCTCTCATTGACTTTTCCTATGCGTTCAACAGTATTAATCGCCAGAAATTGTGGGACAAACTGATTAATTGGAATTGTCCCCCAAGTTTACTGGCTGCAATACAAGATCTGCATACAAATACGAACATCAACATTCGATTGGACCAAAGTGGAACTCTTTCATCCAAAATAGATACATTTCGGGGGTGTTAAACAGGGGTGTCCCCTAGCAGCTATCATCTTTACATTGTTTCTGTCTGGTATTGGTGAGTCAATCAACAGCGTACATTCCTTCCCTCCGAAATTGAATACGCATGTTAGTTGGTTATTGTACGCAGATGATTTAATTCTGATGGACTCAACCCCAATTGGCCTACAAAGGAAAATAGCTGCTGTTGAACACTATGTAAAACGGAATGATCTACAAATAAATAACAAAAAATGTGAAATCCTGCAAGATTTAAGATACACAGGCAAAATCAACGGCAAAAAATTCAAATGGACCTTGGGCAAGGAAGCCTTAAATATCACAATAAGTGCAAGGTACCTGGGAATGCAAACTAAACGATAGCCCCTGGGTCGAAACCGTGAAAAGCAAATGCAAACGATTAACGTTGCAAGCATATGCTCTCAACCAAAAATACAGAAAATTCTCTTTAAAGCCTGTACTTACCTTCTATCAGCAGAAGGTAGTTCCAGCTTTGATTTACAGTGCAGAGAATGCATTTGGATGTCCCAATGACTTGTGAGCATCCCTGGAAAATATATTTTGGTCGGAAGTATTGCAATTACTGAGGGGCATGTCTACAGGATGCTTATGATATGAATTATAGTTAACATCCATCAATGCTCGAATAAGCTGGAACTTGGTATCACTGTTTTGCAAGTCTAAACGAAAGGCAAATGTCCCGAAATTTGAAATTTTAATGGCCATGAAGCCAGTAATTCCAACTCTATTTTAGCAAGTTGGAATTTCCGCTGCAAAGAAATTTTAAAGGAATATGACATTGATATAGACATGCTACACAAAATCCCAAACTTGGCAAAAAGGAAAATGTGGCAACAGGACTGGCACTCAACTGAAGAACAGCGCCGTCAAACCAGCAGTATGAAAGACGTCCCAAGTGAAGCTAACAACTATGGAAGGATCCACATGTATGTTATTCTTTTTCCAGATCCAAGATTGAGAGCCTTGCACCTGCGGTTTAGATTAAATGCCTTTCAGACAAAGGAAAGACTAAAGAGATGGGTGAAACAAGCAAATCTTAACCCGATGTGACTGTTCACAAGATGAAGAGACCTTGAAACATCTTGTCCTATTCTGTGGAGAACTGCGTTCAATAAGAACAAGACATTTAGGAGTTCTATTTGCAAAACAATCGACATTATGCGCAAACAATTGGTGGCAAAAGATGTTTGATGGAGTTGATAGGAAACTAATTTATGCCCTGACAAATCTGCTAAGTGACATTAAAACTAAGCTGGATTCGGAAAAGCTAGAAGATGGAAGGGAGTAATGAAAGAGGCATATGAACTTGCGAAAGAGGAAACATGCTAAATGGGTTTGTTTGACTTTGCTTTCTGTCTCCCCTCTTATTCTTTCTTTCCTTTTTTTCGGGATGCAAATTGTCAAAATTTGATGTTGCCTCCTGAATACCTACTTTTGCCTGTTATGGTTAGACGGATTTGTCTCTTCTTCTATCCTCTATCTTTTGTCTGACGCTAAGAATTGTTAAGAGTTTGGAAGCATGTCTCTCCTTTTTTTTGTTTTCTTTTAAAGGTTTATATAAACCAATAAAAATAAAAAAATAAAAATGCCATATCATAGCACCAGGAAGGCAGAGTTTGTGTGAGAGGATTTAGGACCACCATTGTAACAGAAGAACAATTAAGTTTCCTGTTTTGTTTCAAAACCATACCACGTTACCTCAGTTAAGCACAATTTCTCAAACTTCTTACTGCAACTCCTCAGAGGTACTCTGCCTATCCTCTCTTTCCCTCAGAAGCTCATTGTCTCCCAAGCTCTGGTTCTCTCTAGGTTGGACTACTGTAACAGCCTCTTTCTAAACCTACCTGGCTCTACTCTCCACACTTTACAACTCATCCAGAACAGGACTGCGAGACTTGTCCTTGGCCTCAAGCCCTGGGATCATATCTCTCCAGCTCTG
Source organism: Ambystoma mexicanum (assembly GCF_040938575.1). NCBI lineage: Eukaryota > Metazoa > Chordata > Amphibia > Caudata > Ambystomatidae > Ambystoma > Ambystoma mexicanum. The sequence goes on along the minus strand of NC_090928.1, from coordinate 393,877,837 downwards.
AAATCCCTTCACGGGCTCAGAGTGGATGCAAGGATTACATTTAAAACCCTCTGTATTGTCCACAAGGCTTTCTGGGGCCTGGGTCTAAAATACCTTCAACTATCCCTCCGTAAATACCTCCCCTCTCGAGCCCTTCGCTCCTCTAACTCCCTCAGGGTCAGTCGTTTTTCAAAGAAACAAGCTGGGGGTGGATCTCCATCTTCGGCTTGGGCCTCTCTCTGGAACAGCCTCCCTGCCACCTTGAAACTTGAGGAGAACCATCTCCAGTTACGGAAGCACCTCAAGACCTTCCTGTTCTCTTCTGCCCCTCTTCTCCCCTGCTGATCTGTTTTCTCTCTCTGGCACAGTGCACCTGGCCACCCTCTGTCCTTCGGGCCCAGGTACCTGCCAACCCTGCTATCCTCCTGCACTGCCTCCGGGCCACCATTTGCATCGGGTCTATATCTATACCCATACAGGCCCCCACCCACTTTTCTTCTGCACTATCAAATTTCCCGTATCCGCTTAACCTAGCACTTGCCACTTGCTGGCTGCACTACCACTGTGTATCGCCTTTATTTATTTTACTTAGTATTTATTCTGTCTCTTCTATGTACCACACTTTCCACTTATCCCCCCTTTTCCCTTTCCAATGAACTTGCGTGTTCTTAATGTCACTGGGCCTAGCAAGATGGTTGTTTTGTTCTACCCTGTTCCCCTCCCTTTGTCTGGTCGCGCTCTGAAACACTTGTGTACGTGCGCAATATAAATAAAATATAACAGTAACAAAATTGCAAGACTACTTTCTGTAATTAAAAGATTTGCTTGTTACAATACCTCTGCTAATCGGTCTCCCAATGCTTTCACCATTATGCTGTTATAGTCATCACACTTGTTTTCATATTCTTTGCTCAGAACGTCAACTCCAAAACAAGCAACAGCAAACATTCCGATGTAGTCACGGACACCAGAGTTCTTTGGGGCTACAAAGTCAGACAGGCAAAAGTATGGATCTGTGCATGAGGAATCTTTTTCCGCCTACAATAGAATTAAAAACAGACAGTTCAAAGCCAATCCCTCATTCAATTAATGTTTCCTAGAGCACAAATCTATTTCTGACATACACTTGATTTAACATCTGCATGACAATGTGTTACCTCCATGACTGCCGCCAGACACTCCTATTTGTAATATAAAAAAAACACTGGAAACATTAAGAAACAAAGATGTACAGCAAACATTATTTCAGACTTATTTCTGTACTATTTACACTAACATCTACACATTCATGCAAATGATTCAGCCAAAATCAGAATCAAATTAGGGTATATTTTTTAAGTATTAACTGGGTTCCAGGCTACCTTATTTACAGGAGGAACAATGCTATTTTGATCACAAAAGAACATACAATAGATAAGAAATCAGATTTGACGGGAAGCAGTGAGCTTCTTACAATATGAGTTTGAGGGACATTCTGACCAGGTTGTGGAGGGGAGTAAATGGAACAGTCACCTGGGACAATACATAAGTAGACATACATAGATTAAGGACAATGAACATTGGACATTTTTAAGTGTAGGTAGGCGGTACAGCCAGCTGTGTTCAGGATGTGACCATGATGGGTGAAGTGCTAGAGGGAAGGCAGAGAAAGTAAGATACAGAGGCAGATTAGAGGCGAGGGAACAATGTTAGCTAGCAGGCATATGAGAAGTAGGTTGAAGGTAAATCGGAGGGGAGGACGTAGGCTTTTAGTTTTGAACAAATCTGTGTGGATGGTTTCTCGCATGTCAGTGGAAGATAATTCCATGCAAGTCGAGCAAGAAGAGAGAAGGAGCGGAAGTGAGAGGAAGCAAAGGGAGTGTGAGGAGCCACAAGGGTAGTCAAGGAAGCAGATTGGAGATTACGAGCAGGCTTGTGGAGGAGGATAGATACAGTGGTGCCTTAGCGTGGATATATTTGTTAACCAGGAGACATTTACCTCTGACCCTGTTTTGTATAGTCAGCCATCCAGCATGGCGACGGTACGAGGAAGTAGGTGTGAAGTGAGAAAGTTCAAAGAGTCCTGGTAGTGAAGTTAATGATCTTATCAAGAGGACAGAAAGCATAGTTGGGGAGGCCAAAGAAGATGCTGGCACAGTATTCAAGTTTAGAGAGGACAACAGTGTTTATGAGATGCTTGGTGGTGTTGAAAAGAAGGAGGTGCCTGATTTTCCTAATATTTAGGAGGTTAAGACTAACTGCTATTCCAGTTTGGAGATGAAAGTAGAGGTCTGAGAAGGGTCAGATATGACACTGAGGTTTCTAGCTGGAGAAGAGTAGGTGAGAGTGCCAGGTGGGAACTGGATAGGCAGAGGAAGAGATCAGAGAGCTTTTGGTAGGGAAGTAGAGCACCTCTTTTTGGTAGAGTTTAACATCAGAGAGTGCAAAGCCATTCAATATTTAATGGCAGAGAGTTTGAAATTTTGATAAGAGATCAGAGGAGAGTTCAGGAAAAAAGAAGATGATTTGGGTGTCATCCGTGAAGAGTTGATACGAGAACCCAAAGAAGGAGATTAGTGCCCCAAGAGCAGAGGTCAGTGTAAAGAGGAGTGGACCGAAGACAGAGTCTTGTAGAACACCAACAGTTAAAGGAGAGAGTTGAGAGGTGTTGTTGCTCCAGGTGACAGAGAACTGGTGAGGTGCAAGGTAAGATTCAATCCAGGCAAGGGTTTCATAGCGAATCCCAAGAAGTATTAATAAGATCAGAGTGATCAACAGTGTCAAAGGCAGCAGACAGGTCAAGTAGAATTAGGATAGAGGATAGGTTGGAGTGCTTAGCAGAGGCGATGAAGTTGGACACATTCATGAGAGTGGTTTCCGTGGAGTGACAGAAGCAGAAACCTGCTTGTAGGGGGTCTCGAAGGTTGCGTATGTCTACAAAACTGGTAAGATTTTTTAACCCAACCCTTTCAAGCACTTTAGAGTAGTGTTGAAGGAAAGACACAGGGCGAAAGTTAGCCAGTAGGTTCAGGTCAGCCCCTTGCTTTTTTAAGAGAGGGATGACCGTGGCTGTTCTGAAAACAAGAGGAAAACCAAGCAGAGTCGAAGGACAGGTTGAATAGATGAGGCCACCAAGGGGCAATAGGCTCGACTAGCCGAGGAGCAAGATGGTCTGATGGGGCACAAAAGGGGCTAGCCTTCATCAGTATAGATAGCACTTGCTCAGTATTAGTGTGACTAAAGTGGGGGGGAGAGAGGCAGAGGATGGTCAAGTAGGTGGAGTGTAAATTGTAGGAGGATGGTAAAGAGAGTGTCTCTAATTTTGGAACTTTTAGCAGCAAACTATTCAGCTAAGTCATTAGCTGTGAGAGTTGTGATGAATCCAGTGAGATCATCACTAGAAACCCAGGATGAGCACCCTCTCCTGTGGCCAGTGGAAGGCAGCCGCTACACGATCCTGACCCTGGGGGTGGTTTCACGTGGGAGGATTACGAGGGAGGCGACTTGTGACGGGGGACCGCAGGGAACTCTCCTTATTTCACAATCCCCGATAATTAATGTCCCATCCCCTTGCCTCCATCCTTGTGGGTGACTCCCCCGAAGAAGAACATAGGGTGGAGCTGTAATAACCTGCCTCATATCTAGGACAAAGCAGAAAGGTTATTCAGAACCGCCTGACTAAACTCTGCATCGTGCCTGGAGCTGGTATCCAGTGAGTAGTGCTTACAGAAGGCCCAAGTAGCCTTGCTGATGACATCCCGAGAAGCATGTCTCTGAAACGCGACGGCCGTGGCCTTGGCTCTGACCGCATGGCATGAATCCCCACAGGAAGAGGTCTGCCCATGGCCGTGTATGCCTCCGAAATGGCCTGGACCACCCAACGTGCGATGGAAGCATTGGAAGCCTGAAAGCTGGGGGAGGAGATCCCAAAGGTCACAAACAATGCCTCAGACGTCCTGAAGGATTACATCAAAGAGAGATAAAACTTGAGGACCCGCTTGAAGTCCAAGGACAAGTACAAGTACCTATGACTGCAGCTTTGGGAAGAACACCGGCAGGCAGATCTGATTCAGATGGAATGGAGAGACTACCTTGGTCAAGAAGATTGGGTGAATGCGCAAGATGACCTTGTCGTCGTGAAATGTGGTGAAGGGCTTGCATGAGGACAACGCCTGCAGCTCACGAATCCTGCGTGCAGAGGTGAGAGTCACCATTAAAACTGTCTTTAGTGTCACCAATCAGATGTCCACAGAGGCCATCGGCTCGAAAGACTTGGGCTGCAAATCTGCCAGAACAACATTTAAGCCCCAGACTTGGTGCAGCATATGCACTGGCGGAAAAAGCCTAGACAGCCCTTTAAGGTGGGCCTTAACCATCGGGTTGGCCGCAGAAAACCCATGCTCAGGGGAATTCTTGTAAGCCCCAATGGCCACCAAATAAGTGCGGCAAGTATCCACATGAACTGAAAAAGCCAGTACGTCATGCTGATGACAGGTGACAGGGTCCGGACTGTTGTCATGAGCCCAATGGCAGAACCTAGTCCATTTACTCATATACTGGGACCAAGTTGAGGGCCTTGTGGCCTGCTGAATGATGTCCCAGTTGCCATCCGAAAAATGAGCCTGTTGAAGCCTCAGCTGGTCAGGAGCCAGGTCACCAGTGCCAGCTTGGCCGGGTCTGGATGTTACACCACCCCGCCCTGCTGGGTCAGGAATCCCCTGCTGCGGATCAGAAGGTGGAAACCTGGGAGCACAACTGCAATAGATCTGAAAATCAGGGTCTCGCAGGCCAGTGGGGGGCTGCCAGAAAGATGTTGCAACCCACCGATGCCTGAAAATTACAGAGGGTCTGTTGGAGCAGAGTGGTAGGTGGGAACGCATAACACCTGCGGCTGTGCCAACAGATCTGGAAGGCTTCTCCCAGAGACCCCTGACCCCGTCCTGCCCATGAAACAGACTAGGGGCACTTGAAACTCAGAGGGGATGCAAAGAAATCCAGGTCTGTGAACCCCCAATGCTGGAACAGGGGCAACAAGGAGACAGTGTGCAACTCCCACTCGTAGGTGTTGAACTCCAAGCGGCTCAGCTAGTCAGCTTCTGCATTGCTGTTCCCACGGGAGGTGGACTGTTGAAATGCAAACTCCCTCCGTCAGGGCCCATTCCCAGATCGATACCCCCTCCATGCAGTGGGGTGTGGGGGACACGGTGCCACCCTGCTTGCGCAGGTAAAACATCGTAGTACAATTGTCCGTCCTGACCAGTACAGACGGTTGTATACAAATTGACTGAGTTACAATTGTCCGGATGACAATTGACCTTTTGCACAATTGACCGAATTTTAAAGGTCAATTAGTACATATATGCGGGGGGAAACCCCCCGCAGCCCCCACCCAAACCCTTTGTATTATTTATAATACGAAACCAACCCACTACATATATATAAAAAAATAAAAGGTCAATTGTGCTAAAGGTCAATTAGGACCATTAAAATTCGACCAATTAGGTCATTCGGTCAAACGTATTCGGTCAATTTGGGTAATACCGTACAGACCTGTCCCTGATAAGGGGCAAAAAACGCCTTATGGGTCAGGCCCACTGCCCAGAGCTCAAGCAGATTAATATGCAGAAGGGCTTCCATCCTGGACGATGCGCCATGAACCGCATACCTCTCCAGAGTAGCCCCCCCAGCCCAAAAGAGAGGCGTCCGTCGTCACTACCAGGGTAGGGTACGGTCAGGTGAAGGGGGCTCCCACTGAAACATTGCCATACATCATCCACCAGCAAAGATCGGGCAGTAGGAGCAGTGGTATTAGGATTCTGTCCGACTGAGACCCTGTCTTCTGATCCCAATTGGCCGCCAGATAGAGCTGGCGCCGCCTCATCTTGAGGCGCGCGTGTACAGTGAGCACGCAGGAGGCCATCAGGCCCAGAATATGCTGGAACCACCATGCCGAGGTGGCAGAGTTTGCCAGAAAGTGCCCCCATGCTCCTTGAACAGGGACAGGAGCCACTCCGGCCCATAGTGTCCCAACGCATCCCTAGGAAGACCAGATACTGAGATGGGCACAACTGTGACTTCCTCTGGTTGAGGGAGAACCCCAGCTGATGAAGGATATCCACTAATCTCTGGCAGGAGTGCAACACCCCCTCGCGTGACCTCACACTCACAAGCCAGTCACCCAAATAAGGGTACAGATGATGGCCCTCCAAGCGTAGAAGCCCCGCCACTGTGCTCATCAACTTCGTGAAGACATGAGGGGCCGAGTTCAGGCCAAAGGGAAGCACCTTGTACTGAAAGTGGTACGACATAATGGTGAACCGCAGAAACTTACGATGCAGTTGGTAGATGGGTACATGCAGGTACGCATCCTTGAGCTCCAGGGAACACATCCAGTCCCCTGCACACAGACTCTGCTATGTGCGCAGGAGTAATCATCTTGAAGCGTTCCAGCGGTAAAGACAGATTTAGAAATGACAGGTCCAGGACAACCCTCAGGCCAGGCTGGTTGTTGTTCATGGGAACCGCAAAAATCCTGGAATAGTACCTGGAGCCCCTGTCCGAAAGAGGAACCGGTTCTATCGCATGCATCTCCAAGAGCGAAAGGACCTCCCGTAAAATAGACGGGGACCAGACCTGACGAAGTCGAGAGGATGGTGAAGGCCAAGGAAGACTGAAGCCCGTGGAGACTACGGATAGGATCCACAGGTTGCTAAAAAGACGCTTCCAGGTGTCATGGAAAAGAGCCAAACGGCCCCCCACAGGCAAGCTGTGTTCCTCGACCTTGACATCATGGCTTCTTGGCGTCAGAGGCGGGGGAAGAGGAAGGGGAGCAGAAAAATCCATGTAAAGTCCTCTGCTGCTTCCTCCTGTTGTCGCTGGGCGACCTGTCTGATCTATGTGTACCGCGGTCCTAAAACTCCTTGAAGCCGGAGAAAGTGCAGTGTTTGAACTCGGTCCTGTCTGGGAATTCAGCCCAGGTTTTGTCAGGATAGCCAAGGACTTGAGGGTTTGAGTGGAGGCTTTCTTCTTTGTCAACTCTTCATTGGTTGACAAATGAAAAAGTTCCACACCCTCGAAGGGCAGATCCAGGATGCGCTCCTCTACATCAGTTGAAAATTTGCAGGGTATTGGCAAATAGCCCTAGCTGAACATGCCAAGGCGAAGATGACATTCTCAACCCCAGACGGACTTTACCAGTTCAGGGTAAATCCCTTTGGATTAAAGAACGCACCTGCCACTTTTCAAAGGCTTGTGAATCATGTGCTAAATTTGATGGACGAATTCTGCTTAGCATATCTGGATGATATAGCAGTTTTCAGTGCCACCTGGGAAGAACATGTGAAACACCTGGGAATAGTATTGCAGGCACTTCAGAAGGCCCATTTGACCATAAAGGCCAATATGTGCCAGATTGGACAAGGATATGTGGTCTTCCTTGGACATGAAGTAGGTGGAGGGAGGATTCAGACTCTACCCAGTAAAGTACAAGACTGTCCTACCCCCACTACACAAACCCAAGTGAGAGCCTTCTTAAGTCTCACTGGGTATTAACAAAATTTCATGGCAGACTATGGCACCATAGCTGCCCCTCTGACCGCTCTCACTACTCCGAAGATACGCAAGAAGGTCCCTTGATGTGAGGAGTGTGAGAAGGCCTTGAATGGCTTAAAAGACTCCCTGTGCCAGGCCCCTGTTCTCAGGCCCCCCCCCCCCCGACTACAAACGTGCTTTTATTGTGCAGAGAGATGCCTCTGGGATAGGTGCTGTACTATCACAGGTAGATGAGAAAGGCAAGGAACATTCGATTGGACTCATTAGTCGACAACTTAAGGACAGAGAGCTCAGGTTGTCCACTGTAGAGAAATAATGTTTCTGTCATGTGGGCCCTAAGGAAGCTGAGGCCCTACCTTTATGTGACCCATTTCACTGTGCAAACTGACCATAAGCCCTTAAAGTGGCTAATGAACATGAAGGGACAGAATCCAAAGTTGCTCAGATGGCACATAAGCCTGCAGGGTTTGACATCACCATAGAGCACAGGCCAGCTGCACTCCTCTAGGCATTTGCTAATTTATAATGGGGAAACTGACACGTCCTTCAGGCTGTCAGTACTGGGAAACTTTGTTTCCCTTAGTCTCTGACTATGTTGCCATTTCTTGGTAACTTTTTAGCTATGTGCCAAGTACCTTACAGTAACGCGCATAGGGGTCCTTTTGTTTTTATGACCCTAGCTACCCTCTAAGGGTTTTTTGGTGTTTGTACAAGTGTGCCTACCGTGTTTGGGCCAAAAGACTTTGTGGCACTGCCATTTTTGGCACTGGCCACAGAGTGCCAAAAATGGCAGTGCCACAAAGTCTTTTGTTCCGTCCTTCAGCCATTTTGTCCCTTTGCCTTCCCCTAGGTCGAGAGACCATTCCTAATTTGGGCATACAGCCTACCGCGAATGCCGCATCTTTCGCAGGCTCCTGCATGTCACGTTTGCTAGTGCCCAGGAAGAAGGTTGGGACTGTCTGCTCCCAATCCACAATACTTGTGCCAGTATGTTTTTATGCCTGAATGACTGGAACCACTGCGGGCCACAATAGGCCCACGCATGGCGTGCATGCAAGAGCGCAGATCTTCCATTGGCTATCCCAGATTTGAGCACAAAATGATTCTTGGATAAGAGAAGGGACTATGCATCCATTCCAGGTCGATCAACTGAAGTTCACACCGAACTACAGAAGGAGCCAAGTATCCTGAAATGAAAGAGCAGACCTGTGGAACCCCCGGAGATGTGCTGAAAGGTTTGGCACCCTGACCCCACTGTTGTCCCTTCGAACCCCTGCTTTTGCATCAAACCAGGAAGGCCTGCAAGGGCGCATCGACCCTTTGGAGTAGTGGGACCAACTACTCTCGGCACCTCCTGCTTACCCTCTGAAAGAGCCTTTTCGGAAGTGTTTCTGGGCCATCCAGCGAACTGACCAGCTCAAACCCAGAGTATAATATAGGAGAGCCGCCATCCCGAGTTGAGACTCGAAAGTTTGGGAATCGCTTACTTATGGTCCTGGGCCCTCTCCTGCCATAGTCCTAGCTCCTCTGAGTCGCAATTTATCAGAGTGCGCCGCGGCACAAGCATTTGCAGCCCCTGTGTTACCCCGCTGTGGTGACGGTCGATGTTAGTACCTGAAGATCTGCCCCCCTGTGCTCTGAGACGTGCTGCATTCAAACTATCTTCTTTTCTTCTTCGAGAACAGAGAAAAGGCAACTCTCCCGCCAAGGACGATCATCCCGTCCCACATCCGCTAAGAGCCAGAGCAACGTGTAACTGTAGAGGTTAAACTTACAAGCGACCTGGACTCGACTGACAAAGGTTGGCCCGGACTCTGTCGAGGGTCGGTGAGTACTTGCATCACTTACCGGTTGCCCCCTGGAACATCCACTTTTTTACACACGAGAATCCCTAAAAAGATACTCACCTTAGCTGGGTTAAGTCTGCGCTCCACAACTATTCCCCAACTCGGAAAGTTGCTTTACCTGCAAGGATAGACCCACCTTGAATATTAGGGCTTTATTCTTCATCACCTCAACCCCCGCCCTGAACTGCTACAGCTCCTTGAAGAGAACCAGCTTTCGCTCTTACGCACGACCGTGCTTTGTTAACACACTGCTGTACTTTTGAGCACAAGGCTCCCCACTTCGTAGGGCTGGACTGCATTAACTAGGGGTCGACTTTGAAGAACTGCCTAATGTGATATTTGTGTTTTACTTACCTCTTCTGTTGCAGGTTCTGGTTGCTTTCTCCCAATTTATCCTCATTAGGCTAAACACATTTTGTACACATGTTACATAGTGAAAAGCATGTGTGCAACTGTTTAGTGTGGTTTATTTGTGTTTAGTGTTAAAGGCCTTTAATAAATGTATTTTTGATATACACTTGTCTAATAGCATACTGTGTTTTACTGTGTGTGTGTTCATTGTGGGCTTCCGACCACTCTCCACCTCCTGAGACTTGGTCTTGACCGCCTGCCAAGGTACCAGAGACTCGTCTGCATAAGGTTCCCCTGTTCCACTAAACTAGGGTGGCCTCCTAAACTTCTGCCCACCAGGTCAGAGTTTCGAAAATCCATCTTAACAGTCCCAGTGGTGGTCAGCCCGAAACACTCCAGACAGAGCTCATGAGGGTTTGAGGCCGGGTACGAGCGGTCGCATGAGGCACATCTCATGAATCCTCCTGCAGCCGAAAGGCGCCGGGGGAGGCGAGGCAAAGAAGGGAAGTTAAATAAGATTGAAAAAACAAAACAGGGAGCAAACGGAAAGCAAATAATTCTCTGCGCTGGCTGCCAGGTGCGACAACATCCGTGTAGAAAAAGGAACTGAGATGAGCCGATGGAGAGCAGGGCCTCGGTGTGGCCTGGCGGCGCCCCCACGCCCAATACTAAATTTAAAGGGGATGCTCCATTTCTTGTTGCCAAAGGTTCTGCCACCGTTCCCATGTTGGGAGATGCCCACAAGGATGGAGGAAAGGGGATGTGACCTATGAGTAAGCAGTATATACACGTGTCAATGCATATCTTGTCATATTGGGAGGAGGAAAAAGTCTGACCTTAGACGAACAGATAACGGACAGCTCGTCGCACTATGCACTCTTGCGTTGAGTCTTTGTCAGCACATCACCGCCCTGCTGATGTCCAGGATGGTGACACCAAAGAGGAAGCCAGTGGTACACGAGAAAGCTATTGTCAAATGAGTCTTTGGCCTAGTTGGCTAGCTGATGACAAAAGCACATGCACCCCAAAAGCCACCAGGTGATGGGCCACTTGGAAAGGCTGTTGCCGGCAGCTATGGTACCAAACGCCAGAGAGTAGTACCAAACGCCAGAGAGTAGAGAGAGTGCGCAGCAGGTGTGGAAGGAGAGCCGGAGAACACTGGCAGTATTATAGACTCATAGAGGTGATGCGATAAGGGCACTTTAGACACAAAGGTAAGATTTGTTTTCAAAAGGTCTTTGGGATTTGTAGAAGATAAGGTGGTTTAACAGAGAGCACAGGAATTTCGCCAACCTTCTGGCTGAGGTGATGGCAACGAAGAAATCAGACTTCCATGGCAAATCTGTTTGTTGGCCTTGTGGAGAGGCTCAAAAGGACGTCAAATCAATTTGGAGAGTGCAACGCTGAGTTCCCAAGCCAGTGCGGACATTGGCGGAAAAGTGCAAAAGAGGCCCAGAAGGAATTCCTTAACTAATCGGACAGAATACAACAAGGTTTTAGCATGAGCACAGGGGAAGTCAGAAATCGTGGCCAGGTGAACCTTGATTGAGGCGTGGGCCAGACCGCTGCATGCCAAAGAGCAGATTGGGCAGAACTTGCTGTAATCGGAAATAGAAAGGGTCCATCTTGTGAGTAGCACACCTTACAGAAAAGCGTTTCCGTTTGCTCTTATAGTAGGAGATGGTGGCGGGTGCCTGGGTCTTTGCTAAGATATCCCTGAAGTCTGTGGGCATATTCACATGGCCAAATTCTAATGAAGCAGGAGGCAGGCCTCTAGGGTGAGCAAGGCCAGTTCGTCATTAAGGACTGATCCACTATCTGTGGATGTGGGAAGTAAGTGTCAAGGGCAGAACAGACAACAAAACGAGGAGGTCCGACGACCAAAACTGCCTCGGCCACACTGGGGCTACTATAATCAGTCTGCCCCGCTCTTGCTTGAAGACAGACAGAATACTTGGCACAAGGAGCAACAGAGAAAAAGCATAGAGAAAACGGTCCATCCAATAGAGTGTGAAGGCGTACCCCAGGCTGCCTTTTTGTGGGATTCTGCTTGCGAACGCCAGGCACTTAGAGATTCCACAGGTAACTAGTAGGTCAATAACTGATGTGCCACATGTGCGGAAGATGTGTACAGCTTGACTGTCGAGGAGTGGATGCCAGACAGGTGGAAGGAGACAGGAACAGCCCATGAGAGAGCAAAATCTCACCTCCAGAGGGATTGCAGTTGTGCGGACAGTACAGGGGACCTCGTGCCATCCTGCTTCCAGATCTAGAACATGGGGGTTGTGTTGTCCGTAAACACCCAAAACTATCCTTGCAGTTGAAGGTGAAAGGATTTCAGTGCCCAGAACACTGCCCTTAACTCCAGGACGTTGATATGAAAGGAATTCTCATCTTTTAACCAGAGGTCACTGTGTTAAGCGGCTTCACTTCAACACTACAGCTAAGTCAATGCCTAGTCTGGGATGCTGAGGGAAACCCTTATTGATATATTTTTAGGTCCAGTTCATGTACTCTGGATGACAACCCTTATATAACACCCCTCTCTTAGAATCCCCCTGACCCCAATGAGCCAAGAAGTAGGTTTGTTTTGCAAATTAAAAGGTTTATTTGAAAATTTAAACAATATATATATCACACTTCTATAAATAAATGGATATTACACTTGTGAATATGAGCAGTAATCAGCAAGAGGTAACATGAATAGGAACAGAAGAATAAGGTGGGAAAGAATGCTTTATATGGTTCAAGGAAACGCAATGATGAATGAAATGCAGTACAGAAAATAACTTGATATGGCTTCAACAAAAGACAATGTAATCACTTTTCCTTGACAATTCACTCCCCCCCATGCAATGTAAGAAATAGAAGGAGAGCACACAGTCTTGAAGAATCCCAAAAAAGTGCAATACGAAATGCAGTTCCCCCCCCAGCAAGCTTAGAGGAAAACAGGTAGAGGTTTGAAACACAGGCCCAAAATGCTTTGAATGTGATGACAATGAAGTGAGAAATGTGCTAAACATGCTTTTAATTCCCTCTAGATGTTCAGGGTGGGTGATATCTAGCTTATCTTAGTTCAGGCTCACTATGCTCTATGTGTAACCAGCAGGTTAAAACGAATTTTAGCAAAAGAAAGCAAGAAGCTGCTGATTTTTACACGTGGCTGAAATTTTGCAAAATGTCAAATCGCGGCAAATTTACTCGTGTGCATCGAGCGTAATTACGGAGGCACTATAAGGAGTAGGAAGTCGGTCCTAGGTTCATTGGAAAGCCCAGAATATTAGCTTTAAGATGAAAGTTAAATCTCGTTCCTAGCACAAACGGTTCCGGAAATACGAACGATTATGTGAAAGTTGTTTTTCGGATTTGAAATTTTAAAGCTCAGAATGACAGATAACAGTTCTCAGTTTTAAAGATGACAGAATGACACGATTCTAGGAGGCAGTTCCAATAGGCTAAAATAGTTTGGATTAGATTATTTTAAACTAAGAGATTGGTTTTGGCACAGTGAGTACTCGCACTATATTTTTGAAATAAGCTGTCAATGTCTGGTCAGGTTGGACGGGACTTCCGGCGGGTGGTTCTGAAGTCCCGGCTATCTGGGTCAGCTCTGCTCTCTGGGTCTGTCAAGCACTGGTTCTGCTCACAGCACTGCACAGTTCTGGTCTCTCTGGATCTATGGTCTCTGGAGGTTGATGGATTTGAAGTCTGGAGTCTTCCGGCAAAGCGTCCCGCAAGAAAGTGGAAAGTAAATCCTCTACCTGGGTTTCAGTGGCCCTTTTTATGTGTTTTAAAAATGGGTGTGTGCCTGGGCCTAGCTAAGCCTGCCCCTCTCACTTATCATTGGCCAAGCTTTCCTCTCTCCCTTGATTGGGGGAAGGAAATGTGAGTCAGAGTGATTCTGTAGGTTTTATGGTCAGAGGAAACTCCCCTTGTCAGATTGCACACAAATCTATTTCTGACCCAAACACATATTTATCTATGTACCATTTTTCTAAGATTATAGGTCCAGTTAACATATTTTCTGTAGCACCAAACCATCCGATCCCTGTCTTTGAACGATGTCATGTCCACTGATGACAGAATTCTCCCCTTTTCATCCAGATAACGACCTCTAAACCTTTCCAGATTTTACACAAATGTGCACCAGGGATATGGGTTACAGATGATAAAGTGTCAGATTTTTAACATGCATACATTTGGAGTAACAACCTTTTTTACGCTACTATCCCCAGGAACATACCACAGGGTCCTAACACCTCTGAAAATGTGCACAGAAAAATCCCAAGAATAATGATATTATTTATATAATTTTGACCAGTCCGCACTATGAGTTATCTATCTTTTTAAAATTATGCCCTGGTCAAAAAGGGGTGTGGCTTCCCACATCACATGGTGGAATAACTGGTTTATCCACTTCCCCCAAGCTCAGCTGGCTCTCACAGGCACTGCCCCTCCCAGTTTCTCCCAAGTAGAAGCCACTTTACGGCCCCCCCAATATAACATTTGCCTGAGCCCAGGACATTGCATTGTTCTGTGTCTCTGCCCAAAGTTCTTTAGGTGCCCCTCCCCTAATCTAATCAGAGAGGTGTCATCTCCTTTTGGTGGGGAAGCAGGATGCAGCTAGGCCTGGGAAGAGTGGCTGAGCTGGTTTCTCCTGTGCGGGGTAGTTGTCAGGCAGAATTCAGCTAAATGTCACTTTAGTTCCCAGTTTAAATCAAACTTACAATTTTTACACATACATTAAATAATTACTTCCTTCAAGTCATTTCAGAATATAGTTTTACATTGTATCCACCTCTTAGCAAGTCTTTCCTTGGGCTGGTTTGGGTTCCTCTGTTCAGTTTTACACAAAAGTCTGGTGGTTTTAAAATGCTGGCTTTCTGATAGTGGGGAGTACCGGTATAGCATCCATATTTGGGATCTGTCTTGAATTACTGCATTTCAATAGAGTGGTCTTTTGCTTGATAGTGTAGGACCCTTGCTTAACATTGTTTTGATGGCATCCTTACAGTAGAGTGGTGATGTGGAACCCCCCACAAGAAGGTTGTATCTTTGGAGTGGTCTTGTGCCAACTGCGCAGTTATCCTTGATTCTGGCGTGAATGTGGACGGCGCCAGCTCATCCCCCACATCCACCCAGTCTATTGATTTAGTTTGTTCTGGGATAGAATAATGGGTGGCGACAGCTCATCCCCACATCTACCCAGTCTAAGGATTCAACATGGGTCAAAACCCTTGACAAAACCCCCCGCCCGACTGCGCTTTGATTCGAGTCGAGGGGAAGTCGGGTGCCAAGGATGTTTTGAGCCCTGTGCTGGTATGTCCGCATTATCTTCTTCCAATTCTGTAGATGGCACAGTTCAGCATCTTTTCCTCGACCCAGTTGGATCGATCGGTTCTCCTCACCGGTCCTGATGGGAATATTGGGCGGTACCCCAGGCCCCTTGGGTCTCTGCTCCCGGTCCCCGGTCGTCCTCCTTGGTCAGTCTCCAGGTTTTCTTTCTCCTAGGACGACAAAGGAAAGCGGCAATACCTATTCATAAACATTTCTCCCCCACTAGTGATATAGTGGGGCAACATATACATTTTATACTTCAATAGACATAGCATTCCAATTTTGAAAAACAAGATATCATTCAGAGACAGTGGCTTACAAGCGTCATAATATTTTAGAGACTATATGTGGGATATTTTAGGGTTGGAACTGAATTAATCTGGAGCGGTCCCCTCTGGTATTTCAGAGGACTCCTCCAGTTGCTGCAGCGTGTGCCTGGGATGGCAACACTTTAGCTGATTTATATGTACCCACTTGTCTTCCCCTTCTGCCAAACTGCCTTTGGGGATGCGGATCTTGTATGCAACAGGTGAGATTTTGTCTATAATTTCAAACGGTCCCTTCCATGCAGGCAAAAATGTTCGCTGTTTGGCCTGGTTCCTTTGGAAATTGTATAGATAGACCCGGTCCCCCACAGTATATTCCTTCCTGGTGGTCTGCAGGTCGTAGTGGGTTTTCATGCTATCAGCTGATCTTTCTAGATTCGGCTGAGCATAGGCAAAAGCATGCTGAAAGTGTTTCCTTAAATTCTACACATACTCATGAGTTGTGGAGGCATTTATCAGTGTCTGCTCTTGGGTCCTGTAGAGCAGATGCTGGGGAAGCACCATCTTGCGTCCGGTCATCAACTCAAATGGTGACATTTTAGTTGCAGATGAAGGGGTGGATCTGATGGCCATTAGGACGAGAGGTAATTGGATATCCCAACTTGGCCCAGAATCTGCCACAAACTTTTTTTAATATGCTCACAATTGTCCGGTTGTAGCGTTCTACTGCCCCCGAAGAAGCTGGCCGGTAAGCAATATGTAACTTCCTTTTGACCCCCAGTATCTCCCACATCTTGGTCATTACCTCGCTGGTGAAATGACTACCTCTGTCTGACTCAATCCTTTGAGGTAGACCAAAACGGGAAAAGATGTGGTTAATCATCAGGGCAGCTGCTGTTTCTGCCTTGCAGTTTGGGGCCGGGAGACATTCCACCCACTTGGTAAACAAGCATGTAACGGTCAACATGTACTTGTTTCCTCTAGACGAGCAATTTACAGGGCCTACAAAGTCGATTTGCAAATCTGACCATGGCAGTGTCATCCCCCCCTTTTGGAGAGGCGCACGGTGTGTGAGGGATGATGGCTGAAATTGTGCACACACAAGACACCCCTTCAAGTATTGGTCGAGGTCCTGCCCCATGTGTGGCCAGTATGCAACCTCTCTTAAGATTTCGAGTGTTGTGTGAAACCCCCTATGACCGGCGGTGGCCGAATCATGGGCGTGACTTAACATCAGCTTCGGAATGAGGTAGGGACCACCCACTGATCATGGCCAGCTTGGGATTTCCTTACCAACAAACCGTCTTAGATTCGTAACCTTTTTGGACATTTCATCAATACTCTTAGGTCCTCTTTCCCAATGTAATCGGTATCCGTCAGGGGAAAGTTCTCAGGGTCCTCAATGTGTTGGTAAAACTTACCAATTATTGGATCCCCCTTCTGAGCTGTAATCAAATCAGCATCAGGGGTCTCCTTACTCCATTGTGCAGTTGAAAGATCATTGTGAGCAGTTGTCTGGGACCTAGTGATGGCAGTGACCTGGATTTCCCCCAAAAGGGACTCTATTTCTATTAGATCCCTTGGATGGCCCCGGTTTTGGCCAGCTGATCAGCTAAGTCATTTCCAGTTTTGTCTGGTCCCTCTACTTTGGAATGACCCTTGATCTTTTTCCAGTAGATGGTCATCCCATTCGATGTGACCAGATCATCAACATTTTGGATTAACTTCCCATGTTTCAGGGGTTTGTTATTAGCACATAACATGCCTCTGGTTTTCCAATTAACCAGGTGCTCCACGAACCCGTTCCGTACATAATCCGAATCTGTGATTATGACCAGTTCGTGGAGTTGATGTTGGACAGCAGTGAGGATGGCCTGATGCACAGCCATCAACTCTGCCACCTGACTACTTCGGGGACCAATTTTGTACCCAGCGGAGGGTTCAGGAACCTCCTTCACCCATGCATTCCCTACGCCGGCCACCAGTTCTTTCTCCCCGTTGTTGTCAACATGGTAAGAGCATCCATCCACATAGACAGTGGGCATTCCCTCACACTTGTCTTCTTCAAAGACTTTGTGGGGGGAATTAAGGTATGCCTCCATGTTGTCCTTGATTTTTAGACTTTCGTCCTCAAGACAGTTTTCTCTGGCACAATCATGCAAGTCAGCCAGACCTTGCGCGAGGGGACTCTTCTTGTTTTGGCCATATCCGACCTCCACAGGAAAGCCTTGCATTGACAGAATCCAGGAAATAATTCGGGAATTACTCACATTTCCGGCCCGGATTCTGTCACTCTGGATATATTGCAGAGGCTGGTGTGGAGTCTCCACTATGATGTGTTCCCCCTGGATAAACGGGCGGTAATTCTTCAATGCCCACACCGTTGCCAGGAGTGCCTTCTCACAATCGTTGAATTTTTCCTCCACAGAGGATAAAGTTTTGCTTGCATAGGAGATTACTTTATTGACCTTGTCCTGATTTTGGTATAATACTGCCGTCAAGCATGTATTAGAGAACCATGTCTCCAGGAAGAACTCCTTGTTTCTGACAGGGTAAGCTAGGCAAGGCGCTTGTGAGAGGCTTCTTTTGAGTTGTCTTACTGCCTCGGATTGTTCTGGACCCCATTCCCACTTGACCCCCCCTTCAAGAGATGAATCAGGGGTCTAGTGATCTCTGCGTAGCCTTCAATGAACTTTCTGCTGTAAGTAGTCAGTCCAAGGAGGCTCCTTAGTCCCTGCAGAGTTGTAGGATCCTTCAGTTTCTTGAGTGCTTCCACTTTCTTTTCCTGGGGACAGAGACCCTGAGGAGTAATCTCATGCCCCAAGAAATTAACACGGGTTCTACACCACTGTGCCTTCTGAAAGGAAAGTTTTGCTCCGGCGGCCCTCAACTGTGTCAGAACATAACAGATCTCCGCTATGTGTTCCTCCACAGATGAACTTTTGATGAGGACATCATTGACATAAGCCAGGTCACCCCTCGTACCCAGGTCGAGCATGGCCTTATGTAGGAAAATGTTGAATTAATTGCCGGAGTTGAGGTATCCGAAGGGAGTCCGGGTCCATGTGTACTGCTGGCCCCCAAAGGTAAAAGCCAGTTTGTATTGGTCCTCCCTACTGACAGGCACGGTCCAGTATCCATTGGTCAGGTCTATTGCTGTGAATACCTGTGACCCCTGAATCTGGGCCAGCCCTTGGTCAATGTAGGGCAGAGGCCATCGGGAAGTATGGACCCGTTTGTTGAGCTCCCTAAGGTCGGCGCAGAGCCTACACTGGCCGTTTGGCTTCAATATTCCCAGCACCAGATTATTGAATGTGCTGTGTACTGGACGGATTATTCCCCGGGACTCAAGGTTCTTAATTATTTCAGTAAGGGAATCCATGGATGCGAGAGGAAAGCGATATTGCTTCACAAACACTGGAGTCATGCCAGGGTCCGTGGGAATTGTTGTTGTGTGGATGTCGGTGCGACCACAGTCGTATGAGTCTACCGCAAAGAGATCTTGGAAATCCAAGAAAACTTGTTTCAACTTTTGCTTCTGTTCCAGAGTCACACAGGCATCCGCTAGGTTGACTCTCTTCCACCATCTGCCTGAAGCCTGGAAATACTTCTGGTTTGGCTATCTCAGCGGCCTCCTCCAGCTGGGTGGAGAAGTCCCTGGTCAGAGTGCTGATTTGGACTGGAGGCTTCAGGTGGGAAAGGCAGCCCTCATGGACCTGAAAAATCACCTCATCCCTCCTGAAGTCAAAAGTCACATCTGCCTTACCATAAGGGCAAGAAGTGTACACCAGGAAGTTCCCCCCCATGCCGGGTGAAAATCCTGTCTGGTGTTGTGTTGTCATCACTGTCAAAACAGTCCTTGGGGATTGGTCCTAACAGTTCATTTCCTAGATCAATGGAAAAATGTCGGTCATCAACCGCCATTCCAATAATGGTGCCTGCGGCTAGAGTAATACTCTTTAAGTCGCTGTTATCCACCTCTATTGGAATGGTGTCATGTTCTATGTTGACTAATCGAGTTGGGTTTACCCCCAACCCTTGCTGTTGGAGAGAAGCATTTAGATGTATGTAAGCATCAGGGTTTTTCAATTTTTGTCCTCTTAACTTTCACTTCCAGGGAGAATTGTCGGGTCCTTTCTGGGATGGTGACTTCCTCTTTAATCTGAATTTCAACTGCATAAGGTAGCAATTGAGCTAACCTAAATGCTTTTTTCTGGATCATCAAAGCCCATGGGATTATCCGCTAATCGGGACCAAGCTTTGAAGTTTATTAGGTCCAAATTAATGGCGAAGCGATTGAGAATGTCACTGCCTAAGTAAAAGGCGGCAGTGACGTCTCGCACGACCCAACAATTATGGACTATGCTCTTGTTGCCAATGGAGATTTTGAGCATACACCTGCTTGGCAGGAGATGTTTGGAATTGGGTGTTTCCAGATCCATTTCCCATTTGTCTATCCGTTTGAATGTGGGAATGGCTGGATCTTTTGGGAGTTGGCGGAACATGGCTTCGCTGATGAAGCTCTTACCGTTGTTCACACACACTCGAGCGAGAACAGAGTCCTTCCCATCATTTAACTGAACAGGGATGAACAACTGATCTCCAAATTGCTGAATATCAGCCAGGCTCTGAGCTGATTTCACATCTTTCTGGACTATAGGAGTGGGAGTGTGTGATTGTGGATTGATAAAGAATTTCAGAGTGTTTCCTTCCAGTGTGGAATACCACCTTAAACTGGAAGGAAGGTTGATTTTCATAAATAGAGAGGACCCTCCACCACCAGTCTGTTGTCCTACTGCTATTACTGTCACGTCTGGAATTCGGTTGTTCTGGAAGTGAAATTCTACTTGGTCAGATTTTTGTTCAACCATGTGGCAGGTGCCATTTAAACGAAGATGGTTGACACTCTGTTTTAATTTTATTGGTCGGCTAGTCTGGGTCCAGAGGACTTTGTTTACGCAATCTATTAGGGGTGACAACCTTCCCAGGAGGTCATTCCCTAGTAAACAAGGGGTGCCCTCTGGAGTCACTACTATGACTGGGTGTTACACCTTGTGTCGCCCAATTTTGATGTCCAAACCTGCAGTCCCCTCGACAGGAATTTCCTTCCCGTCAAAGTTCTGCAGTTGTCCAGGAAGAGAGGTGAGAGGAATACTGTAATTCTCCCCCCTTCCTGCATTTAGTTCATCAAAGGCCCTTTTGGACAGAAGGGTAGCTTGGGATCCAGTGTCCACCAGTGTCGAAATTGTACCCTGCCCCTGTACTTGTACCGGGGCATAATATCTTCCCTCCTTCTCCTCAAGGGGGCAGAGATAATGCACATTTTTGGACAACTGGTGGGCTAACTTTCTGGTTTTGGACATTGCTAGCGAAGAGATTTGGGCAGAATTCTGTGAAGAGCCTGGGGAATCTGAAAGAAAAAGTTGGCAACTGGAAATGGGTTCATCAGGATGGGTTTGACCCATGGGATTTTGGTATTGTCGGTTCTGGGATGAGATGATGGGCGGCGGTAGCTCAGTCTCCACATCTCCCCAGTCTGAATTGGCATCCCTTGGGACCCATTTTTCCTTGGGAGGAGTTCCCCCATCTCTGAAGGAGAAGATCCTTTTCCCAGGTTCTTCTGAGGATCCCTCTCCCACAAATTGGAAGACCTGTACCTCCTCCACAAAGTGGGTCTGTTTGGGTACTTTGTTTCTCCTACCCCCCCTCTGCTCCTTGGGAGGCAGGCTTTCAGGGGCAGGAGATTTTGTTTCCGGTTCCTGGTTTTCCAGGGGCTGTTTACAAGTTGGGAAGGAAGCTTCCTCCAAGGCTTTACACCCCCCTTCCCCTTGTGCCTCCTCCCTGGGAACTGGTGGGTTATTGGGGTGCTGCCCCCGTCATTGTTCTGGGGCATTCTGCGGTGGCATGCTCATCTGAGGGTTCTGTTGAGCCCTCAACATGTGACCCAGATACCGTGCCATATTTTGGACTTGGCGCTCAAGTTGTGAAACCCACTCAGGCTGATATGGGGCTCTATTTTCTCCCCTGGGCTGATCCCGGGAAGGGTAGCTATCCCTTCTCTGGTAATACCCCGGATTGGGAAGATTTGGGTACCCCTCCACCCTTGGCCTCCCCTCTCCCCGATTAGTTTGTCTGGGCTCAGGGAATTGGGGAAAGAAGGATGGATGATTTTGGGGCTGGAAATTGGGCGGATACCTGGGGAAAAAGTTCTGCCCAGGATTTGGAGAATTTCTGCCCTCCTGGGGGAAGTTAGGAGGGAAGTTCCCCGGGTCAGGTGCTTGGCTGGATCCCCCCCCCTTGGGCTGGAGGAGTCCACACATAACCCAGGATTGGTCGGTTTCCCTTGTAGCGGGGACTTACATAGTCAGGGGAGCGGGGGACCCCATTTGTGGGACTACCTCCTCGACTCCGTGTCTGTGACTGGCCCGAGGGCCTTCTGGGCTGTGAATTATTTGGTGCAGGCAGGTTTTTAGGCCCCCCCATCTCCAAATCTAAAACGGGGGCAACCTTTACCTCCGCCACCTTGGCAGCAGCAGGGGTTCTGTTGGTTATGGGGTTTTTCTGCGCATTATTTTTATTTTCGATGGGCTTCTGCACCTCATAGATCCGGGTAGCCTGTTCAATGACCCAGTCTAAAGATCTTTTCTCATGAAAATCTCTCACGAGCTGGGTCATTATGTATTTGGGTAAGGCATGGAAAACGTATTGATAAATTCTCTGCTATCCGTGCATACCTCAAGGATAGGCTACACCCTAGAACCTCGACCAGACCCACAAGAACAGCAAATGCTAACTGCCTACAAGTCCCGCGATTTAAACTCGCGACTATAGGAGGACAGAGCTTCCCAGTCAAGGCAGCGCAGCTGTGGAACTCACTACCCCTTGGCATCAGAGAACCCCAGCCCTTTGCGAAATTCAGGCAGAACTTGATCAATTGGCTGAGAGTAAATGACGCCTAACTAACTTCCAGGTCCTGACTGTTTCCATTGGTAAACTAACTGAAGCTCCACTGGCACCCCTATTCCAGACTATCTAAATCAACTTCCTTTTGCACTGGAATGTCACTGGAATGATACCTGTATATTACTACTTTATATATTATTGTATACTATATATTGTATGTATATTACTACTGTATATATTATTGTATACTCCCGATAGTATATCCACACCTGTAAAACTGTGTTGGCTCTGGACCTAGTTCCGGCCGTGTATATATATGCCTACTATATACTGGACATTGTATGATACCCTTGTACTCTTACTACTTATTATGTACTTGTAACTAAGCTGAGCATATTCTTGTCCTGTGCGCCCTGATGCCCCAGGGTATGGCGCGCCCTATAAATAGTAAACTAAACTAAACCCTTCTGGTGGTCTGCGCAAAAGCACGCTTTAATTCTTGCACAAACTCTTGTGGGGCCTGATCCTCCCCACATTGCAAATTGTAGGCTGCCTTGCGAGCCTCTTGAGGATTTCTGTGCACAGAAAAATGTTTCAAGATGGCCGCCCTGTATGTGGACCACCTTGAATGGTTTTGATCCTCCTGCCCTGCAAAGAAACTGGAGTATTCTGGTGAGAAGGTCCATTTGACGTACTGGATGCAGCTACTGCTGTCCTTCAAATGGAAAGTCTCCATCGTTTGCTCAGAGAGCTCCAAGTGTTCCCAAACAGAATACTTGGCGTTCTTATGATAAGGTGTGATGACACTCCTTATTGCCTTTATTTGTTTCAATGGGTCCTTAAGCAAGGCCCTTTTTGCCTTATTGGCCTTTTTGGTTCGGGTAACCCTGGTCCATTCATCCTCTGACTCAGAAGCACTGCTCCCAGAGGTGCCCGTCTGATCTTCCAGGTTTTCCCAGCTTCTGCGAGCCTGGGAATGGCTGGCAGAATGAAGGGATCTGGTCTCCTGTGTCCTGTAATGCTCCGAGGAGTCTTCAGATCCCTCCTTGCTGCCAGGATTTGATGGGTACCTCCCCCCACTAACCTAACTGGGCAGAGGTTTTCTGGATGCCCTTAATGGGCCTACTCTCCTGGGGTTCCCCACTAAATTGCACTGTGCTTGGGTGCCCATACCCGGATGCCCGCCCATCCATTCCTGGGAGGTACTGGCCTATGTGCCCCATACTTCTAGCTGGATAGAAATCTGCCAACCCTGTAGCCCTGGGCTCATGTGCGCGAGGGGACATGGGGGTGGCAGAGTCCAGGGACTGGGAGAGATGAAGGCCTCTGGTACTAGGGCTCCTGAGGTTATGCTCAGGAGTTTCTCTTTCCCAGCGAACCTCATCTCTATCCGCCCCTGCTTCCTGTTGCAATGCAAGAGCCTGCGCTTTCAGTTCCTCAGTTAAGGCCTTACTAGACTATCAGTCTCTCCTGCATCGCTACCTGTTGCTGGAGCCTATCATTGTGCTGGCAGAGAGCCTCATTCTCTCTCTGTGCCTCCTGATTGGTCCCGGAGTACTGGGCCAGTCTTTGCTGCAGGAGGGTTACCTCCTGAGCTGTGTCCCTATTGGCCTGCTCCTTTCTTGCCAGAGCATCCTCCACCCTCCTGGTGTGCTCTAACACGTTCTGGTGTTCTTTTTGGAGGTCACCCAGTCCCTGGAGGGCCAGGTGATTTTCTTCCATTTTCCTTTTTAAGTGGCAGACTTCCTGGCCTAAGGTATCCCTTTCCTGACTAAGAGCCTGCATCTGTGCCGCCAGGTTGTCCATTTGCCTTTGGAAGGCACCAGCTTTCTGGCGCTCCTGGTCAAACTCTGCCTAGGTATCCATGTCTTTCAAAATCAGTTTATTGCTCTCTGCCTTCTCCCTATCTAGGTGGCTTTGCAGGGTGACTACCTGCTCAGCACATGCCCTATTGAAGTCTAACTGTTGCTCCAGCTTTTTCTGGCTCTGCAGTAGGGAGTCCAAACCTTCTTGGTACTCCTTCTGCAAGGCCAGAAATCTGGTATCCTGGTCCGCCTTTTCCTGTTGCAGCACATCCATATCCTCCTTTATTTTAGTGATGTACTGTCTGCTGTCCTTTTCTGACTCCTGGCACCTGAGCAGCCTCTGCTCAGAAGAGTCCAGATCAGATTGGGCCTTCTCTAACGCCATCTGTTGCCTATTTGCCAGATCTTGGCCTTCAGCACATTTATTCTGTATGGCTCCCATATATAGGTACAAATATGTCACTATCCTGGCAATCTTATTATGTTCATCTTTGGCTTTAGGGGCCATATATAGTTGACTCAGGGCCACATGTAGGGGACCCTGATCTCTCCATATATCTGACCCGGTTTCAGTGACCTTTTGCGCGATTGCCTGCAACCAGACCGTTTGGTCCTGATGAGTCCACTCACCTCTCACAAATAGCTTATGTAAGAAGTGCTCTCTGGCTATTTTGATGTCTACCAGTGTCATCATTCTGGAATTCGATTTCCTTCCTGATTTACAGAAGTTTGTATTTTATTTTTGCAAAACAGACCGTTTCCTTAGGGCGTCCCTTTGAGGAGTGCTTTACAGCGTACCACAGCGTACCACAGCGTGGTGATCCGACCGGATGTATGTATCCCATCAGTTAGCACACTGTATTAAGCTGCACAAGTGCTAAATCTAACCCAGAAGATCCCGGCTCCGAGCCCCCACTTTGTTAAGCGGCTTCACTTCAACACTACAGCTAAGTCAATGCCTAGTCTGGGATGCTGAGGGAAACCCTTATTGATATATTTTTAGGTCCAGTTCATGTACTCTGGATGACAACCCTTATATAAAACCCCTCTCTTAGAATCCACCTGACCCCACTGAGCCAAGAAGTAGGTTTGTTTTGCAAATTAAAAGGTTTATTTGAAAATGTAAACAATATATATATATATATATATATATCACATCACACTTCTATAAATAAATTGATAATGGATATTACACTTGTGAATATGAGCAGTAATCAGCAAGAGGTAACTTATGAATAGGAACAGAAGAATAAGGTGGGAAAGAATGCTTTATATGGTTCAAGGAAACGCAATGATGAATGAAATGCACTACAGAAAATAACTTGATATGGCTTCAACAAAAGACAATGTAATCACTTTTCCTTGACAATTCACCCCCCCCTATGCAATGTAAGAAATAGAAGGAGAGCACACAGTCTTCAAGAATCCCAACAAAATGCAATACGAAATGCAGTTCCCCCCCAGCAAGCTTAGAGGAAAACAGGCAGAGGTTTGAAACACAGGCCCAAAATGTTTTGAATGTGATGACAATGAAGTGAGAAATGTGCTAAAAATGCTTTTAATTCCCTCTAGAGGTTCAGGGTGGGTGATATCTAGCTTATCTTAGTTCAGGCTCACTATGCTCTATGTGTAACCAGCAGGTTAAAACGAATTTTAGCAAAGGAAAGCAAGAAGCTGCTGATTTTTACATGTGGTTGAAATTGTGCAAAATGTCAAATCGTGGCAAATTTACTTGCGCGCGCCGAGCGTAATTACGGAGGCACTATAAGTAGTAGGAAGTCGGTTCTAGGTTCGTTGGAAAGCCTAGAATCTTAAGATGAAAGTTAAATCTCGTTCCTAGCACAAACGGTTCCGGAGATACGGACGATTGTGTGAAAGTAGTTTTTCGGATTTGAAATTTTAAAGCTCAGAATGACAGATGACAGCTCTCAGTTTTAAAGATGACAGAATGACACGATTCTAGGAGGCAGTTCTAATAGGCTAAAATAGTTTGGATTAGATTATTTTAAACTAAGAGATTGGTTTTGGCACAGTGAGTACTCACACTATATTTTTGAAATAAGCCGTCAAGGTCTGGTCAGGTTGGACGGGACTTCCGGCGGGTGGTTCTGAAGTCCCGGCTATCTGGGTCAGCTCTGCTCTCTGGGTCTGTCAAGCACTGGTTCTGCTCACAGCACTGCACAGTTCTGGTCTCTCTGGATCTCTGGTCTCTCTGAATCTCTGGTCTCTCTGAATCTCTGGTCTCTCTGAATCTCTGGTCTCTCTGAATCTCTGGTCTCTCTGAATCTCTGGTCTCTCTGAATCTCTGGTCTCTCTGAATCTCTGGTCTCTCTGAATCTCTGGTCTCTCTGAATCTCTGGTCTCTCTGAATCTCTGGTCTCTCTGAATCTCTGGTCTCTCTGAATCTCTGGTCTCTCTGAATCTCTGGTGGTTGATGGATTTGAAGTCTGGAGTCTCCCGGCAAAGCGTCCCGCAAGAAAGTGGAAAGTGAATCCCCTATCTGGGTTTCAGTGGTCCTTTTTATGTGTTTTGAAAATGGGTGTGTGCATGGGCCTTGCTAAGCCTGCCCCTCTCACTTATCATTGGCCAAGCTTTCCTCTCTCCCTTGATTGGGGGAAGGAAATGTGAGTCAGAGTGATGCTGTAGGTTTCATGGTCAGAGGAACCTCCCCTTGTCAGATTGCACACAAATCTATTTCTGACCCAAACACATATTTATCTATGTACCATTTTTCTAAGATTATAGGTCCAGTTAACATATTTTCTGTAGCACCAAACCATCCGATCCCTGTCTTTGTACGATGTCGTGTCCACTGATGACAGAATTCTCCCCTTTTCATCCAGATAACGACCTCTAAACCTTTCCAGATTTTACACAAATGTGCACCAGGGATATGGGTTACAGATGATAAAGTGTCAGATTTTTAACATGCATACATTTGGAGTAAGAACCTTTTTTATGCTACTATCCCCAGGAACATACCACAGGGTCCTAACAATTCTTAAAATGTGCACAGAAAAATCCCAAGGATAATGATATTATTTATATAATTTTGACCAGTCCGCACTATGAATTATCTATCTTTTTAAAATTATGCCCTGGTCAAAAAGGGGTGTGGCTTCCCACATCACATGGTGGAATAACTGGTTTATCCACTTCCCCAAGCTCAGCCGGCTCTCACAGGCACTGCCCCTCCCAGTTTCTCCCAAGAGGAAGCCACTTTACGCCCCCCCCCCCCAATAGAACATTTGCCTGAGCCCAGGACATTGCATTGTTGTGTGTCTCTGCCCAAAGTTCTGTAGGTGCCCCTCCCGTTATCTAATCAGAGAGGTGTCATCTCCTTTTGGTGGGGAAGCAGGATGCAGCTAGGCCTGGGAAGAGTGGCTGAGCAGGTTTCTCCTGTCGGGGGTAGTTGTCAGGCAGAATTCAGCTAAATGTCACTTTAGTTCCCAGTTTAAATCAAACTTACAATTTTTACATATACATTAAATAATTACTTCCTTCAAGTCATTTCAGAATATAGTTTTACATTGTATCCACCTCTTAGCAAGTCTTTCCTTGGGCTGGTTTGGGTTCCTCTGTTCAGTTTTACACAAAAGTCTGGTGGTTTTAAAACGCCGGCTTTCTGATAGTGGTGAGTACCGGTATTGCATCCATTTTTGGGATCTGTCTTGAATTACTGCATTTCAATAGAGTGGTCTTTTGCTTGATAGTGTAGGACCCTTGCTTAACATTGTTTTGATGGCATCCTTACAGTAGAAGTGGTGATGTGGAACCCCCCACAAGAAGGTTGTATCTTTGGAGTGGTCTTGTGCCAACTGCGCAGTTCTCCTGGATTCTGGCGTGAATGTGGACGGCGACAGCTCATCCCCACATCCACCCAGTCTATTGATTTAGTTTGTTCTGGGATACAATAATGGGCGGCGACAGCTCATCCCCACATCTACCCAGTCTAAGGATTCAACATGGGTCAAAACCCTTGACAACTGGCATGAAGATAGTTGGTATGGGCACCCCGGACTTCCATGGACACATATGTGGAGAATGTGACCTAGTGGGCATGTGTCACAAATGGAGCTCCATATACGAGGTTGTCACTTTTCGACCACCAGCGAAGGGAGTCGTGGAACAGCCATGTCCGGGTCAACTTGTCATCCCAATGGCCAGAAATGTGTTGCCAGTGGGCTAACGCCTGAGCAGGTCTCATGCGCAACCGGCAGTGCTGAGTGGGGGGGGGGGGAATACAAGAGGATATGATCCCAAGGAGGGACTTCAGAGTCTTCACTGATGAGACCTGCTGTAGGGACAGTGAATGCGTCTTGGAGAGGATGCACTTGACCCTGTCTGCAAACAGAGTAGCAGTACAAGAGACTGTGTTCAACTGCACTCCTAGAAAAAGCATCTGTTGAGCAGGCATCACAAAGGACTTACTGAAGTTGGAGAATCCCAACGAGAAGAGGCAGGTCATCGTGGCTTTTGTGTGTTTGTGAGCCAGCGGGTGACAAAGGGCTCCGACTAATCAGTCGTTGAGGTATGGGTTGATATGTACACCTAAATTCTGGAGTTGTGCCGCCACTGGGGCCAGGCATTGGTGAATACTCTTGGGGCACACTTAAGGCCGAAAGGTAGAGCCTTGAACTAGTAGTGAAGTCCTGCCACAGTAAATCTGAGAAATGTTCTGTGGTGGCAATGGCTGGAGATGTCGAAATACGTATCCTCCAAGTCTAGGGATGACAAGAAATCCGCTCGTTTCGGCTGACTGAGAATGTTCTATAGTGTGACCATTCAAAAGGTCTGAGACGAAATTAACTTGTTCAGAAAACAGAGGTCCAGTATGGGTTTTCATCTGTCAGACTTTCTTGACAAGGAAATAGTGGAAGAAAATGCCCTGACAACACTGGGCATGTGGGACACATTCTGTCGCTCCTTTTGAAAGGAGAGATGAACTTCGGGTTGTAGCTTAGGATGTTTTCACCCCCCATCTTTGTAGGTGGTGGAGTGGTGGGCGATCTGCTTATAAACTTCAGGGTTTGGCTGTGCTGCAGCAGAGAAAGCACTTAATTGGTGGTAATCCGTCTCGATTTATGGTGGAAACAGGAAAGGAGCCTTCCCACTGGGGTGCAAAAGTGGAAGAGGCGGGTCTGTGTCATAGTCAGGCTTGCTTGCTTGCTGGGTTGGCTTCTCGCTTGCGAGGACCCTATCTGTCATTGATCGCCCCGATACGACTGGGACCTGAAGTTGTCCCTAGGAGCATAGGTATTAATCTATAGGCTTGGAACTGACAGGCCAATCTATAATCACTGACCAATCTGTGAAGCAGGACTTGGGCAGAAAGGACTGGAATGGCCATCAACATTGCCAGATGCACAAGGACGGAGCTGTGCCAGTGTACATTTTGATGGCCTGAAGTGCATCATCCACCTTCTTCCCAAAGAAGTCCTCACCATCGAAGGGCATGTGTACGACCTTGGCCTGGATGTTCAGTCAGAGGTTTGTGGCTTATGTCAACCGCCACCAAGATGGCAAGGCCGGACGCTGCCTCACACTCATGTAGGTACGCAAAGGCTTCCTCCTCCTTATCGACAGGCAAAGAAATCAGGGATAAGGCCCATCATGTTTCCAGCAGAGAGGCAATCTCGTTCTGTAGCAGCAGTCCGGAAAAGAGTGTGGCTGGATGGGAGGAGGCAATCTGGTGGACGCTTTAGAAAAGGGAGGCAGTACTCAAGACAGACTACCTGTCATTCCCGGTCATCCGTAGTAATGCTTCAACATTCTAAAATGACAGATGGCCCCCCTACCGGAGTGGAATGGATAAAGCTTACAAATTGGTTTTGCGGCTAGTGCCACACTCGAGGGGACAGAAACAGGAGTGAACTGGGTTGTTTTCCCGCCTCTTCGTCTTGATGGGCTCAAAAACCTTCCCTCACCTGATCAGGCAGCTGTCTACTTGCCTGATTGTCTGGCATAGCTATAGTAGCGAAAAGGCTTTCCCTTCAATTCCGATTTGGAATAGGTGGGCTGATGCACAGCTGCTCCCAAGAATTTTACAGCAGCATTAGATGCCTGTAGATTTTTCCAGGCTGAACTGATGGCCAAAAAAGGGCAGGTCAAGCAGTAGACTGCATGTTTTGCACACATCCCGACTTCCTCAGCCATGCAAACCTACTCCTAGGATCATTTATGGAAACGTGAAAAGGGAGGACAGGCTCTACCTGTATTCCTCTGTCCAGATTGTCAGTCAGGTTTATAACTGATCCAGAGGCCCCCAGCCCAAAGCATCGGTAACTATGGCCATAATTGTCCCATAGGCAACATTAGGATGGGCCTGGGGGTCAGGATGTTCAGACTCCACCTCTGGGGAGGTGTCCAGCCCACTAGCATCCTTAAGAATTGATGCTAAATTTCCAACTGGTCTTCATTTTGAAATTCTTCAGGTATAGAAGTGGTTCCAACAGCTCGCATTCAAACTCATTCGGATCACATTCGTTGTCGTACATGTTTTGAAATGAGCCCATGAAATCTTACCTGGACTTCGGGGTGTTAGGCAGAAACCTGTGCAGTTCCCTTAGGGACCACTGCAAAAGATTTAAGACTACAGGTGTTGGCAGTAAACCCACGTGGTAGCAGTCTGTACCACCCAGATTTACCTGGTAGCTGTGGCTGAGCAGTCAGACTTCCCTCAAGAAGAGTTAGGCAGTATGCACAGAATACACGATAGGCACTCAGATACAATAATACAAGCAAACACTGACCAGAGCTTTGGTATCAAAGTATATAATTATTTATTTAAAGACACACAGATGAAGGGAGTAGTTTCTTACCTGTAACTCCATTTCTCCAGCATTGGTATCTTTCATGGATTCACATGCTTAGAATATTCCCCGTCGTCAGACTGGGAACCCTCGGTACACATATATATAGTCATTTCCAATAGGAAAAAACTTCTGCCCTATCCCCGTCTGCGTCCTCTACGGGGCCGCCCACGTACGCCCCGTTGGACGTGATGGTATATAAGCCCCGCCCCCGCGGGTCCCTTCAGATTTCGACCCCTCCAAGATAACGGGGGAAAACTTGCTTACATACCAATCTTCCACATTGCAGTCTGGGGAGGCCGGAGGGCGCATGTGAATCCATGAAAGATACCAATGCTGGAGAAATGGAGTTACAGGTAAGAAACTACTCCCTTCTCCAGCATTGGATCTTTCATGGATTCACATGCTTAGAATAGATTGTAAAGCAGTAACATCAAGAAGGAGGTGAGAGTGCAATGTAACTTACATTCGTAGAGACACCCCCAAACACTACCGTTTACACCATGTATGTAAGCAACAACTTATTATACTGATACGAAACGGATTTCCGCCATACAATGCTATGTCATATGACTCAGTATGCACCCCTTGCGCATATATCTACCCGACCACTTATGTTTAGGTCAATAAACTATGTACATTCATGTATACACTCTGAAAAAACAGCTGAGGCCAAATAATAGGCAGCATTATTCTTGAAACTTTGGCTTACCTCATTGAAAAAGGTGGCGAAGCACTGCCCTTCCCATTTGTACCTCATCCGCGTGCTGCTTTTCCAGGCAGTAGTGGCGCGTAAACGTGTGCGGAACAGACCATGCCGCCGCCTGGCAGATGTCCGTCAGCGGAATTCCTGCCCATAGAGCCACGGAGGAAGATGTCGATCTCGTGGAATGGGCTCTGGGACGATGTAGTAGAGGTCTCCCGGCCTTGGAATGACACAGGGTAATCGCCGAGGAGACCCAGCGAGCCAGACCTTGTTTGGAGATAGCCTTACCCCTAGCCGAGGGGCCGTAGGCGACGAATAGCTGTCTGGTGGCTCTGATATCTTGCGTTTTTTGCAGGTAAAATTTTAGCGCCCTTTTGACGTCCAGAGTGTGAAGAGCCTTCTCCGCCGTCGACGAAGGAGATGCAAAGAAAGTAGGGAGTACCAGGGTCGAGTGCTTATGATAGACCGACGGTACTTTTGGGATGAATGAAGGGTTAGTTGATAAAATAACTTTGTCCTTAAAGAACCTCAGATATGGAGGGTCTATGACCAGTGCCTGTAGTTCCGACATTCTTCTAGCCGAAGTGATGGCAACTAGGAACGCGAGTTTCCAAGATAGAAATTGTAGAGATGAAGAGGACATTGGCTCAAAGGGAGGCTTCATTAAGGCAGCTAGAACCGTGTTCAGACTCCACGACGGTGGGAACCGTTTTTCCGGAGGGAAGGTTCTAAACAGACCCTTCATGAAATGCTTCACTAGTCTGTCACTGAATAGTGGAGGGGACTGTCTTCTTCTTGTAAATCTCGAAACAGCCGCCAGGTGTACTTTGATTGACGATGATGACAGTCCGCTCTCCGCAAGATGAAGAAGATACGGGAGGATTTGCTCCGGAGTTACTTCCAAAGGTTGTATATTTTGTTGTGTTTGACACCATATACAGAACCTTTTCCATTTGCTTACATATGATTTGTTAGTGGACGGGGCCCTGGCCGCCTGCAGAATCCTTCGGCAATCAGTCGAGACTTTTAGGTTCCCGAACTCCGAGAAGTCAGGAGCCATGCAGTTAAGTTCAGGCTGTCCGGATTGTGGTGCCACACGGTCCCCTCGTCCCTGGACAGGAGGTTCGGCACTTTCCTGAATGGTATCGGCTGATCCAGCGACAGATGAAGGAGGTCTGAGAACCATGGTTGCCTTGGCCAGCGCGGGGCCACTAGGATGACCCGGCAATTGTACCTGTGGATCCCCTGGATCGTCCTCCGTATGAGGGGAAATGGAGGGAAGGCGTAGAGGAACTTGCCTGTCCACGGAAACGAGAACGCTTCCCCCAGGGAGCCTGTTTGGGGCCATCTGCTCGCGAACTGAACACATTTTCGGTTTCTTTCCGTGGCGAAGAGATCGATCGACGGGGTCCCCCATCTTTCGAAGATTTCCCCGAGTTGAGTGGAGTCCAGCTCCCACTCGTGTATTTGTGACATAGTCCTGCTCAGGGAATCCGCCTGTACGTTCTTCGCTCCCGGTAGGTGGTATGCCACTAGGGAGATGTGGTGTTTTAAAGCCCAATGCCAGATCTTTTGAGCTTCCTTCGAGAGGGTCCTGGATCTGGTGCCACCCTGTTTTATCAGGTAGAACATAGCTGTCGTATTGTCCGTGAGCACTCTTACTTTTGACCCCTTGATGTGTGGGAGGAAAGATTTCAGGGCCCATCTCACCGCCCTTAGCTCCAGGACGTTGATATGTAGGCGAGATTCGGTCGACGACCACCTGCCTTGGGTTTGGTGACGTGACATGTGTGCTCCCCAGCCCGACAGAGAGGCGTCTGTAATGATGGTGTTCTGAAATTCCGGCTCCTGCAGGGGGACCCCTCTGTCCAGGTTGCGCGCCACTTTCCACCATCGGAGGGCTTTGATAACTCGTTCGTCGTCGACTATTATCTTGTCCGACCAGCGGCCTGTGGCCTGCTTCCATCTGTCTGATAGGAACTCCTGTAGAGGTCTCATGAACAACCGGCAGTT
Organism: Ambystoma mexicanum; assembly: GCF_040938575.1. Taxonomy (NCBI): domain Eukaryota; kingdom Metazoa; phylum Chordata; class Amphibia; order Caudata; family Ambystomatidae; genus Ambystoma; species Ambystoma mexicanum. The sequence continues at coordinate 393,844,288 of NC_090928.1, read as the reverse complement.
CGCGACTAGGTGGATGCACGATGCCATGGAGCCGAGGAGAGCCGCATATTTTCTTACTGACAACCTGCTCTGTAAACGAAGTTGGCTTGTCAGGTGTTTGATCTTCAACAACCTTTCCAGGGATGGTTTCACTAGTCCCGTGTGGGTGTCGAATTGAGCACCTAGGAACTTCAAGCTCTTCGAGGGCTTTAGTGAAGACTTTTCGTAGTTCACTGCAAATCCCAGACGCTGTAGCAGTCGCAAGGTGGTCAATAGGCTGTCGTTGGTCGACGCTGGGGAGGATCCCCTCACGAGCCAGTCGTCGAGGTACGGGTAAACGTGATGCCCTTCCTTCCGCAGCCAGGCTGCTACGGGTGCTAGGCACTTTGTAAAGGTTCTTGGGGAGGACTTCAGGCCGAAAGGGAGCACAGTAAATTGGTAGTGTGTTTGGCCGACTAGGAACCTCAGGAACCTCCTGTGGTGAGTGCGCACCGGAATGTGAAAATACGCATCTTGGAGGTCCAGAGACGCCAGGAAATCGTTCTTTTGGACCGATCTGATTACTTCCTGTAGAGTAAGCATCTTGAACTTTTGACTCAGCAGGGTTTTGTTGAGGTCCCGTAGGTCGAGGATGGGGCGCCACTTCCCGTTTGGTTTCTTTACTACGAAGCAGCGTGAGTAAACCCCTAAGCCTCTCTGCGAAGCAGGGACTAACTCGATGGCGCCTTTTTTTAGCATGAGCGCAACCTCTCGACGCAAGACGCTTAGGTGTGGTTGAGACAGGCGTATCGGTGGACGTCTTGGAGGTCTGGATTTGAATCTTAGGGAATGTCCCAGTCTCACCGTGTCCAGAACCCACCGATCTGTCGTAATTGACTCCCATTCCTCGACGCAACTTGACACTCTCCCTCCTAGAACGTCATTGTTGATCTTTTTGTTTTCCCGTCGACGACGAGTAAGTGGGACGTCTCTTGGAGGCCTGGAAATTTCTGCGTCGGGTCGAGGACTGTGAGGCGCGCCTATAGCCTTGGGACGGATATGAAGACCTCCCGAATGCTCTATCCCTGGATCCCGCAAATCGTGCGTTTCCCGTAGCTCCTCTAAAGGGGCGAAAGGAACGAAAGGGCTTACCGCTTTGGAGAGAGCCCAGTGAGCGCGCCGTCTCAGAGTCCTCCTTCATTCCTTTCAAGGCCTCATCCACCTTTTCGCCAAACAGGTGGTCACCTTCGAAAGGCATGTCGACGACCTTATATTGCACCTCGGGTCTAAAGTTGGTGCACTTGAGCCAGGCCTGGCGTCGTAGAACCACTCCGTTGTTAATTTGTTTGAACCCCGAATCTGCCAGGTCCACCGCTATATTGATAGCATGGTTCGAGGCTTCTTCTCCTTCACGAACCAGGGACATAGCTGATTTTCTGTGTTCTTCTGGGAGGTGGTCCATAATGGGTGCCAGTCTGTGCCACATCTCCCTGTCATACCTGGCCATGATTGCCAGGGAGTTCGCTGCTTTCACTGTTGACGCTCCCACTGACAGGATCTTCTTACCGAAAGCGTCTTGGCGTCTAGCTTCGGAATCCGGAGGGGTAGAGCATTTATGCTGGGCCTTTGCCTTTCTCGTCGCCGCCGCCGATACCACCGAGTCAGGCGTGGGTTGCGCAGAGAGGCATTTTGGCGTCGAATCTGGAACTTTAAATTTTTTCTCTACGCGGCCCTTGACCGCAGGTTCCGAGAATGGATGCCGCATGGTTTGGACGCCCTCTTTCCATACGTGGTCCAGTATCGGTATCGAAAAAACGGAACGCCTATTCTTGCCCATGTGGTCACAGAGGAAGCAGTCCTTCTTTTCTTCTTGTTGGGTCAAACCGAACTCCTTGCAGGCCTTTTCCATCATGGAATGGAAGGCCCCTATGTCATCCGGTGGAGACGGGTGAATGGGACTTTTCGGAGGATCCACCTCCACATCCGAAACCCATGACGGGTCTCTCGACGGCGAGAGGGAGATACCAGAAGCTGACCCCTGTTCAGAGAGGGAGTCCGAGAGCTCACCTTCTTCCTGGACTGTTGGAGCAGTTGGGCCCACGACCGATCTAGTCGGGCGGTGTGAAGGTCCGGGCTCGTCGACGAGGGGAGTCGTCGGAACAGGTGGGAGCCTTTCGTCCAGGGACTTCAAGAGCGAGTGTAAGGAGGAAAGTACCTCCATGGAGAGAGTAGCCTGGGCGTTTGGAGGCTGGGTGAAAACTTGAGAGCAGGTTGCACCAGAAGGAAATCTGGGCCGTAGCCCCAGGTCTTCCGGGCTCACTATTCTGAAGCCGTCGTCTTCTTTGGAGGCGATCGAAACTGCCTGTTCTTGCAGCAGTGTGTCGGGTAGCCCCATGTCGAACACTTCTGGCCTCCAGGCCTGGAACTCCGTCGACGAGGGAATCGTCGTCGACGATGAGCCCGTTTGAAAGGCGGGGGACTGTGACGGAGTGGGCACTTGGATCGTCGCCGTCGTCGACGGAGGGCCTGCAGGTGGCTTAGGCGGTCCCGCCTTCGCAGAGCTCTCCCTGCGTTTATCCGCCTCCCTACTCGTAGCTGATCTTTTCTGATCGCTCGAGGAGGATTTTGGCCTGTCCTTATCTTACTTCGACGAAGAAGAAGAGGAAGATGATTTCTTCGTCGATTCTTTCGATGAGGCCTTAGAGGAATGACTTCGAGGCACGTCCTTCTCCGTATTTCGTGATTTTTTGGCCGGAGGTTCCGACGGATGTGAGCGTCGGGGGGCTTCTGATGTTTTCGCTGAGGCGATACTGCGCACCGATCCTACCTCCGACTGAGGGTACGCTCCAGCGCCGTCGTTCAGCCACGAGACCAGTCGCCGATTCCGGTCCTTCAGGGTTTTTTGGGAAAACCCCTTGCAAATATCACATTGGTCCGCCGAGTGGTGGGGGTGAAGGCAGTAGATGCAGTCAAGATGGCCATCCCCTTCATAAACCTTCTTTAGACCGCACGTGGCACACGGGCGGAAAAGAGGCTTACCCGACATTATTGCCAGCCCAACAAACAAAACTCGTAGGAGTTAGAAGTGGACCAAACAGACAAACTCGCAGGAGTTAGAAACAATTCGATAAGTATTTGAAGAAAATACACGAGGAGATCCCACTATCTTTGGAGACGGTTGAAATCTGAAGGGACCCGCGGGGGCGGGGCTTATATACCATCACGTCCAACGGGGCGTACGTGGGCGGCCCCGTAGAGGACGCAGATGGGGATAGGGCAGAAGTTTTTTCCTATTGGAAATGACTATATATATGTGTACCGAGGGTTCCTAGTCTGACGACGGGGAATATTCTAAGCATGTGAATCCATGAAAGATCCAATGCTGGAGAAACACTCCAGCACTCTTATTGTAAAATAATCTAAACACAGTTACTATTGCAATATATACACACCTTTTTCCTTATCAGATAAGTCACAGTAAAACACCACTTATTTTCATACAGAGGTGAGCGCTTAACTAGATTGCACTCCGATAAGTTTGTGAGAAAGGGAGGCAAAAGACAGAATATGAAAAGGTACACCACTCTAAGATTCAGGAACACTATTAGCAAGGCAGATGAGCAAAAAGTCACTGGTGAGCCAAAGTCCAAAGGCTGGGCCCACTCTTAGAGAGAGCAGATCACAAATGCGCCCAAGATCACAGTTACACTAGGCTTAGAAAGTCTTGCAGAGGGTTCAAAAGGAGTTTAGAGAGGCTTTAAGAAAGTTTAGCCAGGGTGTCCCAGGCTAACCCAGGTTCGAAAGCCGGGGGCTAAATCTACCCTGTACAGTCGGTAGCAAGGGAAGCCAGGCGGGACACGGTACCTTAAGTGGGAAGGATCCTCCAGCAGTGGCAGTTGTTCCTGGCAGTGGGTGCAAGTTGCGTCGTTGTCCAGGGGAAGAGAAGATCTCGACTTGGAGGAAAGATGAAGGTCGTTGCACTACCAGGGAAGAAACCAGCCGCAGAGTTTTCCGGTTAAAGGTAGTACCTTTGTTTCGCGGTCGTGGTAAAACGTGGTATCCCGGTTGCCGGGGTGCTTGGCACGGGCAAGGCGGCCACGAGGTACGTCGGGAAAGCGAAAAGACGGTGAAACTGGTTATCCCCACCAGTCAAAGGAAGAAGACTCTCCGGCGGGAGATCTCCTCTGTCGTTGGGAAAAGTGGTGAGGCAGTCCAGCAGGGCTCCACCGGTGGTGGTGTTGTGGCAGGTCGGCTCAGCTTCTCCCTCGTCGGATTCTTTAGGTCCTGTGGCGACTTCTGAAGTTCCAGTCCCCAAAGCCCTGCTTTTATGCACCAAACCCCCATTCACTCAGCCTAGCTGTCACTCAAACATGCTAAGTGGTGAGCCGGCCAGCTCACCACTTGGGCCAATCAGGATGGAGTGCGACTTGAGTTGCCTAGGCAACTCAGTCCAGGGTGCCTAAATTCCCCTCCACCCCTCCTAAGTACCCCAGACAGAGTGGCACCACTTTGGAGGGCTTCTGTGGAGAAGCACGCCAAAAAGTGGAACGAAGGGCTCGACTTGGGTTGGAGTCACAGAAGAGAACACAACCGCCATTTTAGAATCAAGTTTTGGCAAAAAATACCAACCGGAGAATTAATATTAATTAAATAAACCGGCGGTATGTTCGAGGCTACCGTAAATAATTAATTAAAGGTAGGAACCTAAAACAATGGGAAATCCCATAGAAAAATATTTGCGGTTGAATATAAAAAGTAGTATCCACTGCCTCCAGCCAAAACTCGATCAGGGGGGACGGAAACATGCCCCCTCGACTAGCAGACCCTGGGGCAATCGAATTGCCCCAGCCAGTATGTCCACAATATGATGGTTTGTACTGGTTCTGTTCAGAATTTAAGACTAGTAAAGTCAATGGTGACTTTACATGCCCTGGGAGACAGTAGTCAGTCCCAGGGTATGGAGTCTATACTGGGGGGTCACTATGACACCCCTGTGTCACTGCACTGAGGGTGCTGTGTAACACACATCACAATAACACATGAAGCCCTATGGAGTAAAAGACCCCATAGCCCATTAAACACTTCTAGATTCAAAGAAACACATTCAAATCATGTCCAAGAGTGAGGGTAAAAGAGTCTCACTCTTGGCAGGAGAAAAAAATAAACCCCAAAAATCCAGCAAAGCTGCTGGGGGACTCACTAGGTTAGGAAATTCAGCCTAAACAGAGAATTCTCCCTAACACGGGGCAAACTCGAAGTTGAGGATTCCTCGAGTCTCGATAATAAACTCCTTTTTCAGAGTCGGCACTGATGGAACGTCGAAGAGCACAATGGTCAACAAAGTTGCTGATGGTGTCAAGGCTCTCGTGTCTTTGTGGACGTTTTAACCGTACCAGGATTTCGGGAGCACGGGAGGAACAGGATTCAAGATTACAAAAAATCTAAATCTTGGTTTAATCTAGCATTGGGTCTGATGCGTAAACCGGTATGCCAGGAAAACAGAGTTTGGAGGTCTTCTAAACTAGACAAAGATGCTGAGAAGGCGAGAGCCCGCCTAAAGGAATATAAAAAAGCCCTTTTTGTGGCAAAAAAGGTTTTTTTCAAGAAGAAATCAAGCTGGCAGGTAATCAAGCTAAAGCTCTATTTGATGTAGTGACAAGGTTTAGGAACCCTAAATGTATGGCAGCACCCACCGCCGACTCACAGGAGCAGGCTAATAAGTGCAATGGTTTTTTTCAACAAAAAAGTGTGGACATCCAGAAGAGTATTAACAAATTGATGATTGCGGAAGAGTGGGAAGAACCTAGAGAAGAGCTAGAAGTGATAGAAAACCAGAAAAAAGAGGAGAGTTTCTGCTTCCAACCCACTGAGAAGGAAGCAGTACAAGCCCTAATACTCCAATTAAAAGCCACAAAGGACCTGGATTTTCCTATGCCAGCATGTACTGCCATTCGCTTGGCAGCTAACCTTACTCCATGTATAACCACCTTTCTTCATAAATCCCTAACAGAGTTACGTCCCATGCTCACTCAAGGGAGCGTTGGTAAATCCCTGGTTGAAAAAGCCCAACTTAGACCCTATGGTGTGGAAAAACTACCGCCCTGTGGCCAACCTATGCTGGCCCACTAAAATCTTGGAAGAAATCGTCTGCAACCAATTCCAGTAGTTTGTAGACAGTAAAGACATCTTAGATGAATATCAATTGGGGTTCCGCCCAAATCATGGGACAGACGCTGCCTTATTGGCAGTCCAGGACGACTTGTTGGAAGCTGCAGACAGGGGAAGTGCTATGATACTACTGTTGCTCGACCTGTCGGCGGCGTTCGACACAATTAATCATAAGATCATCCTTCAACGGACTGGAAAAATAGGGAGAGCTGCTAAAGTAGTGGTGGACTGGTTTGACTCCTTCCTACAGGACAGAACCCAGCAGGTGAAACTGGGAGCCTGTCTTTCAGAGCTAATACAGCTGAGATGTGGAGTCCCCCAAGGCTCAGCGCTCTCACCTCTGATCTTTAAGGGTCCAGGGGTCCGAAGATGTCCATACCGATTCGATGGAATGGAATTCCGATGATAGGTTGGAGTCCGGCCCTGGGTAAGACAGCGGTCAAAGTCTTCTGGCAGGTTGGTCAGACTGCGTAGAATTGTTTGACATGGGCTTACACACCAACCTAGTAGAAACGGCTGAGTATGTTTTTCTGAGTCTTCTCTAGACCCAGGTGTCCAACTGTCAGCTTAAAGTAGGCAAACTCCATGATCACAATCCAGAACTGCTTCGGGACCAAGAGCTGATAATTGGTACCTTCCCCTCTTGGGTTCACATCCACTCGGACCAGGAGCCCCTTCCTGTCGATGAAATGGGGGGGGGGATCTTCAGAGTTTGGCTATCAGCTCGGGAGACTAACATCTTACAGATTTGTCCTAGAAGAGGATCCATCATCTGGGCCTCTGCAAACTTCACAGATTCAGGCCTGGATCTCCTAAAACGTACAAGTCTTCACTCTCGGCCTTGGTCAGTTCCCTAAACAGTTCTTCTGCTCACTCTTTCGTGAAGTTCTTCCACCTCTTCAATCTCCGAGACGGAGAAATTACCTTACCATAATGTTCTTTCTATGGATTCTTCTCCCGCAGATACCTTATCATGATAGATATCCATCAGCCAGTTCTGCTGTTTGGAAACTTTTCAACAGGGGGCGTAGTGGACCTCTTCTCAGCCGTCGATCCGTCTTGTCTGGCTCTCCATCGTCAGCTCCGGACGTGACGTCAGGCGTCGTACATATACCATGTCACTACACCCCATGCTTCGGTTCCTCCAATTTGAACGCTGCAGAAAGAAAAACACAGGAGGAGGCTAGCCAGCCGTTACAAAAAAACAAAACAACGTCGTCCCAGAGCGATCACCAGATGCCTTCTCATTTGGGTAAAAGTGACCGCCCACAGAGTTTTGAGTGGGGATGGATGGGAGGATCGATGAGGAATCTGCGTGAGAAGAATCCATAGAAAGAACATTACAGTAAGGTAATTTCTTTTTGAAAGGATTGCATTTCTCCCGCAGATTCCTCCTCATGGTAGACACCTCAAGCAGTTACGATAATGGAGAAGGGCATAAAGATTTAACCCAGTAGATTCTGTAGAACCGTGCTACCAAACCTAGCATCAGCTCCCCGTACAACATCCAAGGCATAGTGCTTGATGAAGGTATGCAAGGGTGACCAAGTGGCCGCCCGGCATATATCCCTAACAGGGACCCCTCTCTGAAGGGCTATGGAGGCTGAGACCCCTCTGGTGGAGTGGGCCCTGATGCTTGTTGGAAGCCCCTTGTCTGATTGGTAACACCCCGATATGCACAAAATAATCCATTGTGATAGGGTTTTCTTAGTGAAGGCAAGGCCTTTTCTAGACAAGGAGTGGGCCACAAAAAACTAGCCTGATTTCCTAAACTCAGACGTGAGAGCGACATAGAAGCCCAACCCTCTCTTGGTATCAAGGCGGTAGAACCGCTCTTCCTCCTTTGAGGGATATGGAGGAGGGTAAAAGACAGGTAAATCAATTGACTAGGTTAGATACAATTCTGAAACCACCTTAGGAAGGAATCCGGGTCTGACTTTAAGAGATACTGTCTCACGAAAACTTCAGAAAAGGAGGTTTGCAGCACAAGGCTTGCAGTTCGCTAACCCTCGTGGCAAATGTGATCGCAAACAAAAAGGCTGTTTTAAGGGACAGCAGTGCAAAAAACATGAGTGCATAGGCTCAAACGGAGCCGCCATCAAATAGGTCCAAACCAGATCAAGATCCCAATCTGGGACAATGAAAAGGGTTGGCAGAAACTTGTTGAGAAGGCCCTTCAGGAACTGGGCCATGCCTGGAATGGTGGAAAAGGAACCTTGGTCTGGGGGACCTTTTGAACTCAGACGTGGCCACCATATACCCCTAAACTGTGGCAACATGAAGGCCTGAAGAGGCCAGTGACAGAAGGAACTCCACCACTTTGGTGGAGGGGCAAGAAATCGGGTCAGTCTTGCGTTCCCTGCACCATGAATGAAATCTTTTCCACTTGCACGCATACAGAGATCTTGTAGAAGGTCTGCGTGCAGCCAGCAACACATCAAATTCCTCCTCTGAGAGGTCCCAGTCATCATACCTCATCCTCTCAAGAACCACGCCTGTAGGTTGAGGTAGTCCAGGGTCGGGTGGAGCACTCAACCCTCTGACTGGGTCAGGAGGTCCGGCCGCCGAGGCAACCAGTGAGGTGGACAAATGGTCAGATCCAGGAGATCGGCGTACCATTTTTTCCTCGCCCAATACAGGACGATCAGGCTCATGGCCGCTCAAAATGCTTTCAACCTCCTGAGAACCCAAGGAATTATAGGAATAGGAGGGAAGGCGTAGTGGAGAGGGAAGGTCCAATCCACCAGAAACGCATCCCCCAGTGCACCGTTCGCTGGGAATTCCCTCAAGCAAAACTGTTTGCACTTCCTATTGTACTCTGGTGAACAGATCCACTGCTTGGGTACCCCAGAGAGCGAAGACCTCCACTAGGACTTCCTGGAACACTTCCCACTCCTTTATCCTTTATAGACCGTGCTCTGCCTGCTCAGAGCATCCGCCAAGGTGTTCTCTGTCCCGGCCAGATGTACTGCAGAGATCGAGATTTGGTTCTCTCACAACCAGAACCACAGCTGAACCTCCCCTGTGCAGAGTGGGCGGGAGTGCACGCCACCCTGCATGTTGAGGTAGTGCATGGCCACCATGTTGACTGTCAGGATGAGCTCATGCTTCCCACAGAGACGGTGCAAATGCCTTCAGGGCTAATAACCTGATGGCCCGCAACTGCAGCCTGTTGATAGGCCACTTTGCTTTTGATGGGAGACCAGAGGCCGCTCATCTGCAAATCCTCGCAGAGTGCGCCAGCCCTTCAGGGGCGCATCCCTGACCACTTCGGCCTAGGGCCAATGAGAGCAAAAAATGTTCCCCCACCGATAGATTGCTGCGCGTGTTCCAACAGCCGAGTTCACAGACTACTTGGCTGGACCCCAAAAGGTGATCCGTGAGAGCTCCCAGATACGGAGTCCACTGGCCCCTCAGGAGCCACTGGAGGGATCTCATATGCAGCCTGGCCTCTGGCACTAGAAAAATACAGGAGGGCATGAGACCCAAAAGGCAGAGGAATGAAGCCGCTGGAAGGGTGGCATGGTTCTGAAACAACTGCACCATCTGTGCTATGTTGCGGACTCTCTCCTACGGAGGAAAAGCCTTCCCTATCAGGGTGTCTAGGACCGCTCCGATGAACCGGAGCCGCTGAATTGCTCCGCCGACTTCCCTCGGAGCAGCCAGTCGTCCATTTACGGAAATACATGGACCCCGGATCTTCTGACGTGAGCCGCCACTACCTCCATGAGCTTGGTGAAGACACTTGGCGCCGAGGTCAACCCAAAGGGAAGCTCTTTGAACTGATAGTGCTTGTCGACAATGAGGAACCTTAGGAACTTCCTGACATTTTGGTGTATCGGCATGTGGAAATAAGCATCCTGTAGGTCTAGCGACACCAGCCAGTTCTAGAGTTCGAGAGCGTGGAGAATCTCTCTCAACGCCACCATCCTGAATTTGTCCTTCCTCAGGAACTTATTCAAGGCCCTGAGGTCCAGGATGGGACAGAGACCTCTTACCTTCTTGGCCACCAGAAAGTAACAGGAATAGCAACCCGACCCTCTCTGATAGGGAGGTGTTAGGGAGAATTCTCTGTTAAGGCTAATTTCCCAAACCTAGTGAGTCCCCCAGCAGCTTTGCTGGATTTTTGGGGTTTATTTTTTTCTCTCCTGCTAAGAGTGAGACTCTTACTCCCACACTTAGTAAGTCAAAGGAACACCTCAAATCATGTCTATGTGTTTTATGGGCTATGGGGTCCTTTACCCCATAGGGCTTCATGTGTTTTTGGTATGTGGGTTACACAGCACCCTCAGTGCAGTAACCCAGGGGTGTCATAGTGACCCCCAAATATAGACTCCATACCCTGGGACTGACTACTGTCTCCCAGGGCATGTAAAGTCACCATTGGCTTTACTAGTTCCAAATTATGAACAGAAACCAGTACAAACCATCATAGTGTGGATGTACTGGTCGGGGCAATTAGATTGCCCCGGAGTCTGTTGTTCGAGGGGGCACGTCTCCGTCCCCCCTGATCGAGTTTTGGCTGGTGGCAGTGGATACTACTTTTTATATTCGACCGCGAATATTTTCCTATGGGATTTTCCCATTGTTCGAGGCTACCACTTTTTAATATAGCCTCGAACATACAGCCGGTTTATTAGATTAATATAAAATCACTGGTTGGTATTTTTTGCCGAAACTCGGTTCCAAAATGGCGTTTGTGTTTGCTTTTGTGACTCCAACCCAAGTTGGGCCCTTTGTTCCACTGTTTGGCGGGCTTCTCCACAGAAGCCTCCAAAAGTGGTGCCACTCTGTCTGGGTACCACAGGGGGTGTGGGAGGGGGTTTAGGCACCCTGGACTGAGTTGCCTTGGCAACTCAAGTCACACTCTTGTGTGATTGGCCCAAGTGGTGAGCCGCCCGGCTCACCACTTAGTATGTTTGATTGACAGCTAGGCTGAATGAATGGGGGTCTGCTGCATAAAAGCAGGGCTTTGGGGACTGGAACTTTAGAAGTCGCCACAGGACCTAAAGAATCCGAAGAGGGAGAAGCTGAGCCGACCTGCAACGACGACACCACCGGTGGAGCCCTGCTGAACCGTCTCACCACTTTTCCCGACAACAGAGGAGATCTCCAGCCTGGAGAGTCTTCTTCCTTTGACTGGTGGGGATAACCAGTTTGCCAGTCTTTTCGCCTTCCCGGTTCATCTCGTGGCCGCCTTGCCTGTGCCAAGCACCCCAACAACCGGGATACCAAGGTTTTTCCACTACCGCGAATAATAGGGTCATACCTTTTAACCGTAGAACTCGGCAACTGCTTTCTTTCCCGGCAGTGCAACGACCTCCACCTTTCCTACACGTCGAGACCATCTCTCCCTCTGGACAACGGCGTGACTTGCACCTGCTGCCAGGAACAACTGCCCCCGCGGAGGATCCGCTCCACTTTGAAGGTACTGTGTCAGCCTGGCCTCCCTCGCAACGGTCTGTGTGGGGTGACTCTTAAAGCCTCCACTTACCACTTGGGTTGGTCCTAGGCTGGCTAACTAAACGTTTCTGTCTGAGCTGACTTAATTCTGTTCTGAACTCCCTGCAAGACTTTTAAACTGTGTGAACCCGGGCGCATTGGTGCTCTGTTCTCTCTAAGAGGGAGCCTGGCCTCTGAACTTTTTGCTCACAAGTAGACTTGACTTTCCTGCCTTGCTGGGTGCGTCTAAAGTATTGTGTTGTATGCTTTTCCTAACTTCTGCTTTTTCCCTCCCTTTTTCTTAATTTATTGGAGTGCCATCTTTAGTTAAGCGCTCACCTCTGTCTGGAAATAAGTGGTGTTAACTAAGACTTTTCTAATAAGGAATAAGGGATGTACCTCTCGTAATAGTGACTGTGTGTTGAATTTACTTACCTCTTTTTTTGTGCCAGTGTAATTTACAAGTGTGTCTTTAAATAAATAACTATATACTTTTACACCAAAGCTCTGGTCAGTGTTTGCTTGTGCTGATGTGTCTCTGTATCTATTGTGTATACTCTGCATACTGCCTAACTCATCTTGAGAGAAGTCTGACTGCTCAGCCACAGCTACCAGGTAAATCTGGGTGGTACAGACTGCTACCAATTGGGTTTACTGCCAACCACCTGCAGTCCTAAATCTTTTGCAGTGGTCCCTAAGGGAACTGCACATGTTTCTGCCTAACAGGAGGTACCTCTTCCACGGCACCTTTCGACAACAGGGCTCTCAGTTCTTTCTGAAGCTCCTGTCATTGTTGGATTGGGAGAGGTGGAGGTCTGTCTGGAGGCCTCTTTAGGAAAGGCATACAGTAACCCCACCAAATCAACAGCAGGGCCCAGGAGTCGGAAATTATTTCCTGCCACTAGGGCCAATGCCCTGCCAACCATCCACCAACCAGTGCACCGTCGGAGGTGAACTCAAAGGGGCTTAAAGGGTGTGTGCGACACTGCTGCTGAATGTTGGCCTCTAGAGGCCCCCCCTGTCCCTTCCGGGTTGCGAGAAGCACCTCTGCCCTTGCCTGGCTTGCAGGAGCTGTGCATTCCGGATATAGGGCACATAACGTCTATAGCCCCTGCCCATGGAGACGATGCTCAAGGCAGGTTTGGCCAGCTGCGCCGCTAGGCACAAAGATTTAGCAGCCAATTTTGACTCCTTAAATTTCTCGAACTATCCACCTGCTTTCTGCCCGAAAAGCAGATCACCTTCAAAAGGCATGTCCAGCAACCTGTCTTGGACATTAGGAGAGAAGCCAGAAGTTTTAAGATAGGCTTGGCGTCTGAAAATTGGCCTAGTGTCCAGTTTTCTCAGAAAAGTGGACATTAGGCAGAGGCACAAGGCAAGGTTGCCCCTGGTCTCCAATGCCGTTTATCTTAGCGCTGGAACCTTTGGCGGCATATCTGAGGCACTACTACTGTAAGGTGGGTATCAAAACGGGAGGGGAGCAGCATCTGATATCACTATACGCAGACGACATGCTGCTGTATTTACAATACACGGAAGGAAATTTACAATATATCCTGGAGGTGCTGGAACGTTATGCGATGCTATCGGGCATAACTTTAACCCAAGGAAGTCCGTTGTGTTCCCCCTGGGCAGATGTGCGAATGCCCCAACATGACCTACCAGTGCTACAGATTGGGTGAGCCAGACACCTTTCGATATCTGGGAGTGGATGTGTATCACAACATAGAGAACACAAAAATAACACTAGGATGCGTCTGGCTCAGCAGCCAGACGCATCCGTAGAAACATTTCAGGCAGTGTCAGAAGGCGGCCATGAGATTTCCCGGATTTATGAAATATTGATGTCTAAGGTGGGCAAAGAGGTGGTCCAGATAAGGAGGGACTGAGAAGAGGAAGGGGGAAGAGACTATAAATGATGGACTATGGGCAAGGATGCAGAGGTATCACAAGAAAGTATCAAGGAATGTTAGACTACAGCAGGTCCAGCTATATATTACCCACAGCGCATACATGACCCCCAAGAAAATTGGCAAGTTTACGAATGCAGCTGAGCAGAAATGCCCGAAATGAAGAGGAGGAGGAGGCCAGGATGGTACACATATTCTGGGCGTGCCCAGAAATAGCGAGATACTCGGGGTAGGTGGCAAACCGGCTGGCTAACAAAGGGATAAGATTAGAAGTGAATTCTTTAAGAGGGTGCATGGTGGGGGATTTCCAAGACCATGCAAACTTAAGCACGTGAGCAAACTCAAAGATTTGGCTTATATTCTAGCGAAGCACAGAATAGCGATGGGATGGAAGGCAAGAGAGGGACCAAGGGTGGAAACCTGATGTCGGGATATTCTGAAATGGGCAGATGCAGAAACAGTGGCCTGTGGAGAAGCAGTGTGTAGGGACGGAGAGGAGGAAGCAGTGTCGCTGACAGCCTGGTTGCACTTGGTGGCATCACCAACGAGCATGAATCCAGAAGAACTAGAAACGGACAGCTCCCTAGGTAGTGAGGAAGGAGTGACAGGCACAATCTAGAAACCAGACAGTTCTGGATTGCGAGACTCTGGGAGGGAGGGGGGGGGAGCCGGAGAAGAGGAGTAGGTCAGTAATTGTGTGGATAGTTTAGGTTGATGTTTTTTTTCCTTGTTTGTCCATGCACCATGTTGGGGTGCAATGTTACTTGCTTGTTGTGTAAACTAATAAAATACTTTAAAAAAAGAAATGTCAAGTAATCTTGAGTCGTGTTCCCTTGCAGCGTTCAAGCAAGTGGAAAAAGGAATTGAAGCATGGGGTGTAGTGACGTGTTATATGTAAGACGCATGAAGTCACGCCTGGAGCCGACAACCGAGAGCCAGACATGTAAGTCCAGAAACGACCCTAACCAAGTATAGAGGGTATATTATGTTGGCCGAAATCCAATCGTATTGTATGACCAACATTGCAAACACAGAATCGTCAGTATAACCATAGGGCGTCCATCTTGTGTAATATCCGCCATTTGCTTTTTTCCTTTCTGTCAAAATGCTTTGCAAAACTTATTATATTCTGAAAGCTCATACAAGGTACGAGGCCACAGCAAGAATGCTGCAAGATCAGCCCAGACAAGAATGCCAAACAGTACAGAAATACATTGTTTTCCTCCCTCAGTGAGTCCTTGAAAGCAAGCAGAAACGGCATTTAATCAGCGGCCCAGGTGCCGGCCTGTCTCACTAAGGCTGTAGAAACAGGCAGTTAAAGCATGATTTATACTCTTCTAGCGGTCCTCCTTCGCAGATCTTCCTTAGAACAAGCTGACCCATAGTTCACGAATAGAAACTAGTAGATAACGTGCTTTGGAATGTGTCTCTCTCGTGAACACGATATCCCTGCTGAACAAGTGCTTTATGTTCTGTAGAACAAAGAACTATGTCTGCAACTGTTGCCAAGGATAATAGACTGGGTAAGAAACTTGTTATAATGTGTCATATTTGTCATAATTGTCAATCACCGAACCCTAGCTGAAGAAGATACATTATGGGCGGTTCTGATGTGCCTTGAAGGCTTGTTTTTGCTATATATGTAACTGTTTGAATGATGTTCGCTCTCTTGCGTCTCACGAGATCTGGGTGACACACGTTGCGAGATGTTAGATCCAGTCGGCCGACTGAACATATTTTTGCAATAAACCATAGTACTTGGAAAATCGAACCTCGTGTCGGTCGTATCACTAGTATATGGTGATTGTGCCTTAGTTTCCATATGCAGAGGGTCTTCAGGGCCTAGCAGACAAGACGGATCAACGGCTGAGTCAAGATCCAATACGCCCCCTGTCGAAAAGTTTCCGAACAGCAGAGCTAGAGGATGGCTATCTATCATGATGAGGAATCTCCAGGAAAAAAACAATTCACTGAAAAAGGTCTTCTCACACACCAATTGGGTTATAGGCTGGGCAGTTTTTATCACATAGGCGAGACTTCCTAGGATAAAGAGCACTACCTTCAACTCTCCTCAGTAGTCCCTGTCGATTACTCCAGCTCACACATCCAGGGAATGTTCATGGACCGATCCTGACTTGACGGCAATGTGCCCACAAGGTCCCTTATGCTACTTCCACCCTCAGACTAAACTGGACTAGGGCATTGCACTGGGGTGAAACAACCACCTCTTCATTTCCATCCAGGTAATATCCCGGCTGTGGGTGATGCTCTGTTGGGCACTGAGAATTCTAAGTTAGTCACACGATCCTTAACATCTACTTTGGCTGCGAGTGACCTCTATATTGGGGTCTAAACAATTCCACAATGACACCACCTGTTACAGATGGCCTCAAGAACACACAATCTCGAAGAAAGTTCAAGGCTTTTGTTATTCTTACAATCAAGGGCATTTATAAGGGCAGACCCTTTCTCATTTAGAGATGGGATTTCCTTCCTTTACACCCAGGTGTCCGTAAACCCAGGGATGGGGCAGAGGGGCCGGTAACATCTACTATCTGCAATCTACCCGTCTCCAAGTGATGGCCTAAATGGGATCATCTTTACTATCTAGACTCCTTCAGGGAACAATAAAGAGGGTCCCTACCTTGACATTTCCCAAGATGGAATTTAAGGATAATGTGCCTTTCAGACACTCAGGCCCCAGTTGTTCTTATCCTCTGACGCTCTACTGTTCCCCTCCCTAGATATTTCTGTTATTCTCCCTTTTTACTCCTGCTTCACCCTCCGTTGTGCTCCTTCCTCTGCCTACTACCCAGTCTTCTGTCCCCCCACTGTTTCTCTCTCGTTTCTACTTTCAACCTTCAATCCGACTCCCTGCTTTTCCTCGCTATCTCTCTTCACACTACTCTTCCCTCCAATCCTTACCACAACTCCATTACTCCCCACAATTGCGCTGCACCTCTCCTCCACTCTGCTGCCCCTCTCCTCCACTCCGTTACATGTGAGGGGTCAGAAATGAGCAGAGGACACAAAGTGGTAATGTTTTCAACATCAGACATCTTTATTAAAAGAAAAGGGTCTGATAAAGGCTTCTCTGTCCCTCTCCTAAAAAGAGTTTCCATACCTAGGAAACTAAAACTAAAGATCAGTCTGTGCGCCTCTGTCACGGTACCTGGCCCCAGACACCAGGCACAGACCAACCAGCCCAGGGTGTTGGCACCCATGGGGACCTTCAAGGTCCAAAGGATTCCCTAAGGGATTCCTGGACTCGGTCCTGGCGCCATTGGCACCAGGCTCATGCTGCCATCTCAAGTAAGGCAGGTTTCAAAGGGAGAGAACTACGTGCAGACCAGTCTGAGGGACGCTAAAGGGTCTACTTTACCAAGGGACTACTTGCTAGGGTGTGGTTGGAGGAACTATTTTATCTGGGAACTACTTCTTGAAGACTATATAAACCACGCCTTCAGTACAGAACACGCATCGCGTTATTCTGCACTCCTGCAGCGTAACGCTCACTGTGTCTGCAAAGTCCTGGCCTGTCTTCAGCCACACCCGTCCCGTCCTCTCGAGTTACCTGGAAGGAAGAAGGAGAGAGAAGAGAACAAGACCCTTACCTGATGCTCCATCTCGGTCGCTTTGAGTCACCGCTTCTGCAGAGCTGCAAAGGAAAAGACACCAGGTTAGCAGGGCAACGCTAATACTTACCAGAAGGCTGCTCATTCCAGTGATCCATAGAAGCATCATCACTCGATCACCACTCCCATCATCCGATCGCTGCTCCGGAGCTGCCGCATCTGTAGAAAACAAAAGACGACATCAGGTTAGCCGCGCAGTGGGGGAAAGGCCTCATTCAGACTTCGAAATATTGCGCAGCGCCGCTACTCACCTGAAGGCAGCCCTTCCTCGCGGCCCCGCAAGACATCGCCACGCACTCTCCGCTTCGGATATACCGCACCTGCAGAATACAAAAACAGGTTAGGTGCACAGAGAACCAATAACGTGTGGAAAGATTATTGCATAACGCTGCCGCTAGACCTACCTTGGAAGCCAGCTACCATTTCCGTAAGGGACCCCGCTCCATATTAAGCACCGAGGGAAAACCTGTAAGGAAGAAACACAGGAGTGAACTTTTGCCAATGTGAACTCTTAAGCAATCCATACCTTGGAATAAAGACTTACCCATTGAGTCACAGTTGTCTGGAACTCTGCAGGATCAGTGAAGTAACTAGATCCTTGAACTACTACGCACCCCTGCACAGTTGCAGGATGGAGAGTCCGCCATTCATAACATACAGGTGAGACATAGCAGAAGGGTGCAAGAAGAGGTCACGGGAGGCGGGAGTTGCCCTCGTCTTTATGGTTGGGTAACATTTGGTTTAACCTTTTAGGCAACCTGCTTTTGTGACGAAAAGGGGAATCAGAGGGGGACACAAGGAACTACTCAACACCGGATCGTCCAGATCCGTTCGGTGCCCCTGTGGAGACCAGGTGAGCGTAACAGCCTGATCACGAGTTGGGCGGTAGCCCTTAAATGCGGCGTTAACGCCGCATTTAAGGGCCTGCCCAATCTCGAGTCTGGTGTGTTGGGGGTAAACACGCTGGAAAAATTCCCATTTTCAGCGCAATTAGCGCCGGTGGTATTACCACACAGTAATTGCACTGCAAATTTCCTGATTGGGTCCAATGGACCAAATGGGGAATGTGGACTATCAGCGCCCAACCCGTGATCCGGTGGTAATACCACCGGAAGGGTGGGCGCTAACGTCAATAAAGGTGGTGTGAGGGATACCGCCCAACTGGTGATCAGGCCCCGTCTCTTGTCGTCAAATTTCTATAAACTGTCTATGTATCCAAAACATGTCTGGCCATCACACTAGAAAATGAACTAAGAAGTGTAAGGAAAAATCTCTCTGATCTAGGTTTAACCAAAAAGTGTTCAAAAGTAAAGAAAACAGTATGATCCAACAAAAATGTTTTCTTCCAAGAAGATGTCCTTGGATCCAGAGGGTAGTTACCTTCCCCTGGCTTATTTCAGGTAGGGTGGCGAGAGTGTCTTTTCCCCAAACATAGTTTCCTTAAGGAGGGCAAGAATGTCTCTTCCATACAACTATTTCTCAAAGCTGGAAAAAGTGTCTTTTACACAACTGCTTCAAGGATGGCTTCCTGGTATACTCCCCCTGCCAGGAATTCTTCGGTAAATTCTTTAGATCCCCCGGTATAGTCTGCCAGAAGTCTTTTTCCTGCCACAATGTATTTTTCTTGCACACATTTTATGCGACTTCCTGGTATAATCCCCTGCCAGGAA
This sequence comes from Ambystoma mexicanum, assembly GCF_040938575.1. Lineage (NCBI taxonomy): Eukaryota > Metazoa > Chordata > Amphibia > Caudata > Ambystomatidae > Ambystoma > Ambystoma mexicanum. The sequence goes on along the minus strand of NC_090928.1, from coordinate 393,825,505 downwards.
TCCTCCCCTTCTGGGTTCTATCGATCTCCTGGTGTACTCTCCTGCCAGTTATCCCCCCCAACCCCCCAAAAAGGCTTGCTGCCTGATATATCCCATTTATCAGGACCTTTAATATTCTCTCTATTTCTCAGCATAGCACAGTTGAACTTCTGCACTGTCTATACTTCATTAACTTTAGATATTACTTGTCCAAAGCTTCCCCATATGGACCCGTCACATATGAAGACTTGTTCAAGTTCTGTCTTAACTCCTTCACCAGTATTCATTTGCTCATGGCAATGCTTGCTCCAACTTTCCCAATATGAACTTCTCGTATATGGAGAAATGTGCAAAGGAGAAATTGCTTACCGTAATGTTCTTTCTATGGATTATTCTCCCGCATATATATATATCCTCATCCAGCTCTCCTGCTCCAAAACGTTTCGACAGGGGGTGTGTAGTGGACCTCGACTCAGCAGTCGATCGTCCGCTCCGGACGTGAAGTTGGGAGTCGTATATACACCACATCACTATGCCCAATACCTTAGTTCCCTCTTTTTTCCCCATGCTTGAACGCTGCAGAGAAAAACAATGGGAGACAAGGCTAACCAGCCTGTAAAAACCTGACAATGGGAAACATCCCGAGATGTGAAAAACAGATTGGGATAAGCTTCCAATAATTAAAGGGAAAATTAGAAGGCATTTTTTTTTTTAAAGAAACTGACTAGCCACATAGAAGCGGTCACCTCAGAGCTATCACCAGGCGTCCTTTCGCTTTTAACAGATGCGCAAGCCAAAGGAACTTTGTCAGCGGGGATGGATGGAAGGGGCGATGAGGAATCTGTGGAAGAAGAATACATAGAAAGAACATTACGGTAAGTAATTTCTCCTTCAATGGATTGCCTTTCTCCCGCAGATTTCTCATTTGCTAGACTCCCCAAGCAGTTAAGACCACAGAGCCAGGCAGAAAGTGTTACAGTAGCAGACTTTGCAGAAATGCCCTACCAAAAGGTGCATCAGCCCTGCGGGCAACATCCAGACAATAGCGTCTGGTAAACGTGTGTAAGGATGAAGGGCCATGTGGTCGCATGACAAATACCCCTAATGGGAACTCCCCTCTGCAAGGCCATAGATGCAGAAACCCCTTTTGTCGAGTTTGACCTGATGCCGGGGAGGAAGCTCCCTGCCTGCAGAGTGGTAGCACTCTGCCTAAGGGCTTAAGTGCTGTATACATTACCTAACATAACATGCAAAGAATATTCCATCGAGACATGGTCTGCTTCGTTACTGCTAGACCTTGCGGGACAATCAATGGGCCATGAACAGCTGGTCAGATTTCCGGAACTCAGACGTCCTAGCGACGTAAAAGTTCAAAGCTCTTTTGGTGTCTAAGCAATGGAACCATTCCTCCTCCTTAGATGGGGTGTGGTGTAGGATAGAAAGCGGTATCCGACTTCCACCTTTCTATGGACTGAGAAAGGTGGAACTCGGATACACCTTTCATGAGAAAGGCAGGCCCTACTTTAAGGGCAAAAGTTTTCTCGAAAGAAACAGAAACATGGGGCTTGCAGAACAAGTCCTGAAGCTCGCTAACTCTCCTGGCTGATGTAATTGCAACCCAAAAGTCTGTCTTCACCGATAGCAGCCGCAAGGAACATGAATGCATGGGCTCAAAGTGAGCAGCCATCAAGAAAGCCAGAACTAGATTTAAATCCCAGTCTGTGACAATAAAAGGAGTTGGCAGAAACCTATTCACAAAGCCCTTCAGGAATTGGGTCATAACCAGGATCGGGAAGAAGGAACCTTGATCCAGGGACCTTTTGAACACAGACAAGGCCGCCAAATATCATTTGACTGTGGTAACGTGAAGGCTTGCTGAGGCCAGCGACAGAAGGAACTCCCTCACTGTAGTGGTGGGGCAAGAGATGGGGTCGATATCGCGTTCCCTGTACCATGCCACAAATCTGTTCCACCTACACGCATACAAAGATCTGGTAGACGGTCTGACTGCAGCCAGCAACATCTCAAGTACCTCCCCAGAGAGGTCCCAGTCATCATACCTCATCCTCTCAAAAGCCATGCATGTAGGTTGAGGGACTCCGGGTCCTGGTGAAGTACCCGACTTTCTGACTGGGTCAGGAGATTCGGGCGCCGAGGCAGCCGGTGAGGCAGACAGATCCATGAGGTTAGAGTACTAAGTCCTCCTCGCCCAATGCAGGGCGATCAGGTTCATGGTCGCACAAACCCTCTTCAACGTCCTGAGAACCCAGAGAACCCATGGGATGATGGGAATTGGGTAGTGCAGATCACTCCAGACGTCGTCCTTCTTGTGCCCACGACTGAAGCTCCAGGAACCGTGAGTCTGCAGGAACTGCCATAGCACCAGCTTTCTTCATTCAAATAAGGTACTGTGACCATTTGGTTGTTCTCTCCGTCTGACCTGGAGGAATCGGGGTGAACCCTTTTCCTTGCCGAAGGCTTGTTCTTTCTTCCTTCCCTCTTATAACTTTTGCTTCCCTTTGACAATATCCAATACTCCTAGCAACGTTAATCTCGAACTGTTCTAATCGTGTGATCCTCGACAACAGAGCCCTGCTCCCTTTGACACTGGCGCAGGCCTTTTGACTTTTATCTGTCTCTTAGAACACATCCTCTGATTCTAGTGCCTTGACAAAAGTATTGCCTATGATTTTTATCCACTATTCCTGGTCTTAATTCAATGTGCTGAATGTGTTTGACTAGGGTTACAATTCTTCCCGCAGGTACGCTTTCCTTTCGTAAGACCGAACTGTCATTACTGTCAAAAAGTGAGCGCTTCTTAAACCCCCGGTAGCGTCTCTGGTTACGCAACACCGGTCTGTCAAATCCTAATGTACTTACCTTGAATCGACCTGAACCAAAGGAATTGGTGGTGTGTGGAATATTTAGAGTGTGGTTTTGTTTAATATAAGTGAAGTGTTTTGTGAGCAGATGGTTTAAAAATAAACATACTTATATTTTTTAACCAGAAACCTTGAGTCAGTGTTTGTTTGAGTCACAGTAATTGTAGTCCGTTGAGTAATCCATGTTACTGCTCATTTGCTCTTGAGATAAGTCTGACTGCTCAGCCACCAACTATAAAGTTTTCCATGCAGTATTAGTGGTTGCATGCAGCATTGAAGTTGTTCTCTGCTGTTTTTTGTATTATTCCTACATCTGTGTAATGAAGTGTCGTCCCGCCATGTGCAGAGCTTTTATAAAAGTTTCTGAATAAATAGTTTTTTTAATATGATCCTGACCTCATGAAACTGCCGATTTATGCATAGTAGTTCTGGAACGGCTACACTAGGCCTGATCCCAAAGTGTGTGTAAAGGTGGGGTAGCATGTGGGTCCCTGTCTTGTTTATATCCTTACTTTGTCCTCAACTCAAAAGTCTCCTCTCCACCCCCCATATCCCTCTCCTGATAACAAAAAGAGGATTTTTGGATCAAGTGGTGATTATACCAACAAGAAAGCATAAGAGACAGAGTAATGAGATTACTAGTAAGCAAGTGAGGCAACCCTCAATAAGACTTAGTACCATCCTTGCCAAAGGCAACACATTTCCTGAACATCATACAGCAATTTAGAACTAAAATGAAAAATGTTTTACCTGTTGTCGTAAGCCATAAAATTTAGCTATAGGATTTGAAGTTTGTGGCGGTGCCCCTTCTGCATACAGATAAATGTCATCCTGAACACTCTGGGCTGGCCAGAACCCACAGATACCTCTTGCATGAAGCTTCTTTTGGGAAATTAGAGTTCTGAGTAGGTTTTTGGCATCATTGTAGACTCTCTTAGCTTCTTCTCCTATAGACATAAAAAAAGTTGACGTGCATTTGTGAAACCTCACCAACTGAAAAGAGTTCCCTAAAAAGTAAACATGCTTGCGTGGTGTTCATTTTTCAAAGATAACCTGTGATATTTTCTGGTTCATTACATTTGTTTTTTCTTTCTTAAGGTTTTCTTTTGTGGTTGTAAATGTCTTTATTCAGTTTCAATAAAGTACTACACATAGATAATCATCAGCACAGGGCACAAATGCTAGAGGACAATGCTAAATAGAAGAACAAATTACTTACCTCTCAGTAATGTTCTTTTTGATGGATGTTCCTCCCATGGATTTCTCATTTATGATACCCCAAACCCAGCGTAGCTGTTCTCCGGAAAACATTTCGGTGACAAAGAGCACAGCGTGGTTCGCGGTTAGCTCAATACGGGTCAGTATATATTGCGGCGCCATACCCTGTGACCTCAGTTTCACCCTTTTTCCCTAGCACTCTGAAGCTGAGCGACCGCAGAAGCGATGATGTACTGGATTCTTGCAAAGAGGGGCAGATAAAGAGGATGATGAGGAATCTGTGGGAGGAGCACCCATCAGAAATATTATCGGATGACCTGTAAGGTCCAAGCGTCGGACATTCCCGGCTGAACAAGGAAAGCCTCTCACCACAATGGCAAAGCATGTCACTTAAGTTTGGCGCACTGGGGTGTGGCGGGGACAGCGGCTGCTGCAAAGGAGAAATTACCTTACCATAATGTTTTTTCTATGGATTCTTCTCCCTTAGATTCCTCATATTGATAGATATCGTTGTCCAGCTACGCTGCTCGGAAATTTTTTCCACAGGGGGCATAATGGAGCTTGACTCGGCCGTCGATCTGTCTAGCGCAGTGGTCGATCGTCGGCTCCCAAAGTGACTTCAGGCGCCATACATATACCACATCACTACGCCCCATGCCTCAGTTCCTCTCAACTTTTCCCGAGCTCAAACACTGCATAGGAAAACAGAAGGAGGCTAACCAGCCTTAAATGAGCAAATATGGAATAGAAAACGAACAGGTTAAAAACATTCCAATAGAAAAACATCTTTTCTTTTTTAATTTTAATTTTTTTATTTAAGTAACTGAGATGAACAGCCCAAAGCCATTACCAACGCGCTTCATGAAATCAGAAGCGAAGAGCCACAACACTTTCTGAGCGGGATAGCTGGTAGGGGTGATGAGGAATCTTATGGAGAAAAACGTGCATCAGCCCCACGCGCAACGTCCAATGCATAATGCTTTGTAAAAGTATGTAATGAAGACCACGTGGCAGCACGGCAAATGTCCTGAACAGGGACCCTCCACCCCCATGGAAGGGATGTGGAAGCAGAGACTCCCCTGGTGGAATGGGCCCCAATACCCAGTGGGACTTATTTTCCCGCCGATTGATAGCACTCAAAGATGGAAAAAATAATCCAGCGTGAGATGGTTTGTTTTGTAATAGCAAGACCTTTGCAGGAAAGAGAATGGGAGACGAACAACTGGTCCGTCTTCCTGAACTCTGCTGTGTGGGCAACATAAAAGCTGAGGGCTCTTTTAGGATAGAGACCGTGAAAGCTCTTTCCCTCCCTAGAAGGGTGAGGAGGAGGGTAGAACAACGGCAAGTAAATAGACAGCAAAAGATGAAATTTCCGAAACAACCTTCAGAAGGAACCCTGGTCTGACCTTAAGAGATACCTTCTCCTTGAAGAAACGCAAAAAAGGCGGCTTGCAGCATAAGGTCTGCAGCTAGGGTGACCAGATTTTTAAAAAAAGAAACCCGGACGTGCCACCAAAATAGAAGTAGGACTAAGGCAAATACACATATGTTAGTCCTACTTCTATGTCAATGAGCTGTTGCGGAAGGGGTGTGCAAACATGCACACTCCTCTTATTGGAGGAGAGCGCGGGGAGGGAAAGGGCGAGGAAATGGGGGTGTGAAAAGCATTTCACGCCCCCATTCGCGCAAAAAGATTTGCGCCGGGACCCGATTTCGGGATTTCAAAATCTGGTCCTGGCAAAAAAATGGACCATATCTGAAACCCTGGACGGGGTTTAGAAAAGAAAAAAACTCCCGGGACCCACAGACGTCTGGTGATTTCCCCAGACTGTCCCCGGAAAACCCAGACGTCTGGTCACCCTACCTGCAGCTCGCTAATGCTTCTGGACGATGTGATGGAAATCAAAAAGGCAGTCTTAAGGGACAACAACCTAGGCGAACAAGAATGCACGGAGGGTTCGATGTCAGAATAACAAAAATAAAAACGAAATACATAAACAAAACGAAAAGATTATTAACTAAATGAATAGGGTACAATGTAAAGGCCATTGTTAACTAAAATTAAAGACCAAATACAATATATAATGAAAAGGTGATGGCAAGACAGAGAAATTAGACTCACCATGTGCGATTTCTGTTTTTTCCCCCACTCCATGAATCCACAAAAAATAGACCAAAAAAAGGCGAATCCATCGAACAAAATCCATCTGTAATCCAAGACTTATCCCAATGTCCAGGGTCGCCGAAAAGAAAACTACTAATAGGAACACCCAACAAAAAAAATGACAACGACATTGTTAAGAGTCCAAAAACAGGAAAACCCAAAAAAATCCTCTCCAGGGAAAAAAAAAAAAAGATCATGTAATCCAGGTCAAGATTGAAAAAATAATCCGAAACAAGCAAAAATCCTATTGAAAAAGGGAACGGCGTAGAAAAGGAACCGATAACACGAAGACTGTAACTCAACAAAGGCATCGAAAAGTTTCTGGTTAAGTTACATTGCAAAATGTAATATAGCGAGTGACACCTACTGGTCAAAAAAGAATTAGCAATTTAAATCGACATTTTCAATTGCACATTTGTTAAACTATTACATTTATTTCTACGTTTTTAAATTATAATACAGTACCTACAAAGCATAGCACAAGATTATTTATTCAAATAAAGCACTATAAAAAATCGTTATTTGATTCGATATTATCACTGTATACCAAACAGAGCAGCCATAAGAAGGGTAAGAACCAGGTTAAGGTCCTAATACAGAACAACAAAGGGAGTTGGCGGCAACTTGTTGAGAAGGCCTTTCTGGAATTGGGCCATGTAAAAAAGGAACCTTGATCCGGAGACCTTTTAAACACAGAAGGGGCAGCAAAATACCCCTTGACTGTTGCAACCTGAAGGCCTGAAGATGCTAGTGACAGAAGGAACTCGGTATCCGGTCTTTCAATTGAAAAATGTTTCATCTTAACATTTTCCATCGAATATTTTATAAAAGAAATGTTCATCGAATGCATTTTTTGTGTGGGTAAAGGGTTACATTTGTTTGGGTTTTTAAGGGTCCTAAACAGGGGGAGGGGAGTGGGGGGGTGGAGGGGTGGGGGAACGCCCCGAAAAAAGAAAAGAAATGCATTTGATGAAAATGTTTTCATTACAAAATATTTGATGGAAAAATGTTTAGATGAAACATTTTCGATGAAGACATCGAACCAAGGAACTCCATTACTGTTGAGGTAGGGCAAGAAATGGGGTCAACCTTGCGCTCCCTACACTATGCCTCAAATCTTCTTCACTTGCACGCATACAGAGATCTTGTAGACTTTCTACGTGCAACCAGAAACACCTCAAGAACTTCCTCTTAGAGGTCCCAGTCATCATACCTCATCCGCTCAAGAACCACGCATGAAGGTGTCAAGGAGTCCCCCCCCCCCTTCTCACCTGGGTACTGTGCTTTCCGGTGTCTTCGATTGCTGCCTTCTTGCGAACGCTCCTGGTCTTGAACAGCGCTGCTCGAGTCTCGTCTGGTTCCAGGTTGCGTTTAGTTCCGGGAGCGCGGAGTCCAGGAATCCGGGAGTCTGGCAAAAGCTAGTAATGCTCGGAATCAGGAAAGGGGAAAGGGTCAGGAGCGGGTAATAGCACTGGGACAAGGAAACAATATCGCGAGCTACGAACACACGTCTGAGGCTACTCTACAATAGCATTGAGGCGCGCGGAGCCGCGGAAGGCGTGGTCTATAAATAGATCAAGCCGCGTTCAGCGCATGGAGCGAGCAAGGGCTTCAGCGCTGGACGGCCATGTTGGAAGTAGTACGGAATGTAAGCCCCGTTGAGACAAGGACCAGGAGGTCCAAAAGGGGCGTGATCTGAAGTTCATGACAGCATGCCTCCTCCGAAGGCCTTTTCCTCCAGGTTTGCCCGGGTGTATTAGGTGAAATCTTCTGAGTAACCGAGGAGCCTTGATATTTGAAACAGGTTCCCAGCTCCTTTTGCTAGGAGGATATCCTTTCCACTCCACTAGGTATTGAAGATGGCCCCGCTTATACCTGGAATCAAAGTCATATTCCAGTTGGTTGTCAACCAGTAGAGGGGGGGGGGGTCTCCTGGATCTTCGAGAGGATTGGACGTAGGGCTTCAATAGGGATGGGTGAAAAACTGGATGAATTCTTTTCCAGGAGTCAGGTAGCTTGATTCGATATAAGACAGGATTGATAATCTCCTTGATGGGAAATGGACCATAGTAGCGGGGAGCCAGCTTGTTTGGTCGCAAGTGTCGGGGCAGTAGTTTTGATGACTACCACACTCGGTCACCGACCGTATAGGAAGGACCTGGTCTTCTCTTGGAATCCGCATACCTCTTGGTCTGTAATCTGGCTTTTTCTAAGTGTTCTTTAGCCTCCCGATGAATGTTGATAAGAGTTTCGATCCAGGAGTCAACAGTAGGTACTGGTGTAGGGTAAGGAAGAATCGAGGGTAAAACCGATGGATGGAACCCCTGACTACAATAAAAAGGGCTGGTCTGTAGCGCTGAATGTTCGGAGTTGTTGTAAGCGAATTCCGCAACGGGTATCAGGACAGACCAGTCATCCTGGACCTTGGTGGAGAAACATCGGAGATATTGTTCCAGGGTCTGATTTGCATGTTCTGTGGCTCAGTTGGTTTGGGGGTGATATCCTGAAGAGAGGGCACGTTGGATTCCTAGTACCCGACAGAGGTGTTTCCAGAATTGTGATTTGTATTGTGGACCCCGGTCAGATATGATCTTGGAAGGAAGCCCATGTAGTTGGAATATGTGTTCCAGAAATATTCCAGCTAGCTCTGAAGAGGAGGGTAGTTTCATCAGTGGCGTAAAATGGGCCATATGGATAAACAAATCTATGGTGACCATGATGGTAGTATATCCTCGGGAAGGTGGTAACTCCACTATGAAGTCTGTAGCAATGATTTCCCATGGTTTAGAGGGTAGAGTGGGCTGCAGAATAAGACCCGTCGGTCTTTTGTTATGTTTATTTTGGGCACAGTTTATACAAGCCTGGATGTATTGCTGCACATCAGACTTCATTTTAGGCCACCAGAACGGTCTCTGTATAAGACGGAGGGTGTTGGTGATACCTCGGTGCCCGGAATGGAGTGTGTCATGACAAGGTTTATTATTTTTTGCTGTAACTTCCGTGTAGGAATGAGTAGTGCATTGTCCTTGAATAAGTAGCCTTCCTTGGCTCTTAATTTCCAGTGATTTCTTGTTGAAATGTCCTTCCATATTTCCAAGGATTGGGTTTGCGATCAGACTTCTTCCAGGAGATCAACTGCTTGGGCTACGAAGATCGTGGGAGAAAACATTTTAGGAAATGCCTTATCTTCAGTGGTCACGTAGTCAGGACGACGAGACAAGGCGTCAGCGATCAGGTTCTGTGATCCAGGGACATGAGTAATGTGGAACTGATACTGGGCAAAAAAGTAGGCCCAACGTGCCGGACGACTGTTCCTGCACTCCAGTGACTGTGGAATCTGAAGGTTATGATCATCAGTACGGACTTGGACAGGATGTCTGTCTCCCAGAAGTAGGTGTCGCTCGCCATTCAGTGAAGGCTTGGCGAATGGCTAAGAGTTCCTTTTCCAGGACGGAGTAGTGTGTGTCACTCGGAGTTAAGGTTCTTGAAAGATAAGCAACAGGATGTTCCACATCATCCTCCATCTTCTGCTTCAACACTGCTCCTATAGCGTAATTAGAGGCATCCGTTTCCACCAAAAAGGGTCGACTTGTATCGGGTTGAGCCAAAAGCTTGTGTGAACTCGGTCTTCAAACGCTGGAATGCAGTTTCTTGTAATGTTGACCAGACAAATGGGGTATCCTTTGGAAGAGCCACTATAGGTTGTACAATCTCGGAAAAGGTGGCTATGAACTTTCAGTAGAAATTGGCTAGTCCTAGGAAGGATTGGATTTGTTTCACGGACGTGGGAGTAGGCTAGGCGAGAATGGCCTTTACTTTTGAAGGGTCCATGCCAATCACCTCTGGACTAAGGATAAATCCCAGGTAGTGCACAGAGGTAACGTGAAACAAACATTTTTCAGGCTTGGCTAAGAGGTGATGTTCCCGGAGTCTTTGTAGAACTGCCTTAACATGTCCTTCATGCTTCAGAGGGTCCTTGGAAAAAATCAATATGTCGTCCAGATAGACAATGACGAAGAGAAACAACATGTCAGAGAATACCCTATCCATAAAACGTTGGAATACTGCTGGGGCATTGGCTAGTCCAAAGGGCATGACCAGGTACTCGTAGTGGCCAAAGGGTGTTCTAAAGGCTGTCTTCCACTCCTCTCCTTCCCGGATACGGATCAAATGGTAGGCACCCCTGAGATCCAATTTGGTGAATAATACTGCACACCCCTCACTGCCTCCAGGATATCCGATATCCAGGGTAGTGGGTATTGGTCCTTAAGAGTGCATTGATTTAGACCATGATAATCGAGGCAAGGTCTAAGTTCCTGGGTGTCTTTCTTAGGAACAAAGAACAATGATGCGCCTGCTGGTGACTTTGAAAGTCTTATTGTACCATTTTCAAGGTTTGTATCCAGATATTCTTTAAGGGCCTTTTTCTCAGGTTTCGGAAAGGATAAACATCCTACCGAAAGGAATCACTGCCGAGGGTTCCGTTTCAATTGCGCAGTCTTCAGGTCTGTGTGGAGGTAAAGCCTGGACTATGGCAGTGGAAAAGACATCGGCAAATCCTTGGTAGGCCTCCGGGACCTGTATTATATTGGAAACCATGAGTGCGGTTTCTTGCTCCTTAGGTGGTTCCTCAGGGGGAGTTAAAGGAAGTTCCAGGGATAGACAATGAGACATACAAAACTCAGAGCCTAGGAATAATGATCCTGCTGTCCAGTTTATATACGGATTGTGTTTTTGTAACCAGGGCATACCCAATACCATGGGGTAGTGGGCGGACTTAATTATATCGAATCTGTTTAGCTCTTGATGGTGGTTTATTGAGAGCTGGATTTCCTTGGTCTGTAGGTTTATGGGCCCTGAACTGAGGGGTCTTCCATCGATGGCTTCCACAGGCTGCATGGTGCTTCGTGCCTCATATGGGATTTGATGACTGGCAACCCATTCCTGATCTATGAAGGTCCCCATAGCTCCACAGTCAACCAGGGCCAGAATGGGGCAGATCTTATTCTTCGAAGGTGAGAGAAATGCCCGGAGAACAACCAGTCTGTTTTGTCCAGAAGAGTTCAAGGATGGAATTGATGTGGAGCAAACATCTCTCTCCCGAATCTCTGCTCCATTTAAGATCGGGAGCTGGCATTTCCCGAATGCTGAGGAGGTGCCAGAGGACATTCCCTGACCAAATGTTTGTCTGAAGCACAATACATTCACAACCCCGTATGGATCCTTCTCAACCTTTCTTGAGGTGATATGGGTCCACGAAAGGCTCCAATTTGCATGGGTTCAGGTTCTGGGGCTGGACTTGGGTTTACGCTCGTTCTGGCTGTGCTCTCAAAGGAAGCCTTGGGTGGGTTTCCCTTGGATTTCTTCCTTTCAGCCTTCCTTTCCTGGATGCGAAAGTCTATTTGCAAGGCCAGGTCCATTAGCGCTTGGAATGAATTTGGTCGGGCCACCCTGGCCAGTTCATCCTTGATCTCATCGTTCAGGCCTCTCCTGAACAGGGTAAAACTAGCCTCAGAGGACCAGTCTGCTTCCTTAGCCAATTGTTTAAATCTAGTCACATAAGTGAGCATATCTTGGGAGCCCTGTTGAAAGTCCAGCAAGCGTTCTTGGGCTATATAGACCTGCTCTGGACGGTCAAACATGCCTTTGAGGCCCTGTATGAACCCATCATAGTCGTCTAGGAGGGCATTGCCGGAGTTAACAAGGGGTGTTGCCCAAGTTAAGGCGTTGCCGGAAAGGTGGGATATGATGAAACCCACCTTAGCCCTAGGAGTAGAGAAATAATAGGGTTTAAATATAAAGTGGACCAGGCACGAATACAGGAATCCGTGAAGTGTTTTTGCCGAACCATCATACTTGTCAACAATACCGCCCAACAGGGCACCCTCCTTTGTAGCAGAATCCCGGTATAAGACCAATTGTTTGAGCGCAGCGTTTTCCGCCTTAAGATTTTGGACCTCGGTTGATAATTCTTGCATGCGTCGCATTAAGTCCTGCACGGCGGCTTCCATCTCGTTTTTAGGTTTGATCGGGTGGCGTCTCAAACTGTCAAGGAGTTCCCCCCTCCTCACCTGGGTACGGTGTTTGCCCGGTGTCTTCGATTGCTGCCTTCTTGCGAACGCTCCTGGTCTTGAACAGCGCTGCTCGAGTCTCGTCTGGTTCCAGGTTGCGTTTAGTTCCGGGAGCGCGGAGTCCAGGAATCCGGGAGTCTGGCAAAAGCTAGTAATGCTCGGAATCAGGAAAGGGGAAAGGGTCAGGAGCGGGTAATAGCACTGGGACAAGGAAACAATACCGCGAGCTACGAACACACGTCTGAGGCTACTCTACAATAGCATTGAGACGCGCGGAGCCGCGGAAGGTGTGGTCTATAATTAGATCACGCTGCGTTCTGCGCATGGAGCGAGCAAGGGCTTCAGCGCTGGATGGCCATGTTGGAAGTAGTACGGAATGTAAGCCCCGTTGAGACAAGGACCAGGAGGTCCAAAAGGGGCGTGATCTGAAGTTCATGACAGAAGGTTGAGGGAATCCGGGGTCGGGTGCAGACCCTCCGACTGGGTGAGGCGATCCGGCCACTGAGGCAACCGGTGAGGTGGACAGATCCAAGAGGTTGGAGTACCACATCCGCCTCGCCCAATCGGGGCGATCGAGATCATGGGCGCTCGAAACCTCTTCATCCTCCTGAGAATCCACAGAATGATGGGGATCGCAGGGAAGGCGTAATGGAGAGGGAAAGTCCAATCCACCAGAAACACATCTCCCAGTGCACCGCTCACTGGGAATTCCCTCAAGCACAACTGTTTGCACTTCCTGTTGGCTTCCGTGGCAAACAGATTCACTGCTGGGGTACCCCAGAGAGCGAAGACATCGTCCAGGATTTCCTGGCACACTTCCCTCACTCAGAGCATCCGGCAAACTGTTCCCTGTACCCTCCAGATGAACTGCTGAGACAGATTTGATTCTCTAACAACCTGAACCACAGTTGCATCGCTTATGTGCAGAGGGGACGGGAATGCACTCCACTTTGCTTAGTAGTGCATGGCCACCGTGTTGGCCGTCAGAATTAGGACATGCATCACCTTGAGGGATGAGGTGAAAGCCTTCAGGGCTAGCCTGATGGCTTGCAATTGCAGCCTGTTAATATGGCACCTGGCTTCTGATGCAGTCCAGAGGCCGCTCACCTGCAAGTCCTCGCAGTGAGCGCCCTAACCATTCAAGGACGCATTTGTGACCACACGGGTTTGAGGCCAAGAAGGCCAGAAGCGTTCTCCTGCCATAAGATTCTTGGGCGTCTCCCATCAGCAGAGTCTGCAAACTACCTGGCTGGACACCCGTAGAGGATACGAGAGAGCTCCCAAATACTGAGACCGCTGGTCTCGTACGAGCCACTGAAGGGATCTCATGCGCAGTCTGGCCTCTGGCACTGGGAAAAGGCAGACCATGATGCCTAAAAGGCGGACAAAGGAAGCCGCTGGTAAGGTGGCGTGGTTCCGGAACAACTGGACAATCTGTTGTATGTTGTCGGCTCTCGCCTCGGGAGGCAAGGCCTTCCCTGCCCGAGTGTCTAGGACTGCCCCGTTGAACAGGAACCTTTGGACCAGTGTCATGTCTGACTTCTTTAAGTTCAGGGAGAAGCCTGCACACCTGTGCAGTAGCTGACAGGTGTCTTCTAGATGAGTCAAAACCTGTCCTGCCCACTTACCACGGATCAGCCAGTCGTCCAAGCACGGGAATACATGGATACCGGATATCATGAGGTGAGCTGTGACTACTGCCATGAGCTTGGTGAAGCCCCTTGGAGCAGAGGTCAACTCAAAGGGCTGCAGTTTGAACTGATAGTGCTTGTCCCCAAAGAGGAACCACATGAATTTTCTGTGCTTTTGATGTATGGGCACATGGAAGTAGGCATCCTGCAGGTCTATGGACACCAGCCAGTCCTGAAGCTCGAGAGCGTGGAGAATTTCTCTCAACAACACAACCCTGAATTTGTCTTTCCTCAGGAGGTTGTTTAGAGCCCTGAGGTCCAGAATGGGACAGAGACCGCCTTCTTTTTTGGGTTCCGGGAATACCAGCCCGACCAGCTCTGATTGGGAGGCACATCTTCCACGGCACCCTTTGACAACAGGGCTCAGTTCTTCCTGGAGCTCCTGTCCGAGTTGGATCAGTGAAGATGGGGGTTTGTCTGGAGGTTTTCTTAAAAAGGGGAGACAAAAACCCCACCAAATTAACTGCAGGGCCCAGGAATCAGAGGTTATCTCCTGCCAAACGTTAACCAACCGTTATGTTGTGGGAGGGGAAAATCAAAGCGGCTTCGAAGGCGCCATCGCCCGAGCCGCAGATGCTGCCTGCTGGTCCTTATAAGCACCTCTGCTCCTTCTGAGATGCGAGAAACGCTTCTTGCCCTGCCAGGCTTGTGGGGGCTGCGCTTTCCTGCCATAAGGTACATAGCACCTATAGCCTCTGCCTCTAGAGGCAAAGCTGAAAGCAGGCTTATCTGGCTGTGCAGCCAGACCTAGCATTTTAGCAGCTTTCATAAACCATAGGAGAACTTGGGGAAACCGCAAGCTACGTTTGTGGCCTTAAAAACCTTCTTGGCCAAAGCATTTATCCTTTTCCCTTCCCTGTCTGTAGGGAGATTTGATGTGGATGCTGCAGGCCTGGAGGATATAGTGGCAACCTGAACTACCAGCCCTTCCGGAGAAAGAAAAAAGAAAGAAAGAAAAGAAAAGAAAGAAAAAAAAGAAAAAAAGAGAAGGAAAAAGAGAAAAAAAAAGAAAAGAAAAAAGAAAAAAAGAGAAGGAAAAAGAGAAAAAAAAAGAAAAGAAAAAAGAAAGAAAAGAAAGAAACAAAAAAAAAAGAAAGAAAAAAAAGAAAGAAAAAAAAGAAAGAAAAAAAAAGAAAGAAAAAAAGAAAGAAAAAAAAGAAGGAAGGAAGGAAGGAAGTCCAGCGAGTGCAAGGCCCTTCCAGCCAGTGGCAAAGGTTTCGGGAAAAAAGCAGGAAACACCAAAGGCTTGTTGAGGTGGAATTTTGCCTGAACCTTCAGCATTAAAGAGGGGTGCGTCTGCAGCACCACCCTCGATTTGTGGAAAGTCGAGAATGGTTGCTTGCAAGATGGGGCCTAGATCTCACCCACCCTCTGGCAGAGGTGATGGCCACAAGGAAAGCCGCTTTCCACGCGACTAACTTGAGAGGGGCCTGATGCATTGGCTGGAAGTGGGCCCCATGAGACTTGTCAGAACCACGCTCAGTTCCCACGCCAGGGCAGGAGCCTTCACCGGCTGGAAAGATCGAAAGTGTCCTTTGAGGAACTCCTTGATGCGTCGGTGAGACCAGAGTAAAGATCTTCCCAGAGACCTGGTGTAGCAGGAGATAGCCGCCAGATGCACCTTGTTAGAAACATGTGCTAGGCCGGCCTTGGCCAAGGAGAGTGAATATGGAAGAATTTCCGGAGCCGTGACCCTCAGCGGGGTAATCTTCTGCGACCGGCTCCACATAGTAAAACGCTTCCACTTGTGACCGTAGCACTTCAAAGTCGAAGATGCCATGGCCTTGGCGAGGATCTCTCTGCAGTCCGCAGGCAACTCGTGACCACTAAACTCTAGGGCTGCAGGAGCCAAGTCTTCAGGTTAAGCGTCCCTGGGTCGTGATGCAGGATTGCGCCTCATTCTCTGGTGAGAAGATCCGGAACTACCGGCAGCTTAACCGGGGGCGATGCCGACAGACTGAGAAGGTCCAGATACAAAATCTGCCTCGTCCAAGCCGGGGCGATGATTTTCATCCTGCTTTGTCACTGTCCGAGTGTGTTGATGACTCTTAGCAGGAAAGGCAATGGAGGAAACACATACAGAAACAGGGCTTCCCACAGGAAGGAGAACACGTCGCCCATGCTCCTTGGTTGGTGGAATCTGCTGGCAAACTTCTGGCATTTGAAGTTTGCCGCCGCCGCCGCAAACAGATCGATTTGGGCCTACCCCACTTGATGAAGATGCAGTCCACTTGGTCCTGCCAAAGTTCCCACTCGTGGTAAGAGTGCAACTCCCTGCTGAGGGAGTCTGTGATGGTGTTCTTGACTCAAGCTAGGTGCAGAAGAACGAGGAACATCTATTGTCCGACGGTCCAACGCCACAAGTCCTGTGCTTCCTTAGAGAGCGCTGGGGATCGAGGCACCCCGGTTTCCTGATGTAGAACATTGTGGTCGTGTTGTCTGTGAAGATCCTCACCACCTTGCCGTTCATAGATGTAAGGAAGGACTTGAGGGTCCAGAACACCACCCGTAGTTCTAGGCTGTCGATATGGAGATCCATATCAACATCATGTAGATGTCTGGTGTGGGCTCCCCAGCCTTCCAGGGAAGCGTCTGTGGTGACATCTCCTGATACGGAGGGTTTTGAAACCCTGTGCACCAGGCGATGTTGGAGCTGACGCCCCCATCCCCTTATCACCCAACGGAAAACCTTGTTGAGCGGGATCTTGTTCGCGAAGCTTCGGACACCTGTATCCAGCAAGCATCCAGGACCTACTGAAGAGGTTGCATCTGTAACCTGCAGAGCTGGATGAGGAAGATGCTCGACATCATGCTGAGCAACTACTTGGTTTGCACCGTGGGGGTCTTCATCAACAAAAGCCGCTGCACCTTGCCTTGAATGGGCGCTACCCTCTCCTCCGAGGGTGACACCAGGCAGGACACTATATTGAGTCTGGATCCTAGGAACAGCACATTCTGCGATGGTGTCAAGCAGGACTTTGGATAGTTGATGGAGAATCCTAGATCCGTCGGCAGTTGGACGGTCGCCTCTGTGTGTCCGACAGCCAACTCTTGCAAGCGGGCCCATATGAGCCAGTCATTGAGGTATGGGTATACATGTATACACCATAGACGCAGATGGGCCGCCACCAGTGCCAGGCACTTCGTGAACACTCTGGGGGCTGACTTCAAGCCAAAAGGTAGGACCTTGAACTGGTAGTGCGGCCCCTGCACTATGAAGCGTAGAAACTATCAGTGTCTCCTGTGAATGGGGACATGGAAGTAGGCGTTCTCCAGGTCCAGCAACATCAAAAAGTCTCCTTTTTCCAGTTGGTCTAGCACGTGTTGCAACATGACCATCCTGAAGCTTTGGTACTTGAGGTATTTGTTCAGACGTCGTAGGTCTAGAATGGGCCTCCAGCCCCCGGTCTTCTTTCTGAACAAAAAGTATCTGGAATAGACTCCGGAGCCCCGGAGTCGCTGGGGAACTAGCTCCATCGCCCCTTTTCGCAGCATGGCCCGTACCTCTTCGAAGAGCTGAGGGATGTGCTGCTCCTAACGGGCAACCACAGGGATCCGCGGACACCTGCACTGAAACTCCAGAGTGTGTCCCTGGGCGAGAGCATTCATCACCCATCTGTTGGTGATCTTTTTCCACTCGCTGACAAACCTCGTCAGCCGGCCTCCCACCTGGGTGCATGGTTGGGGGCCCAACATCCTGGTCGGTCCAGGCTTGCTATGGCGCCAGTGTCCTGCTATCCTGGCAACTGCGGCACGGTCCTCTGCCACCATAGGCCTGGGAACAACCTCTGTAGGCTTCCTATGTCGTGGATCTAGAAGGCTGACGGTACAATGAGGAGAAACTGTTTGGAAGACCAGCCCGACTTTCCTCTGTAGAGGCGAAAAGAAGAGCGGTGCTGCTAGAGGGTGCCCAGGGACTGGGCCGTTTCTTTATCCGCCTTAGTGGCCTGTAGGGACTCGTCAACGACCTTACCGAAAAGGTCATCTCCGTTGAGAGGCATGTCGAGTACCTTTGCTTGGACCTCCTGCCAGAAATTCGTGGCCTTCATTCAGCCTCAGCGACAAAGGCAGACACCGGTTCCCCATCTGCCGGAACCCTGTGTGGGCAACGTCCAGAGCCACTGTGATGGTGTGATCCGACGCTACCTCCCTTTCCTGGTAGAGAGCGATCGCCTCCATCTTCTTGTCGTCGGGGAGGAACTCCAAAATCAGACCCAGCTTGTACCACAGCTCCCTGTCGTACCTGGCTAGGATAGCCAGTGCGTTGGCCGCCTTGATGGTGGACGCCACGGTGTAAATCACCTTTCTTCCCATGGTGTCCATCTTCTTTCCCTCACTGTCCGGAGGGACTGAAGACAACGAGGATGGGTTAACCGACCGTTTCCTCACGACGCCAAAACCACCAAATCCAGCTATGGTGCGATTCGGGCACCCGGTACTACTTCTCCAGACTATCACATTTAGCCGGAGCTGTGCAAGGGTTCTTCAAGACGGCCAGGCCCTCCAGCCACACGTCGTCCAGAAGGGGAACCGCCATGATTATCTTCCTCTTGGCCTCGCGCCTCTGGTACAAGAAACCCTCCTTCCTGGTTTCTTTGGGCACAAGATGGAATAGCTCGGAGGCTCTAGCGATCATGGAATGGAACGACCCCACCTCATCCAGTGGGGACATCCTAGGCTGCGGAGACCAGCCGCCCATTGCGACAATATCGTCGTCCATCGTTGTCGTGGCCATATCCGTCCCCGTGTCTGCTGAGGGAGAGGGGGCCGGATGCGGATGTCGAGGTTGAAATGGGGTGTAAAATGACGCTTCCGCTTCTTCGCTGGTGGCTGATCGGGGATGGGGGACCATTGGAACCGGGCCCTGTGGCATGCTCTTCTGGATCTCCGACACCAAGGTGTAGAGGGTTGCAGATGTCCAGGCACATACCCCTCGGCTGAACTGGCATGATTGGAAACACTAGGTCCTGCGCCGTCGTCGTCCTCTTCCACGTCCTTGTGGACCGTGTCTAAGGAATCGAGGTCTTCGTTGTCCGTGGACGAAACCTCCATGGTATGGGCCACTGCCTGGGACTGGTCCGGGCCCTCCTTGCCACCCCCCCAGATCCCCTTTACACCCAGAGGGGCTGAAACCGGGATCTGGGAAGGTGTACCCTTTTACGGCATGCCAGCAGGCTTTGCCAAAGTCACTGTGGTGGTTTCGCGCCTTGGGGCAGGGCTACCTTCTGCGCTGCGGGGGCTACCTTGACAGGGTCAGCTCCATTTGCCTTCGTGAGAGCATCCGCCACTAACTAGATCGACAAAGTCTTATTCTGTGCCAATTGGGCCTTCATGGGCAGTTCAGCCTTCTTCTCGTGGCTTCACAGGCTTCTCCCGCATTTTAGCCGATTTGGACAATTTCCTTTTCAGGTAGGAGATAGATTGCCAGCTAGCAATGGAGACGGTGGTGATGTCGATCACGCACGGTCCACCACGGGACCCGCTTCCACAGAGATCCCGGTGGACCTGGACTTGCAGTTCTTGGTCTTGTCTTGGGCCCCCCCATGTATGAGGTGCCATCAAAGGATTTAGAAGACTTCTCCTCGGACCGGTCGGTCCTGTGTGAGGCATGATCCTGCTCGGAGCATGGGGCAGAGGCCTTGCCGTTCAGCCACGCCACCAGTCTACTGTGTCTATACTTCGTCGTCTTCTTGGAGAAACCGAGGCATATCTCACACTCTCCTTCCACGTGGTCCGGATATAGGCAGTAGATGCACTGCAGGTGTTTATCCTCAACAAACACATTCCATAGCCCGCACTTGGTGCTCGACTTGAAGAGGGATCTTCCCTCCTTCCTGTCCTCCATCATGGTCAGAGAGCGCAAAGTAGGCCCGATGGCTTTCTAGAATCTTCGATGATCTTCGCCCTTGAGGGGCACTGGAACTCCTCGACAACGGATCCCCACTGACGGCAGATGGAGAGAAGAGCACATAGGCTCTTTCGAAACAAAAAAAGAACCTTTTTCCGTTGAAAACACAAGAAAATGTAGAGCAGCTCGGAGAGCATACGCGAGGACTCCCTACACTGAAGCGTGCAGTAAAAATCTGAATATGGCTGCCAGAGGAGGGGTTTAGGTGGAGGGCTGTCATTAGATGGGGGCAGTATGACCCAGATGACAGTAATTGGTTTAAAGGAGAAATACAGTTTATTAGTGAAAGTGAAACCGTTTTTTCTTTTACCAAGGATTCCCCTGACGATGAGGAATATTCATGAGCATGTGAATCCATGCCAGACCCCATGCTGGAGAAGAAGAACATTCAGAATGGATGAGGTAGGGCAATTTAAAGGGTCATGAAACCTCTCTAGACATCAAGACAAGAATGTATGCCACCTGACTGCATAAATGGATTCACTGGCTGGCCTCAAAGCTGAAAGGAGTACATCCAGGCCATTGTTTGACAATTCCCGCTCCTTGTATCTCAGCCTCTCGGCAGCCAAGAAAAGGTTCAGACTGCAGAGATTCGGATGAAGGATCCACCCCCTCGACTGGAAGAGTAGGTCCAGGAAGGCACATGGACATGTCCAGAAGCTGCGGGTACAACGTCCTCTCAGCCCAGTCCGCAGCGATCAAACTCAAAATGGACCGGAGCAGTTGCAATCTGCTGAGAAGGTGTGGAATGGCAGGAATTCGCAAGAACACATGGGGAGATCAAAGTTCCACTCTCATGCCACTATATCTGTTTTTTTAAAGAAAGGTAAAGATAGTAGCTCGACATCTATCGCCCGATAGGCTTGATTAATACGGACAACAAGATATTAGCAAAATTGTTGGCCATACGTGTGGAACATTTGCTAGTGAAGCTAGTACACACTGACCAGTCAGGTTTTGTTCAAGGTCGTAGAACGTCTAGTAATGTTAGGAACTTGTTGATGATGAGGACACATGCCCAAAGCTTAGAAACAGATGGTGCCGTGTTCTCTCTGGACGCTGAAGGTTTCTTTTTTCAGTCTTGCGTGCTATGAATTTGGGAGAGGACTTTATCTCCTGGATGGCCCCGTTATATGCTTGTCCAACGGCCAATGTCAAAACTAATGGCCAGCTGTCCGATTCTTTTGTATTGCAGAGGGGTACAAGACAGGGGTGCCTGTCTTGTACCCCTCCTCTACTCTTTGTCTTGGCCATTGAACCTTTAGCGATCGCCTTAAGGTGTGATGCAGGAGTATGAGGTCTAAACTTTCATGGAGTTGAACACAAGATATGGTTTTATGCGGACGATTTGCTATTATTGTTGCGGGATTTGGTGGTGTCACTACCTGCCTTGTTATGTGTATTAGACAAGTTTCATGGTGTAGCAGGATACCAGGTTAATTGGTCTCAGTCTGAGGTCCATTTGGCTGAACCTGGAGATTGCTGTTGGGGGTAAGACTTTGTTCTGGCCGGAGTGGCTTCTGAGTGGTATATATTGGATTGGTGATGTCATTCAGGATGGTAAATGGATTGATGAAAGAGAGTCGTGTGCGAAAGTTAACATTGAAAATTTCTCAATTGGTGATTTCAGAAAATTGAAAAGATGTCTAGTTGAAGTGGCTGAGCAGCGCGGTGGGGATGTATGGGAGGAAGCGGAGGGGGAGCGCCAGACGGGACTGTTCAATCTCCACCCATTTTGGACGTTCTGAGATGATTCCCCAAGCCTGGAAATGGGCCAACTGTGCCGCAATTTGGTATTTCCGAAGGTCAGGAAACCCCCAGTTCCCCCAGCTTCATTCTGCCCATCATAGTCTTCCGGGGAATGCGCAGTTCCCTGCCATCCAAATGAATTCAATAATTTTTCCTTTGCAAGAGTTGTAAGGGAGGGAGCGGGATTGAGGTGGGTAAGGAGGAGCAGGTGTATAGGAACCCTGGGTGGAGGTTCATTTTGCAGGCCGTGATGCGGCCCAAGAGGGAGATCTCTTGCGATAGCCAGCGGACAAGGTCCTTTTTCATCTCTTCGACGAGCAGGGGAAACTTTGTTTGATATACTTTTGCTGGGTGGGCCGGAATCTGGACCCCCGGGTAGGGAATAGATTTAACACTCCACTGGACCGGGCATTGACTCTCTAAGACTTCCCTCTCGCCCGGGTTCAGTCCCACTCCCTGAGCCACCGATTTCCCGAAGTTGATGGCGAAGCCCGATACTCTCCCAAATCCTCGGATTTCGACTAGGGCTGCCTTCATGGAGGCCTCAATATCCGCGAGGGTCAGCAACACATCGTCGGCGTAAAGAGCAATGTTATTTTGTGTTGGACCTACCAGAGGGCCTTTGAACTGGGGGTTACGGCGGATGTGTTGGGCCAAAGGCTCCATGGCCAAGGCAAAAAGTAACGGAGATAGGGAGGATCCTTGTCTTGTTCCACATGTAAGAGGGATCGGATCCGATAAGAGGCCATTGACTCTCAGCCGGGCCTTGGGAGATTGATAATTAGCTAGGATCATCTTCTGGAATGTCGGGCCAAAGCCAAAAGCTTTGAGGACGAGACACAGGAAGGTCCAATCCGCCTTGTCAAAGGCTTTGGTTGCGTCCAGGGCCAGCAGAGCCAGTTGTTGTGCGTCCAGGTTGGCAACATCTATCAGGTTTAGGGCTCTGCAGATGTTGTCGCTCGTTGATCAGTGGGTAATGAATCCAGTTTGGTCTGGGTTTATGATGCTAGGAAGGATGGGTGCCAGGCGAGTGGCCAGGATCTTAGAGTAAATACTGGCATCTAGGTATAACAACGGGATGGGTCTATATGAGCTGGTGTCTTTAGGGTCTTTACCAGGTTTGAGGAGAAGGATCGTGATGGACCCCTGCATGATAGGGGTGATGTTCCCGGTGGCTGCAAAGGAGTTGAAGAGCCGGGTTAAAGGGGCGACCAGTTGGGGGCGGAAGAGTTTATAGAATCGGGTGGAGAACCCATCTGGGCCCGGGGTTCTAGATTTCAGGCTCTTTATGACCTCCTCCACTTCCTCGCTTGTAATGGGTGTTTCAAGTTCTTCCTTTGCCGAGTTGGTGAGAAGCGGGAGCGCCGCTTCACAAAGATAGGATTGTTGTTCGCTTTGGTCCCTCGGGACGGCGGTCATTATCTCAGCTTGGAGTGCCGGTGCCAGGCGCAGCTTTTCGCGATCCACAAATTGGATAGCGCCCTGTGGGTCCCAGAGGCCCAGGATAGTGTTTCTTCTCTTTGACTTGGCCAGCTTATTTACCAGCAGCTTGTTTGCTTTGTTGTTGTTGACGTAGTACCATTGTTTGGTCCTGGTTAATAGATGTGCCGTGGCTTCGGCGTAGTGCACCTCCTGCTTTTTCCTGGCTACCTGCAGAGCTCTGTGGGTTTTCAGGGACCAACCCTTCCGTTTGTGGGTGGCTTCCACTTACCGGACTTCAGCTTCCAAGAGTGGCGCGGGCCGCCTGTTTACAGTTATGAAAGGCTGCGTCTTGGGCAATCAGCTCCCCTCTGAACACCGCCTTCATAGCATCCCAGGTGTTGGTTTGGGAAGTATCTTCATCCCGGTTTTCCCTGAAGATGTTTTTAATTGTCCTGGCTATGGAGTCACACACCGCCATATCGTGCAGGATAGGGTCATATAGGGACCATTGGCGGCGGGCTCGCAAGATTAGTGAGACTGGGGCGTGGTCAGAGAGGATTCGAGATCCAATGGTGACGTCGTCTGGGAAGGTCAGGATCTGAGGAGAGGCTAGCAGCAGGTCAATTTGTGAGAAGGTGCGATGTACAAACGTATAGTTTTCTTCCTCCAGAGATAATACCCTCCATGTATCAACGACATTCAGGGTCCGAAAGAGCTGCAGCAATCCTTTTGCCAACTTCAGGTCTCTAGAGGAGGGGGGGTGCGATCTGTCTTTGAGTGGGTCCCGGGGCTCCATTAAAGTCTCCCCCAATTATGACTTGCCCTTAGTGAATGGAGGAGGGCTTCCTCTAGGTCTTGATAAAATTCTTCCTGGTGTTCATTAGGAGCGTAAGCTGAGATAAGGGTATAAAGCTGGTCGAAAATAATGTATTTGATTGCGATGAAGCGCCCCTCCTGGCATCGTAGAGTGTCCAGGATTTGTGGTTTTAGGTCTTTTGCAAAGAGGATGGCTGTGCCTCCCTTCTTGGTACCATTGGAGGCCGGTAGTTGCAGGGGGAAGAACCTACTGCGGAGGCGGGAGAAGTCTGCCGGCTTCAGGTGGGTCTCTTGTAAGAAAGCTACTGAGGTTCCCTCGTCCAGTAACCTCTGTAGGATAGATTTCCTTTTCGGAGGGGAGTTCATGCCCCTGACGTTTAAGGTAGTGAATTTCAGTTTTTTGTGCAAGGGCAGGCTTCCTGGGCACCTTTGCTGTGGAGGAGGGAGGGAGAGGGGGTTCGGAGGAAGCCTGGGTCAGCCATGGTCACGTGGGACTCGCTGGATTAGGTTCTTCTGAGGCTGAGGATTTTCAACAAACCTCCAACGGGAGGAACAAACCCGCAACAGTGGACTCCAACAGGTGGCCAGAACCCTGAACTGGGGGAACGATTGAAACTTATCGGAACTGGCCCCAGTCAGCCAGCAGCCACATGGGCTGGATTTCACTCCAGGGGTAAAGCGGCGACATACACCCTGGAGTAGGGCCCAGACCGCGTGGGGACTGCAGCGAGATTGATTAAGCTGTGTTCCAATGGAAGAAATTCTATGAGCCATCCGCGGATCATCTTTTGGGTTTACGGCTTCTCTGCACTTTTGTCCAAGGTGCGCGCCTCGATTTGGGCGAGGCTATGCCTGGCTCCGAGGTCATCCGAGCGGGGGAGGAAGGTTCCCTGTCCTCCGAGGAGCCAGGGCGTAAAATTGATGCTGCGTCGTCAAGATGGCTGATAGTGCGCGCAGTGCCATTGTGCGAGAACTGCAGTGCCGTTGGGAACAGCCACCGGTAGTGAATTTGCTGGTCTCGGAGAAAGAGCGTGAGAGGGCGCAGCGCTCTGCTTTTCTGCAAGGTCAGGGGGGAGAAGTCCTGAAAAATTTGGAGTGGGAGCCCTGGAAGGATAATTCATTGATGGAGGGACCTACTGCCGAGATGGCCTCCTTGGTGGTGTAGAAGTGGACTCTTGTAATGACATCCGGGGGGGGGGGGGGGGGGGGGATCAGAGTCCGCATCCCGTCGCGGGCATAGCCTGTGCGTGCAATCGAGCAAGAGCTGGGATTCATTCAAGTTGGGTAGCAGCGATTGGAAGAAGTTGCTTATATATTCGGGTAATTCCCGATAGGAGATCGAGGAGGGAACCCCCCCCAGATACGCACTGTCCATTAGAGTCTGGATAGTGCGTTGCACTTCCACCAGGGAGTTGGAGTGTTCTTGGGTTAGGTCTTCAGATTCCCCCATCCTGTGTTCGAGGTCACTTACCATTTGGTGAGTTTGTTCAAGCTTTGTAGTAGTTCCACCATGCAAGATCTGAACTCTGATTTAATATCGGACATGAAAGCTTGAAGGTCTTCTTTGGTAGCGAGGGTCCCTTTATCATCGGGTGCCTTCTGAGGCGACAGTTTAGGGGGGTCTGATTTCTTCCCTTTCTCAGCTGCTATGAGCATGTGGAGATATCTGCGGATTTGGGGGTCTTTAGGGATTTAGCCATGCTTCCAAGGTTGGGGGTCGTCCTCCCCCGAGAAGTTGCGGTTGCTAGGTTGCGGGCGCAACGCTAATAGACCAGAGGAAGGACCCAAGATACCACCCCTGGTGGGCAATAGGAGGGCGAAATGGGCAGGGGCGCCCCAGGAAATGGCCAGTCCTGTGGATGATTGTAGGTCCTTTGCCGCTGAGAGGTAGTGATTAACGCTTGGGGAGGGTAGTCCAAAGGGTCCAAAGATGTTATGGTGCTTGGGGCCCAACTCACCATAGGCTCCCAAGATGAAGGCCGAGGGATGCTCAGGACACTCCTATTTCACAGTGATAGGGAGTGAGCCGGGGCGCCCCAGGAAGCTACAAGAGGGGTCACAGAGAGCCTGAGCCGCCTAGGTTATTCTGGGGAAGTCCTGGATGCCAGGGAGAGATGGTGGCCGACGTCTCCTGAGATGAAGCGTTGTCAAGCAGAGCTCTACAGTGTTTGGGGGCTGTGGAGGTGGCTGTTCCGCCAGGAGAACAGGTCTGGACGTGCCTGCTGGGGAAAGACCCTTGGGGATGGTATGCGTGGTGAGGCGGCAATGGGTGGCGCCCCGGAATGCTGGTGGGGGGGCCGGATGCCTCAGGGCCCCCACCAGGATAGCAGAAGCTGAGATGTCCCTGCCCCTCGCAGTTCCAAGCAAGCAAGGGGGGGGGGGGGGGGAGTTAGGTTGGTGCGCTGCCGTGCGGGAGATCCTCCACTCACCCCCGAGGAGCAGCTGATGATGATTGGGGCGGGGGGGCGTGGGGGTCCACCAGGGTCAGGCTGTGTGAGCGGAGTCCGCCTCCCTCCGGGTCCAGGAAGAAGCCAGGGAGAGCGATTGCTCCGCTGGCGCAGGGGCGGACCAGGAATGCCGGGGAGTCCTCGAGGTGCTGCCTGCGTAGAGCGGGTCCAGGCCGGGCTTCCTTTCACTGCCGCGTTCGCGGCTCGAGCATTTCAATGCAGGCTGCAGCGGACAGGCTCCGCCGAGTGCGAGGGGGGGCCCCCAAGGATCAGAGGCTTCCCGGTGTAGTCTCCATACCAGCGTGGGCTAGTCAGTAGTTCTCAGAGTGTGGCCGGTACGGCTCGCCCTACATTTTGGGTACGTATGGGGGATGCCGCCGGCGGGGCTCCTTGTTGCGTTCGCTGGTATTGTGCATGCGTTTAGGGCTCAAATTGCCTCCATTGTGGCATCCCGCCCTCCAGCACCCAAATCATGCCACCAGGGTGTCGGGCGAAGTCAGGAACCAAAGATTTTTTGCAATAGCCACGGTCCCCATGCGGAGGCCGTTACAGGAGCAGCCACATCGCGGGGGCTCCAAGCCACGCCCCCCGACTAACATACTCTTAATCCATAGTCCCCTTTCCTCCATACTGTATGGGCGTCCCTTCCAAGGGACAAGAGACGGAACCTTTTTCACCAGAAAAAACCTTCTTCCCCTCTAAATGTAGAGGCACGCGGGGGCGCGGCCAAGGGAGCATGCGCTGTCCTGACTCCGCCGCCACACCTCAGTCCCCATTGATGCGACAATAGATTTAACATTGCCTAATGACACCAGTATTATTAGGGGGGACGTTGGTGGGACGTATGGAGGAAAGGGGACTATGTACTAAGAGTACGTTAGTCACTACGGTGAGTAACTTATAATTACTCTTACGTCCCGTCCCCTTTCCTCCATACTGTATGGGCGATTACAACTGATTGTAGCCCCAGGGTGGAGAGGAGACCCTCCTTAAGCAAATAAGTTCCCGAGAACTGCCTGTCCGAAAGCCGCATCCGATCTAGAGCCGGCATCCAAACAGTAATGCTTGCAGAAAGCCAAGGGAGAGGCCCAAGTGGCCCCCCTGCTTATGACTTGCCAAGGGCTGGATTGCGATGGCCGTTGCCTTGGCCCTGACTGCGTGGGCATGATGTTGGCCGGGAGCGCCTTGTACTGGCCCTCGTACGCTTCCTTGATGGCCGAGACCATCCAGCGGGATATGGAGGCCTTAGAGGCCTGATAGCCTAGCCTCGAGCCTCCGAAAGTGACAAATAGAGCGTCCGACTTGCGGAAGCCCTTTGTCTTGTCCAAGTAGAATTTTAGGGTACGCCTGACATGCGGGCAGTGCAGCACTCTCTGTGCTTCATCCTTGGGATCGGGAAAGAACGTAGGAAGGACTACTTCTTCATTCAAGAGAAATGCAGATGGAACCTTGGGCAGAAATGCTGGGTGCGTCCGCATGAGTACCTTGTCCTTGTGAAAAGTGGTATATGGTTACGAGGCGACCAACGCCTGGATCTCGCTGACTCTGAGCCGAGGTAAGACCAACTAATAAGACCGCATTGATGGTGACCAGCCTAATGTCCACAGACTTAATTGGCTCGAATGGTTTGCCACGCAAGACCAGTCAGATGTTTGACTATAGGATTGGAGGAGGGGAAGATGCCTTCCCTCCTCCGAGTTCCTGTAAGCCCCAATGGCTGCAAGGTATGTGCGGCAGGTGTACGCCTGTACTCCCGAATGAGCGAGGTGCACCGGAAAAGAGAGCACGTCGTCCAAATTGCAGGCCAATGGGTCGATTCCCCTGGAGTCTGCCCAATGGCAGAATCTGGTCCATTTGATTTTGTAGGCCCTGGTGGCCTTGCTGCTGGCGCCCTGTATGATCTCCAGATTGGCCTGTGTAAGGCTAAGGTGCCGAAGCATTACGTGCTCAGGTACCACGCTGTGAGGGCTAGTTTCTCTGGCACGTGGTGGATGATTTTGCCCACCTGCTGTGCCAGATGATGTGCTGGGCACGTCGGAAGGTGTATCGGGGGCACCTCCGAGAGGCTGAGTAGTTCCAAAAACCATGGCCTGGCCGGCCACCATGGAGCTATTAGAATGATGCGAACTGGGTGCACTTCTTTTTGTGACAGGTGGCAAAGAGATCCAATTGGGGATGACCCCACCTGTTGAAGATCTCCGGAATAACGAGGTTGTTTAGCTGCCACTCGTAATTGTCTGCTCCCAGCCTGCTTAGCCTGTCAGCCTCCTGGTTGGATTCCCCGGGGAGGTGGACTGCCGAGAGGTAATTGTCGTTTTCCAGGGCCCATTCCCACATGCTGATCGCCAGCCTGCACAGAGGAGGGGATCTGGTGCCTCCCTGCTTGTTGACGTAGTACATGCTGGTCGAGTTGTCTGTCTGGTTGAGGACAACCTTTCCCTTGAGAAGTGGGAGGAATGCTTTGAG
Organism: Ambystoma mexicanum; assembly: GCF_040938575.1. Classification (NCBI taxonomy): domain Eukaryota; kingdom Metazoa; phylum Chordata; class Amphibia; order Caudata; family Ambystomatidae; genus Ambystoma; species Ambystoma mexicanum. Next base: position 393,796,692 of record NC_090928.1, on the reverse strand, counting down.
CGCTAGCCAGATGGCATTCAGCTCCAGCCAATTGATGTGGTATTCCTGCTCCTGTCGGGTCCAGGTGCCGTGGTTCGAGAGATCGTCCAGGGTAGCTCCCCAGCCCTCGAGCAAGGAGTCTGTGGTGATGGTGGCCTGCGGAGAGGGCAGCCGAAAGGGTTTGCCCGTCCGTACGTTGCAGTCCATGGACCACCAAGTTAGGTCCTGGTGGAGAGATGGAGGAACGTTGATCATCTCGGATTGCGAGCCCCGCTCCTGATTCCATGAGGCCGCAAAGTGCAGCTGAATCCTTCTCATCCTCAGTCTCGTGTGCGGCACGGCTAACAGGACTGCCGCCAGTAGACCCAGGAGATGTTGGTACCACAATGCCAAGGTTCCCCCTCTGCTGAGGAAGAGGGCGGTGGCCCTCTTGATGGCTGAGATTTTCGCTTCAGACGGGAAAACACTCTCGGAGCACATGTCCCAAATGAGTCCCAGGAATGTCAGAGTCTGCGTAGGGTGCAGGTGTAACTTCTTGAGGTTGAGCGAGAAGCCCAGGTCATGCATTGTATTCATAAGGGCATGTGAAGAGTGGCAAACCGCTTCCGGAGATGTAGCCTTGACGAGCCAGTCATTGAGGTATGGGTAAATGTGGAGGCCCTGCACTCTGAGGAGGGCCGCCACAGCGTTCATGAGTCTGGTAAAGACCCTGGGGGCCGAGTTGAGGCCAAATAGAAGGACTTTGTATTGGAAATGGTAGCCCATGATCCTGAACCATAGGAAAGAACGATGGGGCTGCCAAATCGGGATGTGTAAGTACGTGTCCTTCAGGTCCAGGGAGCACATCCAGTCTCTCTTGCCAAATGTCTCTGTTATAAAAGCTGGTGTAACCATCTTGAATTTTTGCAGGGGTAGGGAGAGGTTGAGGGTGGAAAGGTCCAGCACAACTCTCAGGCCCGCCTGGTTCTTCTTCTGAATGGCGAAAATCCTGGAGTAGTAGCCTCAGCCTCCCTGGGAGGCTGGGACTTCCTCCACTGCCGGGCTCTCTATGAGCAACCGGATCTCCGCCAAAAGAGTTGCTGTCCCAACCTGTGGGAGTGGAGGGGAGGAGGGAGGAGAGGCTGGGATAGGAAGGCAGTACCCCGTGGATACTACAGAGAGGATCCAGGGGTCCGTGAAATTCTGGCGCCAGAATTGTGCATGGAGAGCATGCCTGCCCCCCCCACCGGAGACACGTGGACCCAAAGGGGTGTGTCATGCCTTCTTTCCCTCGGAGGCTGGCGCTGAGGAGGGGGACTGGAAAAAGCCATTACCCTCCTCCCCGTTTTTGTTGTTTGTGTCGGTTCTGAGACGGCGAGCGGTCCGGCTGCCTGGATCTGCGTTCCTGGAAGCCACGGAACCCTCCATATGTGCGACCCTTTTCCGAGCGCTGCTGAGATTGGGTGTACGATTTGGGCGTGGTCTTTGTAAGAATGGATTAAGACTTCGCCGTTTGTGAGCTGTTTTTCTTTTTGTCCAGCTCTTTGTCCGTAGAGGAGTGAAAGAGGTTCCCCACCGCCTCGAACGGTAGATCTAGAATGAGCTCCTGGACATCAGGGTTGAATTTCGTTGCCCGGAGCCAGGCTGTTCGCCTCATGTCCTTAGCAATGCAGATGGCACGGCCTGAGGTATCGATATGAGCCACTGCGGATTCCAGGAGGTCATGCGCCATGAGCTTGGCTTCCGCTAACCCCGCCTTAAAGCGTGATTGGCAATGGGTGGGGAGTTCCGGGAGGAAGTCTGCAATTTCCTGCCATAACAGTTGGTTGGCGGCAGCCAGCATGGCATCTGCGTTGGCCTGATGCAGGTGCAAGGAGTCGGAGTAGATCTTCTTGCCATACGCCTCCAAGATCTTATCCTCCTTGCCTAGCAGCACCGCAGAGGAGGCGGCTGAGGATGACTGAGGCTTGGAGTATAGTGATTCCGCAGCGATCATCGAGGAGTGTGGCTGAGGATGGGTCGAGAGCAAGAGTGTATCCCCCTCCATCTGCCTGTACTTGGCGTCCAGGCGTCGGTTGACTGGATGGACCGAGTGGGGCTTGGGCCAACCCTTCTTGGCCAGGGAGACTACACTGGTTTGCAGTGGAATCCCCATGTTGGCAGAGGGGCGTCTAGTGAGGACTTCAGCCAGAACCCCTTCTACCCGTTAGGGGAGGCCCAGGTACTCCGCCAGGCCAGCAAGACGTTCATGGAAGGCCATGGCTGGGGATGGCGTGTCCGGATCTTTCACCTTGTCTGTATCCTGCGGATCCAGAGGATCTTGTGGAGGAGGAGGGGTAGATGGCGCCAGAGGCTGGGGTACAGGGACCGCAGCCAGAGGGTGAGGAGGCGGCAGAGTTGGCTGTGGAGCCAGAGGAGGCGGCTGCACCGGGGCCTGGGGGCCAGATGGAGGAGTCTGTGGTGCCTCTAGCATGGCGGGGAGGACTTCCCTGACTGCGTCTTTGATGATAACCCCCATCTGAGGAGACCTCATGAGGCCGAGAAACATCTCGAAGAGCACCTCCTCACTGGCCGAAGAGGTGGCAGGGGGTACCGACAGGGTAGCGGGGGGCTGCTGGGGCCGCTGCATAGCTTGTCCATATGGACGCAAAGGAAAGTTGCCCTGCACAAATGAAGGGTAGACTGTAGGCCACGTACCTGCTTGAAGCGAGTCCCACCTTGACACCCGTTCTTCGCCGAATTTGTGGAATGGCATCGGACGGGTGCCCCTTTCTGGCGTGGCAGCCATTATGTTGACCTGTCTGCCAGGTGTCTGCGACGTGTTGCTCAGCCCGCTGGGCCCGGCCTCGTCCAAGACTCTTGCGTGTGAATCACGAGGCCTACCCTGCTCCTCGGGCTGCGGCCCGGTAGGTGTAACACCCTCGACCCGGGGGTCGGTAGAGCTGCGTTTAGGCACCCCTTTAGACGTATTGCCGGTATTAGGGTGTAGCCCCTCGGATGTATTGCCGGTGTTGGGGCGTAGCCCCTCAGCAATTGTGCCGGTAAAAGGGCATAGCCCTTCGGGTGTAGATCCGGTACAAGAACCTTCTGGTCCCTCAAGAATGAGCCCCGGGAGGATCCGAGGAACCCTCGACCCGAAGGCCGGTAGCAGTAGCAGCCTCGGGGCACGTGCCGGTAGAAGGACCTGGCCAGTCCCTCCCGCGCGGGAGTGTCCCTGGGAAGGAGTCTCCCCTGTGGGGTGCACTGGAAAATATTGGCCCTACCTTGAGCCTGATTCGATGTTTCACGAAGTTCTTGAGATCCTCTGGAGGCAACTCTTCTGGAAGAGCTCCCTCCACTTGGCTAGTCTGTTCTTCAGTGCCTTTTTAGGACAGCGATTCACACGCCGAACATGATTGCCAACCGTGGTCTGGGCCAAGGCAACGTAGGCAGAGGGGGTGGTAGTCTGAAGTTGGGAAGAACACGTTGCAGGATTGACACCTGCTGAACCCTGTAGAAGTCGACATGCGCTGAAGAGGAGCGTGACGCCTGAGGACCGAGTACCTGAATGATAGCTAAGACAAAAAAGACAGAAGTAGTATCTGCGCGTGGAATTACATGGCCGAAGCCAAACCCAGCAGCGCTGGTGAATTCGGCCCATTCCCGTCGATGCGGAAAAGGGGACTGGGGTGTGGCGCCACAGGGCGGAGTCAGGGCAGCGCATGCTCCCTGGGCTGCGCCTCTAAATTTAAAGGGGAAGAAGGTTTTTTCTGGTGAAAAAGGTTCTGTCTCCCGTCCCTTGGAAGGGACGCCCATACAGTATGGAGGAAAGGGGACGGGACATAAGAGTATAGACATCTTCCAAACAGGGTTCTGTCAGGGAGTGGGGACTGAAGCTTTGTGATGGAAATGTTAAAGAAGGGGGCGATGAAAGGCAATAAACCACTTTACGCCGCCTTCATAGATTTTCTATGAATTTTGATACTGTCCCGAGGAACATGCTATGGGCCAAATTGGATAAATGGGGTTGTCCTCCTGTTCTACTGGTGAACCCAATTGTGCTGCACACAGACATCACTGTGTGTGTCCGTTTGGACTGAGAGGGTTGCGTATCTGCTCTGATCAATTCGGCAGAAGGACTGAAGCAAGATTACCTACTGGCCCCTATTCTATTCCTTCTTTTTCTGTCTGATTTGAGTAAAGCCTTTTTTGATATTACATTTTTCCCCCTAAATTAAATGACAGAATGATCAATTACCTACTGTACGCTGACAACCTGATTTTAATGGAACAAACACCAATAGGGTTGCAGCGTCAGTTGAAGGCCCTGGAGTTATACACCAAAAACAACATGCTAACGATAAGTGTCCCTAAATCGAAAATTCTAATCTTGCATAAGGGTCAGGTCAGGGTGTTGGCTGCCCAGGAAAGTCGTCTAAATAAGAAATTTAGGTACTTCTCAATAGTTCCTGTTCAAGAGTTCTATTGCAAAAAGGTGGTCCCCGTGATGACGTACAGTGCGGAGATGTCATTTTTTGCCCTCAAAAGGCAATGGTATAAGCTGGAGGAAGTATTCTATTGGAAAGTTCTAGGGTTGACAGTGTTCCTGCTCCCGTGCTAAGGTATGAATTGGGTCTGGTGTCGTTGAAAGCCATGGTCAAATGGAAACATTTAAACTTCCTCCGAAAGATTTGTCTGGGGGAAGAGGGATCGACCTGGGGGATGTTAAGTGTGGGTAAGAGTCCAACTCCCTGACCGGCCTCATAGAATGGTTCGGCCAGTGCCTTGAAATACTAAGTGCTGTTGACTCCTTGGTGGAGCACCTACTAGTGTATTTACTGAAAGTAAAAAAGAGGCTATGGGAAGTTGACTAGATTGACACAATCGATTGGGTTAGGAGGTACCACTTATTTTCGGGTTTGTTAGACGCCAGACCCTAAAAGACCTTCGCACATTACTTGAGGAAATGTCCAGGGCAATACAGGTGTAGTCAGTTAACGCTTTTGCCTGAATTTGCTCCCTACAAATGAAATTTTGGGTGTGCAAGGAGGTGCAGCTCACAATCTAAGATGTTATAGATTCTGTAAAATGGAGAACTCTATAGAAACCCTACAGCACCTATTGGTAAATTGTTGTGAATTGACCAGGCCACGCCACACATTTTTCACACCTTCTAAAGGAATTTAAGGTGGCTCCTCTGGGCTGGGTTTGGCAACGTATTTTTACGGATAAATCCTTTAAATGGTCATTGGCTGCCATACGTTTTTGAAAGAGGTCCTAGTGCTCAAATCAGAATGTAACCTGGAGAGCTGTGCCTTCAGATGTGCACTTATTTAGGGGAAGTCTTTTAGTACCACTGAGTGTAATTCACTTTTAACTAATGGATATATATATATATACACACACACATGTATATATACATATATATATACACATATATGTGTGTTTTTATTATGTCTGCATTGGGAAGATAAATTGGAAGGTTTTGTAAAGAGTTCCCTGTTGTTGGACGGGCAAAGTGCTAAAGCATGTTTTAACCTTGCCTGTAATAAATTTGTTTATGCCATGTCTATTGTGTGTATATGTGAAATGTTTCTCGTGAACTAAAACATCAATAAAAAATAAAAATATATTAAAGCAGTTTACCTTTACATTTCTAAACTGCTTGTAACTTTAGTTCTCTATAATAGTCATTTATGGGTCATGCTGCCCACAGCCAATTAAGACAGGTTCCTTTAGCTCCAACCCTGGTGACCATCTTCAGATATGGCAGCGCACGTAATGTGGTAGTATGAGCCAAGAAGAGCCAGAGAGGGGTATGAGGGAGGGTCTCATGTGAATCCATGAAAGTTACCAATGCTGGAGAACAGGAGTTACAGGTAAGTAACTTATTCCTTCTCCAGCATTGGATCGTTCATGGATTCAGATGCTCTTGAATAAGATTATACAGCAGTATATATTGTGAGGGGTCAGTAATGCAAGTCTGACAACTGCGTGTGGTTTTCTCAAAATTAAACATTTCATTAATGATAAAAAAAAGTGCAAATAAATCCTCACTAAACCTACTCTATCAGGGAGTTACAGTCTAGGAACTAAGGGGATTACTTCCAGCATAAACAAAACTGGACCTCACACTAAACAACAAAATATTCAAAATAAATCATAGACAACATAAATGAGTGAATATCAAACAACCAGTAATTAGGATGACCTTCACCTGTCCAGGGTAAATATCTTCACCAGTGCGTAGAGGGGGTGAGTGCGTAGAGGGGGTGAGTGCGTAGAGGGGGTGAGTGCGTAGAGGGGGTGAGTGAGCAGAGGGGGTGAGTGCATAGTGCGTGTGAGGACATAAAACGGATGAGTGCATAGAGCGGGCGAGTGAGCAAAACAGAAGAATGCATGATGCGTGACGTACATAGTATGGTTTGGAATGCAGGGAACGTTTCAAAGAGCATATAACCCATCATACTATGAATGCATAGTGCGTGTGAGGACAAAAAACTGACGAGTGTGTAGAGCGGGTGAGTGAGCAAAACAGATGAATGCATGATGCGTGACGTGCATAGTATGGTTTGGACTGCAGGGAACGTTTGAAAGAGCATATAACCCATCATATCTCACCACCACGCTTACTCTCTTCTCTACACCACCACTCAACTAGAACACAGAGATACTATGACACCATTCGGTATAACTGTTCTCATACCAACATCCGCCGCTCACTCCACATCATTCACTGGTTACACACCCCCCAGCAAGACGTTCTCCTCAGGCCTGACGCAGCCACATTCGGTCTGGATAAATCCTGCCAGAACGAACACATACTACTGATTTCTCAACCACCACACCTACCGCTAAAAAGCAGCTATTACATGAATACCGCACCAGCTGCACACATACCCGGTGCTCATAGGCACTTGACTCTCTCTACTCTCTCTACTGACCTGAACTTTGGTTCCCAAGGGCGTTCAACCTACCAGCGCCTTCAGACCATACAAATGGTATATAAGGCGCTATATAAATTCAAAAATAACATAACATAACCAGGATTGTTCAAAGTCAATTTCCCCAAATGTTCAAAAAGAAAAGTCTTGAACCAGTTCTTTTAAGTTCCAAAATTAAACAAAGTTCACCAAACAAAAAAAATCCACTGGTACTGGTAACAGTTCTAGAGCTTTCTGTTGAAAGGTTCCCCTTTCAATCCCAGCCAAAATATAGCCCCAATGGAAATCCTGGATGTCTTCCTTCCAAGATTGGTTTGTCACAATTCAAAAGAATAGATTAGCAACTCCTCCTTATACAACTATACAAGCGTTCATAACCTCTGCAGTACATTTGGTATAATTGTCAAAATGCTTCTTCTTAGGTTGTTGCTTTCCTCTTGACAACCACCCTTCTACTACCGTTACTGTGAAAACAGACTCCTTGGGTTCTACAGTACGCCACTACTTCCACCAACTTCAATGTGACATCCACTGACAGTATTATACACAACCAGAGTTCTGGTATTTCTGCTTCAACTTTATATTTCAGGATGGTTAGGCATTTTAAAAGACAAAATACTTCGACCTCAACAGGTCGGCATGCCACTTTTCTTTTCCAAAGCTCCAAGATCAAGGGCAGCCTCTTTGCCTCTCCCGTTTGCCTTACTGCCAAAAGGATAACCTGCCTCTGCTTCCAGACTGACGTTCTCTCCACTTCAACAGTCTCAGCATTACAGATTATTGGTCCAATATGTTTACAAGAACCCAGCTTTGTTCATAAGGTCTTGGTTCCAGTAGCTACCTTGAAGCTGTATTGCCACACTTCCAACTTCATGTAGCAATGTCACACTTGTATCAGACGACACTGGACCTTTAACAACTTCACCAGCCAAGTGGATAGCCTTAAACAAGGTTTTCTTCACTATAGAAAAGGTTTGCCTATTGGCTTGGGTAATGCCTTTTCTTCTTGTTAATACAAAAACCTCTGAGGTCAAAGAATACTTATTCTTGATGTTACAAAGTTCTATCTTAAAAGGAAAAACAGATATAGGCATACATGACCACTCTTTAAGATAGATATTTAACCTTAAGTGTATGTACGTGTTTGTATTCCCACGCATTAGTCCGAAGACACTTTCACACTACGATCGGGAATTACAATTGCTCACACGCGACCGTCCTCTGATGTAATAAGATATTGTAACAATTGTAAAAGTCTGCATTAGGGTTTTCGGAAAAACTCAAAGCATTCTCTCTTTTATTGGAGACACGCAACATATCTGCCAACATTAAGACTTCAACAATGGAAATGAAAATATTTTCTTTGTACGCGAGCACTACCTTTTACTCGAAGCGCACGTGACACATTTCCATTGAAAAGAAAAGCTTCTACAACAACGAACCATTTAAACTTGCTTCTGTTCATAGGGAAGCCTCTTTAGAGCTCGTAACAGTTAACAGCTATGGTTTTCGAGTGAACCTGAACGCCAAGCCTCACTAACCGGCCCCAGGAACACTGCGGTTGCGGGCTACTTTCACTTCCCGACAAGGACTTCTACCACTTTAGGCACCCTTGGCACCCACACCGCTCTGCAGCATGGGTGTCTCTGGTCCTGCCTTATCAACGGGGAGCCTCACTTCTCTGTCCGTCGGCTTGCTTCTTTACATGGGCCGCGGGTTGCAGCACGATCACGGATCTGCAATTACAGCCACTAGGCAAACCTGGCAAGACCTTCACTTTCAGCAAGTCTATCTCAGTGCAGCCTTGGCAAGGCAGGGTTTGTGAACACAGGACTCTCTCAGAACCTGCATGTGAAATCTGCTTTGCTAGTGTCCTGGCGTCCCTTAACTGATCACACATCCTCACGAACTGCCAGCCTTGTAGTCTTCAGCTTCTCCTACTACTGCCAGCCTTCCAGCTCCAGCTCTGTCCCCAGCTCCTTCCATCTTCCCCCTCCTGCTGCAGCCTTTTATGCCTCTTAGGTGGGGCAATTGATTTCAGGCGCAGGTCATTACTGTTAATTGCCTGACCCTTTCAAAGGCTGTTAGGCCTAATTGCCTGTTCTTCACTTCTACATGCCTCTTCAGCCCACTGCTTTGTCTCAGTCTCTATGGGATTCTGGGACATGTAGTTCATTTTTAGTAAAACTAGTTTTTTCTACTTCTGACATAGTATTAAGGGTGGATTTAATTCCCTTAGTCATTTTAATTGAGGGATTATGGGTTTCAGACTTATTAGAGGAAGATGGTGTAGGGAAAGCAATATTTCAGTCATTCCTTGTGGTGTACCTTTGGTATTGAGAGGGCATTTATTTTTAGGGATAGACAAGAGTTGCTCTTTTGATATAATATGTTGTGGGATTACAACCTTAGAATTTACCATCTATGTTTTACCAGGAGGTTGAGATATATTAAAATGACAGTAAGCCATAACCTCTTCTCGCCTAGTGGTAATACTATCAGTTTCAGAGGAAAAATACCGTATCTCATCCCACGCAATCACCTCACTACCCTGGGTCCTGTCTCCACCCAGGCGATCCTCCTACAGAACACATTTCTCAGGGTTGGGAGGATCGGGAAGTGTCTGCCCTCTGCATGCCACCTGGAAGGAAACTTTAGGCAGGGTTTTAGTGAGGAATCTGCAGGATTCTTCACACTATACACAACCAAAACGAGCAGAAGCACAGCTCAACAGAAGTAACCAACTCACCGCTGGAACACTCACGGCATGCAAACAGGTTCCTCAGCACTGCCGGCCCTACTCTTGATACCTCCCTGGAATCCCTATGAACGCAGTAGAACCCTGTGAAGCTATGGACAAAAAGCCACGTGGCTGCCCTGCAGATGTCGAGAATGAGGATACCCGACAGTAACGCTGTAGTAGAAGCCACAGCTCTGGTTAAGTGTGCTCTTGGTGTTCCTGGAAGGGGCCTGTTGGCAGGATGATGGCAGTGGGAAATGCATGCTGACAAACATCTTACAACAGAAGTATTCAAAAGGGCGTTGCCTTTGCCGACAGGTTCGAAGGCAACAAACAGTTGTGACAACTTGTGCGGGCCACATAAAACTTTAGAGCATGGGCGGCATCTTGAGAATGTAATGATGGCTTCGCTGGAGACAAAGGAGAGCCAAACAACACTGGTAAAATCAAAGGTTCATCAAGGTAGAATACAGAAAGGCCCTTCAGCATGAAGGAAGGGTTTGTATGCAGAACCACTTTAGAATGGTGAAAATTCAAGTAGGGAGGCTTGCAGGAGAGGACCTGCAGTTCTCGCCCACTTGTCTAGCTGGAGTAATGGCAACTAGGAATGCAGTCATCCAGGAGAGAAACTTCAAGGAGGCTCTGTGTAGACGCTCGAAAGGAGGGCCCATTAACTTTAAGAAGACAAAGACTAGTTCCCGAGCTGGAGCAGGGCCTCGAACAGGGGGAAACACACAAAACAGTCCCATGAGGAATTCCTTTACCAATCTGTGTGACCAAAAGGAAGGCTGACCCGAGAGGCGCGTGTAGCATGATGTAGCTTGTTAGAGGAGTGTGCCAAACCAGCATTTGCTAAAGACAGGATGTATGGAGAGACTTCTGGAGCCTGAACGTGCAACAAATCCAGGTGGTGAGTTCGCACCACATGGTAAAGCGCTTCCACTTGCGTCTGTAGCAGGACAACGTAGATGGTGCTCTTGCCCTGGCCAAGATTCATCTGCTTTCTGGAGGTAGCAGAATGTTTCCAAAATTCTAGAGCTGCAGAAGCCAGACTGTCTAGTTGAGCGAAGAGGCTGGGTGGTGGTATAGTACTGACCCGTCGTCTATCAAGAGCAGGGGCAGCCTGATGCAGGGCGCCATCGACAGGTGAAGAAGGTCTGAGTACCAAATTTGTTGCGATCAGGGTGAAGCCACCAGGATCATCTTGCAGCTGTTCTGTTTGAGTGTGATGAGAACTCTGTAAAGCAGAGGGATCGGGGAGATAGCGTAAAGGAGCAGTCCTTCCCATGGGAATGAGGCCACGTCCCCCAGGCTTCACTCTTGGGAAAACCGTCTCACAAACTTGGTGCATTTTCTGTTAGTCGCTGCCACGAACAGATCGATCAATGGATCTTCTCACATGGAGAACTTGGCTTTGGTGAAGTACCAATTCATGGCAAGACCAGAGTTCCACGCTGAGCAAATCTGCTATCGTACTGTGGATCCCTGGTAGATGGAAGTTAAGTAGGAACACATTGTACGCCAACACCTATGTTCATAGCGACTGCGCCTCTGCAGACACAATTGGAAATCGGGTCCCACCCTGTTTGAGGATATAAAAATGGTGGTGGTGATGTTGTCTGTGAAGATGCGAACCACCATGTTCTGCAACTGTGGTTTGAAAGACTGGAGGGCCCAGAGCAATGCCCTTCATTCTAGAACATTGATGTGTAGGGCCTTTTCTTCGGGTAACCACAGACTTCTAGTGTGGAATTCTCCTATGTGGGCTCCCCAGATGTACATTAAAAAACGTACCCCAAAAGATCGAATTACAAAATCACGTAGCCCACTTGCCCGTATTTTGTAATTTGATCTTTTGGGATTACTCCAGTTTGTCCCCCGCACTGCCTTTAATGTATGTAGGGGATACCCCTGCAACTCCCGCAGCCCATAATACCGAACTGGGGGATCAGGGGACACCCCTGCTACCCTCGCTCCCCTGTCCGGTATTATGGGCAAAAGATCTAATCGACTATGCCGAATGCACACTGAACGTGTATTCAGCATTATAGATTCGTTATTTTCGTTCATTACTAGGCTCCCCACCCTCCAGGAAGGCATACGTGTCACTGTGACTTGATGCGCTGGAAGGTGAAAGGGGGCTCCCTGAGGGAGGTTCAGACAGCGATTCCACCATTGGCTTGGCAGAAGGAGGGTGTGAGGCGAAGCTTGTCCTCCCAGGACCCCGACATTTGCTGCTTGCGGGTATCGAGGAAATCTTGAAGTGGTCTCATTCGGAGCCTGCAGTGTGGGATCAATGGAATGCATGAGGACATCATTCCAAGGAGGGACTTGAGGGAGAGGACTGATGCAATCGGCAATCCCGACAGCTCCTGGACCTTGTTCAGTATCATATTCACCCTCTCATCTGAAGGAATGGCGAGACACGCAAGTGTGTTGAGACGCGAAACCAAGAATAGCGAGTTTTGAGCTGGATGTAAGTATGACTTTACAAAGTTCAGTGAGCACCCCAGAGATAGCAGACACTGGATGGGATCCTCTGTGTGCTGCTTTGCTAGCGGTAGAGATGGGGTGCCCACCAACCAGTCCAGATACGGGTGAAAGTGAATGCCTGAACAACAGAGGTGGGCCACCATTGGAGCTATGCCTTGGTGCTGACTTCAATCCAAAGGGCAGGGCCTTGAATTGATAGTAGTTTTCTTGGACATGAAATCGGAGGAAACGCCTGTGCCGTCGAAGAATGGGGATATGAGAAGAGAGGAAATCCCCTTCTTTCAGCAGGCCCAGGATATGTTGCAGCATCACCATGCAAAACCTTTGAGACTTGAGGAATTTCTTTAGCCTTCTGAGGTCTAGTATGGGTCTCCATCCTCCTGATTGTTTCCTTACCAGAAAGTAGCTGGAGTATACTCTTGTGGTGCAATGGTAAATGCTTGATTGACCCTTTCTTTAGAAGGGACTGTTCCTCCTGTAGCAGTAGGGATTGGTGTTTTTCTGCCTTTGGATCAGGAGGAATGGAGGGGAATGTTCCTATGAAATCCAGGGGATGGCCCTGTTGAATGATGGACAGAACCCATTTGTCGGTGTTGATGTTTTTCACTGTGGGACAAAGTTGGCAAGCCGCTTCCCTAATGGGGTGTGGCAGTGGGTGGTCGGGCTGTGGCCTGGTCAGGTCTGCTTCGCCGCCTGGCCTCTGGAGGAAGGTCCACATCATCTCTGGTTTTATAAATAAGATTGAGGGATTCCAGCCTCAGAGATGGCACCTTAGGTGCTGAGCTCCTGTGCCTGCTGAATACTTATCATTATGATTATGGCAGAGATTCCTGAACCTGCTGACACTATACAGCCTGCTAAGAGGCAGAAGGGTGAGGACGAGAAGAGAGATGATAAGATTTTGGATCTGCTCACAAAATTGACATTGGATGTTACAGACATCAAATCAAGGCTGATAAAGGCAGAGGAGAAATGTATGGACCTTACTGTCAAGGTAACTGCTGTTGAAGATCATCTTAATCTGATGGATGACAAGACACTGCGTTTGGCTGATCAAGTGAGACAATTGAAGCTTATTAATGAGAAGCTGTTACTCAAATTGTCTGAGCAGGACAATTTCTCAAGGAGAAATAACATCAGGATTGCAGGATTTCCTGAAAATGCAGAGAGAGGCAATCCAATCTCCTTTTTGGACAAGGTACTGATCCCCATGCTACATTTGGATCCTAAAATGTCACTGAATATTGAGAGGGCTCATAGGTCCCTTGGTAAGAAACCTGCCATGGGTCAGCGCCCTAGACATTTTATTGTTACATTTTTGAGATTCCCAACAAGGGAACTGATAATGAGGAAGTCTCGTGAAATTGGAGACCTGGCATGGGGAGGGAACAAAATTATATTTGCTGACCTCAGTAGAGATGTCATGGAAAAGAGAAAATGTTTTGGAGTGGCAAAAGAAAAGGCACGGCTCAAGAAACTGAAATATTATATGATTTATCCAGCAATTTTTTGTGTGGTTGTGGATGGTCAACTACATTCTTTTCCCGATCATAGGAGTGCAGAGGCTTTTTTAACTGATTTAATTGATGTGGATTGCGAGCCTATGGAAGCATCATCTTCAAATTCAAAAACAACAAAAAAGAAGAGATAATTCTTTTCATCTTGGTGTACAAGTCATTACAAAAAAAAAGGTAAAAAAATATTTTAAAAAATGGTTATTTGCCTTTTAGATTGCTGTTTCATGGATTTACAGTTATGAAAACCGTGGAGTTATGTTTTAATTTGCATCTCGTGCCCGGAGACTGCACTTCATGGTATTTGAAGAAGGAACCTTCAATACATGATCAATACGTGTTCCTACGCACATCGCATTGCTTCAGGAAGGGTGACGGACTGAGGATTCACTACTTTCGGGGCTTGTTATTTATGCAGCCGAGTATGCGAATGCCGCTCATCACCCTTTTCTGAGTTCGGCGACACTGACAACATGATGATTGAAATGCAGCTGGGTACACAGAATGCTGCTTGCTTTCACTGTTGCTGGGTTCGGTGCTGTAGACTTTGAGATGCGGCTGAGTACCAGAGCAATGTTGGGGGGCAGGCTGACACATGGACCAATCGGAGGTGAGAGCCAGATTTTTTATTTTATTATTTTATTTTATTGGTTTAAATTCAGACCTTTAAAATATTACAAAAACAATCTCAAATCAAATTAGATCCATCAACGTAAATACAAAACCCCAAACACCACCTCCCTCCCATACTCCATTGTCGTCCTACTCCAGTCTAGTCAGCTAGTCTGACTCCACGTGGCTTTGTTTGGGGTTGAACAGTCTGATGCTGAACATCCATATTTAGCCTCTCCTCTATTGCCGCCAAAAAGGATGTTAATGGCAAGATTAGTTTCATGTCGGTACCATTCCACATTCTCATCCACCATTCTTCTGCGCACACAAATTGATGTTCGTCATTGCAATGGCCCAGGTGAATTGATCGAACATCTTTTAGACCTGGACAGAACAACACCAAGTGTTTGAGTGATTCCACTTCCTTCTCACAGAACCGACAGACAGGATTCACTCCTGCATTGCCGGCCCAGTGACTGTATCGCTCTTTGGTTTTGAAGGCGTTTAAGCGAAACAGCAGAAAAAGTCTGCAGGCTTTTGGACTCTGAAATAAGTGCAGATATTTTTGTAGCACATTGTATCCTCTTGCTTCTGCAGGTGAGTTTTTCATTGCTCTAGCTACGAGACGCTCACTACACGTGGCTTCCCAGTCTGCCTGCAAGATCTTTACTTTTGCTGCCGTGGGATTTCCATGTAGAGTGACCAGGCTAATATTATATGCGAGTAAAAGATCTTCACAGCGTTTTTCCATAAGGAAACCATATCCGTTCCCCTCGGGGTAGCCTTGTGGAGTATCCGAAATTGCTAAATTCCTTCCTGAGCTCTAGTTTTACGGTATAAAGCCAATTGGTTCCATATGATCCGAGCATGCAACGAAATTAACGCCAGTTCGTATCTTATGCATGCTGTTGAAATTCCAATTGGAAGACTTCGAGCTTTAGTCCAGAACATATGTTCGAGCGATGCCCAATGATTTGATGGGCATCCAAAGGCATTTTCTGCTCTGTACGTAAGGATCGGCGACACTTTTTGTTCGTAAAAGTTTCTCAAGGGTTGCATCGAGAATCCTCCAAATTTTTTGTGAATCAAAAGGCCCTGGCATGCTAACTGACCACATTTCCTCTTTGATTCACGAGTCCAAGGGTCGTCGCAAATGCTGGAATTTACCATCATGCCCAAGTACTTCACGCTTTTTGATATGCGTAATTTGTCTTGCCCAAATTTCCACACAAATCTTGTCTCCAATGACCTCAAGGTAAAGCTAGAGTTATGGAATATAAGTATTTCACTCTTTGTGGCATTAATTTTCAAGTTGTTTAGATTCACGTACCTCTGTACGGCCTCTAGTTTGCGTTGTAGGGCGATCAGAGTCAAATCCAAGATGACCAGATCGTCAGCATACAACATCCAATTTATTGGTGACGAGTTGAGCTTAGGTGGAAACGCCCTCACTGATGATATTGCATCACCAATATCTGATATGAAGAGGCTGAAAATTGCTGCTGCCAGTGGGCAACCTTGTTTGACACCCTTCTGTGTCTTAATCTGGGCCGATAGCATATTCTCAAGGTGTGATTGCTGTGCATTACAACCCTTGTATTTTACCATTGAGATGCTGCTGTTTAGTGGAAGTGTGTGGTGCATATACTTTTGAATTCTGTGAGGGCATGCCTGTATTTATTAATTATTAATGCTTTTGCACTACTTTTTTGGTACTCGCTTTTTCTTCTTGTTGGTTTTTTGCTAGGGGGGAATTGGACTTCTTTATCAAGGGTATCTGAGGAATATATTTTAATAGTATATGTTAGGCATAGGATTCTGGGGGAGATAGTTGGAATAGGTTATGATTATGTATATAATGGTGTTTTGTTGTAACCCAGGATATGTTGGGTTTCTTACAATCGATACTGTTTTGTATGTGTGCATGTTGTCTTTTGTTGTAGGTGTGGTGTGGGGGGCGTAGGAGGTGACACATATGTTGCTCAACTTTATAGGATGGTTTTGGCATTTATCACAGTGCTCAAATGAAGATTGTGAATGATTGAAAAAACTATGGAAGCTTGTGAAAATATAGAGTATTGGTGGGCTCTGAAGGGGCTTGTTTCAGTGTGTACTTGGAATGTGAAAAGGTTGAATTACGTGCGAAAGAGAAAGAAGGTGCTGTCTAAACTCTGGCGGGAGAAGATTGATGTGGCTGTTTTGCAAGAAACGCATCTACTTGATGGCACTGGTTATTCGCTGACTAATTCAAGATATACGAAAGTTTTCTTGAATTGCTACTCCTCCAATTCCCGGGGTGTTGGAATCTTGTTGAGGAAGGGTTTTGATGCATGTGTTGAAAAAGTGAGTATGGATGATGAGGGGCGTATTATACTAATTGGCCTTAAATACGAGGTTATGTTGTTAACAGTTGGTTCTATATACGGCCCATGTGTGGGAGGAGGGGACTTTTTTGATTCGCTGAAGGCGATGCTTGGTGATATGGGAGGTGAAATGGTTGTTTTTGAGGGGGGGGATTTTAATTGTGTGATTGACTTCAAAATGGATAGGTCCTCGACGTATACATTTACCCGACAGAAGTGAAGTAGAGATTTTTGAGAGGTATATGATTTGGTTGATATATGGAGGAACTTTCATTGGGGGAAAGGGAATACTCGTTTTTCTCACCGGTACATAATTCCTATTCTAGGCTTGATTACTTATTAGTGTCAGATAGGCTAATTGAGAATGTAAAAGGAGGTGTCTATGGGGGAACAACATATTGCAGACCACTCAATGGTTATGGCTAAGCTAAGGTTATCCGCTGAGAGGCGGGGATCAAGCAGATGCAGGTTGAAACCCTGTGTGTTAAATAATAAAGATGCTACTGACGCATTAATGGGTTTTATACCAAATTTCTTTGAGGTGAATGTTGGCACGGCAGACAATATGGTGGTGTGGGATGCTTTCAAGGCCTCGGTTAGAGGGAAACTGATGAACTGGACTGCGAGACTGCGTAGGGTGGGAAAAGCCAGATTGGAAGAGCTTGAAAAAGAATAGGGAGATTTGCAAAGAAATTATGCTTTATCAAGAGAGAAGAATATTAGGCTTACGATATTAAGGAATTACTGAAAAATGAGGTGAACTCACAAGTTGAGAGGTGTTTGTATTACATGAAGCAAAAATACTTGGAGCAAGGGGATAAGGCAGGTAGGTTATTAGCAAATAGATTGAAGAGTTATTCAGAGAGGGTGAATTTTCAAAAAATTGTTGATGAATCTGGAATTATGGAGATTAAGAAAGATAAAATTGGTGAATGTTTTTGTTCATTTTATGCTAAATTGTATACGGAAGATATTGCTCCGCAAATGGATGATTTTGATAGGTTTTTGGGGAAAATTGTCCTTCCTGTACTTTCTGAAGAAGGTAGATGTTGTATGGAAGCCCCGATTACTATCCTAGAGGTTTTGTCAGTAATCGAGGGAATGAATAAAGGCAAATCTCCGGGGATGGATGGTTTGACAGTGGAATTTTATCAAAAATATGGGGAAGTGTTGTCACCGCTTTTATGTGAATTATATAACTGTTTTTTGAAGGAAGGGAGGTTATGTGATTCAATGAAGGAGGCAATCATCACAGTAATCCCGAAGACTGGGAAGGATGCAACTAGGTGCAGTAATTATCGACCTATCTCCTTGCTCAATGTAGACCTAAACATTTTTACCAAAATACTAAAGGTGAGGCTCAAGAAATATATGGGTGAGTTAGTAGAGCGATCTCAGACAGGATTCATGGAGAGAAGATATGGATAAGATAATATTCAGACACTTTCAGACATTTTGAGTTTGCCAGACTCAGAGATAAAGGATATTTTGTTGATCTTTTTAGACGCAGAGAAGGCCTTTGATAGGGTGAATTGGGGCTTCCTGAATTATACACTGTTGAAATTAGGTTTTTGACCTTTCTTTATTAAAGCTATTTAAGCACTTCAGAATGGCATATCGTCAAAGGTGTGGGTGAATGAGGGGTTTTCTATGTCATTTGCGTTGTTTAGAGGCACACGCCAGGGTTGCCCTTTGTCGCCACTGTTATTTAATTTGGTATTGGAGCCTTTGTTAGCATATATAGGTCCGCTGAGGTGTATCAGAGGGTTTGCTATTGGTGATGTGGAAATGAAAGCTCTGTCTTATGCGGATGATGTTGTGGTCATCTTGGATGATCCTGTTGTAGGGGGTCATGTATTGAAGGAGGTCTTTGAGGAAGTGGGTAAGATATCTGGGTATCGGATCAATTGGGATAAAACTGTGGTATTTCCGGTGAGGGCTTCGCATGGATGTGAGAATCTGCTAGGGTGGCATTGTAAATGGGAATATTCTAGTGTGAAATATTTGGGTATCTATATTACTCAAGATTTTAGAAAGCTGGTAAATTATAATGTGGATAAAATCATTGAGGTTCTTAGACGGGATATTATGAAATGGGGACGTGTCAATCTAACTCTTTGTGGTAAAATGAATGCTATTCAAATGATTTTGCTGCCGAAGGTTCTGTATGTTGTTCAATCTCTGCCTGTGCATTTTACAAAGGGAGCGTTAGCACGTATAGATAGATTATTTCAGGATTTTTTGTGGGGATTTGGGAAGAGGGCCAAGATTCCCCGGTATATTATGGTCCGGAAGGTTAAAGATGGGGGTTTTGGGTACCCGGTGTTAAAAAATTATGGTAGTGGTTTTTTGTTAAAGAAAGTGTCTGATTACACTGGTGATGTTCTGAACAAGGTGCCATGGTGCGTACAAATGGAGATGCAGCTTTTCTTGCCTTATGATATTAAATGTTTGTTTTCTTTTAGAAAGCTGCCTAAGAAGGTGCAGTGTTTGAAGTCGGTTTTGGCTACTAAAGAAGCTTTGTCGTCGTGGATAGTGGGAACTGGACAAGCTCTATATCTTTATGAAGAGGCTTCCCTTTGGCATAATCCTGGTCTGCAGTTTAATAATAAGGTACTAAATTGGAAAAGTTCGGTTCAGAGGGGTGTTTTGACTATTGGTGATGCGTGGAGTGCTGCAGGGGTAGTACCTTTTGCAAGTTTAGTTGAGAAATTTGGGTTAAGGAACAGAAAATTAAGAAGTTATGATATTTTGGTAACTCTACTATCGGAACGAAGAGACATGTTGGGCGCTACATTTTTGAAGAAACCAGAGAATTTTAATATTTTGGAAATTGGACTCCAAAAAGTATCTACTTTTATGCAGATTATGCAACCTGATGGGCAATGGTTAGATTCGTGGGACAAGCTGAGGTTGTCTTGGCCAGAGGAGTTGGGCAGGGAATTTACACCAAGAGAATGGGAAAAGATTTGGAGAGTACCGACGACTGCCAAAGTGGATTTGCAATTAGGCTATATACACCAAAGGATATTAGGCAGAATATATTGGACCCCGGTACGTATGTGTACATTGGGATTAGTTGGTGATGATCGGTGTTGGGGTTGTGGGAAAGAACAAGGTACTTTGATACATATGTTATGGTATTGTGAAAGAGTGGTGAGTTTTTGGAGGGAGGTTATTGATAGGGTCGATCAAATTCGGGACATTGTTTATCCACACAATCCCTTAGTGGTCATCTTAATATTGTACAATGGTGGACAGGATGTGAGTTGGGTGATATCGTGTGGGGTAATCAAAGTTTTGTTGCTGGCGGCTAAACAGGTGTTGAGGGTCTGGAAGACCCGGAAGAATCCGATGGTGGAGGAATGGATTTTAGATGTTAGAATTTTATCCAGATATGAGAAAACGATGTATTGTAAAGAAAACAAGGACACTCTTTATGAAGAAATGTGGGGGAGCTTTAGTGACCTTTATGGATGATGCTAGATTAGGTTCTGGAGTGGAGTGCATTGGTCTTTTTTCAAGTAACATTAATATATGGGGAGGGGGTTTGTGTTGTCTATGTGGTTGTTTTGTGTGGTCCTACTTGTCTGTTGTCATTTGTTTGATACATCTGGATTTGTTTTAGGTTAGTCTTAAGTTTCGTATGGTGGAATACAGAGTTATGGTTTGGAATTCTGTTTTATTTTGTTTTCCACTGTTATGTATTTTGCAATTCAATGACCTAGGATGTTAATTCTGTTTATTGAAACTTGTTGAAAATGAGAAATAAAGAGTTTAATAAATAAATAAATAAGATTGAGAACTTCCCTTAAAACCCTCTTGAGTGGTGCCAGTGCAGGATGTTTGTGGCCAGTGGGAGGAGCTGGAGTCCCTTGAAGTCCTTGAAAACCTAGCTTTACCTGAGCAAAAGGACTGCCGACGTTGTTGCAGAGTGCTGAGAAAACGGGCTGTTTCGGTGTCGGCCTTGATGGCCTGTAGGCTCTTATCAACTTTCTTCCCAACAAGGTTGATGTCGTCAGCTACCTTTGACTGGACCTCTGGCTGGAAATTGGTGGCCTTCGACCAACCTTGATGGCTTAATACTGCCCATTACCCATATGGCCCAATCTCGTATCCGCAATGTCCACGGCTATAGAGATGGCATGATACGATGCCACATCCTCTTCGTGTAGCAGTGTGAGCGCCTCATCCCACTTTTTGTCTGGGAGAAAGTCTAGCATTGGCCCTAGCTTGAACCAGAGTTAATGGTCGCAGCGGGAGAAAATTGAGAGCGAGTTAGCCGCTGTGCTGGTTGTTGCGGCTGTAGAGATGAGCCTCTTGCCCAAAGAGTCTATTTGTTCGCCCTATTTGTCTGGAGGCACCATTCAAGAAGGATTGGAAGAATGCTTACAGGCAGAGGCAGAGACAACTGTGTCCAGACAAGGTTGTCTGTGCAGGCATTTGGGAGCTGAATCTGTGAACAGGCACTGAGAACCGGTTCCTTAATACTAGGAGGCCATCCTTCCAAATATCCTCCAGTACTGGAACGGCCACCATTGATTTTCTGGCAGATTCCTGCCATTGGTATAGGACATCCTCCTTTTTCTACTCCTCAGGTAGAAGAGCAAAGAGCTTTGCAGCTTGTGACATGAGGGCATGAAATGAGCCAATCTCGTTCAGAGGCGAATCTCTTGATGGGAGGTCTGCTGGTTCTATGTCATCTGGCACTAGATCTAACTTGTCTGAAAAGAGTGCCTGGATAGTCATCAGTGTTCGTATCTGTGAGGGTGACTGGTGGCAAAAGTGCAGCCCCTGGAAGAGTTCCCGAGAATGGCGGAGGAACTAGGCCTTTCCCTGTAGGTAAATCACAGTGTTGTGCTGGAGAAGGCAATTGTGGAACAGGAAGACGTTGCTGGAGCTCTGAAATTAGTTTCTGTAGCGTAGACAGAATGTCCACTGACACATCCCTGAGACGGAAGGCGCAGGAGCTTGCGAATGCCCGAGGGGCAAGACCATTGGGACAGGCGCCACTGGAGAAGGATGAGTAGGGCCTTTAGGTAGAGGTAGGCCTCGCTTTGTTGAAGCTGGTGGCGGCATGACAACAACGCGAAGCACAGCTTCCACCTTATTGCTGGAGGAGGTCACACCCTCCGGCATGTACTTGCCCGAATCAGCACCATGCTGTATGCTCAGGAGAGGCCATGGATGGATAGGGAACTGCAGAAAGTTCATAGTGCGCCAGTGAAAACAGTGGCGGAGCACAAGTTGGTCTGGGCAGATAAAACAATGTAGGCGGGATATCTCTGTTCACAGCAACTCCCCTTTGAAATGTGGAGACAAAAGGCACTTGAACAGGCGTCGATGATGCAAACATGCTTGGTGAGGGCCTAGGTAGCAACGAAGCAGTTAAGAGTAGAACACAGACTTAGACAATGATTTGATCGTCGAAGTGGTTGACGGGACTGAAGCAACAGGTTTGATGGATGATTTTGTCTTGGTAGTCGACAAGGTGGTTGACTGAGTCGTCGACAGGATGATGGTTGTTGAAGAGGGCTTTGTCGTCGACAAGGATTTGGTCTGGCTGTATACGATGATGGCGTAGGAACTATTCGTGGACGAGCGTTGCTTTTCCGAAAAGTGATTGATATGATATGGCATTTATAATGCGCCTATACACAAATGTTTCAAGGCGCAACGAGGCAAGGGAGGGGGAACAAAAGGGAAGACAGAACAACGATCCTACTAGGCCAGGTATCATTCAGATGGCACAAGTGCATGGAGAGGGGAAAGGGAAAAGTCTGTGGTGAAGGAAGAGGGGAAAGTGCAGTACATGGGATAGTAGAATAAATAAGATAAATAAAAACAGCCACTGGTGGCAAGTGCAAGGTAAGTGCAGACATAAGTGCTGGTAGGGGGGCTGTAGGGATACAGAAAACAGTCCCCAGGTGCAGGGGTTGCCAGGGAGGCAGTGCAGGTGGGCAACTGGCGGAGAAACCAGTGCCGTTTCTGCCAGGAATTTAGCAGGGGAGAGGGGGAGAGAAAGCAGGGGCAAAGAGAAAGATTTTGAGGTGCTTCCGGAACCCGAGATGGTTCTCCTCAAGTTTCAGGGAGGCAGGAAGGCTGTTCCAGAGGGAGGCCCCCTGCTGAAGAGAGAGATCTACCACCAACTCGTTGCTTGGAGAAGCGATTGACCCTAAGGGAGTTGGATGCAGATGAGCGAAGAGCTCGAGAAGGAAGATATTTAGAAAGAGAGAGTTGAAGGTACTGCGGCCCCAGGCCCCAGAAGGCCTTGTGGACAATGCAGAGGGTTTTGAACTTAATCCTCGCAGCCAATGGGAGCCAGTGAAGAGATTTCAGTCCTGGAGAGACACGATCCCTGGGCTTGAGGCCAAGGACAAGTCTTGCAGTCCTGTTCTGGATAAGTTGCAGAGGGCAGAGAGTAGAGGCAGGCAGATTTAGATAGAGGCTGTTACAATAGTCCAGCCTAGAGAGAACCAGGGCTCTGGAGACAGTGAGCTTCTGGGGGAAAGAGAGGAAAGAAAGGATAGCTCTGAGGAGGTGCTGCTGGTAGTGTGGCTTCTTACAGACGTCAGAGATGTGTGGAGAGAAGGAGAATGTGGAGTCAAAGATGACTCTGAGGTTTTTAACCTTGCAGGTGAGAGCAGGAACAGGGCCAAAAGAGGCCGGCCAGAGAGCTGCAGGGAAGGAGGGAGCGGGTGTGCTGATGAGTAGAATCTCAGTCTTACTGGCATTAAGGCAGAGGTCATTGGCAGCACACCAGTCATGGATGGCAGACAGACTGTCAGAGATGAGGGAAGGAGAGGAGGAGGCCGAGGGTAGCCTGAAAATGAGCTGGGTATCATCTGCATAGCACTGAAAGTTGGGGCAAAGAGCAGCGATGCGGTGGGCAAGGAGTGCCAGGTATTGGTTGAACAGCCAGGGAGAGAGGTTAGACCCCCGGGGGACACCACAGGTAGAGAAATAGATATCGGAGAGAAGGACCAAAGTTGGACCTGGGAGGGTCGATCGGAGAGGAAAGAAGTCAGCCACGCCAGAGCCTGACCAGTGATACCCAGGTTATCACGGAGAGGGTTGAGTAGGATGGCATGATTGACAGTGTCAAAGGCAGTAAAGGGATCAAGCAAGATGAGGACGCACGGCGTGTTGGAGTCAAGGTTGGAGAGCAGATCTTCACAGATGTTCAGGAGAGCAGTTTCCGTGCTTCTGGCAGCTCTGAAGCCAGACTGATGGTCATGAAGACAACCAACAGATTCAGTGTGGAGATTAAGTTGGGAAATGGCCAGTTTCTCCAGGAGCTTGCCCAGAAAGGGAGTGATGGAGATTGGGCGATAGTTAATGGGGCAGGAGGGGTCGGCAGAGGGTTTCTTAAGAAGAGGGTGCACAAGGCAGTGCTTCAGGGGGGATGGGAAGACTCCAGTGGCGAAGGAGAGATTGCAGAAATCAGCCAGGGAAAGAGCCAGGGAGTCGATGTGGTCCTCGATAGTTTTGGAGGAACAGGGGTGAAACCTGTTTCGACAAGACTTTCATAGATCGGACTGGTCTAGAAACCTCGTCTTGGATGACTAAGCTGCCAACAAAGGCGTTCTCAGCACCTAAGTGGTCAATGGAGTGACCGTAGGCATAAATGAAGATGTCAATGACATTGTCGATGAGGTGGCAGCCCAAGCATGTGACACAAGTACCTTTTTTTGCTTTTTTCCCCACAGGAAGATTCTTTGTGGGATCTCAACTTCTTCGATGAGGGAGCGCGCTCAAGGGGTCTGCTGTGCCTGGCTGAGGCATAACTATGTACAAAGGCCAAGTCAAAGGCCCCCGGCACCCCCAACCAACCAGGCCACTAACCTTTAGTGGCAGTCCTTGCGGGTCCTGTATGAGAATGACTGGCAAATGGTGCAGCTGGTCAAATCGTGGTCCGGGTACAGGCAGTAGAGACACTTTTCATTAAGATCTTCAATGTAAGTCGAATACGGCCACAGGGAATTGGTGGAATACGTTTAAGAAGTGATTTGGGTAGAGCCAAATTCCTTGAAGGCCTCCAGGGATAAATGGAGAAGATCGTTTGAACAGGATGTGGAATTCCAATTGAAAGGGATAAGGCTGCAAATGGGGAGGGGGGGAGGGGAGTCATTCAAGTAGGGCTACTTTGAAATGATATAGAGAAATGTGGGATCAACTGAACTTATCGAGGGCTAAAAGGGCTGAGAAGAGTCTGCTTAATAGGAGGGAACCTTTTTTACGAACTAGTGACAGAATGGGGACATGTTGAAACCTTTTGAACCTTTCTATGGTTCCCTATATTAATCTGATCACCCTTGGGAAGGACCCCAAAGAGACTATTTGGACTCTATTCAGCTGAAGACACTGTGGAACGAAGACAGAGAATTTTTGATGGGGCTATCCTAGAAGAAGTTAATACCGCCATTAGTAAATTCGCCCTGAATAAAGCACCAGTTTCCGGCCGCATTTTATAAACAAACGCTGATCGGTACTTGCCCTCAGGTTAACATCTTTATATAACTTGTTTGGGACAGTCAGGGGGTATATCAACATTAATGGATCAAGCAAACTTTGTTCTGTTCCCAAAGGCTAACAAAGATCCCACGCTATGCAGTTCGTATCGCCCTATTGCCCTCATTAACAGTGGCGCTAAAATTTTAAACTAAGATATTGGCAACTAGATTGGAGGGCCTGCTCCCAGATCGCATACATCCCGCTCAAGCCGGATTTATTAAATTTCATCAAACATTTGATAAAGATTTTTCCACGAATCACCTCGTAGAAAAAAATATCCAAACGCAAGACACCCGGCCTATTACTCTTGCTTGATGGCAAAAAGGCGTTTGATAGGGTTCAGTGGTATTTCTCTTCCACACTATGAATCGTATTGGGATTCGGGAGTAGGTTTCTATAAAGGGTACGAGACTATCGCTCACCCAAAATAAGACTTTCAGTGAATGGCCAACTTTCGCAACAGATTCACCTGGATGAGAGACGAAACAGGGTTGTTCACTCTTGGTGTTATTATATATCATCCTTGGAACCGTTTTTGCAGCGGTTGAGGGAGTCTCCTAAAATGCACGGTATAATGTACAGAGGTGACTAGCATAAGGTGATGGCCTTTGCCGACATGTTGCTGGCTCTCTCGGACACAGTCACCACGCCTACTGAGGTGGTGGAAGAGGCTTTTGGCAAGGTGGCTGGATTAAAAATAAATATAAATCAGTCAGAAATTTTTAATCTGTCTCTGACAGGGGAATTGTTAGCGAGGGAGCAGGATTGTTCTTTGTTTCAGTGGGCTAGGGATGGCATCAGTTATTTGGGTGTTACCATCAGTGTTAAACCTGAGGGTCTTTACCTTCCTACTCAAGGAGGATCTTCTACACAGGAGGCCAAGGGAGGTCCATCGCTATTGGATCCAAACCATGGGGGTGGACGAGCGGGGGGAGCATCACCTGGGTGGAGCATCCTTTGGGATTGGGAAGGGATTGCCCGAAGGCAAGACATGGTACCCCCCTTTTTGCAATAACCCCCTAACCGACATTCCCTCCTATTACATGACCGCAGAAGGTCCCCGATTAGCCTTTGACAAAACCTCCCTGCGGTGCTAAAACACGGCAGTGGGTCAAAATGGATAGAGTGGTGGTAGGTTTCCCCATTAGCTGATGTGTTATGGCTTGCTAAAGCAGATAGACCAGGAAGTATGCAGGCTTGTCAAATTACTGCATTGATGAAAAATATATGGGATGACTTCTTGAAAAGTAAAAGGTATCTCGTCAATACCTGCCCCATTCACACCCTTGTTTCACAACCCAGTTCTCCCCGGAAATGGCGGAGGAACTCCTTAAGATTCTGGAGAGAGGCGGGGTGTTCACTGTTAAAGGCTAGTATGCATGAACAGGAGGTAAAGTCTTTCAAACAGTCTAAACTAAGCTTTGACCTGGGGGAAGGCGATCGACTTAGTTACTACCAATTGTGTCACTGGGTATCACATCTACACAGTAAATTGGCTGTCGATAGGCAATTGACTCCGTTTAAAAAATACATTATCACCCAATCGGGGGGCAAAACATCTGGTGTGGTCTCTATTCAAAATTATTACGGAAAAGCCTGGGAACGTGACATGGCCCTATATGGGCAAGTGGGAAGGGGTGTTTGGTCACTGTATTGTTAAGGAGGATGGGGAATTTCTCTGTGGTAATATACCCAAATTGATCAGATCCATCCAAATATAGGAAATCTGGTACAAAGTACTGATCCAATGGCACTTTACCCAGGCGAGTTTACAGAAGATGTTTCTAGATGCAACAATTTAAGATTGGGCCCACATTTGCGGACATGTCCGATTACTCAACCATTTTGGGAAGGGGTGATGTTCTCAATTAATAAAATGCTCAAAGTGAATTTTCCTCTATGAATGAAGACTTACCTGTTGGGTCTTTGAGACAGGGAAGCAGCGCAGCAAAAAGTAGATCACAATTCAAAGTATATGTGACATTAGTTTTGGCAGCCATCCTACTAGTGGCCAGGAACTGGAAAAACAAGGCAGCCCAAACGGTACACAAATGGTTGCAAACTGGAAAATGTGAAGTTTAGACAAGATTGGGGCTTGGCGTCACTGTACATACGCAGTCAATTTCAGTATCCGTTATGTCTGCAAAATCTGAACATCTTGGATATATTGTAAACTGTCTAAGTCCTATGTTTAAGGTCATGAAACGGTTTACCTGGAGTGTATTTTAAATTTCAGTTCTCCAGTTGGGGGGGAGGAGTACGAGGGACTAGTCAGGGGTAAGGGGTGGTTGTGGGGTGCTGTATTGTTGGATATGGAACAATGTCAATAAACAACATTTTGAAAAAAGACCCTCGATGGAAACGTTTTTGAATTTACAAGTCGAGAAGTTCTTGAATAGGCTTTTCTTCCTTGTGTCTCATCTCCACAGACTCCTGAATGCCTCCGATGGCAGATGGGAACTCCAGAGGCAATGGAATGGGACAAAACTTCACCACCGTAGTAGACATGCAATGCAGCAACAAACCGAAAGATTTGATGGAAAAAAAAACGAGTGAATAATAAACAAAAAAGCGTTCAATTTCTAGAAGAGAAAATTCTCGAGGATTCTCAACACTTAAAGTGCTGTAAAACATATGAAGATGGCCTCCAGGGGTGGAGCTAAAGGGGCCTGTTTAAATGGATGTGGGCAGTATGACCCAAAAAATGACTATAATAGAGCACTAAAGTGATAAGCATTTAAGAAATGTAAAGGTAAACTGCTTTACAGTTACCGTGTATTCCCAGGCTGATGACAGGGAATATTCCAGAGCATGTGAATCCATGAAAGATCGAATGTTGGATAATGGATTCCTTTCCCCTAAGAATTCCTCGTCTATAACAGACTCCCAAAGCAGCACAACAATCTGGAGAAGGGAGTTGAGCAAGAATACCATCTAAACCAGAAAAAACTAGAGGACGGCCTACCAAAACTGGTGTACTGGCCTGAAAGGGAATACAAGCAGCAATGCTTAGCAGATGTCCAGGACAGGGACTTGTGAGAAACCTGAAGGTGTCTCACCCGCTAGTCCCCAGGGGTCTGTCATCCAGGTGGCCAGGACACGGCCATCGCTATTGGATCCAGGTCCTGGGGGTGGACAAATGCGGGAAGATCACCTGGATGAGGGGTCTTCGGTGAGTGGAAGTGGGACACCGAGAGGTGAAATGCAGTATCCCCTTCCTTATAACACCTTTTCCCCATTCTACCAGGTAGGATACATAGAAACTCAACCCCCGACCCCTTTTTTCCGACATGAACACTTTCTCACAGACAGTTCATCGTGAACAACAACGGAATAACACCAGAGCCGTATACCTGACATGTCCTAACAAAAGGGTCAGGCAGAGTCAGGCAATTACTGATTATTTCACACACCGGACTTCCATCACACTTCCCCACACTGATTAAAGGCAGAGCACGAAAGCACACTCTGAGCAAGGCATAACGCACGAGGAAGCAGCAATACTGGGATGGCAGTTTAAACCGAGGACAAAGGTGGTGAGACCAGAGAGGACTACAAGGAGGGAGTTACCTTTGGCCCTTTCAATAAAGAATCGCGACTTGCAAGAAGCCTCAAGGAAAAGAAACATAAGACTGGGAATTGCAGCATATGAACTGTGTAGTGTGTGTCAGAGGTAAACATGGCACTCCGGCATTGATAGCCAATGCGGGGAGAAGCGATTGTCACTGTGGTACTGTCCTTGACTCCGACAGCAAAGCAACGCCAGCGAGTACAGCACAGCCGGTGAGTTGGAGAAACTGATAGCAGACCGGACTATGTTATGCTCAAGGTTGCAAGCGGCAACATTGTATGAAGGAGAACTTGTGTACAATTAAACTTTATGATACCGAAATAGGTACCAGATACAAAGTGATCTGGCGCCACGTGGGTACCCACTCGAAGTTCTTGGTTTCGTACCCCCTGAGCGGGTAAGATTTATTTAACTGTGAAATCGAAGTGGTCCTGCAGCAGGTTAAGTTGAATCCTGTGCACAATCGAAAGTCTTCGACTGTCTGTAAACTGAAATTGTTCTGAGCCCGGCTGAGGGGGACTAATTGTAGAAAAAGGGCGCTGAGCCCGGAAGAGGGGGATGCAGGCTCAAATACACTCTATAAGATGTCTTTTTAGTCACAGCCCTACCAGCACAAACCCCAGCGTAACCAATGAAAAGAAGGTAATCTTTCCTAGCATCTCTTCTTCGAGAGACATAGTAGCCGAGAGCCTGCATCGGGTCTAGCCGATGAAACAGTTACCCTGCCTTAGAATGATGAGGAGGAGGAGGAGGAAAAACACATGAAGATGGATCTTTTGAGAGAGATGAAAACCCAAGAACACCTTTGGAACAAAAGAGGGTCTCACTCTCAAAGTCACCTCCTCTTTAGAGAAAACCAAATAGGGAGGTTTAACAAATGCCTGCAGTTCACACACGCATCTCACACAAGTGATGGCAACAAGGAAAATCACCCTAAGGGTGAGCAATCTAACAGAACAGGAATGGAGGGGCTCAAACAGAGATCCAATAAGGAATGTCAAAACCAAATTTAAATCCCACACAGGAACCAAAATCTGGCGTGGAGGAAGCTGATTACACAAAACCTACAAAAACTGCAGGACCGCGCAGATGGGGAAAAACTAGCCCTGTCCCAGGGACCTCCTGAAAACCAATATAGCAGCGAGGTATCCCTTTACAGGGCCAATCTGCAAGCCTGCTTGGGCAAAGGACAGCAAAAAATCCAAAACAGGGGATAACTTACAGGATAAGGGGCCCAGATCCCTCTACCGGCACCGAGCCAAAAATCTACACCACCTGCAGGCATTAATAGACTTTGTGGCGGGTTTCCAAGCTAAGAGCAGTACACGAAGGACATTGCCCGACAAGTCCCAGTTCTTTTATCTCAGCCCTCCATCATGAAGTTTCATGCTGCTGATGCTCTGGTGGAGAACCCGGACCTCCGATTAGGTGAGCAACAGGCGCAATCTCCCTAGGAATTCCAGCGGAATTACAGGGATCGGCAGGAACGCATAAAGGAGATAGTAACAGCCAGTGCGTCCGTGAGAGTACTCCGGATGAGGAAATCCTCTTCGCAGAACTCCTCACTCCCCCTGTTCATACTGGAAGCAAAGAGGTCCACTTGAGGAGTTCTCCAGCAGGAGAATATGTCCTCCAGAACTTCCTGGCAGAGATCCCACTTGTGGGAGGCCCAAGTCTTTCTGCTCACAACATTCGTTGTGACATTCTCTTTTCCGGCCAGATGGGCAGCCATCCGAGAGATGCCATTTTCCAGAACCACAGTTGTATTGCTTTTCTGAATAGGGAGAAGGACCCCACACCAATTCACTTGTTAAGGGAGTGCACGGCACTCGGTTTTCCATTAGGACCAACAGAGTCTGGTGTCTCAGAGGGGAGGAAAGCGACCAGGGCCAGTTGTTCGCCCTCACCTCCAACAAGTTGATGCATACCTGAGACTCAGCTGGATATCACAGTGGGCTCAACGTAAGATACAACAAGTGAGCATGCCAACCGGTCAATAGATACGTCTGAGTCCACCGTCTCCTTGGGCAAGGGATGACGAAACAACGTGCCTCTAAGCAAGTTGCCTTGCACGGCCCACCATGCAAGATCCTGAGCAACCGAGTCTGAAACCTTTAAGAGGTCCGACATGTGGCCCTGAAAGTATGACCAATAGCAACAGAGAAGCCACAGAAGGGATCTCATGCGCAGCCTCGCCTCCAGTGACACTAAGATGCAGGAGACCATGAGGCCCAGAAAGGCAGAGGCCAGGACTAGTTCCTAGGACTGGAAGGTATTGACCATCTAAAAGACGTTTGCCACTCAGTCCTCAGGCAGGAATGCCCTGCCCAGGCGAGCATCCAAGACTGCTCCAAGTGTCTAAGATGAAACTTTTGGAAGATCAGGGAAAAGCCCAAGCTATGCAATAGAGTACGTTCGGAGAAGGTGCTCCAACACTAGATCTGGAAAGTGGGCTCGGACGAACCAGTAGTCCAGATATCGGAAGACATGATGCTCTAGCCCCTGAGGTCAATCACCATCACTGCCAACAGCTTGGTGAAAATCCTGGGAGCCGAAGAAAAACAGAAAGGCAGGACGCTGAACTGGTAGTGATGCTGGCCAACCACGAACCTCAGGTACTTCCTTTTTCTCAAATGAATCAACACGTAAAAGATGGCATCCTGAAGGTCAAATAATACTACCCAGTCCTGCAGATCGAGGGCTTGCAGGATCTGGACTAGTGTCACCACCTTGAACTTGTCCTTGCGCAGGAACAAATTCAGATCCAGAATGGGATGCACGCCCTTTTGCTCTTTTGGCACCAGAAAATAGGCATAGTACCATCCTTTGCCTTGTTCTGAGTGCGGTTCCAGTTCTATTGCGCTCTTCCAAAGAAGCTGACAGACATCCTCCAAGAGAATGGGATCAAGAGGAAAGGTGCTGGTGTAAGGCTTGTGGTCTTGAAGACACTGCACAAAAGGAAGACATTAACTCTGCTGAATTACCTGCAAGACTCAAGCATCAGACGTGGTCTTGGCCCATTCCGTGCTGTAGAGGTAAAGTCTACCCTCCAAGGGAGCACCATGGCAGAAAGCCTCACAGAGGGTTGGCCCCTTGAGGTGCTGCAGGGACGTTGGCTGAAGCTGCCACTCCTCTGGGGGCACTGTGACGAATCCTTAGATGTCGTCACTTCTCAGGGAGCCCCTCCTATGAGGCCAGGGAGGTGGGGCCGTTACCTGATAGTCCCTGATCGACAGCGGGGGTACCTGGGGGAGGTGGTCCTTACAGGGGGAGACTCCCCCTCTGGGGACAAGGATGACCATCTAGGGAGAACGAAGTATGACATCCCTCACCAAAAACCCTACTCACCTCCGTACCCCATATTCCCCAAGGCGGGGGAGTGTGATACCAAGTAACCAGTTCAATAATTAAAGGTTAGAAGGACTAAAGAAAGAGGAACACGGATTGGAAAGCTGTAAGGAAGGAGAACGCGGACGGAGACACCACAAGGAGGCAGTCCACAAGGAAGTGTCCTGTCCTGTTGGGGAGAGCAGCTGATGTCCAGGCGGGAGAGGAAAGCGTGGAACAGTAGCCGGGGAAAAGCAGAGCACGTCGGGAAGATGCTGAACGAGTTCTCCATTTGCCACGAGAAGACGAACCAAATCCTGAAGGAAGAAAGGCAAACCAGCGCCACGACTGCAGCGGAGACCAGGTGCACCCCGAGTGCTGGAAGTCCCAGCGCAATATATAAACCCCAGAAGAGGGGAGATACAAAAGAGCCAGAGGGATCAAAGGTGTCATGATGCCTACCTCCAAGGAGCCAGGTCCGACCCAGCAACCCCAGAGGCAGGCATCATTTCCCCCAGGGGAGTGCCAGCGGGCCCAAGCTGGGGCCCTTTGGACGCAGTCCTGGCGCCTTAGGCGCCAGGCTCATGTTGGACCCCTGTCCTGGCGCCTTTGGCGCCAGGCTCATAAAGCTAGACATGTGTTCAAGTGTTTTAATGTGCACTTACCTGATGCAGACCATGCTGCCACATTCAGGCCCTCTTGAGGCCTGAATGGAACTACTTTACCTGTGGGATTACTTTCCACCCGGGTGTGGTCGGGGAAGGATACATACCTGATCGGAGGAAGGATACACACTTGGAACTTCTTCCAAAGCTATTTAAACCACACCCGATCAGCAACTCACGCTTCGCGTTGTTCTGCTCCTCGCAGCTGGACGCTCACCGTGTCAGCTCCTGCATCTGGACCTCAGCCACGCCTGTCAGAATCCTGTGTCACCTGCAAAAGGAGACAAAAGACCTTACCTGCTAAATCAGCACCACAGAGACATCACACCGACGATCCTGAAAAGGAAGACAACATTTTAAAAGCATTTCGCTACGATCGCTGCAGCGCTGCATTTCACTCACCTTTCTTGGACACCAACATCTTCAGCAGCGATCATCCGGATCCACAGCCACTTCCCAGAACCTAGAGAGAAAGACAAGAACAAGGTGAGAGAAGGAAGGGAATAGGAGAAGCTCAGTTTCCTTCTAAGTCTTACCTGTTGGGTCATTCCCATTTCATTTCGGGTCTTGCCGCTTCCAGGCATCCGGACCCCGGCCCCTATGGGGAAAAAAGACAAAGACATTGAATGAGCGAATGCAAGACATTACCCGAGCGCTCATCCAGAACTTACCTGTCATTTACTGGAACTGCACGTTTCACTTCGGGTCGGCGCCATATCTCCGGCATTCCGAACCCCGGCCCCTAAGGGGAAAAAGACAACGAACATTATTATTAAGCTTGGACTTTTGGACTTGCAACAGAACTTTTACAGAGCCTTACCTGAATAGTCAAGCTTACCTGAACTCCCATCAATCCTCAATCCAGTGAAGTAACTGGGTTTCAACGCGCCCCTGCATCAGAAGCAGGATGGAGAGCTCATCTCTCCTGACCCTAAGGTGAGACTTCACAGGGTATCGTGGAGGGTTGGAAGAGAGTGGGAGGCTTGAGCATAACTCAGTCAGTAGGTAATACTCCCTTTTCACGCACAGGGGAATATTCCTGCGAGCCGGAGAAGCCAGAGTAGAGGGGCCCTTCCTGTCCATCTTCAGAGTCCTGCGCTTCACCATCAAAGAAGCATCAGCACTCGAAGCCAGACCTGCGCCTCCGTGGGAATCAGGTGAGCGTTACAAAAGGGAGCCACACACAGGCTAGGGTGCTTCTACTAGGACCCAGTAACGTCAGGAAAGTAGGAAACAATCAGAGACAGGTCTGGGACCCCGTACCCATGGAAAAGGAGTAATATAAGCCATCTTCTTTGTGGCAGTACCTGGAAGGAGAGTGAACCAGGTCTGCCTAAGCCTGAAGAGGGGGAAGCCCGGGTCTGGAACCCTGTGAACTGTGGAACTAAAGTCAGAGAAAGGACAGAGGAAGGGAGTCATTCTCCCCTGGAGTTGTGAACTGTAAATACCAAGAGTGTGAACTGTGAAACCAAATATTACCAGGGAAAAAGAGTCATTCTCCCTGGGTTTGTGAAACTGGGAAGTCAAGAGACCAGGTGAAGGGATTAATTCTCTTGGTAACCAAGGCCAGGGGAAGGGAGTCATTGTCCCTGTTGAGGAACATGCAACCAGAACTGTGCTTTTAAGTCCAGGAGGAGGTAGTCATTCTCCTCGACCAGGAACATTGGCACAATCTTTAGTTTAGGTTTAAGTGTAAGTGACAGAGATGGGGACGTTTTTACACAGGACTGTGGACTTCTTAAGTTACAAAAAAATCCCGACAGACCCATTAGTACTTTAGTTGAGGCAGGGAAACCCCTCATAGATGTAGGGAAAGATAGGTGTTCTCTTTATTGTTATACTGAATAGAAGTATATAGCAATCACTGTGCTACCTGTAGGTCAGTCTCTTCTGCCTGCACCCTTACAGAACCTCTACCTACCTCTACCCCTCTGGAATCAACTGGGCTGCAGTCTTCTCAGGGTGTCCTGGCCGCGACACCTCTGGGTATAGATGCATGAAGGACAAAAACCTCGTCCTCTTGCTGAAGATACAGAGAGCCGATACACAGCTAGGGCCAAGGACTTTGCTGTGGCCTTTGATGACTGAAATTTCTGGAAGGCATCATCAGCCTATGCCCCAAACAGATTATGGCCATCATAGGCATGTCCAGAAGCTTAGCCTGCAAAGCATGTACGTAGCCAGACGTTCTAATCCACAAGTGGCACATGAGCACCACACTTGTGACCATGGACCTGCCCACAGTCACTCGTGCCCAGCCCAGATTGCAAAATCTGGTGGGAAGCTTCCCCGCCATCTGCTACCATAGATAGGAAGCCGTACCTCATCTCCCCCTCAGGGATATGCCCAGCCCTATTTGCCACAACAGACCATAGGCCAAAAGAACATTTTGCCAAGGTGCAAAAAGCGTTCACGATGTGAATGGCGAGGTTGCCCGATGAAAACACCTTCCCTTTCCCCAAGCATCCAGTCTCTTACTTTCCCCGTGAGGTGGAAGAGAGGGGAACATGGAAAACTTCACATTGACAGTCACAGCCTGCACCACCAAGCTCTCTGTGGAGCCATGAATGGACAGAAAAACCTTTAGAGGGAGCAGTAAAATGCTTCCTGGCCAGGTCCCCGTCAACTGCTAAAGTCAAGCAGGTTTCTCTGAAACCTCCAGTACCGGGGCTTCTACTGGCACATTGAAAGGCAATAGGGTTTCCCTTTTGGGTCCCTCTTACAGTATGTCAGTTAATTCAAACAGAATTATTGGTTTAGACAGTGCAGAGGACCCCGGGGTATCTGCCATCAACCTCTCGAAGGAGACCTGATGCTTACCGGTGGTAGAGCCTGGAATAATATCCAGCTTTGTGGAAGTATCTAGGCCACTGCCTCTTTGAGGTCTGAGGCCAGCCCCTGGACCTCCTCAAAGAATTCCTCCTGGAAACAGAGTGTTCAAACCCAAAGGCACTTGGTCCTCCTCGTCATCATAGATGTCACACATCTTCGAGGTACAGGGTTTAAAACGGGAGAGGAGCATTGTAAAGACTGGAGGGGATATCTGTACCTATGCCCACTATATGCTAGGGTAAAGGCACAGAACACCCCAGCCAAGGCTCTCAATTTGGTAGCAATGGACTAGCAGCCAGGTTTAAGCCTTCAAGCGGTGATGCAGGCTGGTTCTTAAGTACAGTGTTTGCCCAAAGCCCCCCGCAAAGGAATGTCCACACACTGTTAGGTGATAACACATCCTTTTAAAAATATAAAATAAGGTTCAGTAATATACATACATTCAAATTATAAGACTTTTGTACTTTGACAATACTTATTCAAAAAATGGCAAATATGTATACTCTATGTGGTACCACACAATACTTAAATTCAATAATAGATGCACTAACACAGGCAAGTGAATTCTTAAGTGTGGTGTAACATAGATGTGGGAAGAAAGGCAGGTTACTTATGAACATTGGCAAAATGCTTCCTTTAGAATAGATACACAATTCTGTGTGAGCATCTCCCCACCTGTGTGTCATGCAGCGCCCATGAAACTCTGGCAAAGGTGGACGTTTCTGCATTGAGCAACGTTGTTATTCTACAGAGCGGATGCTGCAGTCTATTCCTCACCCAAGATGGCCTCTGCACAAATAACGCACCGTGCCTTAGGAACGGTGCGTTGTATCCGTCTCCTTGGACCTCGCCGCTGTGCTCTGCAGTTTCCCCTTGAATTGCTTAGCGTTAGCCTTCTCTACCATCTCTCGGCCGGTAGTCACTTCTGCTCTTCGTTTCTGTACCATCGTCTTTACTTTGCTTCTCCTGCTTGTGGCGGATAATCTTTCTCCCGGCATCTCGCTTGTCGGCTTTCACACCACTTGCAAGTGTGCGTTCTGAATTCGGCATCTCTGTCGAGCTGATCTTTTGTTCTCCGGCTCGCGTTCAGTCTTTTCAACTGATATTCTAACTGTTCTTTGTCTGTTCTGTCTCGCACTCTTGTGGTCTGTTTTCGCATTACTTCATGCTCAATCTAACCTGTCCTTGTTTCCTCTACTCACCTTGCTCGTTCTATAGCCATTTCATACTCTGTCATCCGCGTCTGTTTCCGCTCAGGGTGCAGGCGATCCTCCATTAAGTCTGTACCCTGCACGGAGCCTGGTCTCTGCTACCTTCAAGCATGGGGGTTACACTCCTACACCATACCCCAGATACTTAAATCTGTGAGGGGAATTTCACTTACCTATCTTGAGGCCTGTTTTCACTGCGTTGAGAGGAATAGTGTGAATCCATCCCACGCTTGTACCACCAGAGGAAGACACTTGGACACTCAAAGACTTGACAAAAGACCCTGTCATCGAAGACCCACCAGCAAGACTTTCATTTACCACCTCCAGGAATTTTTGAGGCCCAAAGGCTTTTTCCCTGGTTCAGGGGGCATACTCCTCTGGGTTCCCTTTGGCTTGGATTACTCTCTGGTCAATGTGGCCTCTGTGGGACCGCATCCTTACCTTCATGATAAGAAAGAAAAGAAGACAAAAGAAAAGAAACCCAAGGAAGCTAAGAGGACAAGAAGGAAGAAGTCATCGGAGACCCGAGACAGTTCCTCAGAGGACCCAGGTCAGGAGGAATCTCGGGAGGGTCCACCGGTGCATAACACTGGGCAACCTGTAATGGAAAAGTTAGGGTGCAACTTATCTTGTCTTTTACAGCTGTGAGACAGGCATGGTATCAAGAGACACACAGACACAAAAGGGTTTGTTTTAAAACACGTATTTACTAAAATTCTGGGGTTGGTGTAATGCCTAAATGGCCCTAAATGCCAAATAAATAAATAAACTCTAAAAGGGACAGTTCCCTTAACTGATGTTTCTAATGGCCGTCGTTGTCTAGTAGTCCAAAACAAAAGTCTGTTTGTGTCTAAACCTACGCTTGCCCTCACTCTTTCAATAACAATGTCATAGGAAATCTTTTGAAAAGAAATATGGTGGTTCAACAAAAATGGAAAACCAAAGCTGGTTTCAGGTGGTCTTCGCACCAGGTGCAATTTGGTCAATGTGACAAAAAAACAGTTCAATCAACAGAGCTGTTTGAAAGACCTTCTCCACAGGCCCTTACAGTGAATTCAAATATCTTTGGTGTCCTTGAGGTTTCCTTCCTTAAGCTTCAGCGTATTCAAGTTTCAAATGCCACAAAAGAAATTAACAGTTCTTCTTGAAGCACCTCAGGGTTCCCTTCACCACGCTTCAATCATTTCAACACTTTAAAGTAAACCAATAAGTCTCCAACTTGAATGGGCCTCTTAGAGTTCCCTTCCCTAAGCTCAGGCCCCTTCCAGGTTTCAAAACACAAAGTCAGTTCTATCACGATGCACTTTGCTTTCCTCAATAGGCCTCTCAGGGTTCTCTTTCCCAAGCTCAAGCAGCTTCCAGTTTACAACACAAAACACAATATATCAGTTCCTTTTTGGTTTCACAGGCCACCCTTCCCCAAGCTTAGGCCCCTCTAGTTCCAAACACAAGTTTAGCTGGTCAGGATGTGATTTTCCTTACATACAGTCTTTCCTCTCATGGGGTAGAATCAGAGGCTTTCGAAAACGCCAGGCTCTTTGCTTTTCCACAGCACAACCACTCTGATCCTTTGCCCCTCTCTTTGTTCCTTACTCTTGTTTTCCTTTGCACTTTTTATCTTCAGGTGCTTCCTGAACCACTTTCATCTATTCCATTACTTTTGTTGTGCACACTTGCACTATCCTTTATTCCTTTTCTCTGTTGTGCCCATTGCACGCTTCTTTCACTCTCGTGTGCACCCCTGCACTTGTTTCCATCTTTGACAGTTCACCTCTTTAACCTATTTTCACAGGCTTCTGGCCCACTATCCACTCGTATCACTTTATTGGCCAACTTTATTTCAATTGTTATTTCACAAACGTGAGTCACCCTGCTCACACTGTTAATTGTATCTTTCCATTGTTGAAATCTTTCCTTCAAGTCCAATTTAACATACATACAAACACAGTCCTCTTTCTTACGTGTTTGTAGTATATTGTGCTCTTCACAAGTCGGCTTTGCAATGCTCTCAGACTCGCTGGGCTGAATTCTGCGCTTCAGCCCCACGACGACTCTTTGTTCCGAAGTTAGGGTCTCACCGCCTGCCCCTCAGCCACTCCTGGGCTATCTCTCCAGCCCAGAGGAACAAGCATTAGAGTTCATAGGTTCTGCTGGGGACCAGTACGCCTTTCGGCTCCCATGCAAAGAGTCCAATGAAGTCAGCGGGTGGCTCAGAAGTGCAGATAGATGGGACTGTAGGATTGCAGATACAGACCCTTAAGTGCTGGGGAGCCCGGAGGCAGTGCAAGGGCAACTGGACATGCAGGAGTCTGGGCCAGAGTTCAGAGGGTGACCAGTGCACGGAGCAGTGAGGTGCATCAGCAGAGGAGAGTAAGAGAGAAAGCAGAAGTGAAAAGGAAGGTCTTGAGTTGCTTCCGGAACCTGAGGTGGATCTGCTCAAGTTTGAGAGAGGCAGGGAGGCTGTTCCAGAGGGAGGCCCCAGCAGAGGAGATAGATCTGCCCCGAATACACTGCTTGGAGAAGCGTCTCACCCTCAGAGTGTTAGAGGTGGATGAGCAGAGAGCTCGAGAAGGAAGATGTTTTGGAAGAGAAAGTTGGAGGTAGAGCGGTCCCAGGCCCCAGAAAGCCTTGTGGATGATGCAGAGGGTCTTGAAGTTGACCCTTGCAGCCACGGGGAGCCAGTGAAGATATGATATTGCATTTATAACGCACCTATACACAAGTTTTTCAAGGGCGACGAGGCAAGACAGGGGAAACAGAGAGGAGACGGACAATGATCCTACTAGTCCAGGTGTCATTCAGATCGCGCAAGTGCATGGGAAGGGGAAGGAGGAAAGTGCAAGGGGGTAAAGGGAAGGGGACAGCACGGTACATGGGGTAATAAAATAAATAACGAAGTAAAAGTACGGCCAGCAGGTGGCAAGTGCAAGGGTACGTGCAGACATCAGGTTTCAAGTGCTGGTAGTGGGACTGTAGGGATACAGAAAAACAGTCACCAAGTACTGGGATTTGCCAGGAAGGCAGTGCAGGAGTGCGACTGGCAGGGGATGGGACCTGGGCCCGAGATCAGAGGGTGGCCAGGTAACCAGTGCTGCTTCAGTATCAGCCAGGAGGTCAGCAGGGGAGAGAAGGAGAAAAAGCAGAAGCAAAGAGAAAGGTTTTGAGGTGCTTCCGGAACCGGAGATGGTTCTCCTCAAGTTTCAGGGAGACAGGGAGGCTGTTCCAGAGATAAGCCTCAGCCGAAGAAAGATCTACCACCAACTTGTTGCTTGGAGAAGCGACTGACCCTGAGGGAGTTGGAGGCGGATGAGCGGAGACCTCGAGAAGGAAGATTTTTAGGAAGAGAGAGTTGAAGGTATTCAGGCCCCAGACCCCAGTAGGCCTTATGGATAATGCAAAGGGTTTTGAACTTAATCCTTGCAGCCACTGGGAGCCAGTGCAGAGATTTCAGTCCTGGAGAGATACGAGTTGCAGAGGGCGGAGAGCAGAAGCGGGCAGATTTAGAAAGAGGCTGTTGCAATAGTCCAGCCTAGAGAGAACCAGAGCTCTGGAGATAGTGATTTTCTGGGGGAAGGAGAGGAAAGGAAGAATACCTCTGAGGAGGTGCAGCTGGTAGTGTGACTTCTTAGAGACGTCAAATATGTGAGGGGAGAAGGAGAGTGTGGAGTCGAAGATGACCTTGAGGTTTTTAGCCTCACAGGTGGGAGTAGGAAGAGGGCCAAGAGACGCCGGCCAGAGAGTGACAGGGAAGGAGGGGGCGGCTGTGCCGATGAGTAGAATCTCGGTCTTACTGGCATTAAGGCAGAGATCATTGGCGGCACACCACTCCTGGATGGGGGACAGTGAGAGATGAGAGAGGGAGAAGAGATGGCTGAGGGTAGCCAGAAAATAAATGGAGTGTCATCCGCATAGCACTGAAAGTTGGGGCAGAGCGCAGCAATGCGGTGGGCAAGAAGTGCCAGGTATTGGTTGAACAGCCATGGAGAGAGGTTAGACCCCTGGGGAACACCACAGGTGGAGATAGAGATAGAGGAGAGGAAGGACCCAAGTTGAACCTGGGAGGGTCGATCAGAGAGGAAAGAAGTCAGCCACCCCAAGGCCTTACCAGTGATCCCCAGGTTATCACGGATACGGTTGAACAGGATGGCATGATTGACCGTGTCAAAGGCAGAAGAGAGATTAAGTAAGATGAGGACACAGCGGGTGTTGGAATCAAGGTGTGAGTGCAGGTCTTCACAGATATTCAGGAGAGCAGATTTCAGAGCTGGAGAGATACAATCCCTGGGCTTGAGGCCAAGGACAAGTATTACAGTCCTGTTCTGGATAAGTTGTAAAGGTCGAAGAGCAGAGGCAGGAAGATTTAGAAAGAGGCTGTTGCAATAGACCAGCCTAGAGAGGACCAGAGCTCTGGAGACAGTGAGCTTCTGGGGGAAAGTGAGAAAAGGAAGAATACCTCTAAGGAGGTGCAATTGATAGTTTGACTTCTTAGAGATGTGAGGAGAGAAGGAGAGGGTGGAGTCGAAGATGACACCAAGGTTCTTAGCCTCACAGGAATGAGCAGGAAGTGGGCCCAGAGTGGGCAGCCAGAGAGAGGTAGGAAAGGAGGTAGTGGATGTCCCAATGAGGAGGATCTCAGTCTTACTGGCATTAAGACAGAGATCATTGGCGGCTTACCACTCTTGAATTGCGTCCAGACAATCTGGTATGAGAGAAGAAGCAGAGATGGCGGAGGGGAGCCTGAAAGAGCAGAGTGTCATCCGCATAACATTGAAAATTGGAGCAGAAAGTAGCGATGCGGTGGGCAAGAGGTGCCAGGTAGTGGTTTAAGAGCCAGGGAGAGAGGTTAGTCCCCTGGGGAACACCGCTAGCAGAGAGAGAGATAGAAGAGAGGAAAGACCAAAGTTGGACCTGAGAAGGTCGGTCGATGAGAAAGGAGGTCAACCAGGCCAGGGCCTGATCAGTAATACCAAGGTTGTCCCAGAGACAATTGAGCAGGATTGCATGGTTGACCGTGTCAAAAGCAGAGGATAGATCAAGGAGAGTGAGGACAGAAGGCAGATTAGAGTCAAGATTGTAGAGCAAGTATTCACAGGTGTTCAGGAGAGCATTTTCTGTGCTTCTAGCAGCTTTGAAGCCAGACTGGTGGTCATGGAGGCAACCAACAGATTCAGTATGTAGATTAAGCTTGGAGATGGCCAGCTTTTCCAAGAGTTTGCCCAGGAAAGGAGCGATGGAGATCGAGCGATAGTTAGGTGGGGAGTAAGGATCAACCTACATCCAAGCCTGCTGAGACGCAGGCTTGGATGTAGGATCTCTTCTTAGAGAGGACTGTCTGTACTGCCTTTGGAGCAGGCGGAAGGCCCATTTGTCAGGGGGGTGCGCCCAAGGCTCTCCACTTCCTCTTCGCTGCCCGACACTTGTGTTTAAGGGTGGCAAGGTTGGAATTGTTCAAGGGCTTCAAGTGGCTCCTCATGACAGGGGCAAGGACATCCAGAGTGTTCGAAATAGAGAGATGAAGGTTAGAGAGTGCTTTGTCAGGGTGTGAGTCAGCCAAAGGTGCAGGAGGAGGAGAGCAAGTAGCAGCAAAAGCCTCAACTGGCACATGCTTCATGGGTCGGATGACCGAGAAGGTAGGTGGCAGTGCTGCAGTCGGCTTGACCTGTGGGTAAGAGAGAGGTGGGAAGAAAGGAGAAAGTGATCACTCCAAGAGAGAGGAGTGGTGAGAGGGTTAGCGAAGGGGAGGTCTGCGGAGATAAGAACATCCAGGGTGTGCCCTGCAGAGTGAGTCAGGCCAGAGGGAAGAATAGAGAGAGAAAGAGAAAGAGA
Source organism: Ambystoma mexicanum (assembly GCF_040938575.1). Lineage (NCBI taxonomy): Eukaryota > Metazoa > Chordata > Amphibia > Caudata > Ambystomatidae > Ambystoma > Ambystoma mexicanum. The sequence goes on along the minus strand of NC_090928.1, from coordinate 393,754,143 downwards.
GAAGGTTGCGAAAGAGTCCTGAAGAAGGGCTGGTAGCATCCAGGTGGATGTTCAAGTCTCTGGAGGAGGAGAAGTTGGGAGGTAGAGGAAAGGAGCGAGGAGGAGAGGTCAGACCACTCAGAGAGGAAGAGGGCGACATGTAGATAGGCCGACAGTGAGAGAGGCCAGGCGAGATGGAGAGCCTGCAGACCAGGCATTCAAAGGAGGAGTAGTGCTGCATTGAATGATAGAAGCAGGGATCCACTCTGGGAAAATCAAGGCTACACCCCCTGCCGTGACAGTGGGTTCTGGGTTCAGAGAGGATCTTTTAGCCATCGGGAAGGAGAGGGTCTAAACTCGTTGACAGAACTGACCGTGAACAGACATATATCCTTAAATCTATAATACCCGTCTAGACCAACATATCAACAAATGAAGCTTCATGTATTGAGAACTCAAAGCCGAACAAGCATTGTTGCGATTAAAACAGGGCTATTATGAACACAGCAATAGGCCTAGGCCTGGAGAACTTCTAGCTAACCTTATGAGAACACAAGCAGGGAAAATCTTCATCATAGAGCATTAGATGGGAGAGGGAGGAAAAGGGCGGTAAGAGCAAAACCTTTTTTCATGAATTCTTTTCAAATCCTTATTCTGAGGAGTCAGAAATGAAAGACAGACACAAAGTTGTAATTTTCTCAACATCAGACATTTTTATTAAAACAAAAGGGATGGATGAAGGCCCCTTTGTCCCAATCCTAAGGAGAGTTTCCCTACCTAGGCAAGTAAAACAAAGATCAGTCTGTGTCAAGTCGTCAAAGCGTCTGAACTATCCTTGTGTCCAAAACATTCTAATCTGACCCTCGCACTAGAAATGTTCAAATAAGGGTATTTACATTTTTAATTGTTCATTTGGAACACACTTAATACCACTGAGTGGTTTCTAAGCCCAGGATCGGGATTCAAACCTGTTTTGCGCTGCGTTGTCTTGTTAACAAGACAAACACGTTGCCCCTGAGCTATCCTTCCTCCCCTAAAAGGAAATATCTTAAAATGTATACTTGGCAAAAGGTGTACATAATCAAAACAAATAAATCAATCTAATAGAAGTAATTTTCTCCGTGGAGAACTCCTTGGATCCAGAGGGGGTGTAATTGACCTCGACTCTGCCGGTCGGTCTTGCTCGGAGCTCGATAGTCGGCTCTGGACGGGACATCAGGCGACGTATATATACTCTGTCACAACGTCCCACATCTCGGTTTCCCACTTTTTTCCCTGAGCTTGCCACGCTGCATAGGAAAACAGAGAGCTAATAACTGGCTAAAAAGCACATACGAAGTTAAAAACAACAATAAGCTTCCAGCGGAAGGAAAAACCTTGTGAAGAGACCACAATAAGTAGCGTGTAGTATATTTTTTTTGCAAAGAAGCAGCTTGAAAGACAGAAAATGGTCATCCTAGGACCATTACCAAGTCTCAACACAAGAGAAGATGCGCGCCAACTGACAACTTTCTGAGCAGGGATGGACAGTAGGGGAAATGAGGAATCTGCAGTAGAAGAATCCATAAAAAGAACCTTTCTACAGCAGATTCCTCATCTGACAGACTCCCAAAGCAGTAGGGCAAAGGAGGCGGCAGAATGTTATACCACAGATTTTGCAGCTCTGCCCTGCCAAAGCGTGCATCAGCTACGCAGGCAACATCTAAACTATAGTGTTTAGTAAAGGTATGAAGTGAACACTATATTTCTGCATGACAAATATCCATAACCGGGACCCCCCCATTTGAAGGGCAGTTGATGCAGCAACCCCTCTAGTCGAGTGAGGCCTGATGCCTGACGGCAGCTCCCTGCCTGTGCATTGGTAACACTCCGCTATGCAGAATAAGATTCAACGGGACAATGTTTGTTTCGTTATTGCCAAACCCTTTTGAGCTAAAGAGAAAGCTACAAAGAGTTGGTCAGTTTGTCTGAATTCAGATGTCCATGCGACATAGAAGCTTAGGGCCCACTTGGGATCGAGCCGATGGAACCGCTCCTCTTCCTTAGAAGGGTGCGGTGGCGGATAGAAGACTGGGAGGTCTATGGACTGCGACAGATTAAATTCGGACACTACCCCTGCTACTAAAAATGCTGTCTTTAAAGAAAGTCGTCGCAAAGAGCAAGTGTGCACAGGCTCGAAAGGAGCTGCCATCAAAAAATGATTAAGGTCCCAATCTGGGACATCAACGGGAGTTGACGGAAAATTATTGAGAAGGTCCTGCAGGAATTGTGCCATTACCAGGATCGCAAAATAGGAACTTTGATCAGGGGACCTCTTGAACACAGACAAGGCTGCCAAATATCCTTCAAATGTGGTGACATGAAGGACTGCTGAGGCCAGTGACAGAAGGAACTCCATCACTGTAGTTGTGGGGCAAGAGATGGGGTCAATCTCGTGCTCCCTGCACCGTGCCTCAAATCTTCTTCATTTGCACACTGGTAGCAGTAAAGACACACACAACTGATCACAGTTCAAGGGTGTTTATTAAACTGGATATGCAGGTTGAAAACACGCCTAATCTAAGCCTAATGTTAAAATGGGAGCAAGTTACCACCATCAAATGAAAATAAGGCAGTCCTAGTGGCATCTTGTCAAATAAAGGGCCTATACTAAAAGAAAATGATTGGCAAACCTTACTACTAGATACAAACACAGTGTGGGATAATGTTCACACCAAAGAAAGAAATGTTCACAAATACGTCCGGATGTGGCAGCCGGGGTCTTCCTTCCCCACGTTTTGGGCATGGGACAAGACAGGACTACGAAGCATAGCAAAAGCTCGAGACAACAATTCCTTTCTCAGGCATCAGGATCTTCGGTAGATAAGTCTCTGGCCTCGGAGGACCTGATGCGTTCAAAATAATAAACACAAGTTCCTTTCTGTATGTCCTTTGGGTGATGACTTTTCACTCCTGGATCCCGCTCCTTCCGGGCTCCCACCCACAAACAGTTCCTAGCATTATCAGGACCTTTGGTGGTTAACTTTCTTGCTTCTGAGGTCCTGATAGATTCAAAATAACAAACAAAACCTGCACTTGGGGTGGATCATTATTCACCCCTGGGTCCCTCTCTTCCAGGCCCACAGCCCTCTCTAATATCAGCCTCCCTCCGTCGGGTTCACTCTGGCTTGTATTCAAAAACGATTTCTCAGTTGCATTCACTTGTCAATGGGGTGCTGGCTTTTCACCCCTGGATCACCCTCTTCCGGGCTCAGGACCCTCTCGAATGTTAGCTTCCCTCCGTCGGGTTCACTACGGCTTATTCCCAAACAATCTCAACTGTTGCATTCACAAGTTTCAATGTCTTTTTACGCAACGCACTGTGGACATCGCTCTGTCGGGTTCTCCTTTGTCAACACACTGTTCATCGGGACTTTAGGCTTCGACCCTTTCCATCGGTATCTCTCCATCAGGTTGACTCTTGCCAACTTTTGCCATACATACAATTTCTTCTACTTTCTTACGATGCAGAATTCACTTCCCTTAGCTTTACACTCTTCTGCCAGTCAAAGACTTTCAACTGTACAGAGGATTTTGCTAGACCACTGTATGACCACTTTGACCCTTTTCTAGCCCCATTGCCAAGGCCTTCTGGTAAAGGTAGTTTCAACAATAGGGTAATCCACCAGAGTTTCTCGAGTGAGCACACGTGTGGTGCCGAACTCCTGAGCAGCCGGTTTTCCCCTCTCATTTTAACAGTTCTTTGTACTTTTCTTCAATTAGACGTTTGCTACTTTTGTTCAACACAGTTCGGTTTCTTATCGTCTCTCCTTTCGACTCACCGGCTGTGATGAACCGCTTGGCTTTTCTTGTCTCTGTAGTCAAGGCCGGTACCACAGTGGATAGCGTCTCTCCCTGGCTTGGTTATCAGCAGAGGAGGGCCCTGTGTACCATTGAAATCTGCTGCAACACACGCTGGCTATTGTTCACGGTCTTACAATTCCTTCCACAGAGGCTATGCGGGCTTGGGCCAAAAAGGGCAAGGTCGCTTCTTACCTTGTCACCCCTACAGTTCTCCCGGCCTTCTCCTCCTCTCGAACTGCCATACTTGGATAGGTGAGTTGTTGTGCGGACTGCCTTGCGCGTCCTGTGCTCTCGTGCTCCACATTTTATCCCTTTGGGGATGGGAAAGGGCTATCAGGTGTGTGCGATTCTGGTCAATTGCCCAACTTTGCCTGACCATTGTATTGGGACATATCAGGTAAACAGCTCTGGTGTAAGTCCGTTGTCTGTCAAGGTGTGCAAAGGTGCTTGTGAGGAAAAAGAGGGGGGGCAGTGTTTCGGAATATCCTATGTGGTAGGATGGGGAAAAGGTGTTGGAAGAAGGGGATACTGCGTCTCACCCGTCTGTGTCCCACGTCCACTCCCTGAGGACCCCCTGACCCCCATCCAGGTGATCCCCCCCCTTCACTGGTCCACCCCCAGTAACTGAAACCAACAGAGATGGCTGTGTCCTGGCCACCTGGATGACAGATCCCTGGGGACTAGTAAGGGAGACACCTTCAGGTTTCTCACAACGCGTAAAAAGATCTTGTAGATGCAGTGCGCAGCCAGCAACACCTTGAGCACCTCCTCAGAGAGGTCCTAGTCATATCTCATCCTCTCAAGAGCCATGCATGTAGATTGAGCAACTCCAGACTCGGGTGAAGCACCCAGCCCTCCGAATGAGGTTAGGAGGCACGCCCTCCTCGCCCAGAACGGGGTGATTAGGATCATGGCCGCTGAAAACCTCTTGAGTCCACTAGCTCACCATTTGCTGGGAATTCCCTCTAGCTAAACTGTCTGCACTTCCTGTTGGACTATGTGGAAAACAGCTGAGAGAAGACCTCCTCTGGGACTTCCTGTCACACTTCCAACTCGTGCAAGACCATGCTCTGCCTGCTCAGAGCATCCGACAAACTGTTCTCTGTCCTCGCCAGAGGAACTGCCGAGACGGAGATCCAATTCTCCAATAACCAAAGCCACAGCTGCATCGTCTCTCTGAAGAGGGGGGCAGGAGTGCATGCCACTTTGCTTGTTCAGGTAGTGCATGGCCACTGTGTTGTCCGTCAGGATCAGGACATGCTTTCCTTCCAGAGATGGAGCGAACACGCTCAGGGATAACCTAATGGCTTGCAAACTCCAGCCTGTTGATGTGCCACTAGGCTTCCGTTGCTGACCAAAGGGCGTTCATCTTCAAGTCCTCGCAGTGAGCACCTCAACCCTTCAGAGATGCATCCGTGATCACTCGGGCCTGAGGCCAAGGAGGCCAGAAGGGTTCCCCACCATGAGATTGCTGCGGTCTGCACACCAGTCGAGGTTGTTGACCACTTGACTGGACACCTTGAGGGGATCCGAAAGGGCTCCGAGGTGCTGTGACCATTGACTCCTTAGGAGCTACTGTAGGGATCTCATGCGCAGCCTGGCCTCTGGCACTAGAAAAATACAGGAGGCCATGAGACCCAAGAGGCGGAGGAAGGAAGCCGATGGTAATGTGGCGTGGTTCCGGAACAAGTACACCATCTGTGCCAAGCTGTTGACTCTCTCCTCGGGAGGAAAGGCCTTCCCTACCCAGGTATATAGGACTGTTTGGATGAACTGGAGTCTTTGGACTGGCATCACATGGGACTTCAAGTTCAGGGAGAAGCCCAGCCTGTGCAGTAACAGGCAGGTGTCCTCCAGATGAGACGAAACCTGCCCCGCCGACTTGCCTCGATCAACCAGTTGTCCAGGTATGGAATACATGGACCCCAGATCTCCTGAAGTGAGCCGCGACAACCGCCATGAGCTTGGTGAGGACCCTTGGAGCAGAGGTCAGCACAAAAGGGAAGCACCTTGAACTGCTAGTGCTTGTTCCCTATGAGAAACATCCGGAAGTTCCTGTGCTTTCAATGAATCAGCACGTTGAAAGAAGCGTCCTGTAGATCTATTGACACCAGCCAGTCCTGAAGTTCTAGAGAGAGGAGAATTTCTCTCAACGTAACCACCCTGAACTTGTTTTTCCTCAGGAACTTGTTCAAGGACCTGCGGTGCAGAATGGGATGGAGGTCTACTCCCTTCTTGGGCACCAGGGAGTACCAGGAATACCAACTCGATCCTCTCTGCTCGGGCGGTGCCTCTTCCACTGCACCCTTCAACAACAGGGCTCTCAGTTCTTCCTGGAGCCCCTGTCCCAGATGAATTGGAAGATCTGGGGGCCTGTCAGTGGTTTTCTTAAGAAGGGAAGACAGTAACCCTACCGAACAAGCTGTAGGGCCCTGGCATCAGAGGTGATCCCCTACCACTGAGACCAATGCTCTGCCAACCGTCCACCAACCGGTAAGTTGTGAGAAGGAAATCAAAGTGGCTTAGGAGGCGGGGTTGCTTCTGGCGTTGCTTGTTGGCCCTTAAAAGCACCCATACCGCTTCCGGGGCACAAGAAATAATTCTGTCCTTGCCTGGCCGGTGGGAGCTGCACTTCTTCTGTCATAAGGTGTATATCGCCTGTAGCCTCTGGCCCTGGAGACGAAGCTGAATGCAGGTTTGGCAGGCTGTGCAGCCATGCCTAATGATTTTGCAGCAATTTTCAATTCCTTACATTTCTCCACGGATACGTCGGCTTTCTGGCTGAACAGGAATTCACCCTCGAAGGGCATGTAATGTAACTTCTTTTGGACAATAGGCGATAAGCCTGAAGACCTCAAATAGGCCTACCTCTGAAGCGTTATAGCCGATGCCATTGAACGGCCCACACAGTCGGCCACATCCAGGCCAGTTCGCAGCCGCCCACATCTTTCCCATCCTCCACCAGCTGTAAGAGGCCCTCAAGCAGCTCCCCCTTAAGGGATGTACTGCGCAGCATTCGCCACTGTCGTCCAGAGACCGAGTATTTGGCAAGACCACTAGCCATGTTTGTGGCCTTGAGAGCCATGCTGCCTGATGTAAAAACCTTTTTGGCCATGGTATCAATTTTCTTAGCTTCTCTCTCAGTTGGCAGATTGGAAGTGGAAGAAGCTGATCTGGATGAGACTATCAGCTTGAATGACAAGTCCTTCCAGGGAAGGGTGAGAGGAGAGGAATGAAGGGTCACCCCTCTTGCCAGCCTTTATTTCCCAGTCATGGTGGAGATGAAGGGGAACTGGGCAAGGATGCTGCCACAGAGAGGACACATGATCAGCAATTGCTGGATTCGGAAGCATGTTGCATTCTGTAACTGGACCTTCGACCATTATATCGGTCGGGACATACCCTGGTACTGGCACTGCTGAAGATTGCAAACTCAAAGTGTCAATCACCCTTTCCACCAATAGCCCTGAACTTGGCATGGTTATGTGCATAGGGCTGTCTTAGCTGCAACTCAAGGTCTGGTGAAGTATCCAAACAGCTGGACAAGTTCCAGAAGTCTGGTCGTTGAAGACGCCACCTGTTCTCATAAAAATGGGGTCAACATCTCTGTGGTCATCTGCATCATCGGCGCAAAAAATGGTTGACCGTGCCAAAAAAAAAAAAATCGCAGCATGAGAGAGGAGTGAAGGATTTCTTGCTGAGCGTCAGCGCAGAGGGCTTGTCCTTCGGTGCCGATAGTGTGGCTGTCGAAGTCGACCGAGGCTGTGATGCTAGAACGCTGGCACCTTGAAATTCGCTGGAAGGACCGAGCATCGAGGGCCTCGCCGACTCCTTCGGCGTTAAGCTCAAAGATTTTCCTGACATCGATGGCATTGGCACTGGGGCTCGTGAGGGGTCGGTAAAACCGAACACTGCTTTTGGGTCGAGGCCTGTTTTTATCGGGGAGTGGAGGGGGTCACCCGTGCATGCAGTGGCATGTTTCCTAAACATGTGTAGCATGGAGGTTTTGAAATCCTCCCACTCTTGTCGAGTGGTAGGCTCAGCTGATGGTTTACCTCCATCCGTCGACTAATCCGAGTCCCGACAATGGCGGTGGCACATCTTTTGCAGGATGAGAAAGAGTGGCTCCTCGAATGGGACGGTTTCTTCTTTCGCCCATGTACTTTTTTGGGGGGTAACCCCCTCAGTCTCAGCCTCCAAGGACCGGACCGTTAACCGAGCCAGAGATTTAGCAGGCGGTTGGCCTAGAGCAAGCTTTGCAGCCCGATCGAGCAAAGATTCCGGTTGCATTTTGGTGCTGAACGCAAATCCCTCCATGTCATGACCTGTGCCGAGGCACCAGAGGCATAACTCATGCGGGTCGGTAACGACTATTTTGATGTGGCAGTCAGTTCACTGCTTGATTCCCAGAACCCGGGCAACGGACATCTTGCATCAAGAAAAACATTATTTTTTGACAAAAACTTCAGTTGCCCTGTTATACTCCAATGCCATGTATCTTGCTATAAACTGAGTGGATTACCTGGTATACGTTCCTGCCAGAAATCACCTTTTTGGGTTAGGTAGATCCCCTGGTATACTTCTCTGCCAGGTAGCTCCCCCTCAAATATTCACTGCCTGGTGTGTTCCTTTCATCAGGAGTACTTCTTCAGTTTAATATCTTCAGGATTACATGGTATACTGGCCTGCCATGAATCCCCTCTTTGGGTTATGTAGATTTCCTGGTTTAATTCTCTGCCAGGTAGCTCCCCCGCAAACTTTCACTTGCCTGCCGTATTGCTTTCACCAGGACTACTTCTCTGATTCAATGTCTAAATACTAGACTGTATACTTTACTGTGTTTCTATTTGCTTGAGGTGTAACTTGTTCCAACATTAATAACCCATATATGGGGACTTGTTCAAGTTCGGCTGCTGTGCTCATTTCTTTACCATTAACTTTCTTAGGATACTTCCTCCAACTTTCCCCATATTGGCATCCCATATAAGGAGACTTGTTCAAGTTCTGCTTTTACACTTAATTTGTTCGCTATTCAAATATTTGTATATGTTTTGTTGGCTTAAATGACCGTTGGTAAACCCGGGGTCCCCTATGGCTTTGGGTGGACTCACCAGTGTTTTGTAGTGTTCCTGACCCGTGGCACGTTGTTGCGATGAAGCTTCCTCCCTGGAGCAGCCTCAGTTACTCTGCAGACCTTCCTCGGGTTCTCCCCGCAGCTTCCAGCTCACCCGCTGGCTTCTCTCTGCAACAGGGATCAAAGACTGCTGCCACTTGAGGTGACTGTGTCTCTGGTTGCCCTGTTGCCAGTGTTTTGTCAGTCCTCCAGCGATCCTTGCCGCTTCTCTCCTGGTCTCGCACTGTGCTCATAAGCAGCTCGGATGATTGCGAGCTGCTTTCTGGATTGGTCTTTCTTCTCGATCTCTACCAGTGTGGTCCTCTCGCGTACTACTTTCTTCTCCTGCTCTTTCCGCAGTTCGAGTGCGGACAGAATTTTTGAATGTGCTTGTGATCTTGCAAACAGCTAGTCTGCTCATTCAGATTGGAGTTTCCTACAATCTGCATGAACTCCTCACTCCTCTTCCTCGTCTCAGTATCAGAGGCCTTATGGGAGTTGGAGTTCACAATGTCTAAAAATCCTACAGTGATTGTGTTCAGAACTTTCACTTAAGAAAACATTAGAAACAGGAGATGTTAGGTTTGTGTTAGATATGTGTGAGGCATGAATCATTGCCCATCCCCAATCCCAGCAAAACAATCATGGAACGAGAAACCAAACTAGTAAAATGTATATGGGCAGGAGGGGCACCCAGAGTCAACAAACACACCCAATTACAAAAGTCACCTTGGCAGTCTGGGACGGGTTTCTAAACTCAGGGGATCCCCATCTCTCTTCCCCTCAACTCTCATCCGGTTCATACACAATGCCGACTTCACCCCATGTAGAGTAGACAAAGACTATTCCAAATGAGCTTCAAGGGACCTTGGGAAGGTGGGCAACATCCAATCCTTTGAACAATGCAAAATGGCTTTGAGGCTTGAGGAGGGGGATAGATTTAGATACCTACAAATATTGCACTGGATTCTTAACCCCATTAATAAAAAAGCAGTGTCAAAGGCAATTGTACCATTGGAATCAAAATTCCAACTCTCCACAAACTCTAGATGATTAAAAGAGCACTGAATATGATGGAGGGAGAGGGGTTATTCACTAATTGTTTTCTTATTTTGGTTGGAATATATGCTCAAAATGGTGATTATTTCCAAAATCAATAAACAAAGTCTTTAAAAACAAAATACACAGCATAGAAAACATAAGACTTCTTTATACATGTTAATTAAGCGGGAGAGACAATTGATTCAGGCTCTTCCCGCATGAAGCAAGGGCAGCTGAACGTTCCACCCAAAAGGGCATTATCTAGCGGTACAGCCTAGACAGAAGGTCTACTGCTATTGGAGAATACAGTCCCAAATAAATAAAGACTGGTGTTATTGAATTGCTGCGAGACGTGAAGAGCTATTCACCCCGTTTGCATCTGAAATAGGAAGGCTAGTTACTAAACAGTGACCCATAAAACACAGTGCACCTGACATTAAGCAGGTACAATTATCATAAGTGGGGGCTCCAGTCCTGCCTCAGCAGTTTATAGCCAATTAGCCAATACTACATTCAACAGGCACACACATTTCCCGAAAAAGGCAGTACCCTGATTAGGGATCACAAGTTTGGTATTCTTTTTCAAGAGATGTTACATTTCATACATTGGAGAAAAAAGGGAATGCACAGATGCAGTATAAAACATAGCAACTTTTACTGACCTACTGTATTATCGCTGAATATTTTAGGAAATCCTCGGTTCGGGTATTTGCCACGGAGCTGCCATACATCAAAGAAAGGTTTCCAGTCAATATAGTCCACCAATCTCTCCAAATCATAGTCTTCAAATGTCTTTGTCCCAAGAAACTTTGGTTGGACTGCGGATGAGACAAGGAACACAAAACCATCAGAGAGGCTTAACGAGGTAAACGCTAATGCATTTTGTAGCCAGGAATTTGAGAGCAATAAGTCATCAACTAACATATCTCCACGGTGGTGGGGGGGCGCAGTCGGTATCTAAGATCACTAGGCTCCAACTCAAGGGTGAGAAACTGTAATGGCATAGTGAAAACCAAATTAAGTCGTAAAGTGCTATACAATGTCTTCACCAGACTTGCACACTATTTGTTCAGAATTGTGCAATCTTCAGAGGTACATTTTAATCACCAGTTACTTGCAAAACGTGCACCTGTAAATTGCTCTATTTGTGGAGAATATTAGGCCTAATAGCATGTCAGGGGTAGGGGTGAGCGGAATTTCTTCTCTTGAAGCAAAAAGTGCAGAACGTGCACCGATTTCTGCTTCCACCTGTTCAGCAAAATTAGCATTGCGTTTCGGCTACCACTGAAAGTTTGCCCAGTTTTGAGCGGTTTCACGCAGAGTATGGTGTTTCGTTCCTATGTAAATTTCATGTAGCACGAAGAGAAACTTGACACAGGTCTTTTCTTTTTTATCCGTGTTAGTTTCATGCAGTGCCAAGAGAAACTTTGCAGTTTTTCAATTCGTTCTGGGTTTGCGACATGAGAAACTTCATGCAACTCTTTTTTCGATCAGTACTAGTTTCATGCAGCGGCACAAGTAAACGTTGGCGATGTTCCACGATCCATGCTAGCTTTGCACAGCAAACAAAAAACGTTGCGGTTTGTGGTAGGATCGCGCAGTGGCACGAGAACAGTTGCACGTTTTTCGATTTGTGCTAGGTTCTTGCAGCGGCAAGAAAACTTTGCGTAGCTTTTTGTTCAATTTGTGGTAGGTTCGTGCAGCCACACAAACTTTGTGCGCCGTTTTTTGATTCATGCTAGTTTAGCACAGCAGCACGAAAAGCTTTGTATCACTCTTTTTGATCAGCGCTAGGTTTACACAGTCGCGACTTTGCAGGACTCTTTTCGCAGGGGTCGCGGAATGGTGCATTCTGGTGAAATGGATCTAGATCTTACAGATTTCCGTTCCGTGGCTGGCGGAACATAATTTCACAATTTTGCCCAGTACATTTGTTTCATTTTTATGCAAGAACTTCAATTAAAGTCAGGTCTGAAGTTACAGTAAAACATACCACAACATGATTACTGACTTCAGTTAGCAGCCCAATGTAAACCAACATGCAGAAAGGAGGAAAATGACTTATCTGCTATTAATGTGGCAGAGAAGAACATTAAAAGAGCACACTTTATAAGTAAAAAAAAATAAAACAAAAAAATCATTTGAAAACGGCACAACTCCACCCCGAGAGAGTCATCATTCATTGTGGGAAAAACATAAGAGCTTTGGGAGCTTTTTGCTAAATTAATGTTTTTTTTTTGGTTTTTTATTTGAAAGAATCTTCAGTTTGAACACAAGATTCAAACTTTTGTTTCAAAAGAAAGATGCAAGGGAAAGAAAAAAAAGTTAAAGAAAACTCCACAAGCCCTCTAGAAAACCAGCACGAAAACTAATCAAAAGTATTAAGCATCTGCTTTCAAAGTCATGTCAAGATAATTCACAATTGCGCACACAAGTTTTATATTATTTCCAGAGATGATCCTAGCCCACCACCCATCCACATCTTCATCCAAGGGGGCAAACTTTCCAAGGTGCAGTGAGCGTTGGCTAACTATCTGTTTGCATTCGATTATCAGATGTTTAGATGTTTCGGTAGCCAGTCCACAGAAGCGGCAAAGGTTATCTTTTATAGATTTATCGTTTCTTTGCCAAAGAATTTCTCTGGTTTTTAGGATATTCACCCGAAACCTAAGAAATTGCTCTCGATGATGACGAGATGGACACTGTAGTAAGTAGCATGCTGGTTCATTTAGTTTCCTGTGATCGCCTCCCATGAGTTTTGTTGATTTCAGCTTTTGTCGTGATTCATTGTTGACAATCCAGGCCCAATTTTCGAATTTCTTTTTAGCAAGCTGCGGGCTATTTAGAAGATCTTGATTATTTATGTCTGCAGTCGTTAAGAATGCCAGTAACTTGTGAAACTATGTATTCAGTAAGTTTTGGTTATTTGTAAAATATTCATTGGCAAAGATTTTATATGCCGGTGCCAGTTATTTTAGGGTCATTTTACGCATTGTGGCAATTGAATTCCACACCACTCTGGTGTGCAATGAGTTTATGGCTAGATCATGTCTCAGGATAGTCATCGATGTTGATTGTGGCAACCTCAGTACTTTTCGCCAGAAGCGACATTCCAGTACATGCCATGTTTGCTCACTTATATTCCACCCGGCCTCGTCCCGAAGGTTATTATTGGTACCACTTTTTGTAGGTAGAATTTAAGGACAGGTTCCAGAGAAAACTTTCCATAGTTCCTGTTGATTTTTGCTCCTTGCAGAGCGAGCTTCATCATTTTTGATGTTAATTCGTCAACCCATTGCGGTTCACGGATGGAATTGTTGAATTGGATCGCTAGGTATCTTATGGAATCGACAGAAGAGCTGTTGGAATCGGCGATTTTCCACATAAACGCTTTATCTTTCTTGCTTTTTACATTTCCAATTGACACAATTTTTGTTTTTGAAGTGTTTATTGTCAATTCGTTTAGGACCATGTACTTTTGCAGACCCATTAGAAGGCACTGAAGCCCAATTTGGGTTCTGTCCATCAGCACCAAATCATCCGCATAGATGATACATTTAATTGGGATTTGGTTTATCGTGGGTGAAAAGCAAGGAACCTGATCGAGATAGTTTGGGAGATCAGCCAGAAATAGTTTGAATAGCACTGCAGCAAGCTGGCATCCTTGTTTGACACCTTTATGTGTCAAGATGGTGTTGGATAGCAGACCATTGTTGTTTAAGCGTACTTTGATTGATGTATGGTCGTGAAGTGCAATGATCGGTTGAAGGATGGATGCTGGACAACACCATTTTGACAGTTTAGCCCGTAGTAGGCTGTGGTTCACACCATCGAAAGCCTGTTTCATGTCAATAAATGCAAAGTGGATTTTTCCATTTTTCTTTAGAGTTTCTAGTTTTAAGATCGTCAAGATTAACAGGTTTACATCGACTCCAACACCCTTCGTGAAGCCTGTTTGCCGTATGTCAGTAATCTGAGAAATTTCTGCCCACTTTGCAAGTTTAGCACGCAAACTAGACCCAAAGATGTTTCCAATCGTGTCCAAAAGGGCAATGGGGCGATAGTTATTCGTATCATCCCAACTGCCCCTTTTGTGAATTGGCACCACTATGGCGGTCCTCCACGATTCAGGCAATTTTTTTAGACAGACTAATGTTCATGAACATGTTTTCAATAAAATCTGCCCACTGACTTGGATGTTTTTTTAGATCTATATTTGAAATCGGATCTGGACCGGCTGCGCGCAAGATCTTTAGAGCATAAATAGCTCGTATAATATCATCATGCGCCATCTGAACGTCCCACTAAGTGTCAACGGCACTGATCGTTGACAGAGCCATTGTTTCAGATTTCTGAAAAACCAAGGAAAAGTGCGTGTCCCATACGTCTCCTGCAATGGTGTTTATAATATTCGGAGTACATTTAAAGAGGTCCATATTCAAGATCTTCCAAATATCACGTGTATTCCTTGTCATAAGTGGACGTAACATATGCTCCGCACGATCTTGATCGATAATGGCATGAGACTTCGCCCAGTTTCGATAGGTCGCACGTCTTGCTTTTACGGCTTCATGAACTTCCACTCTTGGGAGGCGTTTTATTTCTCTCAGGTCTTTACGCAAGGCCTTTTTAGCTTCCTATAACACTTTGCTGTATATGTGTCTGTGGGACTGCCCAAGGTGCCTTGACGAATTTCCAACAGTGGTGAAGTCTGTCAACAGTGGAATATAATCAATACCTTGAGAGGCTGGCGTATTCATTAGCTTGATCCCAAGGCCTTGGATCTGGTTTCCATTTAGACAAAGACGATTTCCTCTAGAGTTTGTTTCCAAAGCAACCTTAGTAGGGCTACTGGGCGGATTCATGACCATCATGAAACAAAGTTGTAAAAGACTGATCGCTGTATTTCATTTTCTTTATTTGTAAGTCAACAATCTTCATTTTAAGGTTACTAGATACCCATATGTAGTCAAGAATACTATGTGTTATATCATGATGCCAAGTTGGCTTAGTGGGAACGTCTCCTTTTGTTGTACCGTTTAGCATGGATAAGTCACGCAAGCCCATGGCAGTCTGCCATCTTTGTCCTCTTTCTTCGATCACGTCATTCGGCAGAGCTGATACGTTTGCAAGGAATGGTCAAACTGGAACCAGGTGCAATTCAGGTCTCCACAGCAAATACCTGACAATTTGTTATGAGCTAGCATGGCATCGTCTATTAGCTGTGTGATTGCAGTTATAAAGACATCTGTGCTGATCCTTGCTGGGTTCCAGTAGCCGGTTATGATCAGTAAGTGCTTCCTGGATAATAGACTTTTTTCCATTGTGTGCATGAGGGTACCCTGCACATAAGGGTTAGGATTTACTAACACAGGAACTGACCATGTTTGTGTTATTATCACCATTGTTATTAGGCCTGAGCTTGGACGACCTTTAGCATTTTTTTCCGCAGGATTTAATAGGATGGTAAATCCATCACACGTAGGTGGTTTGCAAAGACATGTTTTTACTGTAGACATATGATGAATACACTTTTCAAGGGGATTTCAAAGACATTGAATAAGTGTTTAAAGCCGTGTGTGTTCCATGATAAGAATAGAAGTGGATATTCAGTATTGGTCAGTCATGGCTGATGCTGATTCCGAAGCTGATATTGATTAGATTTTTTGGCCGGTACGTTTTTTTGCAAAGTTTGTTCATATCTTGGGTTCTTGGTAACACTCATCGACTGCCTTAATGCGTCATAATCGACAGGTTTCATACGTCGCTTGTTTCCTTCTTTTGGTTTTTCTGTTTGAGAAGGTTCATCCTGCTCAGGTTCATACGAGATTTCAAAACCAAAGAACAACAGCTCATCGCCGGCCCTTAAAAGAGTGCTACGTACACTAGCTGAATTGATGTGCAGGAGCACCTGATCCGAAGATTTTTCTGTAGCATATTCAACAATCCGTATGTCGTCTGATTCAATTGTTCGTAACAATGGCACACATTTGAATAATTTCATGATGTTCGCTCGGTTGAGATTTACTTCAGCGTCATCACTTTGGATGTTTTGTAAACGTAGTTTGCAGTGACCAAGTACTCCTTTAATGAGTTTATTTTCATGCACCCTCGTTTTGAAGTGAACGCGCTGATTTCGTTGATTTGTGGTAAGTTTCGGGTTCAACTGCGGTTCAACCTCAGACACTGGGTTTGCCTTTACAAAGTCTGCACTGGTGGTTTGGTGGTTCTCAGCCGAGGGTTTCATTGCATTTGCTGACCCATTGTTTGGCTTCTGAGCATGGGCTTCAATAGGATCCACAAAATTGCGACTTGAGGCACTAGAGGTATCTTGATCGTCCTGGATCGAGTATGTGGATAGATCGCATAGGTTGATTGAAGTGGATGCAATTGTGGTGATACTTGTCTCAGAATCAGAAATTCTTCTTCTTCGTTTTCGGGTCGGTTTTTGTTTCTCTCAAATAGAGTGAACCTGAGTGGTCTTGTTTGATGCAGGATCTTGCTGTTTCTTTTTATGGCCGTCATTGCGTTTAAATAAACTTAGTTTTGGCGGAGTGGATAGATTTCTTATAAATATCTTGGTCTTTGAAGGTTCAACCAGTTTGGGTTTCTTTAACGAATTACCACTTGCATTTTTTCCAGATGTTTTAGTTGCATCCGTGTGTAAGGTGATTGAGGTTGTTTTTGCCGTACCAGTGAAGATGCCGAAGGATGAAAACTGGATTCCGGGTACAGCTATTTGTGGTTGGGTATCATCCTGAGAGCTTTCAGTACTAACCATGGTGATTCCGTCATCATGAAATTGGTTTCTTGGTACAGCCCGGCATTTTGCCTTTTCGTTGGTATGTTCCAGGTCCAGGGAGTTTTGCGATGGTTTTGCTCCTGCTACTGTGGTGTTTTTTTTTAGTTTTGTGTCGGGAGTCCACCATATCCACATTTGTCCCACTGACAGTATCCGTCAAGGAAAGAGTCTGATCCGACGAGGTCCGAGCAGTCTGCTTGTTAGGAACTGTTGTGTCGATTTGCGCAGTGCATATGCTGTCGCAACCACGGGAGACAGAACAGTGGCACTTTCTCATAAGCTTGAAAGCTTCTAGCAAGCCGACGACCAATTTATCGTGTTGGCAACTGTTTCGAGTGGCCACATCGCATTGCTTTAGTTGCCATGCTGCAGTGCGCTCGGCCTCTGCGAGTATTTTCTCTTTTAGGAACGTATTGGATCTTTCAATTCGATCAATTTTCTGGGTTAAATTCAATAGCATTGCACCTTGATCCTGAATCCATTCACTTAGGGCTTCATAAAGTTTCACAAAAAGGTAACGCCAAGGAAGAAGCCGCCAAAACATTGTTATGGATTTGCATGGCCGCTGCTGAGGAAAGACTGGCCTTAGATGGTGTATGTCCGGTGTTTTCTGCACCACTTGCCAAGAGACTCGAAGAGTCATCAATTTGTGCGTGGGCTTCAACTGTATGGCCGTTTTTTCGTGACAACAAGAGTCCTTTAGCACTATTACTTTTCCTCGTGGGCGCCAGTGGCGTGCTTGTGTTTGACTTGTCGAGCTCGAGAATTTGGTGCGGCAGAGTAGTTTTTAAAGGATTCATTAATGCCGCATGCGTGTTTAGAATTGCCTTTTTCTAGACATGGTGAAGCGCATGAGCCCAGCACTTTCGGGGCAGTATGTTGAAGCAAAGAGTTTCGATATTGTTCCTTAACTCGTGTGACCCGGGGTTTGTATGTAGAATCTCAGATTTGAGGATTACCATCAGCATGCAAGATGGAATTTGCCGATGATATCGATGTGGTGCTCACAACTGGCAGCATGCCGCCATAGCTGTTTTTTCCATGTAGCGTTTCAGCAAGTTTGCTATGCATAATTGTTTCATCTGGTGGTAGTTCTGACATATTAAAGGTTTGTCTTGCAAATTTATCAAGACCGTTTCTGCTGGACGTGGCATGGTAGCGTATGACCTTATCCCCTTGAGGTGCCAAACCCTCATGAGTAGCGTGAAATTGAATCCGATGAGATTTTTTCGAGGGAGCACTTGGAGGCTCTTGTATACTTCTCATCTGACCAGTTGTCACCTCAGAGTTACTTGGAGGAATGCTCGGCCCACCTATTTTCTGAGCGAATTCTAACTCCATTAAAGGACAGTCAACTTGGCGGCTGGCTGGGGGTTGTTCCTGTTCTGAATGCTCATGCATCATTGCCTGTGTACCATTTGGGCTTTTCAAGCTTGTCGATATGGTTTGATCGGGTTCATTAGAGGTGGATGCAACATTTGATGCCGCCATCAGATCTGCATCCGTAATCTCCAATGGAGAATAGAACAGCTCTGGAGTTACGGGACTGGGGATGTTCTTTTGTAACTCACAAATCGATTGTGAGACAGGTTCTAAGTTATTTAACGATAGCAATGGTTTTTGTAGTGGCGCTATCGCAAATAGTAAGACAGGCTGTTCAAGGTCGATCAGGGACCTGGGATCATTGCTGCATTTTGTGAGAGGTGGTGGGTTATTGTTGGACTCGGCCTCAGTCAGTTCAGCGAGACCGCTGCTGCATTCAATAGAGAGAGGCAGGTCAAAATTGGTCGTGGCCTCAGATGGGCCTGCGAGGGGACTACAGGTAGGTCTGTCCGCGGCCTCATTTGCCATATCAGGCTCATCAGCCTCATTTGACATAACCGCCGTAGCCAGCAACTGGCCGGCAGGCTTGTACGTCGGCAAGGCGACAATTTGTTTGCTTACCTTTCCGTCAGTGGTTGCATCCTTATTCAAGGCTGTCCAAGGATTCAGCATGCAGCGCTGTTGCATGTTTTGTGGCAGGTCTGGGGGCCTGTTTTCTTGTTCATGTTGTCCGCCATGAATCCGACCTGGATCGGACTGGGGCAGACTGTTTTTTAAAATAATGTGGATTTCTGACCTTTCCCACCACCACGTTATTTTTCTGGCCTTTCACTCCACCTGCATATTTTGATATCCCAGCACATTACTCCAAGTATTGTCACAGATGGCATAGAAAACACTCAGTATCAAGTAGAGTTCAAGGGTTTTTATTAAAATATTTTTTGGTGCTATGGTTGTTCCTCTCTTACCAGCCCACAAATGTCCTCCCTATCCCAAGTGTACATAGGCCCGAGTTAGTCCTAGACATTGTTGAAACCTACTGTCTAATATCTGTCACAATCTTTTGGTGTTCTCCCTAAAATCATGCTCTCCATCTCCCTTAGGGACTTTCTAACTTTCTATACTCACACCAGATGTTTGTGTTCTAATGGGAAAGTTAATGATTACCTGCTCCTTCCATTTCTTTTCCCCACCAACTTCCTATCTCTCTGATGTTTTCACTCCTCCCCTTCCTGCCCTCACCCATTGATGTTAACTGCTTCCCCCTCCTACTACTCTTCTACCACCCATGCTGCACCTCTTTTCTCCTCCTCCTACTACTCCACCGACAACCACGCCTCCTCCTCATCCTCCACCTCCCCTTACTGCTCCTCCTCTCACTACCACTCCTCCTCCCTCTACTACCACTACTCCTCCCCCTACTATTCAGTCACCATCCTTTCACTCAGTGCCAGTCTTTTCACATTCACACCAAACACTGTTCTTTCTACAAACACGTCTCAAACAGGCGTACTACAGAACCACTAACGCTTCTAAGACAATGCCTCACCTGCAACAAAACTCTTCTCCACTCCGCTGCTCCAGTCTTCCTCTTGCTAGTCTCTTGGTCTCCATCTACCTCCTCTTCCTCAGACTTCACCCGCTTCAACAACACTTCCTGTTTCCTGTACTCTACTTATATATCCCTACCTCGCTGCGGTTTGGTCAACAGGCCCTATCCAATTTGCTTGCTTCCTTCCCCTCCCTGGACGTGCATGTGCAAGAAAGGTTTTAAAAGCAGGTATTAGCCCTGCCTACTATCTCCATGCAGGCTTGCTGTCCGGGAGACCAGCTGATGCTGGAAGATGGAGTCCAAAGTACATTTTTAGGTTTGCATTATCAGGGGCTCAGTAAGTCAAAGGACTATTCCCCTTATAAAATCCATGCTGGTCTAGCAGACGGGGAATACCAGCAAACTTGGCCGGTCCCATTTGTTTTGCAACATCGCAGGCCACTGTACAGCTGAGAGGGGCTTCTGTGCAGTGGGAACTGGCGGCTCACTCTCTTGCTGCTCGGCCGTAGTAATCTGGGTCTCTGTGTCATTGGAGCCTCGGTATGGTAGTTAACGCTTCCGATCTTCGTGGCTTTTCGAATCTTCGCATTGTTCACCAGCTGCTCTTCTCTTTCGGTGGACTCTGCATCTGAAACGGAAAGATTAGACTGGCAAGCTTATATACTCAGAGGCAAGGCTTGAGACATGGTGCTGCACAGAGGCATGCCAGAACAAGGGGGGTGCAAGGATTGAGGTTTGTTTTGCGACCCTTCTCATTTAGGGCCAAGGCAGGACACTTTAGTGGACTGGACCTTCAAGCTCCACTATAAGTACCCACCAATTCCAGTCATCCTGCAAGTTCTCAGGAGATTGAGGAAGTTTCAGGCTTGTATGATTTTGGTCACCCCGCGTTGGCAAGGAGAACATGGACCCAGACTTTCTCAAGATGGCCAAATGCACACAATGCTGCTTCCTCGCAGGGTATCTTGCTACCCCAATCAGAGGGTTGCATGGCTCCACTAGAATGCACCATCTCTCTCAGCCTTCATGGGTGGCTGTTGAGAGGCTGAGGAATGATGGCTGAGATCTCACTGATGAGTTCCTGCTAGCTGCAATCAGGCCTCCAGCAGGTTCTAGCTACGTGTGAAGATGGAGAAAGTATGAGGAGTGGTGCAGAGGATTAAGTGCCAACCCCTTGTCATCCTTCAAACCATTGTTTCTGGAGTTCTTGGCCCTGTCTGAGCAAGGGATGCAAGTGGGCACAGTGAAGGGGTGCCTAAGCGCACTCTCAATTTTTGAGAGGTCGCCTGAGCAGGGTTTATTTTTTCAGTTTCTCTGGTAGCCCAGTTCCTGAAGGACCTACTGAACATGTCCCCTCAACCGAAACAGGTCTGTGGATTCGCCATTGGTTCTTAACCTGGAACCTTCGATTTTTTTGGCTTCCCCCTTTGAGTTCTTGTACTCCTGTTCAGTTAGTCTCCAGACATTAAAGATTATCTTTTTTAGTAGTGAACACGTCTGCCAGGCATGTTAGTAAAAAACAAATGACTATCCTCAAGAAGAATAAATTACTTATGTGGGGTTACGTTCTTTTTGGTGGGTGGCTACCCCGAAGTGACAACACCATCAAAACAAAAGGATGGTCTACGCCCAGTGACCTCAGTTCCACAGCTTTTCCCACAGCTACTGGACCTGTAAAGGGGGAAAAATGCCTCTTTTCATAACTTCTATTTTTCCCTCCTTTTTACTCAGGATATCTCTCACTGCTCTCTATTTAAGGGGATGGCTGGGAGGGTGATGAGGAACCCATGGGAGTAGCCATCCACCCAAAAGGACATTAACCCAGGCAACAATTTGTTCTTCTAATGGATGGTGTCCTTCCACGGATTCCTCATCTTCACAGACTCCTACACCAGTAAGGAATATAGAATGGAGGTGGGAGGAAAGTGATGATGTTTCACTAACTCGGGTAATGCTCAAGGACCACCCTTACAAATAGAGTATCTTGCAAGTTCATGACATCTAGACAGTAGTACTTAGCAGAAGTATGAACAGAGAAGTATGAACAGAGAAGGTTTAAGACACTTACCTGTAACTATTGTTTTCCAGCATGGGTCTGGCATGGATTCACATGCTCATGAATATTCCCCGTTGTCAGGCTGGGAATCCTTGTTAAAAGAAAAACAGTTTCACTTTAACTTTAAAACTGCATTTATCCTCTAAACCAATCACTGTCCTCTGGGTCATAGTGCCCCCATCCAATGACAGTCCTCTCCCTAAACTCTGCCTCTGGTAGTCATCTTCAGATTTGGTAAGCACGTAAAGTAGCAGTATGACCAAGAAGAGCCGCAGAGGGGCCAGAGGGAGGTTTCGGCTTTTGAATCCATGCCAGACCCTGGCTGTAGAACAATAGTTACAGGTAAGTAACTTAAACCTTCTCCAGCATTGGGTCTGGCAGGATTCACATGCTCATGAATAACGAATACACAGCCGTACACATTAGACAACCACGGGAGGTGGCAAGGCTAAACAGAAATAATCAACACTTACCCCTGGAACAGACTCACCTCAAGCTAACAGGTTGCATAGCACTGCCTGGCAGACTCTGGACTCCTCCCTGGAATCCCGGTCAACGCAGTAGAACCTCATGAAGGTATGCATGGACCTCCACATCGCAACCCTGCAGATGTCGAGCAGGGGTACACCAGAAAGGAACGCTGTCGTCGCAGTGATCGCTCTGGTGGAGTGGGCTCTCGGGCGACCCAGCAGAGGCCGGTTAGCCAGCCGATGTCAGTGCATGATGCAGCCGGATAGGCATCTTGAGATGGAAGCCTTGGACAAGGCCTTCCCATTATTCACAGGTCCAAAGTTCACAAACAATTGAGAAGTCTTCTAAAAACTCTTTGTGCGTCCCACGTAGAACTTCAATGCATGAGAAGCATCCAGCGAATGCATGGTCCTCCCTGCCGGCGATGAAGGTTTCGGGAAAAAAACAGCCAACACCAAAGGCTAGTTGAGGAGGAACTTCGACTGAACCTTCGGCATGAAAGAAGGGTGTGTAGGCAGCACCACCCTCGATTCGTGGAAAGTCAGATATGGCTGCTTGCAGGACAGGGCCTGGATCTCATCCACTTGTCTGGCTGCAAGGAACGCTGTTTTCCACGAGAGAAACTTGAGTAGGGTTTGATGCATAAGTTTCAAAAGGTCATAGGTCTTGTCAGGACTACGTTGAATTCCCATGCAAGGGCAGGCGCCTTCAGCAGAGAAAACTCCTTGACGAGTCTGTGGGACCACAACAAGGATCTTACCGGGGATCTGGTGTAGTGTGGGATGGCCGCCAGGTGTACCTGGAGGGACGCGTGAGCCAGACCAGCTTTTGCTAAGGAAAGTAAGTATGGAAGAATCTGTCATTTCCGAGGAGTGGAAGATACATAGGGGAACCAAGCAGGGGCGCCCGCTATCGCCAATGTTATATATCCTGGCTCTAGAGCCATTTGCGGTATTCCTTAGAGCAGAATATAGAGACACCAGCAGAATATAGAGACACCGGACTGGACATAGATGGGGTGCTCCACCAAATCTCGCTATACGCGGATGATATGCTCCTATTCGTATGTGAGCCAACCACTCACCTACCCTGCCTCCTAGAGGTGATCGGGGCGTACACTAGGCTTTCGGGCATAGCGATTAATAAAGAGAAGTCCCTCCTCTTCCCCTTGGCAGGACTGAAACGCGCCCCCCCCATTGTTTGCCGGACCTGGGTCTGACGTGGGCGCCCGCACCTTTAAATATTTGGGTATAGGGATACATCATAATACCGCTGATACCCATGCATCCAACACGCTCGTCGCTCTAGAGAGAACGCAGCGGTCAATGACTTTCTGGGGGACACTAACACTGGGAATGATGGGAAGAGCAGCCCTCCTGAAAATGGTGGTGCTGCCCCGCCTATTATACTTCCTCACGAACATCCCATACAACATACCCAGGGCCTTTTTCACCAAACTAAATACAATAACGCGTTCATTCCTATGGGGGGGGAGGGAGAAATAGGATCGCAATAAGGACCCTGCAGAAGGACTACGAAGAAGGGGGTATCAGACTACCGGACTTTGAGAAGTACTATTTAGCGGGGCAGCTGCAATTTGCAGTAAAATGGCTGGGGGAAGACGAAACAATAGACACTCGCATTTTCCAACCTGCATTGAAACAGTATTACCTAAGGGAAATATCATGGCTCGATAGAGCCCGGCTCAGAACCCTGCCGAACATGCTTAACATCGCAGTGGATTTATGGAAAAGAGTGTGGAAACTCCAAGGGGTAAAGGATCCGCAGTCAACGCAAATCCCTCTAGCGGGTCTCCTGGGAGGGAACACAAATACATTAGCAACATACCGAGCACACTGGCAGGCTAAAGGGGTAGCACAAATTGAAGACCTGAGAAGGGAGGGAAGGTGGGCGGACTTCCACAAAATGGTAGATGAATACGAAATACATATGGGTCAATTCATCCTATATACCGGCATGCTGAGAAACATCATGGGAAGATGGCCAGATTGGGAAGACCAGGACGAGGAAACAGCATTAGAGGGTGCGTTGTAACACACATAGCAAAACATATG
The DNA here is from genome assembly GCF_040938575.1 of Ambystoma mexicanum. NCBI lineage: Eukaryota > Metazoa > Chordata > Amphibia > Caudata > Ambystomatidae > Ambystoma > Ambystoma mexicanum. Next base: position 393,729,888 of record NC_090928.1, on the reverse strand, counting down.
CGACCCTATGGAGTAAAAGACCCCATAGCCCATAGAACACATTGACATTTCAAGGAATTACACACATTCATGTCCAAGAGTGGGAGAAAAGAGTTTCACTCTTGGCAGGATGGAAAAAAACAAACTCCAGAAATCCAGCAAAGCTGCTGGGGGACTCACTAGGTTAGGAAATTCTGCCTAAACAGAGAATTCTCCCTAACACTCGCCCCCCCCCAGACTAAGGGACAGGAGGATTTAATCCACTCCTGGATGAATCTCATACCTCTAGTCGATGACAAAGATCCTAGAGAGACCATCAGCATTTTGGTGGTGACACCCTGACCTGTGCTCAATGGTGAAATCAAACCCTTGCAGGCAGATCGACCATCTCAGTAGTTTTGGGTTTTCCCCTTTCATTTGCATTAACCATCTCAAGGGTTGGTGGTCAGTCTGAATGACAAAAGTAGAACCATGCAAGTACGGCCTAAACTTCTCCAGAGCCCACACGATAGCAAAGCACTCTCTTTCAATTGTTGCCCACCTTGTTTCAGGATCCTTCAGCTTGCGGCTGATGAAGCAAACGGGGTGCTCCCTACCTTTCCCATCCAGTTGACTGAGTACGGCACCTATTCCTACATTTGAAGCATCTGTTTGCACAATGAAGTGTTGGCGGTAATCAGGAGCTCTGAGTACTGGGGCTTGGCAAAGAGCCTTTTTCAGGTTTTCAAAAGCCTGATTCCACTCCTCGTTCCATCTAACCTTTTTAGGAAATTTGGGCGAGGAGATGACATTCAGTGGAGAAGCTATGGTCCCATAGTTCTCGATGAAATTCCTGTAATACCCAGTGAGCCCTAGAAAGGCTCTCACTTGGGTTTGAGTAGTAGGTGTTGTCCGATTTTGCGCAGCTTCAATCTTACTGAGCCAAGGCCTTATTTCTCCACCTCCTACCTCATGTCCAAGATAGACTACCTTACTCTGTCCAATTTGGCATTTACTCGCCTTTATGGTCAGATTGGCTTGTCCAAGAGCCTGCAAAACATCTCAGGTGGGCTACATGTTCTTCCCAGGAATTGCTGAACACTGCAATGTCATCCAAGTATGCCATGCAGAAGTCCTCCATCCTAGTCAGAACCTGGTTTACCATCCGTTGAAATGTAGCAGATGCATTCTTCAATCCGAAAGGCATTACCTTAAACTGGTATAAGCCAACGGGGGTCGAAAATGCAGTTTTCTCCTTGGCATGGTCTGTCAGGGCTATTTGCCAATAGCCTGACGTCAAGTCAAATGTGCTGAGGAACTTGGCTGCGCCAAGTTTGTCCACCAACTCATCTTGGCAAAGGGTGGGCATCAGTCTTGGTGACTGCATTAAGAGCTCTATAATCCACGCAGAATCTAAGTTCTTTAGATCCGGCCTTTGGTACTAACACAACTGGGCTAGACCATGGACTAGTAGAGGGCTCTATTACCCCGAGATCGAGCATCTTGCTGATCTCACCTTTGATGTGGGTTCGTACATTCTCTGACATTCGGTATCCTCTGCTTTTGACTGACAGACAGTCACCAGCGAGTAACTCGTGCTGTCCCCAAGGGGTCAAGCCTGGTGAAAGCGAGAACAGAGAGGCAAACTGATTCAACATAGATTTGCACTCTTCTTGTTGCTCGGGTGTCAGATTTGAAGAGAGATTTACTCCTTCAATTTTTGCGTCTAAAGGTAAGCCTCTGAGGAGATCCGGAAGAGCTTCACTCTCTTCTTCCCCCTCGGATGATGCTAGAAGCAACGCTCCTACATCAGGTCTTGAGACATACGCTTTGAGTCGGTTGGTGTGGCAGACTGTCGGAGCCTCCTTGGGATTGCCCAAGTCCACCAGATAGATGACCTCTCCGAGTTTACCCACAACTCTGAAGGGTCCCATTCATTTGTCTTGCAAGGCCCTCTGCCTTGTCGGGATCATAACGAGAACGAGCTGCGCTTGAGCGAACTCAACCATGTTAGCCTTTTGATCATGCCAGTGCTTGACCAATGCTTGTCCAGCTTTCAAGTTATCGCTTGCTTCTGTCATCATGTGCGACATTCTCCTCCGGAGACCTATCACGTAGTCAGTCACTCTGACTGGCTTGGGGGAAGGAGCACTCTCCAACCCCTCCTTAATCAGGGCCAATGGACCTCTGACGGGATGACCATAGAGAAGCTCGAAGGGAGAATAACCTACTCCCTCCTGAGGGACTTCTCTATAAGCAAATAGAAGGCATGGCAGTAGAAGGTCCCACTTACGCTTAAGGGGTTCTTCTAAAGCACCTATCATGCTCTTCATGGTTCGGTTGAACCGTTCTACCAACCCATTTGTTTGTGGGTGGTAAGCTGTTGAGAACTTGTAAGTAACTCCACAGGTTTTCCACATGGCTTTCATGTAGTGGGACAAAGTTTGACCCCCTGTCAGAGATTACTTTCTTAGGAAACCCGACCCTAGTAAAAATACCAAGGAGGGCCTTAGCTACAGTCGGAGCTGTAACAGACCTCATAGGAATTGCCTCAGGATACCTAGTAGCATGGTCTATTACAACAAGTATAAACCTGTTGCCTGAGGAGGTTGGAGGATCAAGGGACCAACAATGTCAATCCCTACTCTCTCAAATGGGACTCCCACAACTGGGAGAGGCACTAAAGGTGCCACATTCTTGGACCCAACCTTACCAGAGGTCTGGCAGGTGTGGCAGCTCCTGCAGTGTTTTTCTACTTCGGCCCCCATCTTTGGCCAGTAAAAGTAGAGAGAGAGCCTTTCCTTAGTCTTCTTGAAACTCAAGTGACCAGCCAAAGGAATCTCATGGGCTAACTGCAAGAACTGTGGTCTGTCCTCTTGGGGTACTACAAGTCGTTTGTAGTCTCCAGGTGCAGACTCGGTCGGTTCACTGTAGAAGAGGCCATCTTCCCAGTGCAACCTGTCGAGTTCTCCTTCCTGGCCAGATGAGCTGCAGATAAAGATCTGGTTTTCTAATGCCCTGAACCACAGGTGTACTGCCTCCCTGCAAAGGGGCAGTAAGCGGACACATCCTCTCTCAGATGTAATGTTCGGCCACTATGCTGTTGGTCAGGATCAGGACAGTTAAAAATGTTTTCAGAGCCAGTATAATCGCCCGCAACACCAGCAGACTTATGTGCAATCTCGATTCTGCCAAAGACCAAGTTCTGTTCCCTCGGGTAAACGCATTAGCCTTTCAGGCAAGCTCCCATGAACACACTTTCCTCTGACCATGGCTGACAGAAAAGCTTTCCTGCTTTCAGATTTCCCTTCTTTGCTCACCACAGTAGGAATTGATCCTGCAGTCCCCCATGCTTCCTCAGTGCTGGGTCTATTGAGAGCTGAGAGATCATTGCAGGATTCTCATTGTTAGGCAGAAACCTGTGCAGTTCCCTTAAGGACCACTGCAAAAGATTTAGGACTACAGGTGGTTGGCAGTAAACCCAATTGGTAGCAGTCTGTACCACCCAGATTTACCTGGTAGCTGTGGCTGAGCAGTCAGACTTCTCTCAAGATGAGTTAGGCAGTATGCAGAGTATACACAATAGGTACAGAGACACAGTAGTACAAGCAAACACTGACCAGAGCTTTGGTGTAAAAGTATATAATTATTTATTTAAAGACACACTTGTAAATTACACTAGCACAAAAAGAGGTAAGTAAATTCAACACACAGTCACTATTACTAGATGTACATCCCTTATTCCTTATTAGACAAGTCTTAGCTAACACCACTTATTTCCAGACAGAGGTGAGCGCTTAACTAAAGAGGGCACTCCAATAAGTTAAGAAAAAGGGAGGGAAAAGGCAGAAATTAGGAAAAGCACACAACACAATACTTTAGAAGCACCCAGCAAGGCAGGAAAGTCAAGTCTACTTGTGAGCAAAAAGTTCAGAGGCCAGGCTCCCGCTTAGAGAGAACAGAGCACCAATGCGCCCAAGATCACACAGTTTAAAAGTCTTGAAAAGTCTTGCAGGGAGTTCAGAAAAGAATTAAGTCAGCTCAGAAAAGTTCAGTTAGCCAGCCTAGGGCCAACCCAAGTGATAAGTGGAGGCTTTAAGAGTCACCCCACACAGACCGTTGCGAGGGAGGCCAGGTGGACACAGTACCTTCAAAGTGGAGAGGATCCTCCAGCGGTGGCAGTTGTTCCTGGGAGCAGGTGCAAGTCACGGTGTCGTCCAGAGGAAGAGATGGTCTCGACGTGGAGGAAAGCTGAAGGTCGTGGTACTGCCAGGGAAGAAACCAGCCGCGGAGGTCTCTGGTTAAAAGGTAAGACCCTTTTATTTGCGGTAGTGGAAAAAATGTGGTATTCCGGTTGCCGGGGTGCTTGGCATAGGCAAGGCGGCCACGAGATGATCCGGTAAGGCGAAAAGACTAGTTACCCCCACCAGTCAAAGGAAGAAGACTTTCCGGGCTGGAGATCTCCTCTGTCATCGGGAAAAGTGGTGAGATGGTTCAGCAGGGCTCCACCGGTGGTGTCGTCGTTGCAGGTCGGCTCAGCTTCTCCCTCTTCGGATTCTTTAAGTCCTGTGGCGACTTCTGAAGTTCCAGCCCCCAAAGCCCTGCTTTTATGCAGCAAACCCCCATTCATTCAGCCTAGCTGTCAATCAAACATGCTAAGTGGTGAGCCGGACGGCTCACCACTTGGGCCAATCACACAAGAGTGCGACTTGAGTTGCCAAGGCAACTCAGTCCAGGGTGCCTAAACTCCCTCCCACACCCCCTGTGGTACCCAGACAGAGTGGCACCACTTTTGGAGGCTTCTGTGGAGAAGCCTGCCAAAAAGTGGAACAAAGGGCCCGACTTGGGTTGGAGTCACAGAAGCGGACACAAACGCCATTTTGGAACCGAGTTTCGGCAAAAAATACCAACCGGTGATTTTATATTAATTTAATAAACCAGCGGTATGTTCGAGGCTATATTAAAAAGTGGTAGCCTCGAACAATGGGAAAATCCCATAGGAAAATATTCGCGGTCGAATATAAAAAGTAGTATCCACTGCCACCAGCCAAAACCCGATCAGGGGGGACGGAGATGTGCCCCCTCGAACAGCAGACCCCGGGGCAATCGAATTGCCCCGACCAGTACATCCACAATATGATGGTTTGTACTGGTTTCTGTTCATAATTTGGGACTAGTAAAGCCAATGGTGACTTTACATGCCCTGGGAGACAGTAGTCAGTCCCAGGGTATGGAGTCTATGGTGGGGTGTCACTATGACACCCCTGGGTTACTGCACTGAGGGTGCTGTGTAACACACATACCAAAAACACATGAAGCCCTATGGGGTAAAGGACCCCATAGCCCATAAAACACATACAAAGTCAAAGGAACACCTCAAATCATGTCTAAGAGTGGGAGTAAAAGAGTCTCACTCTTAGCAGGAGAGAAAAAAATAAACCCCAAAAATCCAGCAAAGCTGCTGCGGGACTCACTAGGATTGGGAAATTAGCCTTAACAGAGAATTCTCCCTAACACTCATCTGGAGGCAGCGCTGAGGTACCAAGAAAATGCAGGACGTCATCAGGCCTAAAAGGCATAGGAAGGTTACGGCTGACCCCATCTGAGTTCTGGAAAACTCTGACCATCTGAAGAATGTTTTACACCCTGTTTTCGAGGGAGGGGTTGGGGGAGTGAATCCTTCCCCAAGCAAGAATTCAACAGGGCTCGAATAAAAAGGGGCATCTGAGAAGGTGTCACCTGAGACTTCTTACAGTTGAGGGTGAAACCCAAGCTATGTACATGATGGCATGTGCTCTGAAGAAGTGTAATCGCCTGGTCTGTGGACCTGGCCTTAATCAGCCAGTCGTCCAGGCAGGGAAAGACGATAATGCTTTCCCTTGCGAATCTGGCTCCTACCGACCACCTCCATCAGTTTGGGGAAAACCCCTAGGGCAATTTGAGCCCGAACAGGAGAAAGCAGTACTGGTAAAACCTCAAGACCTGCCTGTGCGTTCAATGAATAGGCACATGAAAATAGGTGTCCTGAAGGTCTAGGGCTTGCAGGATTTGGATACGCATCACCATCTTAAATCTGTCCTTACTCAAAAATGTATTGTGACGTCTCAAATCCAAGATGGGACGCGATCTGCAGTCTTTCTTCAGTACGAAAGAGTATGGGTTACTATCCTCTCTCCCTCACTACCTCAGGAATAGGCTCCGTCATTGTTTTTTTTTTTTAACAGGGTCTAAACTTCCTTCTGGCAGGCAGTATCCGGGGAGGACACCGTCCCTTCGGGTGGATGGTCTGGGGGGCCTTTGGACGAAAAGGAGCAAATATTCAGAAGTCATGACCTGCAGTACCAAGGCACTGAGGTGATGCCTTGCCAAATGACCAAAAACACTGAAATCCTTCCTCCCACAAGCTGCACATGTTGAGGTACCAAGTCAAAATGGCTTTGGCTTTTTGCGCGTTCCTTCCTCATCTAAGCCGGGCGAACCGTTGTTCCAAATCTCTAGACTCCAAGAAACAAGCTCTACCTCTTTGTAAAAATTGTTGGAATGGCCTATATACACAATCTCTGGAGAAGGCTGATTTTGTAGATGCAAAAGGGAGGATTGTTTGCTGTTGTGCTGGCAAGCCTTAAGACTTGGCGGTAACCTTAGAATCTTTACATTTCTCCAAGGACTAATCTGCCTTGGAACCAAACAAATTAGTTCTGTCAAACAGCATATCTATTAGTTTTGTTTATAAGTCCATTGCAAAGCTGGTCCTGGTCTTCTGACCACCACCACTATGGCCGTCTGGCCATGCAGTCAACTCTGCTCAACCCAGTCTGCAGGGCCTTACATGCCACATCCTTGCCGTCTTTTATTAGCGCTTTAAAAAAAATCCCTCATCTGTCCTTCAGAGAGGTTTTCTGCATCCTCTGATACTACTCTACATAGGCAATGTGTATATTTTGCCAATGCACATGAAGTGTTAAATCACCTTCAGAACCACATTGCCAGCCTCAAACATCTTTTTACCTAGGGCATCCACGATTTTACTCTCCCCATTCAGAGGGAGGGAGGGCTAAACTATCCCCTTAGTTCCTGATGTAGCAGCAAGCACAACCAAGCTTTTTTATGTTGGGCGTGTCGATGTCTATGTCGCGTCTGTCACCACTGATTTGTACTTTGTCTGTGCTTTGTTTGCGGTGCAGAGCACATTGTTCTCCATAGTGACATGATGGGTTCAGCGACTGCCTGATTGAAAGGAAGAACAACTTTGTTTTGAGGCACTCTGTCCAGGATGTCTGTTAAACTGTACTGTTGTATTTGCCTAGATGTGGCTCAGAGTCCCAAGGAATCTACCAACTTTTGAATCATGGTCTGAATAGCAACTATTGGATGAGCGTAAAGTGATGCCTCTGACATTTCGAGGTCAGGGGATGTGTTGAGGCCACTTGTGTCACTGAGACACAAAGCCAAGTCTATCAGATCTGGTTCTCAGAAAATGGGATTGTTCGAGTCGAGAGGAATTGACTCCATACGATCTACTTCTTGTGCCAACAGTTAAAATCCAAAGGGTATCTTATCACCTTCTTCCTCATACACTGCCTTCATGGTTTTGAAAGTCGGATGGCTCTGGTAGGAAATCTGAATCCACTCCTTTCGGCAGAGAGAATACTGATGGTGTCTCCATTGGTTTCAGAGTTGATGACTAGACTGTCCTCTTTTCAGGGTTCAAGCTCTTTTGGGCCACCTCACTGTTTTGGAGAACTGAAGGAGTAGTCATCACTATCATCCCTTCAGGATCAGCGTCTCTGTGTGAGGACAAATGCTGGGACTCATTTTGAGAGTGGGACATTTGTGGTGCTTTTCTTGTTTTAGTGCACTTTGAGAAACCGGAAGGTGTCTCCCTGGCTAGTCCCTGGGGATCTGTAATCCAGGTGGCCAGCCATCGCTATTGGATCCAGTTCCTGGGGGTGGACCAGTGAGGGAGGATCACCTGGATGGGCAGTCCTTGGGGAGTGGGACACAGATGGGTGAGATGCGGTATGCCCCTTCTTTCAACACCTTTTCCCCATTCTACCACATTGGATATTCCAAAACACTGCCCCCCCCTTCCCAAAACACGAAAGACAAGGGACTAACACCAGAGCAGTTTATCTGGCATTTCCCAATACAAGGGTCAGGCAAAGTCAGGCAATGGACCAGAATCACACACAACTGACGGCCCTTTCCCTTCCCCACAGGGATAAACGGTGGAGCACAAGACGAGCACGGCAGACCCGCGACGAGCGAGCTAACTCATCACAGCAGTTCAAGAGGAGTAGAAAGACGGCGCATACAGCGAGGGTGACAAGGAGAGAAGCGACCTTGACCTTTCCGACCAAGGCCTGTGAAACCTCTGAAGAAGGAATCATAAGAATAGCAGCGTGTGTTGCAGCATAGGTCTACGGTAAGCGAGACCCTCCTTAGCTGATAACCAAGCCGGGTAAGGACGTTGGTCTCACTAGTACCAACCTTGACTCCAAGGATAAAGAAAAGCAAGCGGTTCATCACAGCCGGTCAGTCGAATTGAGAATCGATAAGAAACCAAACTGTGTTGAACGAAAAGTAGCCAATGGCTAATTTGAACTTTGAAAGGCTTAAAGATATGATTGAGGAAAGAGGGGAAAAACCATCAACAGAGGAGCCCCGCACAACGTGGGTGCTCAAGCAGGAAACTCTGGGCGTACCCGATCGTAGAAATTACTGTAACCAGAAGCCCTTGTGAAGAGGCGAAAAGTGGTCAAAGTGTTCATATAGGGGTCTTGTAAAATCCTCTGTACCATTGAAAGCCTTTGACCTACAGATAAGAGAGCAGGAAAGGGAGATTAATGCTCCTTGGTGAAATTAACGCATGAACTATGTGTATTGAAGTTGGCAAGAGTGAACCCGGCAGAGGGGTGCTAACGAGAATTGTCAAAGTCTAAAGTCCCATAGAATATGTTAACAAGAGTGAACCCCGCACAGAGATGTCCATAGTGAAGTGTTTGGTTAAAGTTGCCAAGAATGAATCCAGCAGAGGGATGCTAACGAAAAGGGGCGAGGTCTGAAGACCCTATGAACATATGAACAGTGTGTTACCCAAAGTGAACTCGCCCACGGGGTGTCCACAGTGAACTGTCTGTAAACGTTGGCGAGAGTGAACCCGGCAGAGGGAAGCCAACCAAAAAGGGACAAAGCCCAAAGAACTGTTTAAAAAGACATTAAGATTTGTGAATGCAATAAGTGTTGAAAATCTAGGGGAAGTGAATTGTCCCCCCTTGTCATTTGGGTCTGAGCCTGGCCGAGGCAGACCCAGGGGTGAGAGGTTATCATCCAAAGTTCAATAGAAAAGGAACTGTTTAAGTTGAATTATGGAATACGATTGGTGAAGGGTCTACACCCAAAAGAGGGGGGACCAGAGGTGAAGCAATCACCCAAGGTATATGTGAAGCAGAACCCTGTGTTTGTTTGTTGGATACATCAGGCCTCAAAGGCAATAGACTTTTTATTGAAAAGAGACTTAACCATCGAAGAACCTGATAGCTGATATGGAACTGTCGACTCGTGATGGGAAAGCTCTAGCGTGTGCTGTGCCCAGGAGTTCCACTTTGTCCCGTGCTCAAAACGTAGGGGAAGGGAGGCCATTGGCAATTATTATTTGTGAACATTTCTTTCTATATTGAAACCCTATCCGACACTTTGCACAATTAGTTGTAAGGATTTGGCAATAGTTTTATTTTTTTAGTATAGATTTTTTTATTTGATACAACGCCACTAGGACTGCCTTATTTTTCATTTGATGGTCGATGCTAACTCCCATCTTAGGTTTAGGTTAGGTGCTTTTCCACCCTGCATTCATTGTTCAATAAACACCCTTGAACTGTGATCACTCGTGTCCGTCTTTACTGTTGCCACCATGAGTTCCTTACAGCACCATTCCTACTTTTCTTCGTAAGGATGCAGAAGCCCCAAGACCCTCCACTCCACCAACGATTGGCTTATGGAGGCGGTTTCACGTGACTTTGGGGTCCAGCTTGAAAGTTTGACTGACCATTCCAGGAGCGTTTTCAGGTTAATTCTGATTTAAGTGTTCTGCATTTCTTTTGTTTAACATACAGAGACCTTTGTTATGACTGATTTTCTATACTCTGGCCTGGTGGACAGATGTATAGAAGGCCAACCTTTATTGTGACAGGAACTATGGGAAGCTGTAGTCAAACCAGTTTTGGTAGCATTGACCGGCAGTCTAGGTTAAGTTCTTCAGAGGTGGTGAGCTCGTAAGGGGTCCAAAATGAGGTCACACAATGGTAATAACAGATTACACTTAGACATGATGTATACAAATACAGTTATTAGTTATTTATTTATGGCCAAAACACACTATGAAAAATAACTACTAGCAAGTAGAGTTATCACACACGACAATTAAACTAAACACATTCACTTTGTTATAGGGCATAATACATATCAGAATGGAAAGGAAAGGTTCGACTAGTATTATGCACACAAGGTCCATAGAGATGATCCCCAACAAACTATCGGGCCCTAAATTGTCTGGGGCCTTTTCCCCAATAGTTCAGGTAAAAGTTATTCAAAAGTTATGAAGCAGGAGAAAATGCAGGTAGGGTCTCTGGGGTCCTGTGAAGAGGTCTTAGGGTTAGGGTTCAAGTTAGACTAAGGCCCAAAAGTAGCCCTAACATTCAGATGTCTTGCGCAAGCAAGCAATGGCAAAACAAAACATTTTAGAATTAAGGTTTAGCATTGACTAATAATGGGATTATAGGTGTAGATTAGAAGCTCTGCAACATACCACCTGTACTCTAATTCTTCCCCAGACTTGGCAAGAAAAACCAAGATGGTCTGAGGTTGCTTTTCCCACCGAAAGTCACAGTCCATGATTCCCAGGGGTTGCAGGTTCGAGCTGATCTCCGGTTGGTGTCTTTCACTGTTGCAAGGACTCTCGATTGAAGAATGCAGCAAAACTCTATGCAGGACCCTTCTCTGGACTGGACTCGGGTCAGGTAATCTATTTCAGATGGTGGTCACCGCAGCACAGCGATGCAAAACGGCTCAGCAGCCGCGGTCAGACTTTCCCTCCTATCTCGGGTCCCCTCGATGGTAGGACACCGACATTTAATAGAGGTCTGTCTAATAGGGCCAGCGGAGGATCCCCCACGTTTCAGGCCGAATCTCAGAAAGGTGACGCCGGCAGCACGGTAGCCCAAAATCAAAGCTGGTCAGCCACAGGACGGTTACAGGGCACTTCCGAAGGATTGCTTTGGCAGGGCACCAAGCAGATGTCAGGAATGGAAGGCCCCTCTACTTCAAGGGCCGCAGCTCCTTCGCAGGACTGCTAAATATGAGCAAGACAGGGTTCCTCCCGGACAGCAGCAGAAGTTGGTTGCCAGGTCTCCTTCAGTCAGGTCTCAGGTTTCTTCGTAGGTCTCACAGCTGGACAGGATACTTGGCTCCTTAAGGTTTCTCCGGGATCTCTGAAGAACGTGTGCAGGGGTCCTCTTCTTATCCGAAAAGCCAGGTAAGATCTGCTGCACTCACTAGCCAATAGCAGAAGTAGCCCACACACAAACACCCCAGCAGTGGTCCAATCAGGATCACTGGTGGGAACATTCATGCATACCACTCAGACGCACCGAAACCAGTTTGTGGATTGGGACCAGACAGTCCCAGACCATATTCTGCCAGCAAACACACACACAGCCCCCCAGAAGCCTGCCAAAAGCTTCTACTTTCCTTCTTCTGCACTGGAAGTCCTTATAAGGATTTTCCTGGCCTCTCAGGCCAGGAAGAAGACTAAAGCACAAGATGGCAAAAAGACAAGCGAAACATTTTTTGGCACAGCCATGTATGACCAGTAGCCACAGTTAGTAGCAAAACGCGGTAAAAGGCTAAAACGAATATTCCCAAAAAGTGGGAAAAAGTCAATGCTGCCACCAGTTTATCATTTTAGCACGCCTAGAATAACCAAAAAATCCTCTGAGTGTTACTCTAGGGAAAAACAAAAATGCACCCCATTGTACTGCAGTGTAAGCTGCATAGTACAATGATAAAAAAGTTACCACAAGTGATACAAAAGTAACCAAAAGTAGTAACACGACTAAGGAACAATGTTTCCTAGTACTGACAGCCTGAAGGACATGTCAGTTTCCCTATGATATATGAGCAAGCCAGTGCAGTGAAGCTTAAGGCTTCACTGTACTGCAAAAAGTACAGGTCAGATTCAAAACCTGGGTGGAGGGTCTGTGAGAACTGGCAGTGGGATGCCTTTAGGAGAGACATGGTATTGTTACGCTTACCTGGTCTCTGCGGAGGCGTTGGGGCACGGTTGCAGCCCTCCCTGAACTTGAATCGCCAGCTTCAGGCTCTCCCTCAGTAGAAAAGCTGTGAGCGGTGGTACGTGGTGATACTGCTCCTGCGTGGAGATAAGAGTGTGCGAGTGCGCCAATTTGTGATTGTTGTACCTCTTGAACCCTTCACCCCAAAGTACGGTTTCTGTGAGCATACGCCGGCCCATAAAGCTAACCTCTGAATTATGGAAGATAAGCTCTCCATCCTGCTACTTCTTGCAGGGGTGCGTCGAATGGGATCTAGTTCCTTCATGATCCCCGATAAGGATTAGTCCAGTCCATCTGCGACTATGCTTCTCCTTATGATTGGTAAGTCTTTATTGAGCTCTTGTGATGCTGTTTGTTCTGTTTAATGTCTTTATATGTTGCTCCTATTTATGCCCGCAATAATGTCTCTCTTCTGTTTTCTTCCCTTAGATGGAAATGCGGCCTCAATGCAGCTGTGTGACGCGGCCGGAAGATGGATGCTACCGCAATGTTTGACAGAAGGTAAGTGATGGTTTAAGGAAAGCACAAAGTATGGCGAAGCGCAACCTTAAACTGACAGTTTTTCCAATGTCTAACCTGGTCTTCAGTGTTTCCTTGCAGGCACTGCTGTCGACGATGAAGCGTGTTGTGTTGTGGTGCCAAGATTACGATTTCGGCGTTCCGCAAAGTGTAAAGATGAATACTTGGTTCGCCGAAGAGATGTACAGGTAAGAACAGCTTCCCCCAGTTGGTAAGTATGCTGGCAGGAAGCAGGATGTCCAGGAAGCAGGATCTTGAAAGGTAAGTCTGACCTCAGAAGATGGTGAACGTTAAGCTGCTTGCAAGTGCAGAATAACGCGAAGCGTCTGTCTTTAGGATCAGGGCAGCTTACATAGCCGAGATCGTGGGCACGCCCATTAGGGCCGGCTTACCAGCCACACCCTGCCAACCCTAGAGAGTGAGCACGTGCGAAGACAATCCATTAGCAGCCACACCCAAGAATACATTTGGGGCTGCTTAATGGATGGAATGTTCAAGGTTAATGCATCCTGCTTAATGGATGGAATGTTCAAGGTTAATGCATCTGAAGTGCTATATCCATAATAAAAGCTTTTTGGTGTCAAATGGATGTTCTTGTTTACTTTTGTTCATGAGCCTGGTGCCAAAGGTGCCAGGACAGTGCCCACCCAGGTCTCCTGTGCATGCAACCCCTGCATGCCTGTGCCCCTGACTTCTTGACCATGACAGGTATCCCCCTTTTCCTACTACTGATCAACCGAACCCTCCCTCTGCCTTTAGGGGTTATTTTGAGTCAACTCCCCTGACGTCCTCATGTATGACTGTTAGAAGTACTGGGACGAAGAAGAGACAACTAGGAGCAATGAGGAATAGGCGCTTTTACCAATCTGGTACTGGGAGGAGGAAGAGGCCTGCTGAGAACAGTAGAGGTCAGGCATGTAACCTTAATGATGGTCAGCCAGGGCTAATAGTAGCATAGCACCTGCACCCTGATAGAAGGCTTTAGATGTATAAAAGACCCAATCTAGGTGTAAGAAGGAGCAGAGCAGGAGAGGGTGAAGCAGAAGAAGCAGTGGCATTGAGGAAGCAGCAGAGGAAAGGTCAGAGCAAGCAGCGGGAAGCTGAGTGTATGCGGCATGCTAGTGGTTCACAGGAGTTCAGACTGGGTGCTGGGGCACCGTGAACCGAGCAAACATCAAAAGGGGAGCCGGGCCTGGAGGCTGACCTTTGTCGTGGTGTTTGCAGTGCTCATTTGCCTGAAGTAAGAAGCTGACCCAGGAGTGGCTGATGGGCATAAGGAGGAGTCCTGAAGTGGAGAACCAATGGCTGCTAGATCTGCGCTGCGGGAACACTGAAAGAAGCAATCTGAGTTTCTATCCGGGTTCGGTGTGCGAGTGTTTAAAGTTACATAGAGGATTACTATGTATCGGAGTGGTCGCGTTGATGAGAAGTCACATTATCGAAGGTCTCTGAAGGGAATCCTCATTTACTCCTGAATAACTGAGAATAGTTTGTAGCAGAGTGGTCGCGTGTACATGAAGACACGTTTTTGAAAGTTTGAGTGCTGGACATGATAAAAAGGCAATTTTCATAAACTGTTGACAAGGAAATAAAATGAATGAAACCTCTTCTAATTGTTACAAAGGTCTTCCAGTGCTGGGATAATTATAAAAGCAACTTAGAGACTAATGACACCAAGATGAAATGAATTTAAACTTTTTATTTGCTACCAACATCTTTGAGTGCTGGGCACGTTATTCAAGGTATTCTACTGTGATTTATAACAACAAAGCCAAATGAATCAAGATCTTCAATACATACAAAACTTCAGAACTAAATGAAAACCGTACCAAACTTCAGATACACGCACAATTTAAAAGTAATGAACTTACAAGTGAACTTTTAACAATATAAGGGAACTAAATGTGCGCCTTGCTAAAGAATCGAATTTAGGCATTTTACATCTGCAGCCACTTATGGATTGGCTGTGCATAGTGTGCCTTCCCCCTTCCCCCTTTGTCGCCCCCTTCATCTTCTATGTGTCTCTTACACTTATTTGCTCTGTTCGTCTTACCATACTCCCCCCGTCCCCTCTCTACTTTCTTCATGTATAGCTTTTGCCTCATTGTAACGACTGTTAGGCACATGCAATATTTTTGTCATTTGATGTTACTGTTTGTCTTCCTCCTGTCCTAAATTGTACCACTAAATGCATAGCACTTGCCCATTCTGAATTATACCAATGCCTATTAAGAATGTTAACCTTTGTTCTCACCCTCCCGCCCTGTGTTGGAGTGCTTTGAAACGCTTGAATAAGTGTATAGGTGCTATATATATGACCAATAAATAAATACAAGTGAACCAACTATATCTAGGGCTCCAGAGTGAATGGAACTTTGGAGATGAACTTTAACAAATGATTGAGTTGCAATTCTCCTGGCCGGCTACTGCAGCGATAGGAGAATGAGACGCAGCTGCCAGGATTGTCTGATCTTGCAAACAACCATGTGGATGAGTAGGGTAGGAGGAAAAGCGTTCTCCCACATCCCATCCCAGGGGATCTGGAGCGTGTCCCTGAGGGAGCTGGGCACCGTCCCCCCCCCCTGCCCCAGGAGGCGAACTTCTGACAATTGCGGTTGCTCTCTGTCACAAACAGGTCTGTGATCGGGTGACCCCACCTGCTGAAAATCTCTTGATGGACTCTCATATTCGGCTGACACTCTTAATTGTCAGAGCCCATCCGACACAGTCTATCCGCCTCGAGGTTCCATTCTCCTGGCAAATGGACCACCAAGATCCAGATGTCCTGCTCAATCTCCGACTCCCAGATGCTGAGGGACAGTCTGCATAGGAGGGGGGGGATCTGGTGCCCCCTGCTTGTTCATGTAATACATGCAGGTAGAGTTGTCCGTCCGAATGCACACCGTACTGCTCCAGATTATGGGCAGGAATGCCTTGAATGCGAGCCAGATGGCCATCATATCCAGCCAATTGATGTGGTTTTGCTGGTCGGTCCTGGACCAGAGACCATGGGCCTCATGCTTTGTTTGCTGGTAAGCTCACTGGCCCCCTCGTTTCCAGACCGGCAAACTATGGGTTTGCCTGCCAGAGCCACTGTGCCCGACAGGTCTGACCCTTCCCAGCACAGCGGTCGCGGAAGGCAAAGCGGTTACGGAAGCACTGGCTTTGTTAACAACGGTGCCAGTGCTTCCTTGTCCCCACTCCCATAGAGTTCTATGCGACTATGTGAATGGGGATTAACGAAATTACCGGCGCCTGATTTCCCGGCTGCCGGACTTGGAATAGCCTGGTGGCAACGGGAAGTCTGGCGGCAGTAATTATTTACGGGTCCAGCGGCAACCCACCGGTAGCACCGGCAGGGTTACCGCTGAACACGTTATGAGCCCCCATGTATTGAATGAACCCCCAGGGTAGCACCCCACCCCTGAAGTGAGGAGTTTGTAGTCATAGTAGAATCTGTCGGAGGCAGTCTGAATGGTCTGCCTACCACGAGGTTTGCATCCTGCCCCACCACATGTGGTCTTGCTCTTGCTGTAGGGGCGCAGGTATAGTGACTGGGGCACCCTGATGGCCCAACTCCTGATCCCAAGATGCAGAGAAATGCAGCTGAAGCCTCTTTTTTCGCAGCCTGGTGTAAGGGATAGCCACGAGGCATGCTGCCAGTACTCCTAGCAGGTGCTGGTAAAACCAGGCCGTAGTTACTGAGCGACAGAAGCTTTGATCGCTGCTACCTTCTCCATCATTGGGAACACATAATGCTTCAGAGTGTCCCACAGCAGCCCCAGAAACACCAGAGGTTGTGTAGGATGGAGCTGAGAATTCCTGAAGTTGATTGAGAACCCAAGCTCGTAGAGTGTAGTCATGAGTCCTGTCGTTGAGTACCTGACCTGCTCCGGGACTTCCCTCTGACCAACCATTCGCAGAGGTAAGGATACACATGCAGGCCTTCCGACCTGAGCAGGGCCGCCACCCCGTTCATCAGTCTTGTGAAAACCCTCAGCGCCGAGTTCAAACCAAATGGCAGCACCTTGTATTGAAAGTCAACCCCATGACCGGAACCCTGAGGAAGGGTTGATGGTGCTGCACTATGAGGAAATGTAAATATGTGTCTTTCAGATCCTGGGAGCATGTTCAGTCCACCCCACACAGCGAGTCCACTATAAGCGCTGGCGTCACCATTTTTAACTTCTGCAGAGGTAGGTATAGATTGAGGAAGGAAAGATCTAGGACCATTTGCAGGCCCGCCTGGTTCTTTTTTGAATGGCAAAGATGCGGGAGTAAAAGCCTTGCCCCTGCTGAGGATGACGAACTTACTCCACTGCTTCACTCTCCACAAGGGAACAAATCTCTGGCAAGAGTGAAGGAGTCCCGATCTCTGGAAGGGGGAGTGGCGAGGGAAGAGGGGGGAGGCGGCAGGCAAAGTCAGAAGCCCGAGGATACCACCAAAATCACCCGTGAGTCCGTGAACCATGAGCGCCAAAGCTTGACGGTGCAGGGCCAGCTTGTCCCCGACTGGGGTGCTGTGGACCTGAGAAGAGCCATCATTGCTTTTTTGGGTCCGAGGCAGATGACAGAGGGAGACTGAAAAAAAACCTATTGCAAACTGACTGGGTGACCTGTCCAGTTGCCTGGACCTGTGGTTCTGGAACCCCTGGAAAACACCAAAAGATTGGCCTCTGTCTGATCGAGAGTGGCCCTGTGAGAAGGTCTTGGCTGCTGGCTTGATGAGAATGGCCAGGGACTTGACTGTCTGTGAGCTGCTCTTCTTTTTATTGAGGTCCTTGTCAGTGGAGGAATGGAACAAGTCACTGCCCTCGAAGGGTAGGTCTAGGATCCTGTCCTGGACATCAAGATTGAATCTTGTTGCCTTGAGCCATGCCGTCCTTCTCATGTCCGTAGCCACACAGATAACCTTGCTAGCAGTATCTATGTGCGCCACCGTGGACTCCAGGATGTACTGTGCCACAGGTTTTGTTTCTGCGAGTCCCGCCTTGAGAGAGGTTTGTTTATCAGCTGGGATATCTGGCAAGAAGTCTGCTATCTCTCTCCACAGGTTAGCCGCTGGCAAGATGGCATCAGCAGAGGTGAAGTCCGGCGTTTAAGTAGACCTTCCTCTAGGCCTCGAGCATTTTCTCTTCCTTGCCCAGCAAAGCTGACGTTACGGTACTCGTGGTGGAGATCTGGAGCTTGGCATTCAAAGATGCCGCCGCAATGACTGAAGACAGTGGCTGGGGGTGCACTGACAAGAGCAGAGTGTCTCCCTCCACCTGCCTGAACTTTGCGTCCAAACTTTTTATTTGTAGGCTGAGTGGAATGGGGCTTCTGACTACCCTTCTTCGCAAGGGCCTCCACATCCTTCTGTAAAGCTATGCCAGATTTGGATTCTGCTTTGATGATGAGCACTTCTGTCCGTACCCCGGACTACGGCAGCTCCCTCTGTGGCTGAGCAATGCTAACCCGGCAATCCTGTCGTGGAATGTCCTCACGCAGGAAGGCGTGTCCTGTCTTCCTTGTCAGTCTTTATTTGGTCACCTGTGTTAGAAGGGGTCCGTGGGTCCACAGGTGTTAGTTCTGCCACTGACGATGCCCCAGGAGCTGGCACTGAGGGTGTAGGCACCACTACCGGAATTACCGGAGGCAATGGAGGTGGAGGAGGTAAAGGCTGCGCACGCACCGACTGAGGAGGCAGTGTGGGAGGCAGCATCTCCTGGATTAAGCCCTTCAGGATGTTCCCCATCTGTGGGGCGCATGAGGATCAAGAATTTGTCCAAAAAAATGATCCTCTCAAGCGGGCTGGGTGTGATCCTGCACCGGCACTGGCTGAGGTGGAGTAAAGACCTGCTGTCTGCTCCCTCCCTCCCTCGAGTACATGCCCTCGTGGTACCTTGGCTGACCCGAGAAATTATATGGTACTCACCCTAGTGAATAACATACTCCTAGTTCATAGTCATCTTTCCTCCATAGTGTATGGGGCGTCCCTCGCTAGGGATGGGAAACGGAACCAGAAAAATTGTCTTCACCCTATATTACAATTGCCTAATGACACAGGTTTATTAAGTGGAAGGATGGCGGGACGTATTGGGGAAAGGGGACTATGGGCTAGGAGTACGTTAGTCACTATGGTGAGTAACAATTAGTCCTACATTCCGCCCCCTTTCCTCCATAGTGTACGGGCGATTACAACTGAATGAAGCCCCGGGGAGGAGAGTTGCCCCTCTGGGAAAACAAGTTTTTCAAAACTGCCTGGCCAAATGCTGCGTCTGATCTGGCATTGGCGTCCAAGCAATAGTGCTTGCAAAAGGCTGATGGAGAAGCCCAATTAGCCGCCTTGCTAAGTGTCTGCCATGGAACGCGTCTTTGGAAGACCGCATGAGCTTGCATGTTTGCTGACAAAGACATGTGCTTCCCTTTGTACTCTTCCTTGATGGCCATCACCATCCACCTCGCCATTGGCGCCTCGGATGCTTGGCCACCTGGCTTTGACCCACCAAACGTGACAAACAGGGCATCCAAGTTGCGGAAGCTCTCCGTCCCGTCCAGGTCAAATCTCAGAGCACGTTCGACATCCAGACAGTGCAACACTTTCTGTGCCTCGTCGTTCGGATTTGGAAAGAATGTTGGAAGTACCATCTCCTCATTGAGGTGAAAAGATGACACGACTTTGGGAGAAATGAAGGGTGCGTCCTTACCACCACCTTGTCCCGCTGAAATGTGGTATATGGTTCTGATACTAGTGCCTGTATCTCACTGAACCTGCATGCTGCGTTAAGGCCAACCAGGAGAGCAGTCTTTATAGTAACCAGCCTGATATCAACTGATGCCCTGGGCTCAAAAGGCTTGTGGGACAGGGCACCCAGCACCACGTTGTTGTCCCAGACCGGGTGTAGTCTCTTGACTGGGGGATACAATCTGCTCAGACCCACCAAATGCTTCTTGACCACCGTATTGGAGGAGAAGAGGTTATCTCCAGAGTTATTGCGAGCCCCTATGGCCATCAGATAAGTACGACAGGTGTCTACATGCACACTGGAATGAGCCAGAAGCTCAGAGAAAGACAACACATGGTCTAGTGTTCATGCCAGAGGATCCATCTCATGTGTCTAGGCCCAGTGACAGTACCTGGTCCATCCGCTTCTGTATTGACACCTGGTGGAGTTGCTTCTTGCCCCGTGAATGATAGCCAAGCTGTCCTGTGACAAGTGCAGATGTTTAAGGGTGACGTGTTCAGGAACCAAGCTGCTAGGGCTAACTTCTGCGGAGCAGGGAAAACCACTGTACCTCCGTGCTATGATAGTAGGGGGGCTGGTCCCAATGGAAGGGGGACTGGAGGTTGATCCAATAGTCAGAGGAGTTCTGAGAACCATGGTCTGGTTGGCCACTGCGGCACTATCAAGATGACACAAAGTCTCTGCGACTCCTTGACCTTGCATGTGACCCGGTAATTAAACGGGGTGGGGGGGAAAGTGGATGCCCACATGTCGTTCCACTGAATCTGCAACGCAACCCCCAGAGAGCCCTTGCCATGTTCCATCCGGGACACAAACTGGTGGCATATCCTGTTGCTCAGGGTGGCGAATAGGTCTACCTGAGGGTGGCCCCACAAGTTGAAGATTTTCCTCAGGACACCCTTGTTCATCTTGAACTTCTTAAGTGGTGTCCTGGAGAACAACTCTCCACCGCACTGGCCTGTTTCTGAGGGATCGGGGTGTGAGGGCATTGCACGCTGAGCAGCCTTCCCATCCATGGTCTTCCCCGGGGCACCAGAGGCAAAGCGCGTGCGGTTCATATGTGGGGAAGGAACCGTCGCCCAACGACCACCTGCTGGAGCCAGCCACGGTCGGCATGTGCCGGGGACTGACTAGGGCACCAGTGGACGGTGTTCCCTACCTGAAAATTAGAAAACAAAAGATTAGGGAAAGCGCACAGAATTACGAGGCTTGCTGCCTCACCCAGGAGCGCTGGTGAAAGCAGTCCGTTCCCATCGATTTGGAAAATAGGTCTGAGGTGTGGCGCCAGTGGGTGGGGTTAGGGGAGCGCATGCTCCCAGGGCCACGCCCCCGTGCGTGTATACATTTTAAAGGGAAAGTGTTATTTTTCTGGTGAAAAAAGGTTCAGTTCCCAGCCCTAGCGAGGGATGCCCATAGAGGATGGAGGAAACTGGACGGGACGTAGGAGTATTAAATAGCAAACGCTATCGTAGGAACTTTGCTGGAAATTGGTGAAGGCATTGGGGAATACCACTGAGTGCCCAGCCGCAAGACATTGAGCAGAGCTGTGATCAGAGGAGGGCTGCGAGACGCGACGCTGAGGGACGGCTGACGGCACCTTTGTCAAACAAGGCAGCCGCGAAGACGGACGTGAAGCAGAGGCTTGGAAGCCGTGTGGTGTCTGGGACACACTCGTGGAGCTGCGGCAGGTCAGAGGAGGAGGCGGTTGCCGGGGTGAGCAGCAGAGGCTCCTGCACAGAAGACGACGGCTGCCCGATCATAGGAGTCCCCGGTTCGAAGAGGACATGAGAGGCGCAGCGCTGCAGGACCCCCACCGACACCGAGCACCACATGACAGCTAAGTGCATGCTGTATCCTCAGTGGCCCCAGCTCCCTCAGAGTGAGAACGGAGTGCGGGCCATCCACAGGACGGCCCTGGCCGCCCTGCGGTGATATGCATGTAAAGAGCTAAGCCCCCAGAGTGAGCCTTACTACAGAGGGGGTCCCACGGCCACACTTTTGATCACGCTCTGGTATCCTCATGAGTAGAGGACCACAGGCACGCCCTGGATAAAGGGACCGGTGCCAAAGGGTGAAACATTGCAACTATGCGCGTGCACTGTAGTCCTCATGCACAGAAGACTAAGTTAGATCCCTGCATGCAGAGACCTGGGCCACAGAGCCAAAAACTGCAATTTAGAAGGCACTCCGAAATTTTCACGCGCAGAGGACGGGGGGCGGGCCCAGAACAAAGGAACCTGGGCCACAGGGTGAAATACAAACAGTGGCTCTGGGGACCACCAGGTTATGGGGCATCCTCATACCAAGAGGACCAGAGGACGGCATTGAGCATGAGGACCAGGGCCGCATGATGAAAACAAGAAGCAGCCCCAGTGACCCTCAGACTAGATGGGGCTGAGCATAAGTAGAATTCCGTCTATGAGGATTGCAGCACAGGCCACAACATCCTGCTAACCCTCCTGACAACAGTAACGGATTCGAGAACAGCAATCATACTTGGCGCAGGGTCAGAGCAGACCAGGGCAAAAGCCTAAGTGTGCAGAATTTGTGCGCAACGCCATGGAGGCGCACAAGCTTTAAGTTTGCTGAGGCGTATGGGACAGAAAAAGCGACAGTGGAGATATGCAAACCCCTACAGATGTTACACACATGAGGAGCCCCAGTTAGAGCTCAGCCACAAATAATATGTGCACATGAGCACCCGGGCACCCAAGCAAGGGCTTGGGGATGAAGGAGGTAGTGACCGAGCACCAAAGATCCGGTAGACTCGCAAGTCGGCTAAACTGAAACCAAGCGAACCTACGTTAGATAGCTTCGCCAAGGACAGGCAACAGTCTCCTGGAAGCGACAAGGAACCAATGCAGGGGAAAGGGAGTTTTGACTATAGAGCTACATAACCAAGTGATGCAGGCAATAGCGGACTTGAAACAATCCCTAGGCACGCAGATTGCAGTAGTACAAGTAGATGTTGGACTGCTGCGCTAGGATGTGCAAAACTTGATGGAGCGCACTGTCACCCTGGAAATTCAAACAAAGGAGAACACGGGAGCGCGCCGAGAGACGCAGGCGGATGTCCATATTCTACAGCAGAAGGTCAGCCTCCTCGAAATAGAGTGGAAGAAGCAGAAGGGTGCGCCAGGAGAAATAATATTCACATAGTGGGATTGCCGGAGGGGGAAGAGTGCGCTGACCCTGCATCTTACATTGAGAACATGATACTTCAGGAGATTGGGCCTGGCAACCTCACGCAAGTTTTCACAATCGAAAGGGCACACAGAGCATCGACCAGACGCCCCCCTCCAGGATCATCGCTAAGGTCCGGAACTAGAAGGACAGGGAGAAAATATTGGCAAACTCCAGACAAGGGGGCGAGCTGAAAAGGGCTTTGGCGGTCTACCCAGACTATACTTTCCAAGTACAGAAAAGGAGAGCGCAATTCTCAGCGACCAAGTCAAGGTTCCGAACGGCGAGCCTGAAGTATATGTTGATTTACCCTGTACGACTCAAAATCATACATAGAAAAGACTTGGTTCTTCAACCTTCCAGAGGATGCGCAGACACGGATGTGTAGAGAGAAGATATATCCTGGCGGAAGAGGGAGACTATGCCGATGAGACGTAAAGGCAACTGTACACAACCAGTGGACAGGTGCATCTAGAGTATCTGGAGGGGAAAGAGGCGAAACGGCAAGGATCTCTCTCGCCAGGAAGGGGATTTCCCCTGGAACAGACGTTTTGCGCTTGCTGACTCTTTGCACATGGCGGGGCTTCGGCAACGTACACAAGGATGAGAAAGATCATACTTGTGCCTGCTGCCGCCACACCCCTATAGTTCTTTTTCTTCCTAGGGGCACTTGTTTTTGTGCCTATCCACTTTGAGCTAGCCTCAAGCAGGCTGGATTGGGGCAAACGCGAGATGCGGACATGCCCGAGTCACGGGAACGCAGCTTGGCACATGTTTATTGCTGGGGGGTAGGGGTTTGCCTGCACGTAAGTTAACGGAAATCAGCAGTGTATCACCTTAATTTGTAACACCCATAAAGAGGAAGTAGAGATGGGTGTCAAGTGGGGGTGGATTGGCCCAGTGGAAGGGGAGAAAGTTCCATGGCAGGATCTGTGAATGTCCTCACTTTGAATGTGAGGGGTTTGAATGCCTATGTGAAAATGAACAGAGTCTACTCGTACCTCAGGAGATGCAAAGTGGACATAGCTATGCTGCAAGAAACACACCTCACGGCTTTGAAGCAAACACTGATGGCAAGGAAATGGGGGATGGGGGGATGCAGATTCTACATATTGGGCTTACACACCTGGTGTCTTGAAATAGGTCGCGCCCTCAGAGCACTTTAAAGTCACCCACGTTAAAATGGATGATGAGGATAGGCTGGTGGTAGTACAGGGCCTCCTTGAACAGATGGATAAGTGTTTAGTCAATACTTATGCCCCCAACCACGGGGCAGCCAAGTTCTTCCAAACCCTATATCCCAGGTTGGGCCCTTACACGAATAGTAACATAATATGGGGAGGCAACTTTAATTGTACGCTAAACCCTCTCCTGAACAGATCAGACACGAAATACACTAGACCGGCTCCACCTGCTAAGACGGTGCAGACATTTCTAGACTTCTTCGCCCTCTCGGATGCCTGGCATTACTCGTACTATTCGGTACCACATGCAGTGCACACGAGAATAAACTATTCTTTTATTGCGGTGCGAACTAGCTCACCTCGTCACGAATGCACAGTACAAAGGTAGTTTTGTCAGATCATGCACCGCTTAGTCTGCAATGGCAGTATGTGCCCCCTAGAGCCCTGATCCCCATGTGGCGGCTTTGAAGTGAGTCACTGCAAGACCCCCCCATTCCGCGATTGCATCAAAGACGGTATCATTGATTATGTTTCGCATAACGAGGGAATTGTCGCTATCGCATGGACCTTTAGGGATGCTCTGAAGGTAGTGATAAGAGGAAGGCCATAGCAGGGTCAAATGGTGTCCAAGCAAGCATACGCAGGGATTTGTCCAATGCTGAGGAAAGTTTGTGACAATTGGGATAAACCCAGGAGCAGCTACTGGACAAGAATGTGAGGGTCTTTGCGCTAAAACAGAAATGCATGGAATGTTGGGAGAGGCTTGGTAAACACAGTTTTGCACGATGCACAGAGACAGCATATAGAGGGGGATAAGCCTCTATGGCATGGCTGCATAAAAAGCGGAATAAACAGGGGTCCATACACTCCATATACATGGAACAACACTCTATATACACGGAACGTAAAGACTTGTGCCATACCCAGATGGATGTCAACGACGTGTTTTTGGAATTGTACCAAAACCTTTATCAGGAGAGATCCCGTACACCAAGGGCCCACATAGAGGAAGTGCTGAGCAAGATTGCACTTGCAGTGTTGAGTCGGGAGGCACGAGATGGCTTAGAAGCACCTATCTACCTAGAAGATATATTTGGCACAATGGCAACCCTGCCAACGGGGAAGACACTGGGATCAGATGGGTTCCATAGTGAATTGTATAAGGAATATGTTCAAGAACTGGCTCCCTCACTTACTTAGCACCTTTAACGACTCCTATGAGATGGGCTATGAGGTGGGGGAATCACTCGCTGAGCTTGAGGGAGTCATTATATGTTACTCACCGTAGTGACTAACTTACTCTTAGTCCCCTTTCCTCCATGCTGCATGGGCGTCCCTTCCAAAGGATGGGAGACAGAACCTTTTTCACCAGAAAAAAACATCTTCCCCTTTAAATTTAGAGGTGCGCGGGGGTGCGGCCCTAGGAGCATGCGCTGCCCTGACTCCGCCCTGTGGTGCCACACCTCAGTCCCCATAGACGGGTCGACAATAGATTACCATTGCCTAATGACACCAGTTTTATTAGGGGGGGGGGGCTGGTGGGACATATGGATGAAAGGGTACTAAGCACTAAGAGTAAGTTAGTCACTGCGGTGAATAACTTATAATTACTCTTACCCCCGTCCCCTTTCCCTCATACTGCATGGGTGATTACAACTGAGTGTAGCCTCAGGGTGGAGAGGAGACCCTCCTTAAGCAAACAGGTTTCTAAGAACTGCCTGTCCGAAAGCTGCGTCTGATCTAGAACCGGCATTCAAACAGTAGTGCTCGGTGAAAGCCAAAGGGGTGGCCATTGTGGCCGCCCTCCTTATGACTTGCTTGAGGACATGCCGCTGGAAAGTGATGGCCGTTGCCTTGGCTCTGACCGCATGGGTGTGTATTTGGCCCGCAGTGGCTTGTGCTGTCCATCGTAGGCTTCTTTGATGTCCGAGACCATCCAACGGGCTATGGAGGCCTGATACCCTGGTCTTGATCATCCGAAGGTGACAAAAAGAGCGTCTGACTTGCAGATGCCCTTGGTCCTGCCCAGGTAGAATTTCAGTGCACGCCTGACATCAATGCAGTGCAGAACTCTCTGCGCCTCGTCTTTGGGCTCAATGAAAAATGTGGGCAGCACAATTTCTTCATTAAGATGGAATGCAGAAGGCATCTTAGGTAGGAATGCTGGGTGCGTCCGTAGGACTACCTTGTCCCTGTGAAACGTAGTGTATGGCTCAAGAGGCTCCCAGTGCCTGGAATTTGCCGATTCTGCGAGCCGAGGCTGACTCACAAGGCCATCTTAATGGTGACTAGCCTGATGTCCGCGGACGCTATTGGTTGGAAAGGTTTGTGCGCCAGGGCACCCAAGACTATGTTGAGGTCCCACACAGGGTGGGGCCTCTTGATGGGCGGGTAGAGCCTGGCGAACCCCGTCAGCTGTTTCTTGACAATCGGGTTTGAAGAGGAAAAGCTCTCCTCCTTGAAGTTTCTGTAAGCCCCAATGGCTGCCAGATAGGTGCGGCAAGTGTCCACCCGCACGCCTAAATGGGCGCTATGCACCGAAAAGGACAGCACGTCATCCAGGGAGCATGTCAGAGGGTTGATGCCCTTAAGAGTCTGAAACCAAAAAAGTGATAGGTGGAAGGTTTTGAATTAATCTGAACCACCGGCGTTGTTCTGGGCAACCTTCCACACCACCGTTTTTTAGCCCGTCTGCGCCATTGCAAAAGGGGTCCAACCATATGCAAATCATTAAGGACCCCCCTTGTTATTTGCATATTTCAAGTAACTTTGGGTCTCACCCTCAGTTACTAGGGGAATCCAGACGTGGACCCCTTGCTCACTATTCTTAGAGAGGTACAGCTACACCCTACTGATGAGGTTCAACCAGACCGAAACACGTGTCTGGGGTTGCTATTGGTACTCTTGTTTAGAGGAGAATTGCCTAGCATTTCGGTGCTGGACTGCCCCAGGGCAGGACAAAGACTGATATGTTTAGGATATTTCTCCTCTGTGAAAGATAGTGAGCTAAAGACTCTGGGTAAGGCTCTTGTAACCAGGACTCATATCTGGCAGAGAGTCTCCCAGGACTCCCATTGTTATTTGCCCTTAGAGTCTGGCCAGTGGCAGAACCTGGTCCACTTGCTCTTATATTGGGCCCTGGTAGATTTGCTCGTGGTGCCCTGTATGATCTCTAAATTAGCCTGAGAGAGGCGGAGATGTCCTAACGTGACCTGTACAGGAACCACGCTGTGAGGGTTAGTTTCTCTGCCGCGGGGTGGATGACTCTGCCCCCCTGTTCCACCAGAAGATGTCCTGGGCCCGTCGGAGAGGATGAGCATTTCAGTGAACCATGGCCTGACTGGCCACCATGGAGCTATTAGGATGATGCTGAGTTAGCGAGACTCCTTGATCTTGCATATCACCCTGTGAATCAGCGGTGTGGGCGGAAAGGCATAGGCTGCAATTCCGTCCCACCAGATCTGGAATGCATCGCCCAGGGAGCCCGGGACCTGACCCTCCCAGGAGGCGAACAGTTGGCAATTCCTGTTGCCCCAGGAGGCAAAGAGGTCCACCTGAGGTTGACCCCATTTGTAAAAGATCTCCTGCAGCACTGTGTCGTTCAACTGCCACTCTTAGTTGTCCGCTCCCAATCTGCTAAACCTGTCTGCTTCCAGGTTGGATTCCCCCGGCAGGTGTACCTCTGTGAGGTAGATGTTGTTCTCCAGGGTACACTCCCACATGCTGACTGCCAGCCTGCACAGTAGCGGGAAGCTGGTACCTCCCTGCTTGTTGACGTAGAACATGCTGGTCGAGTTGTCCGCCTGAATGAGGACTACTTGCCCTTGATAACTGGAAGGAAGGCCCTGAGCGCCAGCCAGAGTGCCCTCAATTCTAGCCAATTGATGTGGTACTTCTGCTCCTGCCGGGTCCTGGTGCCATGGATGCAGTGGTTGTCCAGAGTGCCCCCCCCAACCCTCGACAGAGGAGTCTGTGGTGATGGTGACCTGTGGAGTAGGTTGCCGGAGAGACTTGCCCGTCCGTAGATTGCAGTCCCTGGACCACCATGTGAGGTCTGGGTGAAGCGACGGAGGAACGTTGATCATCTCTGACTGATGGCCCTGTTCCTGGTTCCAAGATGCTGCAAAGTCTCCTCATCCCGAGTCTCGTATGGGGGACGGCCAAGAAGACTGCTGCCATGGTTAGACCCAGTAGGTGTTGGTACCACCAGGCTGAAGTCCAATCGCTGCTGAGGAAGTATGCTGCGGTTCTCTTGATGGCAGTGATTTTGTCCTCTGAGGGAAAAACTCTATCAGTGCACGTGTACGAAATGAGGCCTAAGAAGGTCAGTCTCTGTGTGGGCTGCAGCTGCAACTTCTTGAGGTTGAATGAGAAACCCAGCTCGTGCAGTGTGTTCATAAGAGCGTGGGATGTATGGTGCACGGCTTCCGGAGATGTAGCCCTGACGAGCCAGTCGTCTAGGTACGGGTAGATTTGGTGGCCCTGCGACCTGAGGAGGGCCGCCACTGTGTTCATCAGCCTGGTAAAGACCCTGGGGGCACAGTTGAGGCTGAAAAGAAGCACCTTTTATTGGAAATGGTAGCCCATGATCCTGAATCGTAGAAAGGAACGATGAGGCTGCCAGATCGGGATGTGTAGGTACGCGTCCTTCAGATCCAGGAAGCACATCCAGTCTCCCTTGCACAACGTCTCCCCTATCAAAGCTGGCATAACCATCTTCAATATTTGTAGAGGTAGGGAGAGGTTGAGGGTGGAAAGGTCCAGCATAACTCTCAGGCCCGCCTGGTTCTTCTTCTGAATGGCGAAAATCCTAGAGTAAAAGTACAAGCCACGCTGGGAGGCTGGGACTTCCTCTACTGCCTGGCTCTCTACGAGTGACCGGATCTTAGCCAAAAGAGTTGCTGTCCCAACCTGTGGGAGTGGAGGGGAGGAGAGGCTGGGATAGGGAGACGGTACCCTGTGGAGACTACAGAGGGGATCCATGGGTCTGCAAAATTTTGGTGCCAGAAATGTGCATGGAGATCAAGCCTGCCCCCCACAGGAGACACTTGACCCGGAGCGGCGTGTCATGCCTTCTTTACCTCGGAGGCTGTTGCGGAGGAAGGGGACTGGAAAAAGCCCTTGCATCCCCCCACCCTTTTTGTTGTTTGTGCCGATGCTGGGACAGCGAAATGTCAAGCTGCCTGGACCTCTGCTCTTGGAAGCCGGGGGAACCCTACGTATTTATGCCCTTTCTCAGAGCGCTGCTGTGACTGGGTTACGGTTTGGGCGTCTCAGAACTTGTTATCATGCCACGTTCAGAACAGGTTATCATGCCATGTTCTTTCTGGAGAGGAGCGCCTGCTACCTTTTTTGAAAGGTTTGGGCGTTGTCTTTGTAAGGATGGATAAAGACTTGGCCGTTTGAGAGTGGTTTTTCTTTTTATCCAGCTCCTCGTCGGTTGTGGAGAGGAAGAGGCCACCCCCTTCGAACAGAAGATCTAAGATGTGTTCCTGGACATACAGGTTGAATTTCGTAGCACAGAGCCAGGCCGTTCTTCTCATGTCCGTGGCAAGACAGATGGCATGGCCAGAGGTGTCAATGTGGGCCACGGTGGACTCGATGTCCTGTGCCACCATTTTTGCCTCTGCCAATCCCGCCTTGAATCGTGATTGGCTCTGTGTCGGAAGCTCTGGGAGGATATTGGCAATTTCCTGCCAGAGCCTCTGGTTAACGGCTGCCAACATGGCATTCGCATTGGCTTGACACACGTGCAAGGACACGTTCGAATACAGCTTCTTCCCGTACGCCTCCAAGATCTTCTCCTCCTTTCCTAGCAGCACCGCAGAGGAGGAGGGTGAGGACTGAGGCTTGGAGTACAGTGATGCTGCAGCGATCACTGAGGAGTGTGGCTGAGGATGGGCCGACAGCAAGAGGGTATCCCCCTCCATCTGCCTGTACTTGGCATCCATGTGTTTATTTACAGGCTGGGCTGAGTGGGGATTGAGCCAACCCTTCTTGGCCAAGGCAACTACTTCCTTCTGCATCGCGATCCCCGTTCTGGCTACGGGACGTAGCGTGAGGACTTCTGCGAGGACCCCATCTGGTGGTAGCTCAACCTCAGGTTGAGGAAGGCCCAAGTACTCTGCCAGCCCAGCCAGATTTCGTGGAAGGATTTGGCTGAAGACGGCGTGTCGGGGTAATCCTCCTCATCTGTGTCCACCTGCGGGTCCAGAGGGTCCAGCACCGGAAGGGGGGGAGGTGGGGGGGGGGTGTGCTAGGAGCCGATGGATGAGGTATGGAGACCAGAGCGGGAGGCTGCAACAGAGGCTGGTACGGAACCGCCTGCCCAATTGGTTGGGGGGCCGGAGCGAGCTGCCGAGGCTGAACAGGGACCGGTGGAGCCTGTATTGGGGCCTGCGGCGCTGGGGGCATTGGAAGGAGCAAGCCCCTGATGGTGTGCCTGAGGATGACCCCATCTGTGTAGATTTCATGAGCCTGAGGAACTTTTCAAAGAACCTGCCCTCGCAGGCTCGATTGGTGGCAGGTGATATTGACGGGGTAGCGGGCGGTTGCTGGAGCCATTTGTGTGACCTGCCCATATGGACGCAGCAGGAACCTGCCTTACGCGAAGGAAGGATAAGCTGTAGGCCACATACCTGGTTGACACCAGTCCCACCTTGACACACGGTCCTCCATCTGCAGTCCCTGGAGTGGAGTCGGCCGGGTGTCTGGACTTTCTGGCGCTACGGCCATTTTGTCGAACTGCCTTCCACGTGCCTGCGTCGTGTTGCTGAGCTCGGTGGTCCCAGCCACACTCCAGGTCTCCGGAGTGTGGATCATGGAGCCTACTCTGTTCCTCAGGCCGTGGCCCAGTCTGCGTTTCGCCCTCGGCGGATCTGCCAGTAGAACTACGTAACGGCGCCCCCTCAGACATAATGCTGGTACTAGAGTGTAGGCCCTTGGTTGAATACCCGGTAAAATAACCTTTCCGGTCCCTCAGCACCGTCACTGGGAGGATCTGCTGATCACTCGGCCTGTCGGCCAGTAGCTGCTACAGCCTCGGTACTTGTGCTGGTACCAGAACCTGGGCGGTCCCTCCCGCGCGGGTGAGTCCTTGGAAAGGAGTCTCCCTTGCGGGGTGTGCTGAAAAAGAGCGGCCCTACCTTGGGCTTGGATCGATGATAGACTAAGTCCTTTAGGTCCTCTGGAGGCGATCTCTGGAAGAGGTCCCTCCACCTGGCTAGGCTGTTCTTCAGAGACCTCGAGGAAAGCATGTTGCACGCGGTACAAGCTTGCCAACCGTGGTCTGGGCCAAGGCACCATAGGTAGAGGGCGTGGGGGTCTTTAATGGGGGAAGAGCCCGTTGCAGGATGGACAGCTGCTGAACCCTGTAGAAGTCGACATGTGCCGGGGAGGAGAGCGACGCCTGAGGACAGAGTAGCTCAATGATAAAAAGACAAAAAAGGACAAAGAGAAGAAGTATCCGCGCGTGGAATTACATGGCCGAAGCCAAACCCAAGAGCGCTGGTGAATTCGGCCCGTTCCCGTCGATGCAAAAAAGGGGACTGAGGTGTGGCACCGAAGTGCAGAGTTAGGGCAGCGCATGCTCCCAGGGCCGCACCCCCGCGCGCCTCTAAATTTAAAGGGGAAGAAGGTTTTTTCTGGTAAGAAAGATTCCGTCTCCCGTCCCTTGGAAGAGATGCCCATGCAGTATGGAGGAAAGGGGACGGGATGTAAGAGTACATCATTATACCGCTTCTTAAGCCCTGCAGGCCTCCTGACGAGTGTAGCTGTTATAGGCCCCAGTCCATGCCTACCCAAGACAGCAAGATACTCACGTCAATACTGGCAAATCGAATGAAAAAAAGAATACACAATCTGGTGTTGCCGGACCAAACTGGCTACAGACCAGGACGGAGACGGTTGCACCACGTGATAGATAGTACAACACCCTGGGACACACCGTGCCCCATAGCCACATTAGACGCAGTTCAGGCATTTGATTGCGTTAGATGGGACTGGCTTTATGCAACTTTACATAGGTTTGGGAAGGCAAATATCAAGTGGGTACAGCTGGTGTATGCTAGACCGATTGCTAGGGTCAAAACTGGGAAACATATCACAGAGGCATGGGAACTGGAGAAGCGGACAAGACAGGGTTGCCCATTGTTGTCGCTGCTCTATGTCCTAGCCATGGAACCTATCGGCCATTATCTCAGAGGCAGGCACTGAAATAGACGGGGACCAGGCATCTTCTATCCCTGAATGCAGACGATACGCTGTTATATATTCAGAACCCTGAAGATAATTTGGAATTGTTACTAGAAGCAATGGCTTTGTTCCCCCTGGCGGGATTGCACAAGATAGACATAAGAGCGCTGGAAGTGACTATGTTTAGGTATCTTGGAGTTAATGTATATCATGACCCTGTGGTGGAGCACGCACAGAACACGCTGAAGAACTTGTAGGGTGTTAAAAGTTCTATGAAGTTCTGGGCCAGACTGCCACTTTCACTGATGGGAAGGGCAGCTCTGTTGAAGATGGTGGTGCTGCCCAGGCTGTGACACTTTTTGGTAAATGTCCCATACTACATTCCAAATTTTTCTTTAAAACTTTAGATAGCATTTGTAGGGGATTCCTGTGGCAAAACGGGCAAAATAGAATAGCGTTATCACTATTGCACAGGCCGCATGCTGAGGGCGACATCAGGGTTCCGCAGTTTGAACTATATACTACATGGCGGGGCAGGTACTGTTTGTAGTGGACTTGTTGGCAGATGATCCTACCCCATACACTTTTATGTTACAGCCCACAGAGTAGCGCCATTATCTGAAAGAATTGGTGTGGATCAGGAAACCCTGGGAAAGCAGTTGGCTGTACAGTCTCCCTGGGGGTGAAAATGTGAGATACAGCTTTGGTGTGAATGGGGCTCACAGACCCAATTTCAGTGCAAATTCCGCTGGTCTCGGCGGTAGCATCTTCAACACAAAGTAGGAGGGGTATACGCACTGGTTGGGAGACTTGCAGGGTGGCCACAATTGGAGACTGATTGCAAGATTTGTCTTTCGTACCCTTTGAGTTGTCGAGGCGCACTAGACTACATAATGGCCACTATCTGTTACATAGTACAATTAAAAGGGAGATAGTGCGTAGATGGCCTGCATACAGCAAACTGATGGGGAAGCATGCTGTGGTGGATGTCCTATACGACATAGCTGAAGGAGCCACACTATATCGAGGCTATATGATGATCTACTCACTAATGGGCCACCCTCCGCTCTATCGATGCACTTGGGAGCATAGTTTACAGGTGCACAATGGGGGCAAGTGCTAGGATACCATAAAAGAGTGTCACGGAATGCAAGACTGCAGCTCATGCAACTGCAGGTGGCACACAGGGAATATATGACCCCTCAGAGGATCTCGCGTTCCCAGGCGCTGTGGCGCAGGTGTGTCCCAGATGGGAGACGCTGGCCTGCTGCATATGTTTAGGGCATGCCCGGTAGTGGGGCTATACTGGCAGAGAGTGGCGGGTAGACTGCATAGAGGGGGGTTGAACCTGGATGTGCTTTCTCCAGGGGCATGTTTGCTGGGCCGCTTTCCACGCCCCAAGGGCACAAAACATGCCCACAAAATGAAAGATTTGGCGTGTATTCTTGCCAAACATAGAATAGCCATGGCATGGAAATCTCCTAGGGGCCCAGCGGTGGAGAATTGGTGGCGGGACCTGAAGGGATGGGCGATGGCGGAAACAGGGGCATAGATGAGGGCAGTATGGGGCCGTCAGGGCGAGGCCACGGCTGGCACTGCAGCATGGGAGACCTTGCTACATTCTCTTTGTGGCGGAAGACATTGAAGGAGCAGAGACTGATTAAGTCTGATAGCTGAATAAGGATTTCCATACCTTGCAAGATTATTTTGTCTTCTTTTTTGGTAGATACCACATGAGTGCTTTAGGCAGCAGAGGGGCGGATAGTTGGGAGGGAGGCGTGGGACTTGAGGGTAATGTTCAAAAAAAGTTAATGTGACGCACGTTGTTATTGTTCAGTGACATGTTTTGTGTATGCTAAAACCAATACTATTATGCCTGTTTGCCTGAGTGAATGGTAAGTACAAAGGCTTGGTAGGGAAGGACAGCTGGTTTTTTTCACCCTGCTTGTGTTTTCGTGTTGAGGTGCTTCACAGGCTAGTAGCATTGGACTCTACAAGTGACACCCATGTCCAGTCCCTTGCGGTTAAGCCTGATGCCAATAATCACTCATTTGGCAAGTGTATTCTAGCGAAGGAAGGCTTGCAGACCACGCTGAGGAACTCTGCCTGCGTTTTATGAGCCTGCTCTGGGGCACAGGGATCGTGGACACAGGGATTGTGGACTTTGAGAAACTTGAGGGTATTCTCGCTCCTAGTCCCCTTGAGCCCTCTACGCAGCTGGCCAGGGGAAGTCATTGCTTTTGGATTCTGGCCCTCGGGGTGGACAAGCAAGGGAGGATCACCTGGGTGGAGGGTCCTTGGGGACTGGGAGGGGGGTGTGCCCTTGGGCGAGACATGGTATCACCCTTTGCCTATTGACGATCAACCCAACCTTCATGGGTTATTGTGAGTCAGTTTCCATCATTTACCCTCATTCCTTCACACATGACAATTGACAGTACTGGGACGAGGAAAATGCACCCAAGAGCAATGAAGACTATGCTCTTTTACCACTCTGGTACTGGGACGAGGAAGATGCCTGCTGAGAGTTGTAAGGGTCAGACATGTCCCTTTAATTGTGGTCAGGCAGGGCTAATTGAACATGCACACCTGCATCCTGTCAAAGGGCTGCAGGTATATAAAAGGAGCCTCAAGGAGAGGGGTGAAGGTGGAAGTGGAAGCAGCAGGGAGGCCAAGAGAAGCAGCAAGGAACCGTGGTGAATCCAAAGTGCTCATTACCCTGTGTTCAGAAGGTCACACTGGAGTGCCTGAGGGACAGGAATTGGAACCCTGATACGGAAAGCAGAGGGCCGAGCGATCTGTGCTGCTGGGAGGCCCTTAAACACAACCAGTAATTTTCTAGCAAAGGAAAAACACTGTATGCGAGTGTTTGAAATTTCCTAGAGGAATACTTTGTATCGGAGTGGTCGCGTGTGGGAGTAAACACGCTCTTGAAAGTCTCCAAACATTGGACATTTCATTAAAGTACATTAAAGAAGTATTACACAGCAAACTGAATAGCAAGTGTGAGTGCAACCCGCACCTATTAAACATCGAACTAGTGGGAAACCTACACCACGGGTTAAAAGGGAAGGTGTGTTCTGAACGCAACGCGTGCCTATTGAATACTAAAATGAATGAAACATAACAAGTACAATTCACATCTATTAAATGCTGAATTGAGTGAAACCTTTACCAAAGAGCAAATCTATTACATATTAAGTTCAGAAATAAAACAGAACATTAAAAGCAAGTGAAACTATCCACGTTGAATTTAAAATCTAAGTGAAGCTCAAAACTGCATGCATATCACTGAGAATTACATTTGAAGCAGAACTAATCAAGACTTTGAAGTTGCTTTTGAATATAATTACAATTTATACACAAACTACCAACTATGAAGAGAAGGCCCACAAGCCGCAAAGACATTTACAGAGACAAAAGACATTTTTGTGTAGCTGAACTTAGGTCTTGGGGAAGGGAGTCCGGTTCCATGTGATAATTTTGCTGCAAAAATATCGCCATATTTTTGCAGCGAAATTCACAATGGACCCTGCGGGGGACACCCCCGCAACACCCGCATCACTTTTTAATGTGCGGGGGACACCCCCGCAACCTCCCATCCCACATAATATCCCCAATAAAAATATTGCCTATGGCGAACCAAACGGCCATATTTACGGCAATATTTTTGTTGGGGATATTATTACCTGATACGGGGAGTCCTAAGACTTGAATCATTTGTTGACTTGAGGACGAAGTCTCAAGATTCATTAGTGCTTGGATTTGTGTTATTCGGGACTTGGGGAAGAAAACCCCAAGCGCTGGTTACAATTAAATTATTCTGAACTGAAGAGTGGTAACTTTGTGACTTTAGCTAGAACTGTTTTTATACTTGGAGAAGGGAGCTCAGAGGAAGCTGTGAACTGGAAGAGGCTCAGAACTTTAAGTTGCACACTATTTCTTTTGGTTAATGACATCCCTACACATTGTATAGATTAGTTGTGAGGGCAGGTATAAGTTTTGGACGCAGACACATTTTTCAGTTGAACTCTTTGACTCAGACTTTCCATAGTTTTATTAAGGTAGGGAAATCTCACCTTAGCATAGGGCAAGTTAGGCCTTTTTCCATCCTAACATTTAAGTTGATAAAAGTGTTTGTTTTGAATTCTGAATCTGTTGTCTGTGTCCTTCTTCACAATACCTTTTGCAGAAATGTTGTAGGTGGTCCCTGAACCTGTGTGGAGACTTGGCGCTTACAGGATTTCTCTTTAACGCTCGCAAGTTTGTCCATCTCTTTCCCTAGATCTCTGGTAATATTAACAACAATGTTTTTGGTCAATAATTGAATCACACACAGCGTCTAGCTGCTTTTATCCCCTGCAAATTGTGGGTCTGGCCCTTATTGGTAATTAAGCTTCCACACTTTGGAAGCGAGTTTGGCTGATCCATCTATCTATTTTAATTTTTATATTGCGCCCTATCCCCCATAGGCCTCTAGACACTCACAAGAACAGACAACATAGAACAAAAAGACTCAAGCATCCAAGCGGCAACCAGTGTTATTAGGTTTCCCCTTCATCAAAAAGGTGCGTCTGGAGTAATTTTTTTAATGTGGTGAGGGGTACACCATCTTTAATCAGGGGGGGCAGAGGGTTCCAAATCGTAGGAGCCCAGTGAACAAAATTAGTACCACCAACTTTTGGCAACGTTTTCCGTGGTCGTTTTAGGATGTGTTTTCTGTTTCATCAAAGACATCTTCGTACGGGGGCCTTGGTTAGTCTCTTAACAAGAAAGTTTGGGGCAGACCCAGCCAAGCACTTTCAGATCATAACTGAGTACTTGAATTTTATTCTCTGTTGTACAGGTAGCCAGTGAAGTTTTTTTCTGGCTACAGAGATTTTTTCCCATCTATTTAGTCCAAACACGGCCCTAACTGCACCGTTTTGTATGGTCTGCAGTTTTGTGATATTGCCCTTGTGAAGTGCCCATTAAGAGGCTGTTGCAATAGTCCAACTTTGAATTGATTATTGCTCCTGCTAACAGTGCCAGGTTTTTCTTGGATAGGTATGGTCGAATCTGCCAAATGAGATTAGTGTGAAACGCACATGATGATTTTAGTTAGGAGACATGTCTTTTATAAGAAAGATGAGAGTGCATAAAAATTCCCAAGGTCTTGACATGCTCAAACTTCAATGAAGCTGTTATTAATCTTAAGTTTTTTGAATTGTTGGTTTAACTTGCCTGTTTTCTGAGGTGTGCCAAGGATTAACAGTTCTTTTTTTGCCTCATTGAGGGCAAGGGAGCTGTTGGCCATCCATTTTTGTATGGCTTTAAACACCTCGTTAACTCTCTGCACAAGATCCTTTTTCGTATGAACCTGTCAGTTCGAAAACCAATTGGGCGTCATCAGCATAGTTTGTGAACTGGACACCCATATTTTTAAGCATGTCACTTAGTTTGGAGAAAATATTACAAAGTAACAGTGACAAGCACGATCCCTGCAGGACACCACACGTCAACGTTTTCAGGGAGCTGAAGTTCCCCTTCACGACAGCAGCCATTCTAGGGACTAAGAATGATTTAAACCAGTATATGGTTATGGCTGATGAAGTACATTTGCCCGTTGTTCATAATCTCTCGGCCAGGAGATCATGATCTATAAGATCAAATGCCGAGGAAAGATCGAGCAACATAAGTAAAGCAAGATTTCCTTTTTCAATGATATTAGCAATGTTAACCTGGAGATCCAAGAGCGCAGCCTCCGTTCCATGTTTGGCCCTAAATACGGATTGCTCACTTCCCAGTAATTCACTTGTATCCACAAATTTCTGATACTGCAGGTAAGCAATCTTATCAATGATTTTAAGTAAAAACGGCACATTAGTTATATGCCTATAATTACCTGGTATTGATGAATCTAAATTTTCCTTTTTTATAAGAGGCGTGACCCAAGCTTCCTTGAGGTCTGCAGGAACAAAGGCTTCTTCAAATGATTGGTTAACAAATTGTACTACCCAAGGAGTTAAGGTGTCTGCATACTCCTTGAATAGGTTAGCGGGGAAAGTATCTCCCTGACAAGAAGATGGCCTAGTTTATGTATAACATCCAATACCTCTGCAAGAGTGACATTTTCAAAGGAAAAAAGATTTGGACAATGGTCCATTGGGTCACTCTTATTACTCAGTATGAATGGGAGGATTTCATTGTGTTCTGAGAGCAGATTTTTCTGTGCTTCAATGGCCTGTTGATGTTTGTAGGTTTTTTCGGAAAAACCTACATGGATATCTTGACACCACTTATCGCTTTCTTGAGCAGAGAGCGTAGTAGGAGGGTCTTTAGGTTCTTTGAGGACAGAAAACATTTCTTTCGATTGCGATTTAGCTTGTTGGGTTCTTGTATTAAGGTGTTCTGATTTAGTTTGGAAAATAGGCAGTTTCTAAGCTTTAACTGCTTGCTTATAAAGTGCCAACGATGACTCGGATTGATCTTTCCTCCAGAGACGCTCCGCTTTACGCTCAGCTCTTCTGGCTTCAAGAATGTCGCTAGAGAACCATTTATTCAGTGAGGTAGATTTGCTACTCTTTTTTTGGTTTGATTGGCACCAATTCGTCAAAGGCTTGATTAGCAGCCTTTCTAAAGGCCTGATTGAAGGTGTCTAGCGGTGTGTACTGATTTAACGATGGCAAAAGAGGACAGACCTTAACCTTAAAATTCTTGCTGGTTATTGCTTTCCTATTACGCTAAGTTCCCACTGATATAGTTTTTCTGGAGGGCTGTGTCTGTCTATTGGCAATATGGCATGTACAGTTAACCATATAATGGTCAGACCATGCACATTTTGAGATTGATGTAACTATTATCTTTTGATTTTTGATAGAATCCAATCAAAACTATTACCAGCATGGTGGGTGGGTTTACGGACTACGTGTTGAAAATTAGAGGCCTCAAGTGATGCAATAAGTTCCTTTTCCATAATATCCTGAGGATTATTTTCCCATAAATTCATGTCACCAAGGACAACAATGGCTGATGTTTCTTTGGAAATTATACTGATACTTGCCATAAGATGTTCATCAAATTTTGGAGTTGATGGTACAATATGACGGTTCCTGCTCTCCAACAAGGACCAACAGTGATCAGTAGATCCTCCAAATAACACCACTGGACCCAGCATCGCCTATCTTAAGGATGTACTCAGCCTTCTGGGACACGCCCTTTGCCATCTACATTACTAGACCGGGGACTAATGCATTAAGAATGTTTTCTTTTCAGCTTACAAACAAATCTGAAACTAACAATCTGCATATTACTATATCAACCTTGTTTAGCTGCAGCAAATGATAGTACCTTATTAAGTTAAGTTATTTTGTCCATGGGGAGCTGGCGTTTACAAACATTCCTCATCACAGAATTTACAATGTCCAATTAATTTCCTGGTAGTGCCCTTTTCTTGCAATTTCCTGGACACCTATTTCTAGGTACTAACTTTTGCTTTCCTGTGGTCATTCTGTGACAGATGGCTTCACAAAACTATCAGACTCTGAATATGGTTCAAGGATATTGAGTTTGCACAATGCAAATTATTTGTAATCTTAGTTTGTTTCAATGGTGGGCACTCCAATGTGTGTCCCTCTCTCAACCAGACTTCCCTAACACCCCAAGTTGGCTTAAGAATACATATTGGAAAAACCCATCTATTCAGACTAGCTCTGGTGAGGGCTTGAAGACTGGAGCCTTAACTACCAAGCTCCCTCCGGTACTTCCTAAAGGTTTCCCAACACTTAAGTTCCATTAAAAGGTTTCAAC
The DNA here is from genome assembly GCF_040938575.1 of Ambystoma mexicanum. Classification (NCBI taxonomy): domain Eukaryota; kingdom Metazoa; phylum Chordata; class Amphibia; order Caudata; family Ambystomatidae; genus Ambystoma; species Ambystoma mexicanum. Next base: position 393,689,985 of record NC_090928.1, on the reverse strand, counting down.
AGGAATAACAAGGTTTTAAAATTGTGTTAACAGACACTCTGCTCCTTTGGATCCTTCCTTCACTTGCTTAGATTATCTCCCGTCTCTGATCTTGCATGTTACTCACTCCTCCCCCACTTTTTATCCTGGTCTTACTTATATTTTCTCTCTCCAATGGTCACATGCGCTCTCCCTTCCCTTCTCTCTATTAGATGGTCTCACACTCTCTGCCTTCTCTTCTCGACTCTCCACTCTGCTCCCCTCTCTTCCAACACCCACTCACTCTCTCACTTCTGTGGTTACAGGCGCTCACTCATTCATTAACTGCCTCATTATCTGGTATCATTCCTTCTCACTACCAATACCTCACCTCTAACGATCTCCTGCATCACCACCACAACCTCCTCAGCACTCTGCTCCACCATCCATCATCTGACTGGTCTCTCGGTCCACCTCCACTCAAGCTCATCTGAACACCTTTTACTCAGTCTTCCAATCTTTGCTCCTTTATACTCCGGTCTCCTGGTTTCTGTCTCCGCCCCACCCTGTCAGAGATGGTCTAAGAACTCCACAAAGACAGTAGCTTTAAGGTGTTATATGAACATTCTTAGAAAACTGGGCTGGAAAGACTGGGATGGTTGAAACTAAGGGATTTGTACATCTCTCGACCTCCCTGTGGGATCCCTTCACCCTAGCATCCCTAATCCCTGAAATCTGTCTAATGTACTCTAAAGCACGGTAACCCGTACTATCTAAATCATCCTAATCTGGGGTAACCTAAAGACTGTGGCCTTTTCTATCCATCTCCTTCAGGTTTCTTTTTAAAGGGATACCTATGGCCTGTTGGACAGCCCGATGTCACCAATGTTTTTTCTTCCAGTCTCTCTCCTTCTTACTCTCTGTCTCCATCTCTCCCTCAATCTCAATCTCCATCTCCACTCTTCTCTAATCTTTGTCACCCTCTCTCTACCTTTACCTCTTTCTTTCTTTCTTTCTTCTTACTTCTCCCCCTTCCACCTCTCCTTGTATCTGCTCCCCTCTCCTCCTCCTATCCCCACTACTACCACCCTTGCACTACCTGCACCTCTTTCCTCTTGCTTTCTTCTCACATTATGCACCATCTTCACTCACCTCTCTCCCTAAATAACCTGTCTCCTCCTGTCTTCTGATCTTTCACATTCTCCGTCTGTCTCTCCCAACTATCTTCCTCCTCCTCTTCGACCCTCCCCAGTAGTAATCCTACAACCACCTTTCACACTCCTCCACCCTCCTGTCACACACCCTCGTCACTTACTCTGACACCCTCTCTAAATATCCCTACACTTAATCCCCCTCTCACTCCATCTTTCATTCACCTTTTACACCCCCTCACCACACTACAATCAACTGATACCACTCTCTCCTAAACACAATAACTTGCCTGCACTCTCTAAGAACCCTGCCACAGTGTTCTCAACACTCTACCATCTGCCCTCCGCCTGGTCTCTTGATTTACCACTGCTCCACCTGATCTCACCCGAGCAACTTTCAATCTCCTCTGTCCTGTATGGGCTTTTATAGCCCAATCTTCCCCCTTCGCAACACTACTCTCCTGGCTTCTATTGGTCCCCCTGGTCACATCCTCCCCTTTGCCAATCTCTGGATAAGCTATCCCTGGATGGCTTTAAAAAGGCCTCCCCTTTTCAATCTACATTTACAGTGTAGAGGTCATGTGCTCAAGCTGCTCTTTTTCCTTGTGGCTTTCTTCACGTAGTGGCGAGTTTTACTTCCAATTCGGTTTGGGAAAGATTTCGGTCTCTCGCTTGCTCCCCAGCAGTCCCTTCTCACTTAGTTTGTTTTCTTACAGGCAACGTGGAAGGCCATATACGTAAAGAGGGTTTGTCCTGGCAGGCAAGGAGCTATAAAGCTCAATCTCTCTTCATATTATTTCAAGGTTGTCTCTATGGTACAGGAATCCAAGAGTATTGTGGATAGCCTCCAGTGGGAGTGCATATTTACCACCCAGTGGGGTATCCTAACGCAGGGTCCTTGTCAAATAAATTAAGGCACTCCTAAATATGTGTTCAATATTTACACATCTCTCTCTGTCTATAGGAAAGATTCCTTGAAGTCTAAGGTTACAACTACGTTTAATTCAATTAGAGCATTTCAAAAACAAGATAAATTTGTTTTTTATTGTTAATAAATGAGGTGTAAAAACTTCTAATATCAAATTATCTATACATACATAGTAAACATTCAGACCAAAGCATACAACATATTGTGTATCATCTAAAAACATCAGTGAAAAAAGGGCATTTTATACACAATTATGCACAGTTCCTGCACGTATTTACAAATGAAAAGAATCAAATTGACAAACATGGATTTACATCAATTCCCACGTAATTAAACAACATTACAGGTGAAATAAATCAAGCTCATGCCAATTAATGTCACATGATATACATATCAAGCCTAAATCTGTTACCATCTTGGTGGTGTCTGGGAGGTGCCTTTTTCAATAGCAACTCTAGTCTAGTTTCAATTCTGCTAGGAGTTTCAAGGAAAAGGTTCAACCATTATTTTCCAATCAAATCATATAGAAGGAGTTCAAGGTCAGCTGGAATACCAAACTTGGTTCAATTAAACCTTTTTTATGCATTCAACCAGTCATTTGTCCAAAAAGGGGTCCATGGATACCTAAATTAGAGATCTGAGGTCCATGGATACCTAAACTAGGGGTCTGAAAACAGACAAGACAACACTTCTAAAAAAAGATAGATAGTGCATTGGTGTACATATATCCCAAGTAGGCAGCGTGGAAGGGTCAGAGGTACCAGCGGACATATGAAATGCATACTCAGTGCAGCAAGGATGCCTTCCTCCACCAACTCACCACATCCCATCTCTAGGATAGGACGTGAAACCTGCTACTCCTGCCGATCCGTAATCGATCCGTGCTGTGGAGGCAGACTTTTGTGCAAGGAAATGTCTGCAAAACAACAGCAGTTATATGAAGAGGTCGTGCTGATATGCGTGTTGCTGGAATAGAAAACGGCTAATTGTTGGAGGAGATAACAGCCCGTGGAATGTTGCGACCTGGTGGGACACAAAGGACCAAAGATGGCAGAGACCACAAGGAATACCCCCACGACTATGAAGGGACATTAGGGCAGCGAAGAAGTGCTGCAGCAACCAAAGGCACAGCTACCAGGTGATTCCGACAGGTGAAGCTTGAGAGTCCCGAGAGCCACTATAGGTGCAGCGGTGCCACAGCCAGGAAAGTAGCCACCCCATGAATTTGGAGCGGAGGAGCGAGCACAGTTGAGTATAAGCATCCCGTGGAGGAGGCTGCAACTATGGAGGTTGGCAGAAGAAACTGGCGAATGTAGGAGGCCACGCGACATTGGTGTGTGTGTGGAGTGAGTTGCCTGGCATAAGGATCGGGAGGGAGACCCGTGAGGGACCCCGCCCCAAAGTCAAGTCTGCATTACCGGCGGACAAAAAGTGTGAGCAGGAGCGGCTCCCTGGGAGGGAGGACCGGGAGACCAACGGGTGCAGGGGCCGTGACAACACCCACGGTAAGGAGAGTGGGGCACGGACTGGTGGCTGGAGACATTGGGAGCGTGTTTGGGGCACGCGTCTCTGTGAGAGCACCTGACCCCTCCCCGCCCTCGCAATGATATTGAGGCGCAGTGTGCGTAAGTATAATAACGATCATATTTGCTGCTGGGGCGGACCGTGGAGGGAACTGACTCAGGTCGCGGAATGCAAGCGGACTGAAATGGAAACTGGCTGCACTTGCTGACTCGAACAGCGGGCCTGCAAGGACACGTTAAACATGTGAAACGTACACCGTCCACAGGACCACTGACGCTACAAAGAGATTTAAAAGCTAATTGAATGCCGGCACAGCCAAGAAGCCCGAAAAGGGAGGCACAAAGTACTATTAAGTGACACTAATCAGGTAGAGCCAGCACCACACCTAAGCAATATTAATTTAGATGCCAACATTTTCCCTGTCCAAGTGATCCTGAGGAGCAATTTGTTTGGAGCATGATAGTGGATGGGCAGCCCCATGGCCAGGAATGTGCATATTGGGCACCTGTAGAGGCTCTGAGCAGGACATAACGGACACCCAGGGAAGAATCACTGGATAAGTCCATCTACAGAGTGCTGTGCAGGCCGCTGGAAGCTTGTAAGAAAACTCTGGAAACAAGAAATATCCCCTAACTGCTGCTTGCTACCCAGCAAGGTCCATGCCCCTAAAATTGAGGCATAGGGCAGGAGGAGGGCTAGACAGAGAATATTACAGCAGCACGTAAAGGTGGACCATATCTATCATATATGGCGGAGCACTCCAGCGTTCAATCGGATGGACAGAAGCAATGACCGCCTGCAAGAACGGACTGGTGAGCACTGAAATCGACACGTCCTGGTGACACTTCCATTGGCAGGGGTGCCGAGAGATGAGGCGAGAAGGGACCATGGTGTCTTAAAATCAAAGTCGTAAAGGGAAGCAGCTCACTTTGGAGGCGTGCACAAAAACTATGCTCCCAGCGGAAAGCCCTGCACAGGTAACTTCAACACATCAAAGAGAACAGATACTCGAGAAAGGAGATCAACAGATCTTGAAGCCATATCATCTCTGAAGGAGTCTCTTGAGGCCAAAATAGACGCCATCAGTATAGATGTGAACTTGTTATGACAAGATGTGCAGGCACTTGCTGAACGAACAGATGCACTTGAAAAGACAGTGACAGAGAATACAAGTAGCCTAAAGGACACCTCTGAAGAAGTCAGGGTACTGCAACAACAGGTGCGTAATCTGGAAGACAGAGCAGAGGATGTGGAAGGCATAGCTAGATGCAATAATGTAAGAATTATTGGGCACCCGGAAGGAGAAAGAATGAACCCGATGGAATACATAGAGACCCTGCTGCTCACTCAAGGCTTCACGGTCGAAAGGGTGCATAGGTCGCTGATGAGGAAACCACCGCGGGGTGCCCCACCAAGGCCAATAATAGCCCGGATAATGAACTACCGTGACAGGGAAAAGATCCTTGAATACTTCCGCAAAGGAGGGATGATCAAACGAGCGTCTGCAACGATAACTGTATACCCAGATTATACCTTACAGGTGCAGAAGATGCATATGAACTACGTATCGGTTAAAAAGAAAAAGACTACGTGTGGCCAACCTGAAGTACATGTTGCTGTATCCGGCCAGAATGAAAGTGATTCACAAAGGTTAAGCAATTTTCTTTGATAAACCTGAAGACAAATGTGAATGGATGGACACGCAGAACATGCCAACCGCAGCAGAGGCCGGTCCGAACAGCGACATGTAGACAAAATCAGGAGACCACGACCACCACAAAGCAGCAGAGGTCTACAAGTACATGACCGGGCGGGGATAATGCCCTCCAAATTAAAGCTTCTGGAAAACGAGTTTTGCAAAATGCAGGACTCAGTAATGTGGTGCCTATTTAAGATCGCACCACGCAGTGACGTCATACACCCAAGATTGGATGTGTGTATTCGGATACAAACAGTTACATAACCGCCTACTGCGCCTCATGCACCAGAATATCAGCCTGGAGTGGAGGGGAAGTGTGGGGGTGCCTGAGCACAAGGAATGGAGCTGGGCAATTGTTGGGAAGGGGGAGTGCACGAGAGTTGGGGTAGTTAGTTGGGAGTTAGCCTATGATTCCACACCGTACATGCTATATTTGAACATAGGATTGCTGATGCATGGTAGAATTTTTAAGTGGGATGGGGGAACTTAGAATAGTATCCCGGAGGTACGACGCTGGGCTTGTCATATGTAGCTTATGCCAGGGGAGTGATAATATGGGTGGCACTGTCGGTACCGTTGAGGGTGCTCGAGACCTTCCGAGATAAAGAGGGCAGGATGTTTGTATTGCGAGGCCGGGATGAACACAGAGAATTTTGTATTATTAACACGTATGCACCCAACCAAGATACTGCGGCTTATTTCCGTACATTATACCCACTGATAAATCCACACATAAATGATACTCTGATATGGGGCGGAGACTTTAATTGCACGCTCAACCTTACACTGGACAGATCAGACAATACATTTAAGCACCCCGCCTCCTCAGCCAAACCCCTGTCCACATTGTTGCACGCATTTAAACTCACAGACCTATGGTGGACTCTACACCCGCAGGCCTGAGGATACTCAAATTATACAGCACCCCAAGACTTGTATACTAGATTGGATTATATTTTTACGGGTGAAGACACTGAGTGAATTCGGGGGGCAGAATATAAGGCATGAGTGCGGTCAGATAATGCCCCGCTGCTGGTTACATAGAGAGTTTCCCCCATGAGAGCGTGAATCCCGACATGGAGACTTCGGATTGAGTCTCTGAGGAACGAAGTATTCCGGGAACATTTAAGAGAAGGGGTGCATGATTATTTCACGCATAATACCGGTAGTGTGGAGACAGCAGGCACGTTATGGGAGGCATTCAAAGTGGTGATTGGGGGGGACTGTAATTGCCAACGCAAACTGGGTTCAAGCTGCAATAGAGAATGACTTGAGTAAGGCGGAAGTTAAATTAGAAGCAATGAACGGTCGGAGAGATCTACCCAGCGGCAATGCCCAAGAGGCTGTTGTCCTGCAGCAGGATTGCTTAGTGCATTGGAACAGATTAGGTAAGCCGAGTTATCGGAAATATGTGGAAAAGCAACATGCCGAGAGGGACAAACCAGGACGCTTGCTAGCCTGGTTTTACAAAAGCGAAACGGAGCCAAGCGTGATTCGGGCAGTCATAGCGGGGAATGGAGAGATCTGTAAAATACAACAGGACAAACAACTGTTTTTATGATTTTTATGAGACGCTATATGAGGAGACATGAGACACCCAGGCATCAGAGATAGAATAAGACCTAGCGCCTACAGATCTTCCACAGATAGACACAGAAGAGGCAGACAATCTTGAAGCACCCATAATTAAAGAGGAGTTGGAACACACCATAAGAGGGGTGCCGTCAGGTAACGCTCCAGGTGCGGAGGGGCTACCAAGTGAGTTCTATAAAGAATTAATGGCAGAGGTCAAGCCCTCATTATTGGCAATGCTGAATGAATCAATAGATAGAGGCATTTTACCGCTGTCATTAAGAGTCAATTAAAGTCCCATTACTGAAGCCTAACAAACCCTGCTCAACCAGGACAGCAAGATACTGACGGCTCTGATGGCTAACAGGTTGAAGCCAGTAATTCACAAACTCATACATCCAGATCAGTCAGGTTATGACCCAAATAGGAATATCACATGTAATCTAAAATGCTTGCACCATGTCATTGACCATACCCAAGACAGCACTCAGCCTATGGTGGTAACCTCGTTTGATGCAGTCAAGGCATTCGACTCGGTCAGATGGGCTTGGCAGCTAGCAGTGTTAAAAGGGTTTGGTATAGGCCCTACATATATCAAATGGTTAAGCAAGGGTACTAGGCAGGATACGGGGTAGCTCACAACGGATTTCCCTGTATGCGGATGATACGCTTATTAGATGTGTTTGAACGTTTTGCAGATCTTTCTGGGATTACAATAAATGCACAGAAGTCTAGTTTGTTCCCCCTTGCAGGGTACAGGGTGAGAACCAGGAGCAGGTTACCGATTAAATGGGAAATTGACACATTTAGATCCCTCGAAGTAGACATCATCCACAACCCTAAAGTAGAACATGTGCAGAACACCGTAAAGGCGGTGCATGAAATAGAGAACTCAAAGACATTTTGGGATAAGCTGCTGATTTCATTAATGGGAAGGGCCGCGTTGTTGAAAATGGTAGTGCTTCCAAAGCTGCTTCATTATTTTTTATGAATGGTCCATTTAATATAGCCAAAGCCTTCTTTAGGACATTAAACACTACTTGCTGGATGTTCCTATGGCACAACTCGATGTGTAGGATGTCGCTGGAGAAATTACAGAGACCATACGAACAAGGAGGGATAAGAGTGCCAGACTTTGAGGGATACTTTGTGGCGTGCCAATTACAGTCTGCCACGTACTGGCTGTCAGACGAACAGACCCAAGATACAGAGTTACTACAACCAGCATGCACCCCATTATTTTTAAAAGAGATGGTGTGGACCACGGTGCCACGCGATCCCAGGCCCCCTCTGTTGCTGAAGCTAGGCATGATGATGTGACATAGAGCCTTCCGCTTTCGAGGCCAAGAAACACCCTACTCATATCAGATCCCATTGGTGACGCTAAAATGTGAAGATGCGCAACTTAGGCTGAATGTTAGGAAATACTGGGAGACCAGAGTGGTGGTGACATTGGGAGATATATTGAAAGAGGGACGACGATGACCTTTAATGAAGTCGTTTCTGAATCAGGAGTACAGGAAGGAAAACAAATAACCTGTGCCTCACTTCTACATCGAATAAAATTGAAATGGCCAGGATCAGAGGCACTATTGGTAGAGGATGAAATGATAGAAACTCTACGATATCTCCGAAGCGGGATACACAGTATCAAGACTATATGAGATACTGACGGGGAGGCAGAATAGTAATCTTACACAGATCAGGCAAAGTTGGGAAGCAGACCTGCAAGAGCAGCTGTCGGATGCAGCTTTGAGTAGGACCATGGGGAAAGAAACTACAATTGATCCAATTGGATATGTCACTCACAGAGCATATTTAACTTCGAAGAAAATTGCAAAATTTGGTAATGCAAAGGAACAAGTTTGTCCGAAATGTGGCTTGATCAACGCTGACCGGATACATATGTTCTGGGCCTTTGTGGAAGTATGCCAATATTGGGATGAAGTAGCCCGGACCCTAACTAAGGTTGGCTTGTCGCAATCTCCCTCAAGGCGTGCTTGCTTGGCATTTTTCTGCGACCAAAGCATGCCAGACATGTTAGCAAACTGAAAGATCTAGCATACATCCTAGTGAAGCGCAGGATAGCAATGGGGTGGAAGGCATGTCATGGTCCAGTGATAAGCGTGTGGTTTAGGGACCTCCAGAAATGGTAAATGGCAGAAAGTGCTGTATGGCAGGATGCAACCAGTCGGGGCGAAGACGAGGAAAGCATAGATTTAGTAGCCTGGAAACATTTGATACAGGAACTTACAACCAAACTCAGACACGTGCAACATCTCAATCTGCGGAATAGAGCTATGGCGAGAAGTTCAAGCAATTCAATAGCCATTACGGGTAGACATTTCAAGTGGAATATGGAAAGGGGGTCGGGGGGTTGCACAGACAAACAATATGATATATCATTGAAAGTGTTTCACAAAGTCTGTATGTCATTTTGTTCGAAATTAATACAAATTGTTTAAAAAAAACACCTTGCCAGTCATCAGCCACCGGTGGCAGAAGGAGCGGCGGTATAGGGATTCTGACTGACTGAAACCCTGCCTCCTGATCCCAATTGGGCAACAGGTGGCGCTGGAGACGCTAGTCTTGAATTGGGTGTGCTGTACAGTGAGCACTCAGGAGGCCATCAAGCCCAGAATATGCTGGAACAACCAAGCTAAGGGGGTCGAGTTGGCCAGAAAGTGTCCCACCGCCTTGCGGAGGGATATAAGCCTCTCGGGCGTGGGGAACACCCGCTGAACAGTAGTGTTCCAAAGCACCCGTAGGAAGACCAGTTCCTGAAACAGGCATAACTGCGATTTCCTCTGGTCGAGGGAAAACCCCAGCTGATAAAGGGTATCCGCCAACCTCTGGCAGGAGTGCACCAACCCTTTGGGTGATCTCACACCCTCACCAACCAGTCGTCCAGATAAGGCTATAGATGATTGGCCATCCAAGCGGAGAAGGGCCGCCACTGCATTCATCAACTTCTTGAAGACACGAGGGGCTGAGTTCAGGCCGAAGGGCAGCACTCTGTACTAAAGTGGTACGACATAATCGTGAACCCCAGAAACTTCAGTTGATATATGGGTACATGCAGGTAAGTATCCTTGAGGTGCAGGGAACGCAGCCACTCCCCTGCACATAGAGGCTTGGCTATGTGCGCAAGAATAATAATCTTGAAGCGTTCCAGGGGTAGAGACAGATTTAGATATGACGGGTCCAAGACTACGCTCAGGCCAGCCTGGTTGTTCTTGGGTACCGCAAAAATCCTGGAATAGTAACCAAAGCCTACAAGAGGAACCGGTTCTATTACCTGCATCTCCAAGAGCAAAAAGTCAACCTGTAAAAGAGCCAGCACCCGATGAGACGAAGAGGAGGAGAGGAGGAGAGGATGGTAGAGGCAAAGGAAGAGGAAGACTGAAGCACATGGAGACTACGGATAGGACCCACAGGTTTCTGAAAAGAAGCTTCCAGGTGTCCTGGAACAGAGCCAAACTGCCCCCCCCCCCCACAGGCGAGCGGTGTTCCCCGACTTTGATGGCACTGCTTCTTGGCATCAAAGGCGGGGGCAGAGGAGGGGGAGTAGAGAAACCCATCCAACGTCGTCTGCCGCTTCCTTCTGTTGTAGCTGGCAGCCTATCAGGCCTCCATGTACCACGGTCTCAGAACCCCTTGAAGCCGGAGGAAGCGCAGGGTTTGAACTCGGTCCTACCCTGGAATTGAGGGAAGGATTTCTGACCTGGGTTTGTCAAGATGGCCAAGGACTTGGAGGTTTTCTTCTTCATTAATTTGTCATCGGTGGACGATCAAAACAGGTCCACGCCCTCAAAGGGCAGATCCAGGAGGAGCGAGCATGGCGAGACCCGTCAAATGTCTCTTGACTATCTGGTTGGAAGAGGAGAAGACCTCCTCCTCCGAATTTCTATATGCAACTATGGCTGCCAAGTACATGCAGCATGTGTCAACCTGCACGCCTGGGTGAGCAAGGTGAGCAGAGAAGGAGAGCACATCATCCAACGTGCTCGTTAGGGGCTTGGTCTCCTTAGAGTCCGCCCAGTGACAGAACCTAGTCCATTTACTCTTGTACTGGCTCCTGGCAGTCTTGCTCCTAGCCCCTTGAATGATTTCTAGGTTAACCTGTGAAAGGCTGAGGTGCTTCAGCACGACCTGCTCAGGAACCACGCTGCGAGGGCTAATTTCTGTGGCGCTGGACCAGAAGATGAGCTGGGCCCATCGGAAGGTGAATGGATGGCCTGTCCGAGAGGCTGAGAAGCTCCAAGAACCATGGCCTCGACAGCCACCACAGAGCTATCAGAATGATGCTGAGGTGACAAGATTCCTTTATCTTGCAGAGCACCTTGTGGATCAGGGGTGTGGGCAAGAAGGCATATGCTTTCACGCCGGTACACAATCTGGAATGTGTCGCCCAAGGAGCCGGGGCCCTGTCCCTGCCAGGACGCAAACTGCTGGCACTTCTTGTTGTCCCAGGAGGCAAACAGGTCCACCTGAGGATGGCTCCACCTGCTGAAGTTCTACTGCAGCACCTGGTCGTTCAATTGCCACTTGTAAGTGTCTGCTCCCAGTCTGCTGAGCCTGTCCGCCTCCAAGTTGGACTCCCCCGGAAGGTGGACGGCCGTGTGGTAGATGATGTTCTTCAGAGCCCGTTCCCACATGCTGACCACTAGGCTGCACAGTGGACAGGATCTAGTACCCCACCCCACTGCTTGTTGGCATAGTACATGCTGGTGTAGTTTTCAATCTGGATGAGGACGACCTTGCCCCCAATCAGCGGAAAGAAAGATTTGAGTGCTAGACAAATGGCCTTTAGTTCCAGCTAGTTGATATGGGACTCCTGCTCCTGACTGGTCCATACTCCATGGACACTGTGGCTGTCCAGAGAGGCCCTCCAGCCCTCGAGAGAGGAGTCCGTAGTGATGGTGACCTGCAGGGACGGCAGTCGGAAGGGCTTGTCCCTGAACCACCATGTGAGGTCTGAGTGTAGGGAAGGAAAAACGTTGACAAGCTCTGCTTGGGAGCCCCGCTCCTTACTCCATGATGCTGCGAAGTGCAGCTGTACTCTCCTCATCCTGAGTCTCGTGTGGGGTACGGCCAGTAGGACCGCTGCCATGAGACCTAATAAATGCTGGTACAACCAGGCCAATGTCACTTCTCTGGTGAGAAAGTGAGCAGTAGCCCTCTTGATGGCTGTCATCTTGTCCATCGAGGGGAAAACTCTCTCGGAGTTCGTGTCCCAGATGACACCCAGGAAAGTCAGCTTCTGCATAGGCTGCAGCTGAGACTTCTTGAGGTTTAGCGAAAATCCCCGCTTATGGAGTGTGCTCATAACAGCGAAGGAAGTGTGGTGCACTGCCTCTGGCGATGTCACCCTGACGAGCCAGTACAGGTACGGGTAGAGGTGGTGGCTCTGAGCCCTGAGGGCCGCGAGGCCGAAGAGTAGCACCTTGTATTGGAAATGGCAGCCCACAATCCTGAATCGCAGAAAGGAGCGAAGCGTCTGCCAAACCGGGACGTGTAGATAAGCGTCCTTTAGATCCAAGGAGCACACCCAGTCTCCCTTGCACAATGTCTCCACTATGAGTGCTGGCGTAACCATCTTGAATTTTTGAAAAGGGAGGGAGAGGTTGAGGGTGGAAAGGTCCAACACAACTCTCAGGCAAGACTGTTGGTTCTTCTTTATGGCGAAAATCCTGGAGTAGAAGCCCAATCCTCGCTGGGAAGCTGGGACTTCTTCCACTGCCTGGCTCTCGATGAGTGACCGAATCTCCGCCAATAGAGTTGCTGTCCCAATCTGTGGGAGAGCAGGGGAGGAGGGAGGAGAGGAAGGGATCGGTAAGCGGTACCCTGTGGATACCACTGATAGGATCCAGGGGTCCGCAAACTTCTGACGCCAAAACTGTACGTGAAGGCCAAGCCTGCCCCCCACCAGAAACACATGGACCCGAAGGGCCGCGTCATGGCTTCTTTCCCTCTGAGGCTGTTGCAGAGGAGGGGGACTGAAAAAAGCCCTTCCTGTCTCACTCATCTGGTCTCCACGGGGCGTAGCACAAAGCTGCACGAATGATATCTGCACTGGCGTTGCACCGCTTGAGTGATGATGCTTGCATGCGTCTTCTCCCTTACTATCACTTCCCAGGAAGCGTTTGCCTAAAATGTCCAACCAAGATATTAGCCAACCCTGAGGAGCGGGTCTTGGTCCCACCTCCCTTAACCTTCTGATGCCCTTCTCCTCTTCTACCTCACCTTGGGGTTTTTAACAGTGGGCTCTCTGTTCTGCTATCTCTAGCAGGGGTGCGGTATGCTCAGTCTTTCACTGGATCAAGTTACTTCACTGATCCTGTGGTGCTGTACCGGAGTCTTGAATAGCTGGACTCAGCAGGTAAGTCTCTATGCCAATAAATGCTTGGTATAGGTGCTTAATGTCCTTATTGCCCAAGTTTTAACCTTTGTTTCTCTTTTCTTTCAGGCGCGGCCTTGGGCGGTTTTCAGGTGAAGATTTGCCTCTTCCCGAAACACTGAGCAGATTTCCTTCGGGTGAGTATTAGCGCGAGTGCGTGACGCTAAATGTCTTTATAGATGGTTGTTTCCGTGTGTGACTAACCTCCTGTTCTTTTCCTTTTCTGCAATGCAGGTGCGGCGCGGCTCCGGAGTGGCGATGGGATGAACTGCTTCAATGAAATCCCAGAAGAATGCAGACCCCAAGTGAGTATTGGCTGTTCATGCAGATGCCTTCTACTATGCAGGTGCGGCGATCCCGAGAGCAGCTGAAGGCGCGGCCATTTGCATGGAATGCTTCAGCTAAGGCCTCAATTGCTGTACTAATTCCTGTACTCTTCTTTTCCTTCTTCTCAGGTGCCGATGGATCGTGATCTCCGGACGGGCGTGGCTGTTGAAGTTCAAGTACTAAGCAGACATGGTGAGCGTTACGCTGTAGGAGTGCAGAATAACGCGAAGTATGTTCTGTCTGTACGGTGTGGTTTAAATAGCCTTGCAAGTAGTTCCAGGTAAAGTAGTCCCTCAGCCACACCCTGCAATCTTAGGTAAAGTAGTCCCTCAGCCATACCCAGGGTAGACAGAAAGGCTCAGCCCCATAAGGATGTGTATGTAGTCCCATGCAATTTAGCACATATGAGCCTGGCGCCAACGGCACCAGGACTGAGTCCAGGAAGTCCTAGGACCACCTTTTGGGGCTTGATAAGCCTTTAAGGGTGCCAGTGACTGGGGTAGGCCCATCAGCTCCAGAGGTTTGGGAGTTTGCACCATGACAGCACTCCCCCCCCACCCCCATTCAATTCCCCACTAACGGTGGGTTCTCCCATTGGTCCAGGTTTGCTCGGATGATTACGATGGAATCTTTTTAACAACCGTGGGGCATGAATGTGATCACTAGGTTCCAACGATCTTTCTTGTGGTTCATATCCTTTCTAGTCTATTAAATCAAATAGTTTTGATTTGATGATCGAGTCTAGAATATCCTTAACTTCAAATTCAAGTTCTCCGTCGACCAAGATTGGTTTTGGTGGTTTCAGTACTGTGGTCCCAGGTTGCACTGGTTTCAAAAGCGAGACGTGAAACACGGGATGAATCCGCATGTGTGGAGGCAAGTCCAATTTCACAGCTACCGGATTAATGATTGCCTTAATGGTGTACGGGCCCCAATATCTGGGATTGAAGGTATGGGTTCCCTTCACTGCTATGTGTTTCGAGGCAAGCCAGACTTCATCCCCAACTTGATACTTTGGAGAGCTTGACTTCTCTGTACGTCTGCCAATTTCTTGTATTTTTCTTTAGCTTGTCTCAGATGGTCTGTTGCCAGTTTAAAGGCTTGGGTGATGGTAGTGTGCAAACTCCTTACAGCTGGCATTTCCAGAAGTTTAGGCGGGTCAAGATTGGAGGTTTGTGGATGGATCCAGTATATTGTATTGAAAGGACTCTGCCCAGTGCTAGAGTGTAAGGAATTGTTATAGGCATACTCGGTTATCCACAAAACATCTTTCCAGCTGCTTTCCGTTTTGGTGTAACATACATCTTAGGTATTGCTCTAAAGTTTGGTTGGTCCTCTCGGTGTGACCATCGGTTTGGGGATGGTGGAAAGTCTTACATCAATTTGAGCTGACAACATTTTTTCCAGAAACGCGAGATAAATTGACTGCCACGGTCTGAAATTAGAATGGAAGGAAATCCGTGTATTCGGACTATGTGTTCTAGGAATTCTTTAGCCAGGATTGAAGCTGAGGGTAAGCCTTTCAGTGGAATGAAATGGGCCATTTTGGAAAACAAGTCCACCACCACTAAAATGGTGTTGAATCCATTACAAGGAGGGAGATCAGTAATAAAATCAAGAGATAATGTATGGCAATGTGTAGGCAGAATATCCAGTGGTTGCAGTAGGCCTGGTGCTCTCTTCTTGTGCGCCTTGTTTTGTGCACAAACTCCACATGAAAGTTTGAACTGCTTGATGTCCTTACGCCATGTTGGCCTACAAAAGTGCCGCTTCATCTTGGCTTCGGTTTTAGCAATTCCAGGATGTACTTCTACCACTGATTCGTGGTAATTTGAGATGACCTTTTCCTGAAGTTCCTTGCTGGGCAGATAGAGACGTCCCTGAAAATATGGTAAATGGTTTATGACTGAGTGATGAGTACTTTTGGTTGGCCAATCCTGCAGAGTGTTGTTATCAATGAGATGCGCAATTTCCTCATGGATGTCATCTAATGTTAGATACGTTGTTATTCCTTGGATTCTTCCTCCAGGGATGATGGGCACTGGGTCGGGGTTTGTGTGTTCATCATCTACCCCTATACAGGACAGGGCATCTGCCTTACCATTTCGACAACCAGGTCGGTAAGTAATTACAAAGTCGAAATCAGCAAAAAATAAACGCCCATCGGAGATGATTGTGCCTATGCCATCTTCTGGTATTGTAGATTGCGGTGATCTGTGATTACCTTAATGGTGTGCCTTGCTCCTAAGAGATAATGACACCAAGCCTTGAAGGCTGCCTTGATGGCCAAAAGTTCCTTGTCCGTAATGGCGTAATTCTGTTCTGGTGCCGTGAATTTCCGTGACCAAAAGGCCACCGGGTGGAGTTGACTAGTTTCAGGGTCTCTTTGCGAGAGGACCGCTCCCATTGCCAAGCTGGAAGCGTCGGTCTCAACCACGTACGGTAGATCTGGACGAGGGCGTTTCAGGATTGGAGCTGAGATTAATTTTTGCTTTAAGTTCTGGAAGGCTTTTTCCGCCTCTTCTGACCACTGAAAACATTTATTCTTTCGCAGTAAAGAGGTGATGGGATGCACTAGTTGCGAAAAGCCTGGAATAAAGAGACGATAGAAATTTGCGAATCCGAGCATATTCTGAACTCCTTTGATTGAGGTTGGAGAAGGACAGTTAAGGATGGCATCAACCTTTCGCGAATAAATATACTTACACCATGAGGGGTTAGGACAAATCCAAGAAACTCAACCTCAGTAACATGGAAGAAGCATTTTTCTAGTTTTGCATATAGTCTGTGTTGACGAAGTTTGTCCAGAACAGCACGGACATATTTCACATGTTCTTGTTCAGAAGGGGAGTATACCAGAATGTCGTCCATGTATACTACGACACAGACATCGATCAATTCTACCAGGACGTCATTCATGAAATATTGAAACGCTGCTTGGGCATTACAAAAGCCAAAGGGCATCACTTGGTATTCAAATAGCCAGTATTTGGTACGGAAGGCAGTCTTCCATTTGTCCCCTTTCTTAATTCGTACCAGGTGGTACGCTCCTCGAAGGTCTAACTTGGTGTAAATTCGAGCATCTTTAACTTGATCCAATAGTTCAGGAATCAGAGGCAAAGGGTAACGGTTTTTAACAGTGGGTTGGTTCAATGCGCGGTAGTCGATACAAGTCCTAAGGTCTCCTTCCTTCTTAGGCACGAAGAATAAGGGTGAGGCTGCCGGGGACTTAGACGGGCGGATAAAACCGTTTGCCAGGAACTGGTCTAAATACTTTTTTAAAATCCAGATTTTCAGGCTCAGTGAGCGCATAGATTCGACCGCATGGAATCTGTGCGCCTGGTATAAGGTCGATCTGACAGTTGTATGGTCTGTGGGGGGGGGGGGAAAGAGTGTTGGCTTGATCCTTCTGGAAGACATCCTGATAGTCTTGGTATACCTGGGGTAGCGGATTTGTTACTCATGATCGTTGTCACTTCTTTGGCCAAAGGTTCTTCAGCTTAATAGCAGGTTTAAGCACATTCGACTGAGAAGTTCAGCCTCTTAACACGCCAGTCGATGCAAGGATTGTGTGATTCTAGCCAAGGCATTCCCAGAATTATTTGGAATTGTGGAGCCTTGGTTAAATCGAACACAATGGCTTCCCGATGCCCATCTTGGCACAAAAGTGTCAACTCTGTCGTTTAATGTGGTACCGGTCCCAAGGAGATCTCTGTTCCGTCGACAGTGGTGACTAAGTCAGTTGTTGCCTTTTCGCAAAGAGGAAGATTCATCCTTGTAGCCAATTCTTGATCCATATAATTACCGATGGCTCCGCTGTCGATATATGCTCTGACTGCATGAATTCGAGACGGCTGTTGGTGACTTATGAGAATCATTGGCAAGGCTCGGTGCAAGGTCTGGGAGTCCTTCTTTTTGCTCGACAAGCAGACCTCTACGCTTATCGGGCAGGGAAGTTTTCCGGCTCTGGCTCTACCTCAACCTTGCCGGCTACCCCTACTGCTTTCTGGGGTGCTTTCACTGGGCACTCTCGGAGGAAATGGCCGGCTGACCCGCTATACAAGCACAACTGTTGTTGCCTTCTCTTGTTTTAACACCCAACAGTGAGTTCTGCGGGAGCTCATTCTGCTGTGACTGCATACGGTACAGAAATGCTGAAGTGAGGAATCAGACAACTAAGAGCAAGGTAAGATACCAAATAAGCCAGGGTGAGCGATGTTAAACCACGAGGCATTAATATTTAGCTAAAGGGAAGTAATAGAAAAACGCGAGACAAACATATGGTGCCTTTGGCAAGGTACACTGTAATCTGTGTAACAGCAGAAAGTGATATCTATCGCTAGCGCGGAGTGATAAAAACAGTGTGAGAATGAGAAATACAAGCTGCATGTGGCATAGTGTAAAAGCAATAAGAGAATGCCACGCGGGACGTCAATAATGCGAGTGACAAAATAGTGAGACGAAACGGTTTTTCTGTATTGTTTTCAGTAATTGCAAAAGGAATGAAGACACGCTGTGAATATATCCACGAGGTGTCGACTAATTAAGAATCCTCTCGAAATAACATCAATCCTCACTTGCGAGTATTTATACCAACGCAAGGTAAGGTTAAAACATAAATGAACTCATGAGGAATGCACATGCATAAATATGTGGACGTTCTGAATAGAATTCACGACCATTGTTCAACACTAAAACGGTTGTCAATATTACCCCGATACAGGAGATCCAACAACAAGATGATGATCCCTCATTAAAACCCATGAAATGACCATTGGATATCTATAATGAGAAACATCTGACATAAGAAAAAGTGAGTACTTAAACCTTTTGTTAACCATGGCATGTGCGATCAAGGTTAAGCTATTTAAAGGGGTGCCAGGGGTATTTATAAGCATGGTCCTTCTCTTTACTCTGTAGGAAAAAGATAAAGCTGACGGATTACCAGACAGAGGGTATATATGGGATTTTGCGCAGAATATCTGTACTCCCCTCCAACAATAGTGTATCGGGGTGAGTACGATATTGGTAACAACGCAAGAAGTTACTTCTCTACTTTAATTGAAATATGAAATTAAGTAAAGATGACAATGAGAAACAAAGATACTATGTGGTATTATTGTATGTTTTTTAGATTACGTTGCTCACCCCATCCATCTGCGAGGCAATACACAGTGGGTAGTTGACCTCGGTCCTGACAAACGTGGAATAACTGAAGGGCAAGAGATGTTACGCCCCATTTAATACCAACCGAAACACATGTCGACTATGGAGATCTCCTGCAATAAATACAGAGGGACACACCTGTAAGCTAGATATGGTGCAAGCACATATTGATTGAACTGTATGATATGGTGATATTGTTAATGACACCGTTTTTATTTACAAAGTAGAGAGATTGTTTGTATGAATGCATGAAAGTGTATGAATGATGGAACAAAGGTTATGAGCTTTTTTATGAATATTGATTTTTTATTTAATTATATGTGATGCATTAAAATAATTTTCTGTGAATTAATGAAAAAAGTTATAGTACATTGTCATCTTTTATCTATTGGTCCAGTTTTTGCTATAATGCCTGCACAACAAGCCCTTCCAGAGAAGGGTGAGAATCCAGAAAAGATGGGTCGCCTCTACTTCCCCGTAAAGTTAGAGTTGACTGGGGGAATGGAGCAGGGATACTGCCACCAGGAGGTGTAAGAAAGGCATGGTATCAAGAATAATATACAAGTGATCACAATTCAAGGGTGTTTATTAAACTGTACACGTAGGTTGGGGAAAAACGCCTAATCTAAACCTAAATCTAAGATGGGAGCAAGCTACGACCATCAAATAATAAGGCAGTCCTAGTGGCGTTGTGTCAAATAAAAGGGCCTATACTAAGAAAACCCTATTTCCAGTCCTTACGCTAATACAAAAAGAGTGTGGGATAGGGTTCACAAAAAAGAAACAAGTGTTCACAAATGATAAGTAAGGATGAGTTAGCCGGGGGTCTCCCTTCCACATGTTTTGAGCATGGGAAAAGGCGGGACTACTGAGCATAGCACACACTCGAGCTTTCCCAGCACGAGAGAACAGTTCTGCTTCACGTATCAGGACCTTCGGTGGTTAAGTCTCTTTTCTACAAAAAGTTTCTTGCCCCCAAGAACTTGACGGGTTTCAAAATTAAACAAAAGAAGTTATGTTCCAAATGTACATTGGGTGATGCCTTCACCACTGGATCCCCCTCTTTCAAGCGCAGACCCCTCAAACGGTTCTTATCAATATCAGGATCTATGTAGGTTGTCTCTCATATTTACGAGGATCTGACAGGTTCAAATAAACAAACAGTCATTTCGGATTGCACTTGGGGTGACGATTCTTCACCCTTGGGTCTCCCTCTTCTGGGCTTAGACCCCTCTCGAATATCAGCCTCCCTCCGTCGGGTTCAGTCTGGCTTGAATTCTAAATATTTCTTATTCTTGCCTTCATGTGTCGATGGGGTGATGGTTTAACACCCCCTTGATTCCCCTCTTCTGGCTCAGATCTTTCTCCAATATTGGCCTCCTTCCGCCGGGTTCAGTCTGGCTCTCATTCGTATGCTTTCCTCTTGCTTTCACAGTTCTTTGGGTGACACCTTTTCACCCTTGGAAATTCCTCTTCTGGGATCAGATCCTTCTGAAATCTCAGCCTTCCTCCGTCCGGTTCACTATGGCCTTTCCAGGCAATTTCACCTGTGACACTCACAAGTCTTAATGTCTTTTTAGCAGTTCAACGTGGACAGCCCTCTGCCGGGTTCACTTTTGTCAACACACTGTTTCTTGGGTATTTAGACCTCGCCCCTCTTTATTGGCATCCCTCCGCAGAGGTATCATCAGGTAATAATGTGCCTATATATATATGGTTGTTGTATATAATGTCACCGGGAAAAGTTTGTGGCGACATTATATAGGTGACCATAGAAATAGGGAGATGGGGGTGGGGGTTGCAGGGGAGTGGGGTTTGTCCCCCGCATGCTCCACGTAATAATGTCTCTGCAAAAAAGAGCCTTTTGTCAGCGAATGTTTTGCATGGCAACATTTTTGCGGGGACATTATTACATGGAACCTCTGCAGGTTTCACTCTTGCCATTTCACAATTCCTTTTCCTTTCTTCTGATGCAGGATTTACTTCCCTTTTCAATGGTTTGTCGGTCAAAGACTTTCGAATGTACAGGGATTTTGCTAGACCCCTGTATGACCACTTTGACCTTTCCCTTGCGGCCCCCCTAGGGCCTTCTCCTATCAGTAGTTTTATTCTACACGGGATCAACCAGAGTCTCTCGACTTAGCACCCACGTGGTGCCAGAACCCTTTGCAGCTCGTCTTCCCTTAACAATTTACAGTTCTTTGAACTTTCTTTAATGTGCCACTTTGCAACTTTCATTCAACACAGTTTGGCTTCTTCGACTCACCGGCTGTAATGAACCGCTTGGCTTTTCACTATATCTGGATTCAAGGCCGGTGCCACAGTAGCAGGCGGCTACCTCTGTCCTGCTTATCAGCATAGGTACGATCTGTGCACCGTTGACATCCACTGCAACACACTATGGCTATTGTTCGCGGTCTAACGTTTCCTTCCACTGAGGTCTTGTGGGTCTGGGTCGAAAAGGGCAAGGTTGCTTCTCTCCTGGTCAACCTCTCGCCACCTTTCTCCTCCGAACTCGCTATGCTTGGATAGTTGTCTCGTTGTGCGGTCTGCCTTGCTTGTATTGTGCACCCGAGCCGCCATCAGGGTCGCGTTTATGTTTCTTCATATATAGGCATTTCTGTCCATTTTGCCTGCGTGACACAGGCAAAATGGAAAGAAATACCCATTTTTTAAAAACATTTTTATTTTATTTCTTTTTTTTGCAATGAGCAGCCATGGTGGGGCTTGGGGCATCCGGGGGTACCGGCCCGAAAGAAGGGCCGGGCTGGAACAACCGTTGGAGCCCAGGCCGACCCAGGCCTCGCCCACCTCTACACCAACCTAAACTCCTCCTGCAACAAAGTAGAACAAATTGGGCAGGTGGTCATAGCACCTTGCTTAACTAACTTCAATAACCACATCATTAAACTGTCTCAGGTCTCTACTTCCTCGTTCAAGAACATGCTACCTGACAATACCCTGCCCTTAGTCCAAATCCTTTAACATGAAATAGAATCAAATGACATCAGTCCAGCTGCCATAAATGCACAATGTGCCATGATTCCAGTCAACCGATCATTTCCTTAACTTCTCTTTATCTCAAGGACCGGTTCCAGACCTGTAGAAGGGCCTGTTCATCACCAGTCTACTTAAACTTTATTTGGACTCCATGAGTATCAACCTACTGTCCTTTGGAGTGCCAAAATCCTCAAACAAGTCCAGGAACATGTGGATAAACCACATCTGTCAGTCTGGGTTCAGACCTAAATACAGCACCAAATCGGATAGGATGAATGCCTGGAATTACATATCAGCAGAGGACTAAGAAGTCTTAATGCATATCTTACTAGACATGTTGGCTACTTTTGGCACCGTCGCCACATACCTACTGGAAAGGATGGAGAAGAATGTCAGTGTTTCTGCTACCCTTCCTGCAAGGTTTCAAAGACATTATAGCAAACAGAAATCGAATAAGGTTCAGCAACTTCCCCTCTCTCTTCTGTCGCCTATGACGTCTCACAAGTGTCCCTCGCTTTACACTTATACTCAACATCTTTATGGAAACCCTCATGAAACATCTGCAAGGCCGTCACATCAATTTCCATTCATATGCAGAGGACAAACACATTTATATGCACGTAACCAATGCGTAAAACCTATACCTTTAGGCATCGAAAGGCCTTCCGGCACTGAGAGTGAATGCACTTCAACTAGTGAAAAAACAGAAACCCTCCTTCTTGATCCCAAACGCCATCTTAAAAGATTTTCACCACTTTTCCTCTCACCACCTTCTTTGGATTCCATATCCACATCTGTATGAAAAGCAAAAGCCTTGGCGTCATCTGTGATGCTGACCTCAGTGTACACTCAAATTGGGGCTGTGCTTAAATGATGCTTCTACAACATCAAATCCCTCAGGAAAATCCTGCAATTTGTTCCTCAAGAAAACAACGCTGCACTGGTTTGATCCTTCCAACCCCCGCCTATACTAAGCCAACCCTCTGTATACCAACCTCCCCAATTTTCAAATCTATTAAGTTCAATCCGTTCAAACTGCAGCCAGAAAGCTCATCACATGTATACACAAATATCTGCCAGTCCCATTCTAAGAAAACTCCTCTGGCTGCTGCTTATGAAACAAATTGCCTTCAGAATTCTTTGTTCAACCTCTAAGTGGCATCACAACGCAGTTCTGGCCCCAAGTCAACACCCTGCAATGTATTTCCTGCTTTGCTATGCACATGGGCACAAGCAGAAAATACACCAGCAGCTGACTAGGACACACTTGTGAATAACAAATAAAACCACACACTGAGCTCAATTCTGTGCAGCTTCCAGCCAAACTGGCGCAACCTTTCATACTTTTGTTTTGTTTAACCAGCTTTATTGGACCATTATTGGAAAGAACGATCTGCATATAGTTACCGAATGTTAGATTTGCATTTTTAACCCATATCCAACCTCCTCTCTCCCCTGTGTATATTCCTTAATTATATTTATTTATTTATAATAGCATATGTAGCAAAACCCATAAAATGAATTGTTGCTAGATGCTCCAGTGAGCAATAGAGGAGGGAGAAGCAGGAAAGCAGAGAGGAAGAGGAGTCGGGATGGTTTTCTGAACTAATCCAGACAATGGAGAAAGGGGCAGGAAAAAAGCAGGGACAAGCCAGGTTTGAGTAGCCTTTTGAGTTAGCCTGGCTAATCAGACGGCAAGCCTGTTCTAGAGGGAGGGAGTAGCAACCAGAAATCTTCTGTCCTATTTGCTTGAAGGCTTTGACATGGACACTTTCAGGAGGAGATTACTTAAGAAAATGCAGGTCTTTCTGCAGAGATTGTGTGTCTGTGGCTTTCAGGGCTGATGGCACAGATACAGGATTAGGTGCCAAAACCACCAATCTGTGATTTGACCCCAAATGGTTAAGCTGTTTTAAGAGACTTTTCTTTTAATTTAATTAATTGTTTGTATCCAGTTTTATTGTACTTGTTTAACTTAAGCACATTGTATTGTTTTTTTATTTTATTTGTATATGTTCATAGCCTGTACAGAGCTCCGAGACCTTTGTGACTGGTTCGTGTTTTTTAAAAACTGTAAATAAATAAAAGTCTGTCGTAAAAAAGTCTGTCGTAGTTAAGGCCTTTGTTAAGATGACCTTGTTATGCCATTTGTGAATGCCTTCACAATTTTTTGGGTGTTTGTGTACCACACAAGGTTTTTTCATGACTTTTCTTTCGAGAATCCTAAGAGGTTTGTTTTTGAGGAGCAGTGTCTGTGAACAATGGGATGCACAGAGTGAGGTTTCCTAATAACTTTTTAGCAGTATTTATTGGCTTGGTCACCTAGTGCTCAGTTCAGAGGTCATTTTGGCCTATTGTTTCTCCACTTGTATGGAGTCTACCACCAAAACGAAAGCAGTCTACTTACCGCCCTCAGTGGCATACAGTACTCTGTGCCTTTTCTTTCTTGCCTTAAGTATCTTTTCCCTAAAACTTCCACAGGCATTACACTTGTTCCCGGCATGGTCCAGTAGAAGACAACTGTTGCACACAGGGTATTTGAAAATTCAAGGGAAAAAGTGGTTGAAAACAGTGAACCTGAAAAGTAGGTTTGACCGCGGCATTTAGTAACTGAACAGAGGGGAAATCAAATTATCAAAAAAGACATGCAATACTTACCATAACAGCATTTCTAATGATTGTATCTGCTTAGATTCACATGCTGTGCATATAGTCCAACATCTAGTGGTAACCGCAGAGTATTGCATTTTGTCTTTCGAGGATCGAAAGGGGACGTCAGCATAGGCGTGTCTGTAACACTATCCCTAACGTGACGTGTAGTGTGCCCAGAAATCCTCACGCGTCAGGTCCCTCGATTTTATTTTTTCTGCCGTGAGGGAGCCTTATGACTATCGTGAGCGACTACAGAAGGAGAGAAGCAGTAATACTTCTATGTTCCTTCCATCCGAGCGGGGAGGAAGGGTGGGCGCATGTGAATCCAAGCAGATACAATCATCATAAATGCTATTAGGGTAAGTAATGCATGTCTTCTGATGCTTGTTAATCTGCTTTGAATCACATGCTGTGCATAGACTAGCGAGCAGTACCCAGTGTTGGAGGAGGGATGCGAGAAGGAACGGTAGTGAAAAGATGTCTTAGTACCGATTGTCCCACCTGAGAATGAGACTTGAGGCGAGTGTCTAGGCAATAGTGTTTTATAAGGGTGTGTACAGAAATCCAGGTTGCCGCTCTGCAAATGGACTTGAGAGGAACATTTGCAATGAATGCAATGGAAGCCCCCGTGCCTCGAGTAGAGTGTGCTCTAGGCTTGAAGTGCAGTTCTCTCTTGGCAAGTTTGTAGCAGAGTGTGATGCAGTTGACAATCCACTTAGAGATAGCCGATTTAGAGTCCCCTTCTCTACCAGCTGTCAATTAAATGAAAAACTGGATTGTTTTCCTTAGTGGTTTAGTTCTTTCCAGATAGTACATGACTGCCCTGCGCACATCTAGAGTGTGTGTAGGCTTTTTTCTGCCACGTTGGTAGGGTTCTGGAAGAATGTAGGCAGTTCTATAGACTGGTTCACTTGGAACTTTGAAATGAGCTTAGGCGCAAACCTTGAGTGAGCGCACAGAATTACCTTATCTCTGTGAATTGTGACAAATGGGTCTAGAACAGAAAGGGCCTGTAGTTCACTAACTCTTAGCATGGAAGTGACTGCACCCAGGAAGGCTGTCCTGTAAGTGAGTGCTTTTAGGCTTGCTTTGTGCATAGGTTCAAAGGGAGACCCCTGTAAGTCTGGTTAACACTACATTAAGGTCCCATCCGGGAGCCGGGTTGGAAATGGGAGGATACATTCTCTTAACCCCTTCCATAAAAGCTTGAATCACTGGGATCTTCCACCAAGACACTTTCTGCTGGGACGCAGCAATGTGAACCTTCAGGGAATTGAATACAAGACCTGAGTCCAGCAGGTGAGTCCGGTATAACACAATATGTGTAGGGGAACATTCAATGGGATTGATGTCCTTGGCATTACACCATATGACAAAGCGTTTCGATTTATTGGAGTAGCAATGTCTGGTGTTAGGTTTCTTTGCCTCTCTTAGTATATCCATGCATCTCTGAGGAAGCTGGAGATGTCCAAATTCTAAGATATCAGGAGCCGGGCCGCTAAATTGAGAGTTTGCGGGCATGGATAGACCGTTTCCCCCCCTGTCCTGAGAGTGCATGTTTTAAGGGCAAGGCAGCTTCATCGGAGGAAAGAGACATTTCCATCAGATGGGAGAACCAGGGTTGGCGTGCCCATAATGGGGCCACCAAAATCATGGTCACTGGTTTGTGGTGCATCTTGTGCACAATCTTGTTGAGTAGGGGAGTTGGGGGGAAAAGCGTAAACAAATCTCCCTGTCCATGTTATCTAGAGACCGTTCCCCCTTGGATTGGGTCTGAGGGTACCTGGAAGCGTAATCTGGGCATTTTGAGATTTCCAGAGTTGCGTACAAGTCAATCTCTGGGAAACCTCATTCTGCGAAAACATTGGAGACGATGTCTTCACGTAGTTGCCATTCGTACACTAAGGGCAGTGGGAAGACTCGGCTGAGCATGTCTGCCAGAAGACTGAGTTCCACTGGAACGCGTTGAGACAATAGAAACATCTTGCGTTTGAGAGCCCACTTCCAAATGTTTTGAGATACTTTGGACAGCCCTGGAGAGTGAGTGCCCCCCTGTTTATTTAGGTAGTACATGGCTGTGGTGCTGTCCGTGAGGACCAGTACTGTCTTCCCTTGTAGCTGTGCCTGAAAGGCTTTCATTGCTTTGAACACAGCTAGTTGTTGCAATAGGTTTATGTGGTTGGAAGCTACCGCTGGGTGCCAAACCCTGTGCACTGTCTGATGAAGAAGGTGAGGCCCCCCCCCCCCGGCCTCCACCCGTGAGGGATGTGTCCGTTGTGAGAGTGGCTTCTACTGCAGGGGAGAGAACAAGGGCTACCGAGACAACCATTAGATCGTCCCATAGTCCGCCGGATTGATACCATAGGCTGTTTAGCCACTCTTCCATGGGGCGCAAACGCATGTGAGTAACCAAGTAAATGCAGGATGCCATCATACGTAGCAGTCACATGGCCTTGCGTACCGTCACCTCGCGACCGGCTACATACGGAGGGATTTGAAACAGCATGTTTTGAACCATCTCGTTGGAGGGGAAGATGAGCCCGTCTTCTGTCCGAATAAGAGCCCCTAGAAACTGCTGGACTTGACTGGGGTCGTGGCTGGATTTCTTCTCGTTTATGGTTAATCCCAGACTGAATAACAGGTTGACCGTCCTTTGAGTATTTGCTAGGCATGTTTCATAGGATTCCCTATTATGAGCCAGTCGTCGAGGTAAGGATAAACTGTGATGGACGGCCTGTGCAGGTGAGCCGCTGCCACTGCCAGTACCTTTGTAAATACCCTTGGGGCTGAGGCAATGCCGAAGGGAAGGACCTTGAGCTGATAGTGCTTGCCCTCTCTCATGAAACGTAGGTACTCTGTGTGCTGGCAACATTGAAATATAAAAGTATGCATCTTTCATGTCCAATGTTGCCATTTAATCCCCCTTCACGAGAAGAGGAATTACTTCTTGCAGCATCACCATACAAACCTTTTGGGGTTTGACAAACTTGTTTGCTGGGCGCAAGTCTAGCACAGGGTGCATGGTTCGATCCTGTTTGGGTACAAGGAAGTACACTCAATAAATACTCTGGACGGCTTTGATGGTGCTCTTTTCCAGCAGGATCCTGACCTCTTGTAGCAGGATCTGGAGGTGTTCCAGTGTCAGGCGCCTGGATCATGGGCGTCTGTACCGAGGTGGCCAGCTGAACTCTATACAGTACCCGTGGGTGACTGTCTTGAGCACCCACTGGTCCGATGTGATCCCCTACCATGCATGCATAAAAGATGTTAATCGTCTCCCGACCGGGGAGGCATAGGAGGGGACCCGGACTAGAGAGTCGTTTTTGACCAGAGGCTGGGGAGCCTCTATGGGTGGCATTGCGACCCCTTGCCTTTCCCCGACGTTGTCCAATGGGAGGGTAAGTAGTGGGGGTGTTAGAACTTTGTCCCTAAGACCAATTGTTCCCTGGGAACGTTGATAGGATTGCCCATGAAAGAAGCAGCGAGAACTTCCCCACTCTTTGTTGAAAAGGTCTCTGGGTAATTTGGTTCAAGGACTTGAGGGTCTCATGTTCTTTTTTGGCGGTCTCCAGTGCCTTGTCCACCGCTTTTCCAAACCGATTGGTATCTTCTATGGGTTTGTTAATCAATGATGCCCGAGTCTCGTGTTGAAACCCGGAATCTTTTAGCCAGCCATTGTGTTCTTTAACAGGGTATCTTGTGCCAGGGAGCGACCAGCTGTTTCAGCAGCATCCAAGGTATTCTTGAGAATGTTGTGATTAACACGTTTGCCCTCCACTACAATTGCCAGTAGGTGGGTGTGCACTGGTTCTGCAACTTCCTGCAGACCCTCTTGCAGTAGGTTCCACTGGACATCTGAATAGCCAGCCAATAGGGATGTATTATAGGCTATGCGTGTGGATTAAGCCGAAGCAGTGGTGATTCTTTTCCCCAGAGCATATAACCTTTTACACTCTTTGACTGGTGGCGACTCGCCTGTAGACAAAGGGTCCCCTCCCTTTTCCCCGTGGTCGTGACCACCAGAGAGTCTGGTGTAGCATGACCTCTGATATATAGGGAATCAGTTGGGGAGGGCCAAAATAGTTTCTCCACTCTGGGATTCACAGCTCTAGTCTGAGAGGGTGTAAATAAAGAGGGGGCTATACACCTCTTGATGGAATTGAGAAGGGGAATAGCTTGGCTAGACGGAGGCTTCTCTTTTAAAATGCTCTCCACGAAATCTGAGTCTATTACAGCCTCCTGTGTGGCTATCTGGAAGTGCTCTGCCACCTTTCTGAGAATAGCATTAAACACCATTTGGTCATTCACAGGAGAGGCCTGACGCACAGGGGGAGACGATGGAGAGTCAGGGCCAATGACATCCTGGTCCGGGGTTGGAGTCAGGGATAGCCATGGTGGGTTCTCACCAACAGGTTGGTCATCTCCCCAATTCGGGGTGTGATCATGAGGATCATCGAAAAGATCATCCCCCTGTGCATAAGGGTCCTGTGCATAAGAGTCAGGAGGAAGCTTTTCAGGGTCTGAAAGATCTAAGACCTCCTCATGGAGAGGGTCTGATGTCCTCTGGTATTTAGTTACTCTGGGTACAACATAAGGGATCTTTTCACAAGGCCTTTTTGGGGTAAATCTCTCTGAAAAATCTACACATTTTTCTAGGATGTTCATACAACCCCTCATATTTCTCCCTAGTCCATTTAGATGACCCATGACGTGTCTAAAGGGGGAAAGGAATCCTCTAGAGGATCCTGTAGTCTAGAACGTCAAGCTTTTTCAATGGGAGTCTTTGTCATGACCCTTGCCCCTTGCCCAAGTGCACCAGTGAAGTAACTTGGTCGCTGCTTGCCCCCCACATCTACGTGCCCCTGCCACGAGGAGTAGGACGGAGAATCCACCTTTTACAATATTAAGACCCATCTTTAACCAGAGGCCTTACCAAGGGACAGGAGAGGGTTCGAGAGTGCAAATCATCCAACCAGGGCTGGGTGGCGTCCCCGTGGATACCAGGTGAGTGTAACAGTCTTAGACAAAGACTGGGGACTCTCTGTAAATTCTGGTCGGTCTTTAGGGTGTTCTGGGGTCTCTTTTGACGTACTTTTAGGCCTATCCAGCCCTTCCGGGCATTCATATGCGTCTTTCGACGTATCCTTGTGTTTACCAGCCGCCGAGACAATCTTTGACAGGTTTTTGCTGATGGTCGGCATTACGGGAAGGAGTTTAGGCTGAGACTGTGGCTGCGTCGAAAAATTTGGCGCAACCAGAGTTTTCTTGAGCGTCGTCACGCCCTTAGAAGGAGCGTCTATGTGAGATTTGGTGCTGGCGCCCTTAGTTATAGAATGCCTGGACGCATGCCGCTGACGCGGTTGCGGGGAGTACTACGGATCCTGAGAATCGGCGGGTGTCACCGATACACCCGACGCACCCATTGGCGCCTTTGACAGCTTCGACTGAGAAACCAAAGCGGTACCGGGGGTTGTGTATTTAGTCCCATGTGCGTCCTCGTCGCAGCCGTCGAAGTCTGTTTTTCTGTCTTCGGCGTGGTTCAGTAATCGTCGAAGAGTGGACGAATGTTGTATAAATGACCAAAGGTCAGGATTTTTACAAATTGCAATTTTAGATAGAGCTCTGCATAAGGCTACCAGCTTGCTGGCCGGAAAAAAACAATCTGAGGGACTTTGACGCGTGTGGATTTCTGGGTACACTGCCCTACTAAAAAAAAAAGTCTTTGAAGTCAGTCAGGGTATTGATGTTGTGCCGATGCCAGGTTCTGTGGCCTTCTTTTTCTGCCGTTTCACTTCTGTTAGTCTATTCCACGACTGAGGAAATGGCAGAAAAATACATTATGAAGATACGACTACTTTCAGGAGCATTGTGGAGTACATGTACATCAAAGAAAAATCGTATTGATGATCGCTGATGCAGAGTACAAAACCGCAAGTAAACAAAGCAAAATTCTTCACACCACTAAACTGACGAACTATGCATAGCATGCATTTCTGAAACAGATGCACAAGCTATACACACCAGCTTTATAACATCCAGCATCAGCGGCTTCCATGACAGAACTGGTTATGGCATCCCAATTATGCCCTGTGATGGCTGTTTAAATAATTATTGGTGCAGGGATTACCTGGAGCTATTTCAGAGATGAGAAATATGTGGGTGGAAAAGGCATCTATTACAAATTGTTTTGTAAGTGGAAAGGGAGGTACCAACCTGGTGGAGTTTCTGATAACCAATCAATAAATAATCCTTTGGTTCTTGCTTGCTCCAATGTCAAATATCTTCTTTCCTGTACAAAATCATAATTAAAAGGTTTAGCCAAACAAACGTTTTAATTTCTCTATTTTCAGGCATTAAAGAGGAGCACTGAGTAAAGTAATTTTTCGACTCCTGAATCTAGTTGCTGAGAAGTGCTTTTAGTCCATTTTGCAGACAATAATGAGCTTGTGAATCCCCAAAGTGAATTTGACAGTGTCTTTGTCGTAGACTAGTGTGCAACATGTATGCCAATAGGATTACTAGCCAGACCACAATGCACTGTACAGGTGTCATTTTCTTCAGGCCTTCCATTTCAGATTCTGAGCCTGTAATTCATCCCTTTGGACACATGAAGCCACTATGAAGGTCTGTCTGGGTGTCCCCTGAACATCAGGTGGCTGAGTGGTTGGTCCTCTCAGCCACTCATCCCTCTTTTGATAGCATGCGAGTCATTCAGTTAGGGAATGTCCCAGTTATCAGAACTTTGGGACAAATCAATTGTTAAAAGGCACATCACATACAAGTGTAGCAATTAACATTGCTGTGAATTTCTTAATCTTTAACTCTCACACCAAAGTTCAACCGGGGAGAGGAATCTAAATAAAGAGTTGATGACCAAGCTGCCTCTGAAGAATGAGGCCCAAGCTCCAAATCAAACTTTCAAATGACAACTTCCTGTCTATTATGCATGACCCATTACGCTTCAAATTTTTCTGAATTGAATATTATACACATTTCCAAAATACAGAATGAATGCCACATATGCATAATTATATGGACTCTGTTGACCTGGAAGACAACAAAGTGCCTGGTAGTAGTTGGTGACAAGCCAACTAGGTACTTCAAGACCACAAGCAAAACAAATAACTTACAGCAGTTACTATGACTGACGTCAATGACATTCATGCAATATAAGTGTAGCAGGTGCAGTTACAAGTATGCCTGCTGAATGAAATGGGTTAGTGGGATCCATACTGATATTGTGTGTGATTCGGCACAAGACCCCTTTTTAACAACAACCTACTCAATCAGAGCTTGGACTGTCCGCTCGCGGGCAATGATGGTAACACATATGCTTGTGGGAGATGGACCGAATGCAAGAGATCTGGCCCTTACTCTTGCAGTAACAAGATTTCAAATGCTCCTTCAAGTATGTAAGACCCAGTGAATAAGAAAGAGTTGGAAAAGAAGACCCTGCAGACCCCTCCCTCGGATGTGACACTGGTTATGAGTGATGTGGAGAAAAATTGAAAGGTGCCCCATATACTTCCAGGACAGATAGAAACTGAAGTAAACCAAGTGTGACAAAGTTCCATTAACACCCAAACCTTTGGGTGTAGAATGGCACTGGGGAGCAGGGCAACCCACCTGCAATGAAAAGGGCTACCTGGAGTGTAAAGACTGGAGTGCGTTATCTGTATTTTTGCCCCCTACACAGTTAGGGTAGAAGCACAAAGCACCCTAGACAAGGTTCTCTTATGTGGTAGAAATGGACGAGCCACCAAGGCAGAGACTCAAGGGAGGTGATTGTTAGGGAGAATTCTCTGTTAAGGCTAATTTCCCAAACCTAGTGAGTCCCCCAGGAGCTTTGCTGGATTTTTAGGGTTTATTTTTTTCTCTCCTGCTAAGAGTGAGACTCTTTCTCCCACTCTTAGACATGATGTGAGGTGTTCCTTTGACTTTGAATGTGTTTTATGGGCTATGTGGTCCTTTACCCCATAGGGCTTCATATGTTTTTGGTATGTGGGTTACACAGCACCCTCAGTGCAGTAACCCAGGGGTGTCATAGTGACCCCCAAACATAGACTCCATACCCTGGGACTGTCTCCCAGGGCATGTAAAGTCACCATTGGCTTTACTAGTCCCAAATTATGAACAGAAACCAGTACAAACCATCATATTGTGGACGTACTGGTTGAGGCAATTCGATTGCCCCGGGGTCTGTTGTTCGAGGGGGCACGTCCCCGTCCCCCCTGATCGAGTTTTGGCTGGTGGCAGTGGATACTACTTTTTATATTCGACCGCGAATATTTTCCTATGGGATTTTCCCATTGTTCGAGGCTACTACTTTTTTTAATATAGCCTCGAACATACCGCCGGTTTATTAAATTAATATAAAATCCCTGGTTGGTAATTTTTGCCGAAACTCGGTTCCAAAATGGTTTTTGTGTTCGCTTCTGTGACTACAACCCAAGTGGGGCCCTTTGTTCCACTTTTTGGCGGGCTTCTCCACAGAAGCCTCCAAAAGTGGTGCCACTCTGTCTGGGTACCACAGGGGGCGTGGGAGGGGGGTTTAGGCACCCTGGACTGAGTTGCCTTGGCAACTCAAGTCGCACTCTTGTGTGATTGGCCCAAGTGGTGAGCCGCCCGGCTCACCACTTAGCATGTTTGATTGACAGCAAGGCTGAATGAATGGGGGTTTGCTGCATAAAAGCAGGGCTTTGGTGACTGGAACTTCAGATGTCGCCACAGGACCTAAAGAATCCGAAGAGGGAGAAGCTGAGCCGACCTGAAATGACGACACCACTGGTGGAGCCCTGCTGAACCGTCTCATCACTTTTCCCGACGACAGAGGAGATCTCCAGCCCGGAGAGTCTTCTTCCTTTGACTGGTGGGGATAACCAGTTTGCCCGTCCTTTCGCCTTCCCGGATCATCTCGTGGCCGCCTTGCCTGTGTCAAGCACCCCGGCAACCGGGATACCACGGTTTTTCCGCTACCGCGAATAAAAGGGTCTTACCTTTTAACCGGAGAACTCTGCGGCTGGTTTCTTCCCTGGCAGTGCAACGACCTTCAGCTTTCCTCCACTTCGAGACCATCTCTTCCTCTGGACGACGCCGTGACTTGCACCTGCTGCCAGGAACAACTGTCCCCGCTGGAGGATCCTCTCCACTTTGAAGGAACTGTGTCCACCTGGCCTCCCTCGCAACGGTCTGTGTGGGGTGACTCTTAAAGCCTCCACTTATCACTTGGGTTGGCCCTAGGCTGGCTAACTGAACTTTTCTGAGCTGACTTAATTCTTTTCTGAACTCCCTGCAAGACTTTTCAAGACTTTTTAGCTGTGTGATCTTGGGCGCATTGGTGCTCTGTTCTCTCTAAGAGGGAGCCTGGCCTCTGAACTTTTTGCTCACAAGTAGACTTGACTTTCCTGCCTTGCTGGGTGCTTCTAAAGTATTGTGTTGTGTGCTTTTCCTAATTTCTACCTTTTCCCTCACTTTTTCTTAACTTATTGGAGTGCCATCTTTAGTTAAGCGCTCACCTCTGTCTGGAAATAAGTGGTGTTAACTCAGACTTTTCTAATAAGGAATAAGGGATGTACCTCTAGTAATAGTGACTGTGTGTTGAATTTACTTACCTCTTTTTGTGCTAGTGTAAATTACAAGTGTGTCTTTAAATAAATAATTATATACTTTTACACCAAAGCTCTGGTCAGTGTTTGCTTGTACTACTGTTTCTCTGTACCTATTGTGTATACTCTGCATACTGCCTAACTCATCTTGAGAGAAGTCTGACTGCTCAGCCACAGCTACCAGGTAAATCTGGGTGGTACAGACTGCTACCAATTGGGTTTACTGCCAACCACCTGTAGTCCTAAATCTTTTGCAGTGGTCCCTAAGGGAACTGCACAGGTTTCTGCCTAACAGTGATGCAGGCTGGTTCTTAAGTACAGCGAATCCCTAAGCCCACACAAAGGAATGTCCCCACACTATGTTTTGTGAAAACACAGTTCTTTTATATAAAATAAGTTTCAAGTACTTATGTACATCAATAAATAACACACTTTGTACTCGGGCAACACTATCCTAATATTGAAAAATAGATGCACATCTATGTGGTACCACAATATACTTTAGATTCAATGTAGAATGCACCAACTGCTGACAGTTATGAAAAAGCATAGGAACCATAAAGCATTGTATAACAGCATAGATATACTGTAGAAAGGCAGGTTGCATTAGGAACATTGGCATAATGCTTTCTTTAAAGTAGATAGACAATACTGTTTGAGGACTCCCTCCACCTGGACAACCTGTAAGGGGAAAGTTAATGCATACTGTATCTTGTCTATTACAGCCCAGTCCAAATTTCTTTCTTTCTTTTTTGTTAGGCACAAATATTTTCAATAATGATCTGTTTCTTTTCCCACAGAACCCACTACCCCAAAGAACATGGGAAGCCAAAGGAGAACAGGATCCATGATCAATCTGGGACCCCTGGATCATGCCAGAGGATGGAAGATACTCCCTGGCAGGCGAAGTGGTGGAGTTATTTGGCCTTACTCGACGAGACCCCTTGAGGATGGAACCCCTTTAGAAGAAGGAGTCGCTGTGTCACACAACCAAAACCAGACACTCGCAACACAGAATGTATATAGACGTCTCACTCCATTCACGTAGCCTCCAACCAAATGGTGTACCCACAACAAGCATCCCCTGCGAAGGCTCCTGCCAGTCTGGCAGGAGGCAACCCCTGAACCATATATGGTCTTCCACCCAACACCCATTCACGGGGAACGAACAGCTTTTCATGACTGAGAAACAAGGGGGCAGGGCAAAGGAAACAAAGAGGCCACCAGTAGTCATCTTGAATTTGTGCAGGAATCCATTGATTCCTATAGCAGGGGCTGGGCATCCCAAAAATAGAGGATCCTAGAGCCACTATCATATCAGCATGAAGCTGCCACCAGCCATACCCTGCTCTTTGGGCAACAGACATGTGCCCAAAACATACACTAGTTGAACCCCTACCCAAGGGTGCACTAAGGGTATCCCATGAGTACTGTTCACCAAGAACAAAATGAAGAGCTGCACTGCCATGGGTCCAAACTGGACTGCTTTGTAGAAAATAATCGGAACACAGTTTAAGGAGATATAGGACAAGGGCAAGGAGGTCCTATCCCTCCTATGCATTTCCAGCATCACATGGAGGACTTAATGTCACTGTTGAGATGGATTTTCAGAATCTGAGAGGCCTCCTTATGAACAGTGACAAACATTAATGTTTAGTCAAACTCTATCCGGGCAGTGTGACTGAAAAGCAGGTCTTATACTTAGGAAGGCATGAGAGTGGTGAAAGGTTCAGTTAAGCACACACAGAGCACTCGTAATAATAAATTACGCAGAATGTATAAAATACAGTTATTAATTTAGGCCTTAGACAACTTATCAAAGAACCACCACATGGGACACGCTAGAACTTTCACTACTAATAAAAATATTCATCTTGGTGTGCACTGCTAAGAGGAATAACAGTTCACTTTTGAATACAGTTGAAATACCTTTCAATGTACTGCAAGAATAGTAAAGCAAGTGAATAGGGAAATAGAACCAGGTAAGTAATCAAGACTTTCAGAACAAATAGGTTAAGAAGAAAGAAGTTAGCAATTATCATACAAAACATTAGAACTACGTTTCTAACCTTTCCTTCCTAGCTATAAAAGAAAGCTGCTAGTGCCCTAAGAGTCACGGGTCCCAATAAAAGTAATTTTCATGTGGCTAGGAGTCTCTTTAGGAAGATTGCACAAGTGTTGGCTTGAGCCAACAAGTAGTTTTAAGTGTTTCAAAGTTCAGTAAAAACAAGGAGGCAAATCTTTAAAAGACCCTATTCCAATTCAACTACCTGAGGGGAGACCATCCAGAGGAGGACATCAGGGCAAAGTACCACTATTCAAGGCTAGGCAACAGAAAGATAGGACTAGGACACATATCACCCTATGGAGACAGGGGACAAAACACATAGGTTTACTCACCCCCTGTACCCTGATTCGGTCAGGGTCCACTTTTGGAGTTCCTAATATCACTGAGCCATCTGGATTAATGCTTTGGTTCTGCTGGAGGAAGCCCAGGGCTTGCGGCCGCAGAGGGCTTCAGGCCTTAGATTCTTGGGTCTGGCTAGTTTGTGGGTCCGTGCTCCGATGGACTGGATTCTGGACAGCTGGACATTCACAGAACAACTTAGGACCACCACTCTGGGGACGACCTCAGGACTCCCTGAACGTGGTACAGGCTGCGAGCAGTGATGGCCAATTGAAGAAAATGGCAGACGACTATCCACGTTACGGGAACAAAGAAACTGGTCCTGCAAGACACCTCCTTTGTGGTGGAGATCTGCAACTTCAGGGAAATGCTTATTGTTCCATAAGCTGAGGATCTGCAAAGTTCCAACTTAGGACAGCAAGCGTTGCAGCAATGTAGTCCAGGAGGACATCTTGCTAGCTGACAGGATGGTTCTACGACTGTTCTGAGTGCTTCTAGTGGCTGGATCTTCAAGCAGAGTTAGGGACTGGGTGTTCTGACATTTCCAGTGGTCGAAGCACTGATTAAGGTCTTTTTGAGATCTACAGAGAGGTGAGGCTTCACCGGGCAAGTGAAGGAAGGGCTGCTGGTGATCTACCAAAATTGAGTTACGAGGCTACAGCGGAAGATTGGGGCTGAAGTTGCCCCCAGCCCACAAACGGCAAGCATCTGCACCATTCAAACTTGGCACAGGCTGTCCAATCCGGGAAAGCCTCTGGTCACTGAATCAGTCCAGAAACAGACACACTTTGGTATGAATGCTGACTGGCTCCATAAAGACCCAGCCCCTACATCCAACCACACACACAGACTGCCACTTTGCCTGCAAAAGCTGGAGATTTTCCTGGAAAGGGGCTTATTATAGATGGAAAATCAGGCCACTCCAGTGCTGAAAGAAGGTCAAACTACAAGATGTCCAAGGAAAGGCAAAAATCTTGTGGCACGGCCATTTCAGAGTATATAATGATCTAAATGGCATTAAGCCGAAAAAAATCAAAAAATAAAATCAGAAGACTATAAAAAAACTACAAAAGTATCAGCTGCCACCAGCCCATCCTGGACATATCTGCAATTAACTACAAAGTTACCAAAAACAAAATTAGAGACACAATGCGTCTCTACCGCATATCACAGAAGGTGATGTGTACATGTAAAAACAAACAGAGAATTGTATTATGCAGGACAGCGTTCTCCTGCACCGATAGCCATAGGGACTGAACAGTGTAACAAAAACAGATGACAAAAGTCAGGAAAGATTCAACACAATGGCAAAAGTAGGATGTCACATTGATGTCTACGGAGGTTAAGGAGCAAAAAATAAATAAAACGTATTTACAAATAGGTAAAACCTTATATTCCCCATTCGCTCCGTCCATTACCCATTAATGCCTTGCATGCCTAGGGAGGCATCATTTACTGTGTTTTCAAACCCTGTAAACCAGTGTCCTTTCCTTGCTTTCCCTCCAGCATCTCCATCAGAAATATATGACGCAGCCTCAAATTTGAAGGTGCTGTACTTGGAAAATATCCACAGATTCGCCTTCCTGTATGCCTGCCCATACCCCTGCTCACCCTTACTCTGCTGCAGCTCCCTAGCTCCATCAATGCACACTCTGGCCCGCGGCCATGACACAAAAAACTGCCAAAAGTAAAGAGGGCTCTACTCAAAGCCATCTTTAATTTCTGTGTGGCATGCCTCATGTGATCCTTGAGCAAGTGGTTGCAAGCACACTGGAAGGGTGTTGCCAGGGGCATCAGCTATTACCCCTTAGTGACATACAAATAATGTCCCTACTCTCAGTAGTCCGGAAGCCTGGAGAGAAGCCAAGTGAAATTCCTATGGTAGGCAACCAAAACCAATGGTCAGTTGCAGGCCTAAGGGTACGACATTGAATTTATCAGCAAAGCTGCTAGCAAATAAGGCCGGGGAACCTCCTATAGAGACTGTGATCCGTTGAGGGTCCAAGAAAAGGTATAGAGGAGAGGTAGTCAAATACCTCCAACAGCACCTAATGAAGCACCAGTGGTGTCATTGCAGGTGCCGGCGGTGCCAAATGTTCATAGCTGATTAAGGGGACACAATGTTGTTCATATACAAATGCAATGTCCTAAACGTAAAGGGAAATACAGACTGCCACAATACTCAAAACATGAGGATTCCTTTTTGTTTTAGTGATTCTGCCATTTTTTTTATTTTTATTAGGTCTTGTTTCTTCTGCATCCCAGAGAACTTGTCAAGTTGCCAAGTACGCGGCTGGATGGCCAGGCAGTACAAATGTTAATCATATTAGTTATTGTCTCAAAGATGAGTTAATCTTATCCTGTCTCATGAAGGTTTTCTCAGGGAACTGGAACATATAGAATAATAACGATTCATACTTTTAGCATTAGCCAAACGGAAATACAATAGTTGCAAAAGACATGTCCTGGTGTGATTTAGGCGTCAGGTCGAAGGCACAGACAAAATACAGACTCAGGCTTTCTTTTTATCTACTGCCCTTTAGTGAAGTCTTAGGACTGTCGAGTTTGTGACAGAGCGGTCTGCTAGTACAAATAATTACTTCTCTACAGTGGGTGGTGTCTCTCTCACTCCCTCTCCCATTTTTCCCAGGTGAGATGAACATCCAGCAAACTAACAGTTTCTGTGCTTGGTTTAACTCAATAATGGGGACAGCATCATGTATCAATAAGGTAGTTGCAAACATATGTTTCACAGTGAGGAAGCTGCAAGGCCTAGGGTGCCAAGTTGTCTGGTGTCATGAGAAGAACAAGTTACTCTCTTACCTGGTAACTTTCTTTCGATGGGATGGTCCGACGAAGTATTCCATATCTATGACAGTAATCACCACAGCTGTGCTGCTTCGGAACATTTTTGGCGTCTGCGTCCTGCGTCGATGACGGCGATGCACCGTCCTCGAGGACTTCCTCCGACGGCCGACGTCACCCGATGTGATAAGTAGGACGCACAACGCCCGTAGCCTCAGTTGTAGTTTTCTTCCCAGAACGTGTGCCACCAGTCTTCTGCCAGTCTGACACACAAAGCCTTGCGGAAACGTAAGTTGCAATCGCATAAGAAATTCTGTAGCAGGGAAGCGATATGGAATACGTCGTCGGACCATCCCATCGAAAGAACATTACCAGGTAAGAGTAACCTGTTCTTCGAGGGGATTGGGTCCTCCGACGTATTCTATATCTATGACAGACTCCCAAAGCAGTACCAATGCAAGGAGGTGGGAAAAGAATTTAGAAAACAGAAATTTAGCATGCCCAATCAAATTGCAGAGTAAAGGACCGCCTTGCCAAAGGCCAGATCCTGCCCCCGGATGGAATCGAGGGAATAGTGACGTACAAAAGTATGTACCGAAGCCCAGGTGGCTGCATCACAGATGTTGCGAATAGGAACACCCTCTGCAGAGCAGTAGAGGCAGCCATACCCCTGGTAGAATGGGCCCGTAAGCCGACCGGGGAGTCCTTACCCGCCAAGCGGTAACACTCAGAGATAGCCAAAATAATTCAGCAAGACAAAGTCTGTTTCGTCACAGCCTGTCACAAACGCTTTCCAGCGTAACCAATAAAGAGCTGATCGTCCACTCTGACCCGGGACATGCGTGAAATATAAAAGCTTAACACGCTCCTAGGATCAAGTCTATAGAGCCTCTCCTCTTCCTTACCAGGATGTGGAGGAGGATAAAATGCCGGAAGAACAACCTTCTGGCCTAAATGAAATTCCGACACCACCTTCGGAAGAAAAGAAGGACGAGCTCTAAGGACAACCCTGTCCTTATGAAACACAGTGAAGGGTGGTTTAACTGAAAGTGCCTGTAACTCACTCACTCACTCTGCGAGCGGAAGTGACCGCAACTAAAAATACAGTTTTCAGAGTTAACAGTCTCAAAGGGCATGAATGCAAAGGCTCAAACGGAGCACCCATCAGAAACTTGAGAACAAGGTTCAAATCCCAACCGGGCACCTGGAAAGGTGACGGAGGGAACACATTAGTGAGCCCTTTCAGAAACTGAGAAATTAAAGGAATTTTAAAATAGAAACACTCTTCAGACGAGCGCTTAAATATGGACAGCGCCGCCAGGTAGACTTTAATGATGCCCACTTGAAGGCCCCTGTGTCAGGTTGCTTGATTGTCGTGAAGAGTATTGAAACCTCTGTCCCCAAGTACCACAGAGAGAGAATACAAGATTACTGCCTATGAGATCATTGAGGCCACAGGTGGGTAGTTCTTGAAGCCCGGAACCACAGAAATGTTGAAACCCAAGGCAGCTGTAAAGGAAAACCTTTATTAGCAATCAAATGAGCACAGTACAAGCAAACAAGCAGAATAAAGAGCAGGGCTTACCTAAGCTGATGGGTGAGGAAGCCCAGAATCCTATGATGGTTGATAATTCCGTGGAGGGGCACGTGAGCTGGTTTCCCCGATGACAATGGGGAGAAGAACTGTAGGCTGGGTTAAAACCCAACTTGCCCTCCTGTAACTTGATGAAACGAAAGGACCAAAATTCAAAGTACTTGATAACATAATGCAGTGAAGAAGAAAAATACCAAGTCCAATTCAGGGCAATCCAAGACAGTCCAAAAGGCGATCCGAGTTCAAGATGATCCAGCAAACAGAGCCAAAAGACGTGAACAAAGCAAATCCGGAAACAGTCCAAGGGTCAAAAGCCGTGAAACACAAAGTATCCAAACGCCGTACAGAGTCCTCCAAAGAACAGCTATGAAGCGCAGACATGCGGGAGTTCAGCGCTTAAGTAGTGGAGGCTTCCGCGTCACCTGATCCGCGAGTGAGACGGATGAACGCGTCACGTGACCCGCAGACGCGGCACGTGAGCGTTGTTTTGATCTCAATGATCTCCATGATCGCGGAAATTACTTTCTGCGCGCAGCATCCTGTAGTCGGCGCCTGCGAGC
Organism: Ambystoma mexicanum; assembly: GCF_040938575.1. Lineage (NCBI taxonomy): Eukaryota > Metazoa > Chordata > Amphibia > Caudata > Ambystomatidae > Ambystoma > Ambystoma mexicanum. The sequence goes on along the minus strand of NC_090928.1, from coordinate 393,648,637 downwards.
TCCCTCCTGCAGACGCCATGGCAGACGCCAGTGAAGAAACGGGGAACCCTTGAGTCTGCTTATGTGGCCCTTGGGGTAAACCCGCTCACGTGACACCCGTCCACTGTGAGTGACAGGGAATGGAAACCTGGCGGGGTAACTGGTGCATTGTGAGTGTTGCCTGTTCTAGATAGAGTGTGAGTATTGTCTGACCTAGATGCTTGTGAAATAGGGACGGAATGAGGGGAAAGCGTGACACCCTGTGGGCCAAAGAAAGCAAAAAAGACAGAACCATGGGAATTTCACATGCAAAAGATCCACATTCTCAACCCTGCACCAATCGCAGAACTTACTCCAACGGCAACGGTACGGGGACTTTGTTGCTGGCCTTCTGGCCGAAAGCAACACCTCCATCACGTCTTCAGGGAGGTCCCAATCCTTATACTTCAACCTTTCAGAAATCAAGCGTGAAGGTTGAGGGACCTGACCTCTGGATGGAGAACCTGACCCCCCTCCCGTGGGAGCCGATCGTCTCGGTAGGGAAGACGACGTGGAGGACAGATGGACAAGTCGAGAAGGTCCAGGTACCACGTCCTCCGGGCCCATGCCGGAGCAATGAGGATCATGCAGGAACCGAACCTCCGTAACCTCCGCAGTACTTGCGGGATGACGGGGACTGGAGGAAACGTGTACAGCAGTGGGAATGACCACTCCACCACAAATGCGTCTCCTAAGGATCCGTTTGGAGGAAATTCCCGCGAGCAGAACCGCTCGCACTTCCGGTTGACACTGGAGGCGAAGAGATCCACTTGAGGGGTCTCCCAACGGGCGAAGATCTCCAGGAGAATCTCCTGAGCCAACTCCCACTCGTGAGAGATCTCGCTCTGCCTGCTCAGAGCGTCCGCCATCTCATTTTCGTCTCCTGCCAGATGAACTGCCGAGATCGAAACTTCCTGCTGGATTGCCCAGAACCAGAGCTGCATTGCCTCCCTGCACAGAGGAAGTGACCCTGCCCCCTCTTTTTGTTGAGGTAGTGCATGGCCACCGTGTTGTCCGTCAGGATCAGTAAATTCTTTCATCGCACAGTCGGCAGAAAAGTCTTGAGGGTTACCCTGACGGCCCTCAGCTCCAACAGATTGATATGGAGTCTGGACTCCGACGGAGACCAACGACCGCTGACTGTCAACTCGTTGGCATGAGCTCCCCATCCCGTGAGGGATGCGTCCGTCACAATCGTCACCTCCGGCCAGGGCAGCCAAAATGGAGCCCCCATCATCAGATTGCCTTCGTCGGCCCACCACAGAAGGTCCTGGGCGACCGAGGACGTCACCTGAACAGGGTCCGACATCCTGCCGGAGGACTGAGACCACTGGAGCTTGAGTGACCATTGCAAAGATCTCATCCGCAACCTGGCCTCTGGCACCAGAAGAATGCAGGATGCCATGAGGCCGAGCAGTCTCAAGAACTCGAACGCTGGGAGAGTCTGGGCAAGTTGAAACTTGTGCACCATCTGCTGAATGTGATGAGCCCTCACCTGGGGAGGAAAACACTGCCCCAGGGACGGTTTGAGCACTGCTCCGATGTACTGGAGCCTCTGAGTTGGTGTCAAATGGGACTTCTTTAAGTTGAGGGAGAAGCCCAGCTTGTGGAGGGAATGGCAGGTGACTGACATGATCCAGGACTTGCTTGGGAGAGCGGGCCCTGATCAACCAATCGTCCAGGTAGGGGTAGACGTGAATCTCCCCTTTCCTGAGGTGCACTGCCACCACTACCATGAGCTTGGTGAAGACCCTCGGGCGGAGGTCAATCCGAACGGCAGGACCCAAAACTGAAAGTGCGAGTCGCCAATCGCAGACCTCAGGTACTTCTTGTGCTTTGGATGTATCGGCACATGAAAATAAGCGTCCTTGAGGTCGAGAGACACCAACTAGTCCTGAACTTGAAGGGCCTGGAGCACTTGAGAGGGAGTAACCATCTTGAACTTGTCCTTCCTGAGGAGTTTGTTCAAACCGCGCAAGTCCATGATGGGTCTCAATACCCCCCCTCTTTCTTGGAAATCAAAAAATAAGGGGAATACCATCCCTTGTTCCTCTTTGCTACAGGCACCAGTTCTATGGCGCCTTTCTCCAGCAGGGATTGAATTTCCTGCACAAGGAGCGGATCCAGACTATTCAAAGAGAGATTCCCCGTTGGATTGTCTTCAGGCATCTGCCGGAAAGGAAGACAGTGGGTTATGATCTCCAGAACCCACACATCTGAAGTAATGGCGCACCACTCTGCAAGACGCTGCGCCAGCCTTCCCCCAACCGGCGAACCATGGGACATGGCCTCATGACTGAGCTGAAGCGGCTGCGGCGGTGCCTGAGGGCAAAGAGGCAACAGCCTGAGCGGCCTTGTCACCTCGAGTACCTTGTTTTCCACCTCTAGCACTCCTACGGTGGCCTCTTTGACTGGCAGCTCTTCTCGCTTTACCAAAGGATGAGTAATAATGAAAGGAACCTCCCCTCCGTTGCTGTCCCCTAGGACGAAAAGGCAGAGGTTGTCGAACTGCAGCGCCCAACAAATTCACTGCAGCTTTGGAGGTCTGCAACCTTTCAAGGCTCTCGTCAGCCTTGCTGCCAAAAAGATGTTCCCCGTCAAAGGGCATGTTGAGGAGCCGGGCCTGCACATCAGGAGCAAACCCCTACTTCCGCAACCACGCAAACCTGCGTATCACGGTGCTCGCCGCCATGGACCGGCTGACGCAATCTGCCATGTCCAAACCCGACTGAACGGCCTCACACATAGCATCCTTGCCATCCTGAACCATGGCAAGGAAACCATCGCGTTCATCCCCTTCGGGAATATGTTCAGCCGCCAAGGCACACAGTTCCACAGAGTGTGCGTGAAACGAGACAAGGCACAAATGGAGTTGGTCGCCTGAAGCGCCATACCCCCTGCAGAAAACAATTTCTTCGCCCAGCCGTCAAAACGCTTGTCGTCCCTATCAGGAGGGATGGTAGGGTACGACGCCTGCTTTGCCGGGGCCGTAGCCGCCTGCACCACCGAACTCTCTGGTGTAGGTTGCTTGGACAAGTAGCAGGGGTCACTACTGGCTGGGCGTTTTTTTCGCGGCAAAGACTTGCTCACTGCCAGGAGACTCTCCGGAGCAGTCCAAGCCGCTGCCACCCTTCTTTGCAGAGCCATATGGAATGGCAGTACCGGGTCATTTGGTGGACCAATGTTGAGGATATCCGTAAGGTCATCCTGAACAAACTCCCCTGGGGGAGCAGACCATCCTAAGTACTCAGAGACCCGTAACATAAGTCGAGAATCGCCAACATTTTCTTCCCGAAGGAAGCCCATTCCTCCGGTGTCGCATGCTTGGTGGGATAAGCGACCCGCCGACGGGCGGAGCCCTTGGATGAGGACGGGGAAGGCGACCGATGACGGCGCTTCTGGGAGTGCCTTGAAGAGGCAGAGGAGTGGCGAGACAGACTCCGGGACCGAGACCCACTGGACTTCCGACGACGATGCACAGAGTCGCCCCTCGAGTCGTCCGTCGAAAGCCCCGCAGGCCTCGACTTCTGGGGCTTGGACACCTTACCTACCGATAACTTCTTCTTGCGCTCCCGCAAGGCTTTCGACATGAGTGACTGGCAGTCGACACAGTCATCCGTGTCATGGGCCAACTCCCGAGGCACCAGAGGCAGGCGTCGTGCGAGTCCGTGACCGACATCTTCGACCCACAGTCCCCGCACTTCTTAAAGCCCGGACGTGGTGTGGAAGACTAGGTAGACATCTTCACAAATAAATCGTACACAAATAGGTTCGAAGAACCGAGATGAACAACAGAAACTCCAAAGAGTCGAGGCGTACCGAGATTCACGAAGCAAACATGTTCGCGGAAAAAACGGAACTGAGGCTGCGGGCGTCGTGCGTCCTACTTATCACATCGGGTGGCATCGGCCGTCTGAGGAAGTCCTCGAGGACGGCGCATCGATGTCATCGACGCAGGACGCAGACGCTGAAAATTTTCCGAAGCAGCACAGCTGTGGTGATTACGGTTATAGTTATGGAATACGTCGGAGGACCCAATCCCCTCGAAAAGATGTTTGTGTATCTACTATTTGTTGCCACAAAGTGCTGATTTCACTTTTGCTAATTGCCTTGTTAGGTCATCTGCAGGGGGATGAATTTGGAATGTCACATGTAATGTACTAAACAACAGAGCAGGGTAATGTATGTTGATCTGTAGGTTTTTAAACGGTAAGAGCCAGTAGGAGAATAAGGATTTGCATCTACTTAATGTCTGGATTATTATTGTAATTGTGTGGTTTCTGTCTATAAGAATTGTGGCCCGATGTGGGCAGGTTGAGCATTCTCAGCCTTTTCGTCACTTGAGACTGGCTGACCTCCCAGCCCATAACTGCATGCATTAAAGTGCTGTCTTTCTGCAATTTGTGCACAGCGTTATTGTTTCCTGGATTTGTTTGAAGTCAAACAAATCCAGCCCCAAAGCCTTTCCAGTGCAGCACCAGTATAAGATCAGACCAAGGAACAAAGTCTGGTGGTGTGTATTGATGGGTAATAGCAAACCTCTGCGCCTCAGTGAAGGTAAAGCAGGATCTGGAGTCTGAGGCACCAACTTCTACTTGAAGTATTCCGGCATGGCTGACCTAACACCCATTCTACTGGAATAGAAGAGGCAGCGTGGAAGGGAGTATCCTTACCAATAGAAAGCAAAGCAGGTTCTGTTACATCTGAAGATACAGCATCCATAAATAGGTATCCAAAAGGAGGAGAAGGCTCCATACTTAGAGGAGAACTTGCTGTGAGAGATGGGACTCCTTTTTCCACAAGGCTCCAGAAGGGCACACAGTTAGGAGAGGGAATGAAAGGGTGGCGGGCCGGTGTGGTTTGTTGAGCATGGTGATCATCTTTATCATATACTCCCTTACAACCTTTGAGCATTTCAACTTGCACGAGACACAGATATTAGTGTTGTGACTAGGACACAGACTAAGCAATATTGCAGGTCCCACACCAACATTTGGGGCTTGCAGTCCGTGCACAGCTTAAAGCGTAATATTTGTTGGGGGAGACATGTCAGGGTGAGGAGTAAAACAAGATGAAAAAGGATGGCGTCGGCTTAGTCCTAGCACCTGTGCATGCAGGAAACAGAGGAACTGGGTTCATGGGGCTCATGCAGCTCCATTAAGGTACGGTCAACTCTCTTCCAGGAGTCAGCCGCACCAACGGGTGCCATGACAGTATGTGTACAGCCAGGCACATGCAATGGAGGCTTACAAATTATCTGAATTTCTGCTGCATGTGGTGATATTTCAAGGGATGAGGAATCTAGATAGAAGATTGATTAGATCGGCTGCTAATGTGGTGCATATTTTCTATCACTAAAGGGGCAAGCATGTGCAAAGACTGCACCTGTAGGACGGTGTTAGTGGGGGGTGTTGGAGGATAAGCCCAGAAGGATGGTATTGGTGGTCTATTTCCTAAGCCAAAACTTTAGGGACTCTCCAGTTCTGACAGTAAAGGCACATGATAAAAGCATCTAAGGGAGCTGGAGAATGGGCTAGCAGTTATATATCAACCCATAGCGACATTGTAGGTAAAATAAAAACATGGACAATTCTTATATTGTCTATACCTTCAAGGATTCATAGTGGTCTTGTCGAACATCTTCATACTCCTCTGTTATTTCTTCAAAGAAGTCATCTTTCATATTTTCATCAAGCAGTTGAGAGCACTAAAAAGATAGGGGGTTGATAATGCAAGACAATGAATAAATAACATATGAATAATGTTTGGAAAAAAAACAGCCAAGAACATACACAAACAACATACTACATGCAACCACCAAAGTACATCACGCTTAATTGCTAACTTATGGAACACAATGCACGAGGAAATTGAAACCACAGAAGACCACCTAACCTTCAGAAAAGGAATAAAAACATGGTTATTCAACTGCCAATGACCGACACAAAGGGACGCGATAGGAAAAGCAAGGAGGATTAAAAGAAACGCACTAAGGGACAGTATCACAGATAAAAGGGCAATAGCAGAGAAATCAAGGAAGACCAGAAATACCGCACCACCCCACCACTCCTCAGCTATGCGCCAAAGCTAGAGAGATTGGCGAAGAGTAGCCTGCCTCACGTTAGACACATTCGGGTTAAGACACCTAGGATTAATCAGAGGTGATCCTCCCAAAAACCATGGCCCGGAACCCTTCTCATGTGGCCAGCGAAAGGCAGCCGCTACCTGATCTTGTCCCTGCGGGGTGGTATTATGCATGAGGATCACATGGAAGGGGGATTCGGGTCAGGAGGAATCAGAGAATCCCCTTAGCAATTTCCCTAATGGTCCTACGGTCCCAATGGCCGTTTATAAAATTGATGATTTTGTTTTTAAAACTAAGAACATTATGGTCTTCAAGTATAATGTGCTCTTAGAACTGAGACGAGGAAGAGGGGCATAGAGTTGCACAATTCTAATGTGCGGTCTAGCTGTTATAATGACCCACACCTGAGTGGGACCTTTAAACATTTAAAGGCCTTTCAGGTGTGGGCCATTGAGAAGTAGAAAAAGGAGAAGGCTGAGGTTGGAGCTGGCGTGCAAAAAACTTGGTGGAGGTCTGGTATCCAACCAGATGCAGAGGATGAGCAGAGGGAAGTGGTTTGGAGGCCAGCTGTCCCAAAGGAGAGAGAAGCTCTCTGTGTCCTGTATCTCTCTCCGGTGCAAAGTCTACACCGGAGCATGTGTGGAGCAGCGGGCGCTCCACTGACAGACAACACGAGCAGAAGGAGGCTGACCAAAGTGGTCAAATGTCGGTAAGACCCCGATGCATGAAACAGAAGCAGCAAGTCTGAGGAAGACGCCAGGACATACCAGTGAGTTGGCCTAATAGTGGTGATCCTAGGCGCTCCGAAATAGACCGCTGGGCAAAAGTGTACAATTTGAATACCGAAGCTTTAAACTAAAGCTAACTCTCCTGTTGTGGAGATGTCGAACAGGAGAACATTATAACCCACAATGACAAACTATATAACACAAAATAATCCACCATTGAGCTTTTCTTAATTGCCTGCTTACTCAAATGAAGTATACGAGAATGGGTATCTTAGAGAGATATCCAGTTCTACATGTATGGTACAATCCTAAAACAAACACAAAACAACAAAAAGAATCAACAGATGGTTCAAAACAATTAAAGAATTACGAAATGTAGCCGGATTTTATTTACACATTCTAGTCATCACAAACAGAAATCTACAACAACAATTAAGACATTAAGTAACATGCTACCAAGGGACAGCACCTTGGCGAGATAAACCTTGAAAATCGGAAAAAAGAGAAATAGAAGATCCAAAGGGTGTGGTTAGCCTTAATCTTCATCAAGTCCTGCTTGATAAAGGATTAGTTATCAGGTCCCAGCGCTGAATACTGCAGGAGCAGACAAGAGTCCTCCAGACCCCTTAGCCCGGTCCTCCCAGCAGTCTTTTACTTACAACGACTGAGCTGACCGACTTGGGGTGGAGGGGCAGCAGGGGGGATCGGGGAGGTTGGGGAGGAGAGGGGGGAGTGATATTAGACAATTTTAATCTCTCTGGTAACCCTTTTACTTAAACTCCCTTTCGCCCTTGATTACCGGACTACATACCCCCAAGCTTGGAGGTAACTCTTAGTTGAAGAATCTATATTTTCTTTTAGACTCTGCTCATTTGTGGAAGTTCTTATTTCTGAAGTGACTTTACTAGTGTTCTTTTTATTAAAGGATTTAACTTGTCTTACACATTTTCTTTGTCACTTAACTTCAACATGTGTTCTATTTTTGCTGAATTGCTCGCTCTGTTCTCCTTCGAGTTGGAAGAAATTTTGCTGCAACCTTTTACTAATGTAGATATATATATATATCTTTTTCTTCCAATAGACTTTCTTACTTTTTCTTTCACAGATGCAAAATGAATTCCTCAATTGTGCGTCGCTACTTGTGTTAGGTGCTTTCCTCACTGCATGTTTTCTAAACAAGTACAATCTTGTTTATTCTGTCTCTAATGCACCGACCCCTAATTTCCGACACCTCTACGACTCCCTCTCTTCATTTAAGCTGCACAGCTCACAAGGAGTCTTCAGCATTTCTCACCACGGTCTTTCTAATACTTACAAAACGACGCTGCAACGTTTCTTAAGGTCCTTTACTCTATAGTGCCAGCAAACGAAAAGCTCTGCGCGCTCTTGTTGCTATTTACAAACTATTTACAATTGGCAGACGATTGCGTGCACGTGGCTTCCACAACGCGTAAGTCACTAACAACCGGATGCTCACGCGCTAGATCCGCCATGTGTTCCCTAAGGCAATTCATCTTTTAACTTTAAGTTGGTCAAGAAAACAAACTTCAACATGTAAAAGTCTTTGTATTAATCAGATCATTTCCATTTAAAGTGCCATATGAGACACACAGCGCTATTCCCATTTCATAAAGTGTCCTACCAAAACATTGCATTTCTTTATCTAATTTGTAAAGTCATTCACTGGATCTCTCTGGCAGTAGATTCTTGTAACTTGTTCCAGACTTCTGCTACACTTCAGTTTCTTTATATTTTCTCTGGAGCCTCATGTAGCTGTGACCTTCCTTAGTTTTGACTTGAATGAAAGGCAGTTTAGAACCTTTCCAGGGATTCCAAACTACCTCACAATGATCACTGGACAATCATTGCTGTTCAATGAAACCTCCATCTTGAATTGGGACAATTCCTGCTGGCTGACAGTATAGTTAAGGAAAAGAACATACTCTCCTGGGACTCTACAGCGACCCAAATAAAAATAAGGCGATGGAAAAGATGATAAACTTGGCATAGGCACTAGCCAAGCGACGGATAGCGATGAAGTGGAAAACAAGAGACGGACCGGAAATAGAGTTGTGGTGGAAAGATCTCAAAATGTGGACAATAGAAGAGACGGCAGTGTGGCACAAAGCCCTACGGACAGGAAGAAGGGAAGGCTCTGTGGACATCATGACATGGAATGTAATTCCGCAACTGTTCCCCTCCCCAGACGACAGGCCTCCCTGAAAGCATGGCACTAAACGTGAGACTAGATGAAGATGAATTAGTGAACCTGAGAGGCGAATGGTTGCCAAATGCACAACCTCTCCAGCGACATTGACCTTGGACACCTACGATCCAGGCATTAGGACCCTGTGACTAAGTCGTTTGTTTTTTTTTCCTTTTTTTGTTACATGTTGGGGCTAGGGAGCTACTGAGGGTGGGTAAGAATATCTAAGATGTACTAATGTAATTCATGACATAATGTAACACACTTAACTGTGTACCAGAAAACCAATAAAACATTTTTTTTTAAAAAGGGAAAAGAACAGACTACAACCAACACAACCAGACAAGACTAAAGACTATAAATTTATATCTACCTTGAGCCACAACACTGCTCCCATGCCCTGGGCCTACCTTTAACTGATATATTCAATGGGAACCTGACATTAGTGCCTGTATATATAGAAGACAAGTATTGAAGAAAGAGGAATCCAATCTCTTTTAAGGTAAAAGTGGAGAAGTTACAAATGTATTTATTTCCTTGCACTTCAATGATTCACAATCTTGAAATGCCTATATACTTTATTTCTGTTCACACCCCATCACTCAGGGGTTGTTTGAATACACAGAAAAAATATTATGTTTAATTTTATAAAGTTAATTTTATATAAGGGGTATGCCGACGGGAGTGGTCTACATGTAGCAACTGGATACTATGTTGGAGATTCCGGTAGTCAAGTAGGGTCCCCGGGTGCAGCACGTTTCGGCAGTCCAATGTGGAATCAGTCTGCCTTCTTCAGGGCATGTTCATAGACCCTGTGGAGATATATATGGGATACATTACTCACCGTAATCGTATTTCTGATGCTTGTATCTGCTTAGATTCACATGCTGTGCATAGGCCGACATCTAGTGGAAGCTGCGGAGTATTACAGTTTGTTTTTCGAAAATCGAAAAAGGGCGTCGACACAGGGCGTGCCAGTAATACTATCCCTAGTGTGACGTCCACTGTACCCATGATCCCTCACGCGTCTAGGATCCCCAGATTGTGTTTTTCCTGACATGAGGTAGCATGAGGAGTAGCGTGAGTACAGATAGTCCAAGCAGATAGACAGAAAGGTAAGACTACAAGCAACCATGCGCCTTCTCTCGGAGGGGAGGAAGGGTGGGTCGCATGTGAATCTAAGCAGATACAAGCATCAGAAATACGATTACGGTGAGTAATGTATCCCTTCTGAGGCTTGTGGAATCTGCTTAGATCACATGCTGTGCATAGATTAGCGAGCAGTACCAGAAGAAGGAGGTGGGATGTGAGAAGGGTCATGAGCAAACATGTGTCTTAGAACCGCTTGTCCCACTTGTGTATCTGTCTTGGAATGAGTGTCAATGCAGTAATGCTGAGTAAAAGTGTGAATAGAGCTCCAAGTAGCTGCTTTGCAAATGGTGTCGAGGGGAACATTTGCAATGAAAGCCGGAGTGGCCCCAATGCCTCTAGTAGAGTGGGCCCTTGGTGTAAACGGCAGAGTCTTTTTAGAAAGAGAGTAACACAGCTGTATACAGTTGATAATCCACTTAGAGATAGCGCCCTTAGAGACGCGATCCCCCTCTCTGCCTGTAGCTACGGAGACAAACAGTTGATCTGTTTTCCTTAGCGGTCTGGTTTTATTTACATAGTATAAGACCGCCCTACGCACATCTAGGGTGTGTAGTTTCACCTCAGCCGAGCATTGTGGGTTTTGGAAGAAAGCCGGAAGCTCGATGGACTGGTTTACATGGAACTTGGATATGAATTTTGGTGAGAACCTAGGGTGTGTGCGTAAAACCAGTTTGTCCTTGTGGATAGTAAAGAAAGGATCTTGCACTGACAGAGCCTGAATTTCACTGACCCTTCTTATGGAGGTAATGGCTACTAAGAAGGCCGTTTTATAAGTCAGGTGTTTGAGACTACTTTTATGCATGGGTTCGAAGGGGGGCCCCATGAGCTTAGCTAGCACCACGTTGAGGTCCCATCCTGGCGGTGGGTTCGAAATAGGAGGGTGAAGTCTCTTTACTCCTTCCATGAAGGCTTTAACCACTGGTACTTTCCACCACGAGACCCTGTTATGGGATGTGGTGTAAGCCGAGAGGGCTGCCAGGTGTACTTTCAGAGAGTTAAAAACCAACCCTGCATCCAGCAGGTGGAGCATGTATGTTACAACGTTGGAAGGAGTGCAATCAACCGGGTTGATTTGTTTATTCTGGCACCAGATAACGAATCTTTTCCACTTGTCAAAGTAACAGTGTCTTGTATTTGGTTTCCTGGACTCTTTTAGAATGTCCATACACCTCTGTGGTAATTTGAGATGTCCAAACTCTATGACTTCAGGAGCCATACTGCTAGGTTCATAGAGTTGGGTTCCTGATGCAGTGTTTGACCTTGTTGCTGGGACAGAAGGTTGTACCAGGCTGGGAGTCTGATGGGCTTGCACACCGCCATCCTGCGTAGGTGTGGAAACCATGGTTGTCTCGCCCACATGGGAGCAACTAGGATGAGCGTCATTGATTCCTTGTTCATCTTGTACACCACCTTCCTGATGAGGAGTTGGTGGAAAAGCGTACGCAAACATCCCTGACCAGTTCATCCACAGGGCATTCCCCTGGGAGTCCGTTTGGGGGAACCTGGATGCAAATCCTGGGCATTGTTTGTTTTCGCTTGTGGCGAATAGGTCTATAGTGGGGAAACCCCACTGAGAGAAGAGATCTTCTACTACGTCTCTGTGAAGGACCCATTCGTGTTCTTCTGGGAGGGGGTCTCTGCTTAGAGCATCCGCTAGGGAATTGAGCTCCCCTGGAACATGTTGCGATGACAGGAAGATGTTCCGTCTGAGTGCCCATATCAGTAGATGGGGCTCGAACGCCTGCAGCGCTCGGAATACTGCCAGAAGCTCTAGCAGTTTGATGTGGTTCTTGGCTACTGAGTGAGACCAGAGACCCTGAGCTGTGTGGTGGAGATGGTGAGCTCCCCACCCAGTCAGGCATGCATCTGTAGTAACCACTGCCTGTACTTCGGGATCGTAAAAGGGTTTCCCCTTTGCGAGATTCTCTCTTGTCCACCAGTGTAGGCTCTGTACGAGTGTTGGCGAAACGACCACTAGATCGTCCCACTGACCACTTGCCTGAGACCACTGTTTCGCCAACCATTCCTGCATGGGATGCATGCGAAGACGCGCGTGGGGGACCAGGTAAATGCATGACGCCATCATGCCCAGTAACCGCATAGCTTTGCGTACTGTTATCTGTTGACCTGACTGATAATGCGGAATTTGCAGAAGTATATTCCGAATTCTTTCTTCCGAAGGGAAGGTCAATTCTCTCTGAGTATCTAGGATAGCTCCTAGAAACTGTTTTGATGTGCTTGGCACCAGACAGACGTGGAGGAGGTCGATAGTCCTCTGAATGTTTGATCTGCAGATTCCTGGGGTTTCCCCCGTTATGAGCCAGTCGTCTAGATAAGGGTACACTGGGATTGCCTCCCTGCGTAGGTGTGCAGCTGCCACCTCCAGTACCTTGGTGAATACCCTTGGTGCTGAAGCTATCCCGAAGGGCAGTACCTTGAATTGGTAGTGGCGACTGTCCACCTTGAAGCGCAAGTATTTTCTGTGCGCCGGGAGCATGGAAATATGAAAATAGGCATCTTTCATATCCAAGGTTGCCATGTAATCCCCCTTTTTTAGGAGTGGGATTACCTCTTGTAGCGTGGTCATACGGAATTTTTGGGGCTTGACATACTTGTTGGCAGGCCGTAAGTCCAATACTGGGCGCATTGTTAAATCTTTCTTTGGCACAAGGAAGTAAGTTGAATAGATACCCTTGTTTACCTGGTGTCCTGGGACGAGTTCTATCGCGTCCTTTAGGAGCAGATTGTAGATTTCCTCGAGGAGGATCTTTTGATGTTCTAAAGAGTGGACTTTTTGTCTTGGAGGGTTGTTTCGGGGACGTTGCAGTAGTTCTATACAGTACCCCTTGGATACCGTCGACAGCACCCATCTGTCGGATGTTATCCCTTCCCATGCCTGGGTGAAGCTGGATATTCGTCCCCCTACTGGGTTTGCATGGGAAGGGACCCTGAAATGAGCGTCACTGCTTTGGTGGAGGCGTGCCGCCTCCTTTACTGGGGCTGCCTCTGCCTCTACCACGTCCTCTTCTACTAGCCCTACCATACCCCTGGGTAGACTGTTGTGAGTTGGTGTTCCACTGTGTACCCTGGGTGTGGGAATAGCTATTTCCTCTATTGGAATTTTGGCCGCGGGGGCGACGAAAATTGCCGTTCCCTCTTTGGTTAGGTGGTTTTGTAGTTAACTGGCCAAGGGATTTGAGGGTGTCGAATTCCTCCTTAGCGTTTTTTAGTGCGTCCTCGACTGCCTTTCCAAACAGGAGATCACTTTCCACTGGTTTGTCTAAGAGTGTAGCTTGTGTTTCTGCTCTGAATCCCGACTGCCTCAACCAAGTATGTCTTTTGATGACAGTCCCCTCTGCTATAATTCTACCCGCATTGTCTGCGGCGTCTAAAGTTGCTTTTAAAATGCAGCCTGAGACGTTTCTTCCCTCTGCACAAATGCGAGATAGCTGGCTCTTAAGGGGTTCGGGAGCGGAATCTATTAGTGCTGCCACTTCTTCCCACTGATGGCAGTTGTAGCTGGCCAACAGTGTGGTGGAATTCGCAATTCTGGTTTGGTAGGCTGCCGTGGAAGCTACTTTTCTACCATAACCATAGAGTTTCTTACTTTCCTTGTCAGGGGGAGCCTCCGAGGAAGATAATGGGGTTCCAGCTCTCTTGCGGGTGTTAGTTACGACTAGAGAGTCTGGCTTAAGTTGGCCTCTAATATATAGAGGGTCCGACTGGGCTGCTTTAAACAGCTTCTCTACTCTCGGGTTTACAGGTCTTGTCAGGTTTGGGTTGACAAGGGATGGTGCTATTCTGCGTTGAATAGATTTCAGGATGGGAATGGTCTGGGCTACTGTCTTCCTTTCCCCTATTAGTTCCTCCGCGAAGTCCCTCTCTTCTTGGACACCTTGTGTGTCTATGTGGAAGTGGTTAGCTGCCCGAGAGAGCAGTTCGTTGAGGAGGGGCTGATTATCTATTGGGGAATCAGACACTGGGGCTTCCCTTTCGACTGGTGAGTCCATTCTGAAAATATCTGGGCTATTTTCTGGCTCATCCTCGTCTTCGTCCTCCCCGTAATAATCTGACACTGCGAGATCTTCTGGTGTCTCAAAATCCTGGCCCTCTATAAGGGAAGAGTCTCCTTGGCCTGTAGGGAAAAGGCAAGAATAGGGTTGGACCTCGAAGGGGTCTGAAGCCTTTACTGGTGTCTCGACCCGGGGCCTTTTATTTGAAGGGATAGGGTCCCTTGAACCTGAGGGAGAAGATTCCTGAGGGTTTAAAGCTAGTAGTTGGTCAGGGTGTCTTTCGAAGAAATTTGCTAAGGAGGACATCCTTGACATTACTCTGTCAATGTCCTCGCATGACCAGAGTTTTGAGCTTGGGGTGACCTTGCTGGAACTCTCTATGGACTGTCCCTGAGAAGACTTGGACGGGGAAGTCAGTTCTATTGTTGTGGGGGATTGCAAGGGTTGTTTCCTTTGTTGCTTACCCCCTTCCCCGTGGGTGGAAGTGTGTTTACCCTTTCCCTTATCTTTCGACGCCTGGCGTCGAGGATCGGAGGTGGAATCCCTGTGTTTCGAACTAGGCTTCGAAACTGGGCCCTCCTCACTCCCAAGTGATGTACCCTTTCCCTGGGGTGCAGGCTGGGGATGGAAGCCGTGTTCGTCTCCGGACGAGTGATCTTCCGTGATGTTAATGGGCGAGGCACTATGTGCAAGTGTGGAGGCTTGCCTGACGTCGTGCGGCGACCTCGACCGGGACCGCCCAGAGGACGTCCTTTCGGACCGCTCCTTCTGTGCCTCTTTCCGAGGTTTCGACGACGTCGAATCTCGGGTGGGTTTTTTGTGTTTAGCGTGTGTATGTGTAACGCTCTTGTCGCCGGGGGACTTCCCCCATAGTCGCCGGGACGGACGACCTTCCGAGGCCGGGGACGTGCGTTAGGCTGTCTTTCGACGCCTTGGTGCCCTCGCCGTCCGAAAGTCCGGCGTCGCTGCAGGTACCCTCCGCCTCCATAGCTGCTAGCTTGGCGTGGTGGGCCCAACGCTTGGTGGAGCGGTCCTTAAGAGTTTTGGTCTTAAACCTGCTACAGGCCCTGCAACCCGCCTCGGGGTGGTCTCTGGGCAGGCAAAGGTTGCACGTAGCGTGCTTATCTACCCAAGGGTATTTCTTATTACACTTGGGGCAAAACTGAAAGGGCGTACCCTCCATACGCGCCTGTGGGCAGCGGGCAAGTGTGTGTAGGTAAGAAGGTGTCTATAACCGAGTGTGGAAGTGTACCACCCCCCACTCTCCCTACTTGTAAGGCCGAGGCCAGCGGCCCAGGCCCGAGCCGAGGCGGAAGCCTCAAGGCCCAATCCGTCGGGTTTCGACGTTGATCTCCTCCCCGGTTCGGCGTCGAGATGCTGGTCGACGTAAGGGTGACAAAACGGGGCAAATTAGAATTAGTTTTAAGTGTAAATATGGCAAAGCCAGGGAACTCCGATGAAGTGCTTCCGACCAGAATGGCGGAAAAAAACAATCTGGGGATCCTAGACGCGTGAGGGATCATGGGTACAGTGGACGTCACACTAGGGATAGTATTACTGGCACGCCCTGTGTCGACGCCCTTTTTCGACTTTCGAAAAACAAACTGTAATACTCCGCAGCTTCCACTAGATGTCGGCCTATGCACAGCATGTGATCTAAGCAGATTCCACAAGCCTCAGAAATATAGATATATATATAGATATATATATATGTGTGTATGTTAGTGTCATACCCACTTTAGACCTCCATTATTTGTATAGAGACATAAACTGCACCCTAAGTTACTTACCCTCAAGTAAGGTCAGTGAGCGTGCTATAGACATCTGCTACCTTCCTGGTGAGCCCACAGTCACTATGGAGCTGATACTGCGACATTCAATATGAAACTGCCAATTTATGGTAGGCTAGGTTCTGCACTTGTGTATATTCATAGTTGACCCCTTAGTGGTTAAAATGGAACAATATCTTTCATAGTGCATAAAGGAGAACAATATATTTCAATCTGCATATAAAATGTAGAGAAACTGTTAAGTTGGAAAATGCCCTTAGGATTTCGGGTTCGAGGATGTATGGAGGTCACACCACCCCCGGGAGAGGCAATATTCGCACTATCCAGCTCCACAAAATTTACGACTAGGTTGGACTATATGTTTGCTACACAGGAGTTAATGACTGAGATAACACAGACGGAATATAAAGCAAGGGTCCTCTCAGACCACTCGCCACTAATCCTGAGGTGGCAATATCGACCCACGAGAGCAAAGGTTCCGACATGGCGCCTCAGAGCAGAGGCGCTTAAAGACACCATTTTTAGGGAGGATATGAGGGAGGAAATAATAAACTACTTTGAGATCAATACTGACAGTGTAGAGACAGCAGGTATGCTTTGGGAGGCCTTTAAAGTGGTAATGAGGGGGTAGCTTTAGCTAAGTCCAAAGGGCTACAAGGAGGGATCCTGGCTGACCTGCAAGATACGGAGAGGGAGCTAGAAAGAGCGTTAAGTGGGGGAGGTAATACCAACGAAGATAATGAAGTAATACTTAGGCTGCAGCAGAAATGTGTGGCGCACTGGGAGAGACTGTGAAATCTTAACTATAAAAAGTATATAGAGAGACAGCATGTGGGGGGGGACAAACCATGGAGGGTCTTGGCTATACAAGAGCGAGACACCCAGTCCCACAATCAGAACAATAACGAAGGAGGATGGGAGCATAGTGGACACCCAAGAAGGAGCTAACCAGGAATTTGCAGAGTATTATAGACTCTTGTATGGAGATGATGAGGAAAGTGATTGTAAAGAAATAGTAGAAACACTGGAGGACATAGGACTGCCGCAGATCAGTGCTGAAGAGCGAGAGGAGCTGGACGCTCCGATTACTTTAGAGGAATTGGAAGAGGTAGTGAGGCAGTTGCCCACCAGTAAGACTCCGGGGACTGACGGACTCCCAAGCAAATTTTATAAAACATAAGGATGAGGTGCTTCCCCCACTTTTAGAAATGCTGAATGAAGCATATGTAATGGGAAGGCTGCCATAGTCCCTCAGAGAAGCGACAATTATACCGCTACCCAAACCTAATAAGCCTGGTCACAACTGCGGCTCATACAGGCCCCTTTCAATGCTAAATCAGGACAGTAAAATATTGACAGCTGTCTTGGCAAACAGAATGAGGAGGGTTATTGGTAAACTAATACATCCCGACCAGATTGGCTATGTCCCAAACAGAAACATATCCAACAATCTTAGGCGACTCCATCAAGTCGTTGAGCACGCAAATGAGGACGAAGGTGAACTGGCAATTGTATCGTTAGTCGCAATAAAGGCGTTTGATTCAGTCAAACGGCCGTGGCTGATGGCGGCCCTGGCTGGCTATGGGGTAGGGCCCTGGTACCTACAGTGGGCTAAAATGTTATATAGCGCACTGCTGGCCAGAGTTAAAACAGGAGCAGTGATATCAGAGAGGTGGCAACTTCGTAGAGGCACTAGGCAGGGATGCCCGTGGTCTCCTATGCTGTATAATCTAGCCCTAGAATCCCCGTCGATATACCTGAGGCAACAGTACGTCCCGATAGGCATCGCTGTAGGAGGGGAACTGCATTTAATCTCTTTGTATGCGGATGACATGTTGTTGTATTTACAGCACCCGGATGAAAACCTCCAGTACATTCTGGAAGTGATGGAGAGATATGCAAGGCTGTCTGGTATAGCCGTGAACCCCCAAAAATCCAGTATATTTCCACTGGACAGGTACAAAGGGATCCCGTTAGAACAGCTACCGGTGCTACAGATACCAAGGAAGGTTAGCACGTTTCGATATCTTTGGATATATATATACCATACGGTGGAAGAGGGACACCAGTATAATACAGAGAAAGCGATCAAGAAAATTGAAAATAGCATGAAGTTCTGGGTGAAGATACCCTTGGCGATGATGGGGCGAGGGGCAATGTTGAAAATGGTGGTCCTACCAAGACTCTTGCATTATTTTGGGAGCATCCCATACCTGATAAGGCGGTTCTTTGCTAGGATAGATGGCATGTGCAGGTATTTCCTTTGGCATGGTACGAGGAATAGAGTGGCCCTTTGGAAGCTACAAAACCCACATGAGAAAGGGGGTATAAAACTGCCAAACTATGAAATTTATCGCATAGCAAGCCAGCTGCAATATGTAGCTAAATGGCTCTCTGAAGAGTCAACCTCGGAGTCCAGGCTGTTCCGACAGGACTATGCCCCATTCTTCCTAAAGTAAATGATGTGGCTGCCTAAGCTAGACATGTAAGGGCGTCCAAAGATGATGATACTTGGGTGGAAGATGTGGCGCAGGACCTGCCAGTTGATGGAGAATCCATTCCTGTGTTCCCCGCAGGTACCACTAGTGGCGCTGGCGGGTAAAGAAAAGCAACTAAGGATGATGATTAGGAAACACTGGGAACCGGTGGGGATAGAAACAATGGGCGATAAATGGCAGGATGGGAATATAAGGGACTTTGCAGTGTTGGAGGAGGAAACCGGGTTACACGCGGGCCAGTATATCACATACCATAGGGTGGTGCAGAGAATCAAGGAGACATGGTCCGAAGTAGTACTAGCAGAAGAACCAGACACCACCATAGATACAATACATGACATAGCAGAGGGGGACATGAGATATCTAGAATACATGAGCTGATGATGTCCAAGGTGGGGAAGGAAGTGGGACAACTGAGACGGGACTGGGAAGAGGAAGTGGGAGCCCCAAATGAGTGATAGGATGTGGGAACGAGCCCAGGGGTACCACAAAAAAGTGTTGAGGAATGCAAGACTACAACAGATACAATTATATGTAACCCATGGGGCGTATATGACACCCCAGAGAATAGCCAAATTCAAAAACGCAGGACGACAAGCATGTCCCAAATGTGATGAGGAAAATGCCGGAATGGTGCATATGTTCTGGTCATGCCCAGTCATTGAGCGATTTTGGGGTAAAGTGGCACACAGGCTAGCCGAAAAAGGAGTCAATATTGTGGTGGACACGGTGTGGGCCTGTTTGATAGGGGGGTTTCCGAGACCACGTAAACACAAGCATGTGAGTAAACTAAAGGACCTAGCGTATGCACTTGCAAAGAGGAGAATTGCTATGGGGTGGAAAGCATGCCATAGACCACGAATAGAAGTATGGTGGAAAGATCTACAGAAATGGGCTGAAGCAGAAACTACAGTATGGCAAGATGCAAGTAATGTCAGGGGGAGGAGGAGGCTGAGACCCTGATAGCCTGGAAACAACTAATAGCAGAATTATTTGGGCTAATGCGAGACCCAACGCAAACCATGGAAGAGGAATCCCTATTACAAGGCGCAGAAATAGAACATGAAAGGGAGTAGGCTCGAAAGGCGGGGAGGGAAGGGGAGAAGCAGTGGACATGATGAAGCGATGTATATTTAAAATGTTACTATACGCACTGCAAGTTTGGTTTGTGTTGTTTGTTGAAATAAAAATTAATAAAATTATTTTAAAAAAATAAAAAGTTGGAAAATGCCCTTGTTATGAATGGTTCTAACACCAGAATGCGGGTGCCATGCATCTTATTAGAGGTAGGTGAAATGGCCCACCAGTGTATGGGAGACAGTCCTTGGTCCAGTGTATCTCATGCTGTATTACACTGAAGTGTTAGGCTAGAAAGGGTTCTTGACCCTGTGAGTCTTAGCATAATGATGTGCCCATGGATTGTAGCGTATTGAGTGCAAACCCCAACTGCATGAAAAAGATTTGAAGGACAGTTTACTGTACCTTCAGTAGGGACTGGTGGAGTGCTAGCCAAGATGGAAACAGTCACTCTTTCCGTGCGATCTGTAATTAGTCATGATTGCGAGGTTAGGTCTGAAACAAAGTTGAATGACAATACTGGTCATGCATCTGGTCTGATGTGCCCAGTATAAATAAGGCAGGAATAGACCTGATATTGGCAAGTTTGCACTTACCTCGATTAATACATCAGGTATGTGTCCCCCAAACGCGTCAGCGGCAGCTGTAGAGTCAAGTTGGCGTCTGCCCCATGGATATGACACCTATACTGCATTTCAATTGGTTCCGCATCTAGATGCGTGCATGCGTCATCACAACGGAGTCAAGAACGCTCTTTCTTATTGTGAGCACAGCGTTGGTTGCGGGGCATGTCCCAGGTCCTCCTTCTCTTTGTGAGTGCCTATCGCTCGCATGGTTAAGTTGTAACGATAACATCTGCAGCCCATATTAAAATATCTAAGCACATAGTCTCTGTGTATGGCAAGGTGCAACAATGCGTGTGGGGTATTTTTGTCAAGACACACAGCTATGCCTCCTCATAAGTTGTTGTTGTCATTGCGCTTGCTGGTGCAGCAAAAGGAATGTAGCCTGTACGGGTTGTAAATGGTCCAATGTACATCTAGATTGCATTGAAAACGAAGATAGACCATTTTGAAAAGCGTGCTTGAAAGCCGATTCACGAGTGGGTGTACAGTGGCAGGTGCCAGTGTTCCAAGATGGTGAAAATACCCTGTTGTGGAGCTGATTATAATTAGTGGAATGTCATATTCATTGGGAATAAAGCCATACTAGTTTTGTAACTGTTTCTTATAGATGGACGGGATGGGAAACAGGGAAAACAGGGGACCCAGGCCGTGGGCTGGTGTAGGGTATTGGCCAGTGTGTCAATTAGCATGTGTCCTCATCTGTCTCTCTCGGGGTCAGAGTCTATGTTAGATGTATGAATTCCTCATTTAGTCTGTGACTGAATGTGTCCAATCTATAAAACCATCTGATTTCTTTCTCTAAAAGGCTCCTCTGTATGATGGGTACCCCTTTTACAGTCTCCAGGATCCACCATAATAGATCATTGGGAGAGTGTTGGAATTCAATCTAATGGATAACCATGGGCGCTGAAGCACTCTTACAGCAACATTTTAGATCGGTGTTCAATAACCCTCATGGGTTTGACCCATCTAGCTTAAACCACATGGGCATTCGATACAATAGACCACCTGTCTGGCCATCTTGGCAGTTGGTTAGGCTTTGGAGAGTCCATATCCTCTCACTGATGGTAAAAGATAGTATTTTTCTTGTGAACTTTCAGGCAACGCAGTTGCCACATGGTAAATGTCCGGTAACTGCTTGTGGATTCCATAGGCCACTGTGTGGTGCCTTTTTGTTGAACTGCGAATGGACTAGTTGGCCTTGCAGATTTTTTGCCCTTTTAGGAGTGAATCACGGTAGGGATTCTTCAGGTAAGTTAAGTTGTGCCATTGGCCAGTATTTACATGTATGTTTTTTTACTTGGAAAGTAAGTGTGCCTTGTGTAATGACACATGTCATTTGTTTGTTGGTTTCACCTGTTAGCTGGTTTTTCAGAGTCAAGAGTATCTCTCTATTTGTGAATCTTGCCTGTTTTTTGGATCTGCAGAGACATTTTTAGGGTATCCTCAGGCTTTTAATCTGCCATCAAGTTGTTCTGCGTGGTCATAGAATTCCTCCAAGGACGTGCAGTTCCACCTAATCCTTAAATATTGTCCATATGGTAAGTTCTCTTTGATGAGAGTTGTGTGATTACTTGTGAAGTGTAAGAGTGTTTCTGGCACTCTCTTTGCGATATATGCAACATTCCAGTTTGTCGTTACAGTGTTTAATCACAAAGTCCAAGAAATTAATTTCTGAGTTGCTTTATTCCATAATGAACTGGATGTTATGGTCACATCCATTCAGCCAGGTGAGGATTAATTTAGTCTTCCGCGCCATCCCATATAAACACCACATCCTCTATATATCACTTGCGGTGTTGAATCCATTCTCTGAAAGGATTTTGATCAGTTGAGACATATTTAGATTCATATTTGGCCATAGATTCATATTTGCTAGACTGGGGTCAAATGCGACCCCCATTGCAGTGGGGGTATCTGTAGATACAATTGTTGGTTAAACTTGAAAAAGTTCCTGCAAAGAGAGTTATTACTCCCACAATAAAGTTTTTAGGGACCCTTGTTTGTAGGTTGTGTGCATTCAAATGTTCCCTTATACATTCAATGGCTTAGTTTTGTGGGATGCTTAAATAAAGTGATTTTATAATAATAATAATAATAATAATAATAATTTTGCATTCATATAGCGCTACAAACCCTCATGTATCTGAGCGCTGCTTATTATTACCCACGGTGTGTGGTGCTATAATGTTATATCCATCGTAACTAGAAATTGTTTAAGATCAAAGTTTATTTGTTCCAGGATTTGGATACTGTGCATTGTATCCCTTAGATATGTTTTCGTCTGAACACTCCTAGGTTTTAGGAATTTGTCCACAAATTTGCACATAGGTTCCAGAATGGAGCCGCATACCGATACCCTCGGCCTCCCTGGTTGGTTTTCATGGTCTTTGTGAATCGTGGGTACGGCATAAAACGTGTGGGTTTTTCCCAAAATACCTAAGCCAAAGGGGGGGCAATAATTGAACCGAGTGAATATAATTACTCCAAGAGGAGACGTCGACCAAGAAAACATTGTAACTCGCATTGCCAAAGCCAAGAGGAGGCCATAATTAAACAGAGTGAAGGCAACCTACCAAGAGAGAGATGTTGGCCAGGAATTTGTGGGAGTGCTCGAGAGTGCTGTTCGTTCTGGACTGTTGGTCTCCTCTCCCCCTGCTTTCTGTTGGATTAGTAGCTCTGCTGCACTGTTCTTTCTTGGTGGGATTTGTGGAACAATCCTATCCGTGACTGTGTTCATTCTCCTTGCGCAGCTGAGCACGCTCTGCCCACTTATCCCAGCAAGCCCACAAACTCCAGCACGCGCGCACCCTGGGAGTGCTCGAGAGTGGTGTTTGGCTGTTCAGCTGTTGCAGCTGACCAGCCCTCCCGCTACTCAACCATCCATTGCTTGTTGATTTTTGTTCTTTGTTTTTGTTTAACAGTGTCTCTCCTAACTAATCATTAAGGTTGTGTACCCATGAAATATTAGCATGGCCCGCTATACTTTTAAAGAATGGCAATGCCCATGTATGAAGATACACTCATTGGAACTCTGAAACCAGTCACACCAACCATTGCTATTTACGTCTGGAAAAAAGTGTAAAGCTGATTTCAGAAAATGCAAGCATTCAAAATCATTGAACACCAACATCAGATATTTCGGGCAGCCAACACTCGGAGAACCAAATGAAGGGTTGACTTTTCATGCTCTTTGCCCCCTATAAAAGCGCCAATTATGTCACAACCATCTGCCTGTCTGCCCAACCTGCTACCTATACATCACATCACATCACGGATGCAGAACTCTTAGCTCATCACACTCAAGGAGACCTCATGGACTCCACCGCACCTGATCTTCAACTGCAAAGTCACCAAACTCCAAATCAAACGGAACCTATAGCGATATGTCAGGCAGAAATTCTTGAATGAGACAGCGTGGAATTTCCAACTCTATATTTTCAATTTCTTAAAAAAAAGAGCGCCAACAAACTTTCCTGCGCAAAAAATTGATAAACAAGGTATCACTAATGTTATTCCTAAAACCCGCTTGCCGCGGGGTAAACTCTTGAAAGAAGATGAATCCCTGCTTTATAGCAAGGATGACACAATACCTGAAATACAAAAAGATCTCTTACCAAAGATACAAATGATAAATCTATCCCACTCTCGCGATACTACATCCAGATTCACCAAATAGGTTTCTTAATTCTTCTGTTTCCTCAGTGATGTCCTTTCCAAAACCCACTCAAAGGCATTCCTTTGGATTAAAGCAACTACTGATTACAATTCATGTGACTACTCTATAGGCCATGAATAATGGGCTGTACACTATAACAAAAATCTATGAATCATTGGGTAAAAAAACAAACGCATACCATCTTATTAAATTTATTGTCTGCTAAAACTGATTGGATAGCTGCCCTATTAACACAGAAAAAATGTAAGCTCCAGAAAAGAGCAAATGTTCCCTCTCCCGACACCCATAGCTGATGACATTCCAAATAATAAATTGCAACCCAAGGTAAGAATCGGGGTGGGTCCACTCTCAGTAGAAAAAGCTGATAAATGACACTGTACAAACTGACTTGGCACAACAGATGTCCATAGTAGAAATACTGGATTCTCAAGAACTAATATATGAGGTTTTCCAATTACCAAACCGCAAAAAAAAAAAAATAAGATTGATTATTCAATCCAAAAATAAAAAAAATATAAACAAGAATCAATTGACAGGAAGCAAAACATCTTTTTTGGGTGCACTACAACAACCCTGACCTACTGGCAATAGGAACCCAACCTTTGATGCAAGTCTGTACTGCACAGGTACTACACAGGTTGGTAGTGTGGTCTAGTAGCCAGGCTCATCTCAAGAGGGGTCAATGTGAGCTGTAGGGGAGTTACACAGAGATTCACAGTGACACGTATTCAAATAAACTTTTACACAGAAGGTTTCTTGATTAAACAATTATTCATTTATTTAACAGTCAGTTTGAATAAGCCTTCTTCAGAAGGGAGCAATTAGCAACACAAAAAGTACACTTCAAAAATACACACTCATTTGCAATGGCTCACAGACACTACCTACACCCTCAGGTGGCTTCAACATCTAGGGTGTTGTGGATATTAATATATCACTGTTGCATTTAGAATATCCTTGAGGAGTGCCAAAGAAAACAGGTTTCATACTAAAACAAGTGTTCACACAATTATTCTTAACCAGGTAAGTACTTAAAAAAAAAAACAATGCAAAGTCAGTTAACCCTTTCCAGGAGGGAATGCAGAACACATAAGCAGAAGAGAGAAGAGTCATTCAGGGAGCCAGGCCAGCCAATGTTAAGTTAGCAAAAGTCAAGGTGAACTGTAGCACTTCTTGCAGGTAAGTAAAAGTCTTGCACAATGTTTTAGAAATCTTTGTAGCAAAACTAGGGTCACAAGCTGTTAGGCCTGTGAGTAGAAGATGCAAGCAACCGAGATCAAGCAAGGTGGTACAACAAGAGGCAAGTTCTCTTAGACTGTACAGTACCTTTACGTTTGAAGAAAAGTGCACCAGATGGCTTCTGTTCCTGTGCAGCTCTGCAGATCCTGGGGACAAGAGGGAGGACTTCTGGGGACTTCTACAGTGCAATGGGACGGTCACCGACCGTAACCAGCAATCTTCAAACGAGCGGCACTTTGGTGTTTCAGCTGCTTGTGTCTATCGCAGATAGTAACACTGCGGTTCCTGGCTGTCGAGATAGGCTTTCCTTGCATCTGGGGTCCAGCACTCTGTGTTGAGGTGGCTCAGGCTCGGTCAGTCCTGCTTCCTGGAAGTCCGGAGGATCTTCCTGGAGCTCTTGGTCAACTTAAAAACGCACACAATCTGGTGTTCCTCCCCCTGGCTATTCGGTTCCAGCAGCGACTGCAGTGGAAATTCAACCATCTTCAAGAGGATGTCCAGGTGGCTTACTTTGGAGTTGATTGGGGAGAAGTTCTCTTGGGGAGAAGTCGTCCTTGCAGGGCTTCTCTGTCGATACGAATTCGGAGCTTCAGCACAGCAGCAGGGCTTCACCAGGCAAACCAACGGTCCAGGAGTTGCAGCAGGCATCTCCTCCAAGTTCTTCTTCGGATTCCTTGTCCAGTGGTCGAATCTGCCTTCCAAGCCAATAAGTCTAGGTTTCTCCCATTCATTCCAGCCAAGCTGTCAGTCATCCAATAGGGTGGCTGTCCTTGGCAGACAGCCAACCGGCCAATCACCTAAGAGTGCATTCCTGTCTCCTAGAAGACAAAGCACAGGGAGTTTGTTACCTCCCTCGCTTCCTGCCCACACCAGACACCCTGGAGCCAGAGGCGGGCTTCACTCGTGAATCCCGCCAAAGACAAAACTAACAAAGGGACCAAAACCTGGTTTGGCGCGCAGAGTAAATCTCAAGATGGACCTTTCCACAAAGAAATGGCGAAAAAAGAAGACCGGGCCATTTTCACAAAAATGGCACCCTTGGGTGCTTTACCGTGGCTGCGAACGCAGCCCGCGGTAAAAGCACACCACAGTAGTTAAACATAAACCACTGTCAACAGCCATTCATCGAGGAAAGGGTAACAAAATATTGTTACATGAGAAGCTAGACAAAGGGGATACTAAGTAACCCCTTCAGCACCCTATTTTAAGATAGTGTGTGCTGGTTCTAGAAAGTCAAAAATTTAAGTAAAGTCAATTTCACGTTACTGCTCTTGGAAACAGTAGTTTATCCAAGAGAGGGTATTTAAACCTTTGGGAAATCTGAATGACTTCCCTGTGTCACTGCACTAAAGGTGCTGTGTGACAATGTAAATGTTGATGCCTATGGAGTTTGCCAGACTCCACAAGCAAAAGAAACAGTGTTCAAAATCACACTAAAATACATGAGAGAGTGGGAAAAAGGGTCTCGCTCTCTCCAGGTTAAAATTTAAAACGCCTAAAATCCAGCAAAGTTGCTGGGGGTCTCTAAGCTAGAGAGGAATTAGCACATTTCTGAGAATTCTCCCTAGCACTATCTAATACTAAATCGAAAAAAATAATAGACGCATTAACAACCCCTCAATGTTCAACAATAACGAACACTATCGAAATCTAACTTAGCAGTTTCTAAAGAACAGCGTGTAACAAATAACTACATTTGTGCTGATCTTACCCTAAACAAAGCTCCCACTCTCGCACCTACAGCGTGAGATGGAGAATATACAGAAGAAAATGAAGATCTTCTGAATTACTCAACTTACTGCCCAACCGACTGTCGGTCTTGAGCAAGAACATCCAGACCGGCCACCTGGTACACATCCATTATAACATTCGGTTTTAAGTGATGTCACTGGAAAATGACACCTTTGCTACCATGGAACAAAAAAGGTCCTGTATTGCCAATCATTACAATAGGGAAACGGTACTTGATAAACAAAAAGGATAAATCATCTTTTGATCCCATGAAACAGCAAGTTTCCAAAATGAGAGACTGCCCACATACCCTAAAAGACTGATTACATCAAATCCCCAAATTGAGAGGGTGCTCACGTACTGGAGAAAATGGCCGACTTACTCAATCAGCCACTTCGTCCAATAGAGACTAGTAGGGCGAAAGAAAAATCTTTACATCGCCATGACACCTCAAGCCGAATAATGAATGAGAGACGAAAAGGGGACCCTTTCACCAACAGATCAACCATTCTAACTGTTTTCAATACATTTCCAAACTTAAAATTAATTGACTTGAGTGACATCCAAACAGTCTACCTCAATAGAACTCGTCAAATGGACACAATAAAATTAACTATTCCTCACAAATTGTCAAAAACTATCTGGGGAGGAAGAAAATACCTTAGCACAGCAAGGCTTCACATTATTGATTACCAAACAATGGGATGCCACAAGAGAGAGACAAAATCTCAGTGTAAAATCCGACCGAAAAAAAACCATCTTGAAATCTCACACAGAAAATGTACCCATTTCAGAAGCTCTAGATCAGCTAATCATAAACTGCGAGGGCAGCAGAGGAAAATTAACATGCGCAGTCTATTTTGTTAATAATAACCACTCTGATCGGGAATCCACATGGATTTGGCTTAAGAAAGCTATTAAGGAAACTAATCATAATTCAAACCATTAATGCCAACTAAATTCCACTCCCCAGAGTGTTAAGATGGTCGTGTTGAACACCAGAGGGTTCAAACACCTCATGAATACTAATAGTAACCACCCTCTGGAGACTTATGATATAATCATACTACAAGAAACTTGGATAATGACACAACCTCTATGACCAAACTATAACATCTCCTGGATCCATGCCAGCAAACAGTCAAAAGGCAGACCAACGGCTGACCTGCTGATGGGCTACCATTCATATCCAATTTGAGGCCAAACATCTTGGGCCTTCCCAAATCCTTACATTCAATTGGCAAAACTCACATTGCCAAACTCATTGTAACGTCTGGCTTCTCATATAGCCTAAACCTGTATTGCAATCCAGCTTTGTTGGCTGATGATGAATTTTTTGACTTTATAAACCAGATGTTCGATCCAATTGCCAATGAAAGACAGCCATGCACAATGTTAATTGTAGGAGACCTTAATATATGATGTATTGCCCAAAAAGACATCATGCTAAAACCAAAGGCAACTAGGTAGTTAAACTTAATGCGAGCAAGAGATTTTACCATCCCTAATGGGACAGTCGAGGGTGACATTCCACTCAATCCTACATGGAAAGGAGACAAATCAACTGCAATTTTAGATTATGTCTTTATATCATCACAAGTCATGGTTGCTGTAGACAAATTTACAATGGTCCCCACGGCAGATAGCGACCATAACATCTTAGAAACTACCTGAACAAAAATAGCTCCTCCTATCCGTCAATACTACAGAAAGTCGAAATAGAATTAGATGGACTGCTCCTAAATTAAAAAGTCTACTAGACAATTTACAAAAAGATGACCATTCTTCAGATACTGCTCCTCAACCAGCATATACACAGGCTCGGCTACTTTCTGAGACTGTTGAACCCCCGAGTTCATCCCTTTTTCAGACAAACATCCTTTTGAGTCTGACATTAAGAATACCAAAGTGAAAATTAGAGCTGAATTAAAAAAGAATACCACTAATCCCAAGGAATACAAAGAAAGAGCCACCAAGATTCACACCAACAATACGTAAAACAGCATAATGCGCTGAAGACGCAAGAAGCAAATTAACAAATGCCGACAGCTTTAGTGTCGAAATCAAGTGCACAGATATGGAAACTCCTTAATGAAGGAACCAATACTGGCACGTCATCGCTCCATTTGAACACAATAGCGGGAGACACCTGGACAAAACATTTTTCAATTCTATTTGCTGACTCTACTGTGTGTACCACTATGACCAACCTACACCAAAATGATCTCAGCTCATTACAAATTGATCACACAGATATTCTGATCCAAATGAAAAAACAAAGTGCATTGCGAGCCCCGGGGCCAGATGGGCTTTCAAATGCTATTCTAAAAGCTCATCCTCACGAACGGGCCTCGATTCTCCATGGGATATTTCAAAGAGTGATAAGCACAGGACGTATCCCTGAGACAAGGAAACATTCAATATTGATTCCAAAATTTAAGAAGGGAAATCGGAGTTTACCATCCAACTATCGCCCGATTGCCATCTTAGATATTCCTAGAAAACCTTTTGCAAGACCTATTTTGAAAGACCCAAATAAATGGCTCAAAGCAGCACACATGACAGTTACCCATCAATTCGGATTTGTCACTAGATTAGGCACCGAGTCAATTTATTTACCCCAACAGCTTTGAAAAAGCAAGTTTGGATATCTAAACAACCTATACACCAAGCGTTTATTGATTTCAAACAAGCTTTCGATTCAATATCTAAGAAAATCCTATGGCAAAAACTAAAAGAAGCTGACTGTCCAAATTACATTCTACAGGCACTACAGCAACGTTACTTTAATACATTCATACAAGTTAAACTAAACCAAGAAGGTTTACTATCACACCCCATCTCTACTTACCACGGTTTGACACAAGCCTGCATTTTAGCCGCAACTCTCTTTAATTTTTACATTAAATATATGTATAAACACCTGAAAAACACAAGAGCCTTCCCTTCAAAACTTGGTAACTATTCAAATCGCCCATCTCTTCCATGCCGATAATCTGGTCATAAATGACCAGACTCCAAAGGGGCTGCAGGGGCAACTACAGGGATAGTGAAATATGCATCAGAAAATAGGCTCAGTATCAACACCTGCAAATCATATATTTTGAGAATGCAATGCACCAGAAGTTCAAAGAAGTTATCTTCCTTCAAATGGACAATAACAATACAGAAACTTGACATTATACAGGAGTATAAATACCTTGGCCAAAATATTAACGATAACAAAGTAGACTTGCCTGTCAGGGATGGCACTCTATTAAGAGTGGCACAGGACACCCAGAAAGGGTTTGGGTGGTTGTGCCAAAATAAAGTGGACAGATAAGTACAGACACAGCTGAAAGGAAAGAGAACAAAGAGTAGGCAAGAGTAGCAAGGAAAAAGGTACAGAATGAATTCCCTCTTGGGGTGAATGCAGATATAGGAAAAGAGTATTCCACGAACCTTAGGAAAAAACTCTGGCCTTCTGCACAGTTTGCTATAACAGAGGCCCACGCTGTTTGCTCATGGCTTGGAACAGCAGCTATGGGTGTCTGTAATGTAGAAACGAGACAATGGAAGGGGCAGAGGTTGACTGATGGGAACCAATAGACAAGCCCTGTACAAAAGGGTCTACAAACAGTACAAGAGAAGATACTTACAGACAAATCCAGGAAAAGGAGGTTGATAGCAAACTAGCAGAAGGAAATGAAGGGAAAGTCGTGTAACAGGATAGGATAGCAGAGGACAGTAAGGAACAAGGTTGAGAGCTCAGAGGAGCAGGAAAGCAATGAGCAAGCCCACAGGAGTAGGGCTGTAAGGTAGAGAGCCCAGGGGAAAAGGGCTTAGGGCAGCAGAGTAAAGCAGGTTGCACGGCAAGGAACCCAGAAGGGCCAGGCAGCAAGGAGTGGGCCCTGAGGGGCAGGGCCGCTGACCGTAGAAGGTTGCAGAGGACAGTAGAGGGCTGCTAGGCTGAGAACCCAGCAGAAAAAGGTAGGTAGTAGGCAGCGGAGCGTGATAAGCTGCAAAGTAGGAAGCCCAGAGGACAAGGGCTGTAGGCAGCCGGAGTGAGGCAGGCTGCAGAGCAGGGAGACCAGAGGACAAGGGCTGTAGGCAGCCGGAGTGAGGCAGGCTGCAGAGCAGGGAGCCCAGAGGACAAGGGCTGAGGCTGGAAAGCAGCAGAGCGTGATCGGCTGCAATGTGGAGAGCCCGGCAGGGCAAGGGCGGAGGCTGGAAGGCAGCAGAGCGTGATCAGCTGCAAGGCAGGAGCCTGGAAGAGCAGGGCTGAGGCAGGGAGCCCAAAAGGCTAGTGCTGTAGGCAGCAGGGTGTAGCAGGCTGCAAGGCAGGACGCCCAACAGGGCACTGGAACAAAGAGCAGGTGAAATCAGGAAACAGCATACAAAGTTTGTAGCTCGAAGCAAATAAGGTGCCGGAAGGACTCTCAATGCAAGAGACTGAGCTCTCGCAGGCAGCAGCCTTTATACTGCCCAGCCCAGCACAGAGGCAGGCTAATTGGTTGCACCTGGCTCAGCACACCTGCAGACAATCGGCCACCTCCCTCTCTGTTCCTGAGCTGGTGGAAGCAGAGCAAATCCCTAGGGCTTCTGGGGATTGTAGTTCTGATGAAGAAAAATAGGAATAGCCAGGAATAGATGGTTATAGCCAAGTGCATTATGGTAAGTGTAGTTTTCTGGAAAAATAAAAAAGCACCAAAGTCTTGCAAATGGGAAATAAAGTCCAAATAGTGAATAGCGGTTAATCCAAGAGTTTTCTGTAGATAAATGAATAACAATTTGTCCATATTGATCGCCAATGTATGCGCCCATGGCGCAGGCATGACATTGCCATATAAAAACGAGCTTAAGTTTGAAATGCAATCAATGTGCTTGCAAGCAAAACTAGTCCATAAGAAGTATGGAAAACTTTCCTATTTGCCAGTAGTAACATTCTATAAAGAAAAAGTACTCCCTGTTATAACTTATGGTGCTCATGTAAAGCTCCTAGAAAACCACCCAGATTGGGACTACCTAGCGGGAGTTTTTTGGAAGAACATATTGCCTATACCTAAAAGCTTCCCTATTCAAATAGTTCGGCATGAACTAGGGTTAATATCTGTTAGATCTCTCTGCCCTTCCAGTCTGTTAGCTGGGAAAGAAAGCACGGCGTCGCCAGTTGCTCACCGGCGCATCCGCGATCAAAGCCTTCAGCGCAAAACTAAGGTGTATCCTAGCAGTCGAATACTTCACTTACCCCGGATGCAGCGCGGTGCCTGGAAGGTAGCCTGGCAACGCTGGCGTCCTCTACACTACAGGAGCACTCGTCCTGCTGTGACGGTATCACGCAAACCAAGTCACGTGATACCGTCTTCATAAGCTCCTCCCTGTACAATCACCAGAGCTTCTGAACTTTCTTCGGTGGCGTTTCGGATTCGGATTTCCTGTTTTCTGATTAATTGATTCCTGTTTCCTGATCACAGTTTTTTCTGGTCCTCCCGGTTTTAACTTCGGACTGCTTTGGTTGCTCTTTGGAATTTGCCTTTGATCTGGTTGCCTTCCTCCTCTTGACCACGGACTGCCCCTGATTTTGCCTTGGATTCTGAATTGGTCTGCACTGCCCGCTCCCTGCTCGACATTGGCCTGACATTGGATATTGCCTTGGATACTGATTTGGTCTGCATTGCTCGCTCCCTGCACGACATTGGATTGTTATTGGACTTTGCCTTGGATTGCTTCCACGCTGCTACCTCGCCTTGAAAGATCTTGTTCCGTCTTGGTTTTTGAACTTCCTTGCTTTCGTCCCTCACAAGTACACGGACTAGAGACTTCCAAAGGTGTACGTTGTGGGTTGTTTTCTTGTCTTCTGCCTTGCGACTGAGGTTTTGCTACGAACTTCCTCTGCCCCTCCGGACCCTTGTTACCACTGGACAGGAGTCCAACACGGTAAGACTATGAGTGTAATTAGGGACTCCTAGTTATTCTCTTTATGCTTATTGATAAGTGATTCATTGCCGTATTCTTTGCTTAGACTGCAGGTGCCAGCATTACCAGCCGGTTAAAACTTTCTTACCTGAGTTAGCAGGTTAGTGGTATTCCGTGTATGCTGTTTTGTATTGGCTTTCTTGTCTATGCAAAGTCTGATACTTGCCTTGTTTTCAGCTGGTGGTCTGTCCTCCTGTATACCGTGTCTACACTTCTACGGCGCCTGGGTCATCGGTCTCCTGTCTGTCCAGTAATAGACCATTCTGGTTGTTATTTCTAAATAGCAAGACAGGTACATTATTTGGAAGACTTCGTCATCTACACGACGAGGCAAGTCGCTCCATTTCAAGTGCTTGCTTGGTCTGACAATATCGATGAAAGAGATTGTCTTGTGGAATGCCATAATGCTATATAGTAAATGCATAAATAAAGAGATGTTTCACGCTTCCTTAATATCAACATTAGCAACCTCTCTAGAAAATACTTTTAATATACCCCTAGATTCCTGGAAACAATATTGTAATTTAACAATGCCCAGAGCTGACATCGATCAGAATCTACTAGCCAAACATCCTCATCGGGCAAAGCAAAAATGCTGGTACTCTTACAGGAATGACACATGGCAAGAATGCAATAAATATAAGGTCTTTACCACCAGACACTTTATTAAAAAAAGACCAAATTGGATTCCAAGATACTTGGAGAAGTTCCCTGACCAAGTCTATTGAACTCACCTAATGCACCTATGTTTCGATCTACGGCCTCAAAAGCATCAAGACTGCACAAAAGATCCAACTCTTCGTGTCGATTCTGTAACTTGACGAGCCACCCTGAAATGTCAGAACATCTCCTGGTCGAATGCGCTAAGCACATTAAGGTGAGAATATTTCCATAAATATTTTGCTGAATATCGCTTATTGACACTCCATCAAAAGTGGAAAACTATCTTTAATACCCAACATATATCTTTAAACATAATTACAATCAAATTCCTATTGAAAGTGAACATCTTAGAATAATTGGGCTGATGATATTATAGTCCTGGTGGTATGTTCAACATTAGTGATCTAGGACCTTTACTACTAAACTCATGTCTAAAACGACGATGGAAACCATGCTGACTGATTCCAACACCTAGGGTACTCCAGCTCGCCAGCATGAGTCTAAGTTTGCAAATTTAAATTCATTAGACAGGAAATTAATGCATCTATTTATTTCTCTTCTTATTTTATCCATGTTTTAATTGTATATATTTGAAAAGTTGCATGTACAACTATAACAAACAAAAAAACAAAAAAATATTATAACCCGTATTGCCAATGTAAAAAGGGGGCAATAATCAAAAGTGAATATCATTTTCCAAAAGAGAACTGTAACCTGCATTGCCTATGGCAAACAAATCAATGTGAGAATCATGGTCCTTTTGGACAGCATAAATATGAAAGAAGTTGTAAGCCAATTGTATTACAAGTCAAAAGACTACCCAAGAAGCAAGTGTTGGTTCAACTTTTAAAGAGTTAAGTGTGGACAGTTTGGAGCAAACCTCACCACAGAGTACAAGTTGAAGTAGTAGGGGGAGGAAGGATAGCTCAGGGGCAACACGTTTGTCTTGAAAGCAAGACAACGCAGCACAACACAAGTTTGAATCCCAATCCTGCGCTTAGAAACCACGCGTTGGTATTAAGCACGTTCTAAAATAACAATAAGTAGGAGCTTTATCCTAGCAGGCGAGTGCACCAGAAAGGGGACAAATAGTTGTTAGTCCTGGCAAGCGAGTGGACCAGGAAGAAGATTTTAAGTACTGTGACTATGATAGAAGGTTGTGATGGAAAAGAGGTGGCAATTCGACTACTGTGTTTTAATGAACTACTGTATAACCCATCCTGACTAAAGTATTGCTTATGAAGAAGAAATGCAGTGTGGTAGAAGGTGATTGGTCTTTTTGGAGAATACAACTTTTTTTCCCATTGGCATTTCGATTTGATGATTGAAGAAAGCGTCCTTTTGGTTCACAAAATAGAAGTTGTGAAAACCTTCACAGCTTTCCTAAGAGAAACCTTTTTGAATAGTCACTTTGGGAAGGGCATACTGGATTAAATGAACTGTGTATTCTACTTAGAGTGAAACTTGGTCAGTGAAAGAACTTTCCTACAATTGAACTTTGATTTGAAATAACCTAAATTGATCCAGGGGAATGGCATACAGCTCTGGACACAAGGATTCCTATTTTCTTTATGTTTGAATGCATATGCTATTTTTACAAAGTTGAAACAGCCAAACGATTTCTGTCTGATTTTTATTGTATGTATTAGTGTGAGGAGCAGACATTTTTCAGACACTAGGTCATTTTCCTTTAGTTTGGATTTGTTAGGTTAGGGAAAGTTAGGCGTTTGTCTCACCCTTTATTATTTAATATATGGTGATTTTTGAGAAAACAACATCTATGTGTCTGACTCCTCACACACCCCATGCGCACCATTTATGAAATCAGGAAAGACCAGCCATGTAATGCATTACACTGAAGCATATAGACTAAGCATGCGTCACCCCAGATAATGAGGGCAGTTTAGATGCGCATCACTTCCTGAAGATTTATGGAAACCAGCCATGCGGCTACATAGCAGCCAATCCCACAACAA
Organism: Ambystoma mexicanum; assembly: GCF_040938575.1. Lineage (NCBI taxonomy): Eukaryota > Metazoa > Chordata > Amphibia > Caudata > Ambystomatidae > Ambystoma > Ambystoma mexicanum. Next base: position 393,613,201 of record NC_090928.1, on the reverse strand, counting down.
GCTGCAGCACAATTATTTGGAATAATTCCTGCCGATTTACTAGAGACATACTAGTTGCAACTACTATTGCACTCAGAGGAACCAGTGGGAGAAGTTAGACCCTGAACTTGGAGAGGTGGCCGGGACGGCCAACGGACCACAACCAGGAGTGTTGGAGGGCACCACTGAGCAGCGACCGGATCTGCGCTTAAAACATGCTTTTGAGGTACTGTCTAGATTAACAAATGTAATAACCAATCCGCCCCACTCCTGCTCCTCCAACATAATCCATACCACTATATACAACTATCGGCTAGCCACACTACACATACACATCCAGAGCATTAATTAACCCTTGCACTTGGACCTAACCTCAGACAGAACATACCAGTGCACATAATCCATACATCCCCAACCTCACCATACACAAACACACACCTACACAACTCCATCAAACATCTAACAAATAACTGCAATACTAGATACCCCCTTACGGATGCAACAAACCAGTACGCAAAATTGTTCTTCCAACCTAACCGCATGTGACTCACACACCCAACATAAACTCTAGTACACATCTGAGGCCCTGAGTCTTACCCTTACGGTTACAACAAGTCAGCCACACAACATACCTGCATGCCGGTTCGTCCTGGTTCGGAACCTATCCTATCAACCTATCCTCACTAACACACCCCGCCCTCTTTTCTTGCACAACCACATGAGCACTTGGAGACTGCCCCTAGGTGGATAGCGGTACACAGTATAAATCAACATAGTTTGAAAAGTATTAGACCAGAAATATTGCGCTTCTCTAAATATTTTCAATATACATCCATATCCAAAAGAAAAGAGATCAAAGTATGTTCCATTATAAAATGTGTTCAAGAAATATACATATGTCAAAGCATATAAATTGTAAGAGTATAAAACATTGAATGTTCAATATGGAACAAGTTACTTACCTGTAACTGTTCTCCAGCATGGGTCTGGCATGGATTCACATGCTCATGAATATTCCCCGTCGTCAGGCTGGGAATCCTCGGTAAAGAAAAAACCAGTATCAGTTTTGTTTCTGATCGGTCTTTCGTAGTAGTAACCAATCACTGATCTCTGCGTCATACTGACCACAGCCAATGACTGCCCTCTACCTAAGCCCCGCCTCTGGCAGCCATCTTCAGATTTGGTAGCACGTGAAGTTGCAGTATGACCAAGTGAAGAGCCGCAGAGGGGTAGGCGGGAGGGTTCGCATGTGAATCCATGCCAGACCCATGCTGGAGAACAACAGTTACAGGTAAGTAACTTGTTCCTTCTCCAGCATGGGGTCTGGCATGGATTCACATGCTCATGAATAAAGAATACATAGCAGTACACACATGCACAACCACGGGAGGTGGCAAAGGCTCAACATTAAGCATTACATCAAACTCAACATTAAGCAAATCTTACCTCCTCACCAGGCTCACCTTAGGCGAATAGGTTGCGCAGCATTGCTTGGCCAACCCTGGACTCCTCCCTGGAATCCCGATCGACGCAGTAGAATTTCGTGAAGGTGTGCGTCGACCTCCACGTAGCAGCCCTGCAGATGTCCAGCAAGGGCACACCAGATAGGAACGCCGTGGTAGCTGCGATCGCTCTGGTGGAATGGGCTCTCGGACGGCTAGGCATCGGTCGGTTTGCCAACCGATGACAGTACATGATACAGCCGGAGAGCCATCTGGAAATGGAAGCCTTCGAGAGAGCCTTCCCCTGATTGACAGGTCCAAAGTTCACAAAGAGTTGTGACGTCTTCCGAAAACACTTTGTGCGGTCCACGTAGAACTTCAGCGCTCTAGCCACGTCCAGCGAGTGCAAAGTCCTTTCAGCCGGCGAAGAAGGCGACGGGAAGAAAACAGGCAACACCAAGGGTTCGTTGAGGTGGAAGTCCGACGGCACCTTGGGCATCAAGGAGGGGTGCGTCCTGAGCACTACCCTCGTGTCGTGAAATGTCAAGTACGGGGCCTTGCAGGAAAGGGCCTGGATCTCTCCCACCCGTCGTGCAGAGGTGATGGCCACAAGAAACGCTGTTTTCCACGACAAGAACTTCAACGGAGCCGAGTGCAGAGGCTCGAACGGAGGTCCCATGAGCTTGGTCAGCACCACGTTGAGCTTCCACGCCGGGGCCGGAGCCTTCACCGGCGGGAACTATCTGAACAGTCCCTTCATGAACTCTTTCACAGACGATGAGACCACAAAGACGTCCGCCCCGTGGTTCTAGTGTATCGGGAGATCGCAGCAAGATGAATCTTGATGGACGCGTGCGCCAGTCCAGCCTTGGCCAGCGTCAGTAGGTGCGGCAGTACTTGGGGAGCCGTTATCCGTAGAGGATTAATCTTCTGTGCGTGGCACCAGACAGAGAACCTCTTCCATTTGTGTCCGTAGCATTTAAGAGTTGAGGATGCCCTGGCCTTTGCAAGAACCTCTCTGCAGTCGGCCGGTATGTCGTATCCTCCAAACTCTAACGCTGCAGGAGCCAGGCCTGCAAGTTCAGCGACTTCGGGTCGTGATGGAGGATGGCGCCTCCTTCCCTGGAGAGAAGATCCGCGTCCACTGGCAGCTTGATTGACGGGGACGCTGACAAGTCCAGAAGGTCCGGGAACCATATCTGCCTCGGCCACGCAGGTGCGACGAGGATCATCCTGCACCGTGACCTCTTGAGCTGGTTGATGAGCCGGATCAGCAATGGCAATGGAGGGAACGCGTATAGAAACAGGCCCTCCCAGGGGAACGAGAAAGCATCGCCCATGCTCCTCGGCTGGGGAAACCTGCTGGCGAACCTCCGGCAGTTGGAGTTCATCGCCGTCGCAAACAGATCGATCTGGGGTGTGCCCCACCGTCGGAAGAGGCGGTCCACTAGATCCTGTCGTAGTTCCCACTCGTGGCACGAGCGCAGCTCCCTGCTGAGTGAGTCGGCAATGGTGTTTTTTATCCCTGCCAGATGAAACGGCACCAGAAACATCCCTTGGGCGACGGCCCAATGCCACAGATCCTGCGCCTCCCTGGATAGGGCTGGGGACCTGGTTCCGCCCCGTTTCCTGATGTAGAACATGGTGGTGGTGTTGTCGGTGAAGATCCTCACCACCTTGCCCTTGAGGGACGGAAGGAAGGACCTGAGGCCCCAAAACACTGCACGGAGCTCCAGGACGTTGATATGGAGGGACTTCTCCGTTGGGAGCCAAAGGCCTCTCGCGTGCAGATTTTCGGTGTGCGCTCCCCACCCTTCCAGGGAGGCATCCGTGGTCACTGTCTCCTGGTGGCCGGGGGTCTGGAAGTCCATGCCCGCCGTCAGATGCGCGTGGGTGCCCCACCACCGGATCGCTCGTCGGAAACTCTCGTCGAGTGTGATCCTCTCCTCAAAGCTGCCTGTCGTCTGGATCCAGCGCATGTCCAGGAACTCCTGCAACGGGCGCATCCGGAGCCTGCACAGGGGTATGAGGTAAATGCAAGAAGACATCATTCCGAGGAGGGACTTGATGAACCTCACACTCTGGCTGCGTCCGCAACCAGCATCCGCTGCACCTTGCCCAAACTGGCCCTCGTCCTTTCCTCCGAAGGATAGGCCAGAAGCAACATTGTGCCGAGCTTCGCTCCCAGAAACAGTGCGTCTTGCGCGGGCACCAGGTGGGACTTGGCGTAGTTTATGGAGAATCCCAGGTCCGTGAGAAGTTGGACGGTCCATGCCGTGTGCTCCACGGCGAGCTCCTTCGTCTTCGCTCGGATGAGCCAGTCGTCCAGGTAGGGGTGGACGTGGATCCCCTCTCGGCGCAGCTGCGCCGCCACCGGTGCGAGGCACTTGGTGAACACCCTGGGTGCCGACCTCAGTCCGAAGGGAAGGGCTCTGAACTGATCGTGACGCCCTTGGACCACGAACTTGAGAAACTTTTGGTGTCCCTTTAGGATGGGAATATGGAAGTAGGCATCCTCCAAATCCAACGACGACAGGAAATCGCCCTCCTCCAGCTGACCTAGGACGTGTTGGAGGGTGATCATCCGGAACTTCTGTGCCTTGATGATTTTGTTCAGTCGTCGTAGGTCCAGGATGGGACGCCATCCTCCCGTCTTCTTCTTCAAGAGGAAGTATCTTGAGTAAACTCCGGAGCCCCGAAGCCTCTTTGGGACGAGCTCGATGGCGCCCTTCCTGAGCACCGCCTTTACCTCCAAGAGAAGTTGAGGGACGTGATGTTCTTTCCTGGCCACAGGGGGGACGCGTGGGCACCTCTTTAGAAACTCGAGCGCGTGACCCTGGGCTAGGGCGTCCAGCACCCAACGGTCGGTGGAGATGGACTCCCACACGCTGACGAAGCTCGCCAGCCGGCCTCCCACCGGGGTGCTTCGGTGGGGGCCCGACCCCGCGGCCGGTTCAGTCCTGCTTCGACGAGGCTTTGCCGCCTTGACCTCCTTGGCGACGACGGCGGGATCCGCCTGACTTGCCTCGTCCCCTGTAAGCTTCCTGCGACGACGAACGGGCCGCTTGACGGTAGGTGGAAAATCCGCCGCCGGAAACTTTGGAGGCACCCTGTTTGCCTCCGCCGCTCCGAAAGGGCGCCCGCCGTTGCTGGAGAACCCCAAGAGCCCGGGCCGTCTCCGTGTCTGCCTTGATGGCTTGAAGGGAATCGTCCACTGTTTTCCCAAACAGGTTGTTTCCGTCGAACGGCATGTCCAAGACTCTGGTCTGCACGTCCTGACGGAAGTCAGTAGCCTTGAGCCATCCACGCCGCCTAAGGCACACGCCGTTGCCCAACTGGCGAAATCCAGTGTCAGCGATGTCCGTCGCAATCGTAATGGCGTGGTCCGACGCCACCTCTCCTTCCTGCAAGATCTCTAGGGCATCCGCCCTCTTGTCGTCCGGTAGGAAGTCCAGCAGGGGGGCCAGTTTGTACCACAACTCCCTGTCGTAGCGGGCTACGATAGCCAAGGCGTTGGCCGCCTTAATCGTCGTCGCTGCAGACGAGATGACCCTGCGTCCCATCGTATCCAATTTCTTTCCCTCGCCGTCCGGCGGGGAGGTCGACGTAGAGGCCGCGCCCCCCCCGCTTTCTTCCTGGCCGCCGCGGAGACGACCGAGTCCGGGGTCGGCTGTGCCCGAAGGCACAAGGGGGCCGCGTCCGGGACCCGGTACTTCTTCTCGTACCGATCCCTTCTAGCCGGCGTCGTGGATGGGTTCTTGAGGAGGGCGAGGACCTCATCCCAAATATCGTCCAGTAGAGGTACGGAGAGGACCGTCTTCCTCTTGGCCTCGCGCCGTTGATAAAAGAAACCTTCCTTCTTCTCTTCCGGGCAGAGCTGGAAAAGCTCGGATGCCCTGGCGATCATGGAGTGAAACGATCCAATCTCGTCGGGCGGGGAAGCCCGGGTGGGCGGTGACGACGGCAGATCCTCGTCGTAAACCTTGTCGTCCGTACCCATCGCGGCCGTGTCAGTCCCCGTGTCATCCCCACGAGTCGTGGACGGGAAGGAGGGCTGAACAGGGCGCGATGGCTGAAAAGGAGGTGGAGGATGAATCCTTCTTCTCTTAGGGGGAGGGCTCCCAGAAGGGCCTGGCTCCGGGTCCCCCGTCGGGAGCGGTTCCTCCGCTGGTGGTAACGGCAGTCTCGTCCTTATCTCCGAGCATAAGGACTGTATAGCCAACAAAATGGCCGTCGAGTTGTCTTGCGGCACTGGTTGAGGGGATTCCGACGGGCGGTCAGGGGCCCTGTCGGCACCCTCAACGTTATCGTCGTCTCCCACGTCGGGGTCCCTCCCGACGGGCTGGTCTTCTTCCATGCCAACACCGTGGCTTAAGACTTCGATCAGCTCTTCCTCAGAGGTTGAGGCTGAATCCACGACGACCTCCTGCCCCCCCCCTTTTTCTTCTCCGTCGGAGGTTTCACGGGGGTCCTGTCGATGGGCATAAAAGAGGACTCCCTCCGCGGTGGCAGGGAGACTCTGAGCCCCGAGGTCGCCATCACTGGTGTAGCCTCCACAGGCTGAGCCAGGGCCGCCGCGACTGTCTCGATAGAGGCCTTGGCCGGATGGATTAAGGCTTTCACCACCTTAGGTGCGCTCACCGCATTCTCCTTGGGGGGAGGGTCACTGCCTCGCTCTCCCTCCGATGGGGCCTTCGAGCTCGACCGGGGCCTCTCCAGGAGCTTCGCTGGGTTCTCGGCCTTCCTCTTACCCGAACCAGAGCGTTGGCTCGTGGTTGATGGTGCCGGGGAGGATGCGCCCTGCCTGGCGCCCGTAGAGCCCGACCGTTCGGCGCTCCCGGTGCCAGCGGACTAGTGGTGCTTGGCCTTGTGTTGGACCCCCGTTGCCGGGGCGTCCTCAAAGGTCTTAGAAGACCGCTCGGATTTCTTCTTCTTCTTCTCGCCCGACGGGCTCTTCCCTTCCAGCCAGTTGGCGAGACGTTGATGGCGGTCCTTCATGGTCCGCTCTGACATATTGCCGCAAAAAGCACAGTCCTTCTCCACGTGCGTCTTGTCCTCATGTAGGCAGTACAGACAAAAGGAGTGTTCGTCCTCCTTAAAGACATTCTGAAGCTGGCATCCAGGGTAGACCCTGAACAGCTTTCCGGGCGTCGAGCTTCCCTTCTCCTGGGCCATGTCCGAGATGGGCCTGAGAAACTTCTGGAGTCCTTCAAAAGCGTGGCTCGACGAAATCTTCACCCTTGAGGGGCGTAGACGAATCCGACACGGGTCCCCGTTGATCGGATGAAGAAACGGTGGAGCTTGAGTCTCTTTTGACCAAAAAATCGAAGTTTTTGAGAAAAAAACATGAAAAAATAGCACTAACGCTCGAGATCAATAGCACGAGGATCCCAAAACTTGAACGTGCGGTAAAAATCTGAAGATGGCTGCCAGAGGCGGGGCTTAGGTAGAGGGCAGTCATTGGCTGTGGTCAGTATGACGCAGAGATCAGTGATTGGTTACTACTACGAAAGACAGATCAGAAACGAAACTGATACTGGTTTTTTCTTTACCGAGGATTCCCAGCCTGACGACGGGGAATATTCATGAGCATGTGAATCCATGCCAAACCCCATGCTGGAGAAATGTTTGATGTAGGTCAAGTAGGGTACATAAGGATTCAGAAAGACATCAAGAAACAGAAAAGGAAATAAAAGAACAAATGACTTACCCTATGTAAGGAACAAGTTAGTTAGTTCTAACTATTGCTCTCCAGCATGGGCCTAGCATGGATTCACATGCTCATGACTATTCCCCGTCAGGCCGGGAATCCTCTGCAAAAGAAAAAACTGTTTCACTTTCACTTACAAACTGTATTTCTCCTCTAAACTAATCAATGTACTCTGGGTCATACTGCCCTCAGTCAATCACTGCCCTCTCCCTAAGCCCTCCTCTGGCAGCCATCTTCAGTTTTGATAAGCACGAAAAGTGGCTGTGCGACCAAGAAGGGCTGCAGGGGTGTAGGAGGGAGGGTTCTCATGTGAATCCATGCCAGACATATGCGGGAGAACAATAGTTACAGGAAAGTAACTTGTTCCTTCTCCAGCATGGGGTCTGGGATGGATTCACATGCTCATGAATAAATAATACATAGCAATACCACATTACACAACCACGGGAGGTGGCAAGGCTCAACAGAAGCAATACTCATACCTCGGAAACAGACTCACCTCAAGCAAACTGGTTGCGTAGCACTGCTTGGCCGATCCGCGACTCCTCCTTTTCGAATCCCTTTCGACACAGTAGAACCTTATGAAGGTGTGTGTACAACTCCACGTAGCATCCATGTAGATGTCCAGCGGGGCACATCAGACAGGAAGGTTGTCATGGCAGAAATCGCTCTGGTGGAATGGGATCTCAGCTGGCCGGGCATTGGTCAGGTGGCCAACCGATGAAAGTGTTTGATACGTCTGGAGAGCCACCTGGAGATGGAAGCCTTGACAAGGCTACCAAAGTTCACAAACTGCTGAGACGTTTTCCAAAAACTCTTCATGCGTGCCATGTAGAACTTCAGAGCACGAGCAATGTCCAGCGAGTGCAAGGCCCTTTCAGCCTGAGACAAAGGCTTTGGGAAAAACACAGGTAACACCAAAGGCAAGCAGAGGTGGAATTCCGACGGAACCTTTGGCATGAAGGAGAGGTGCGTCCATAGCACCACCCTCGAGTCTTGGAAAGTCAGATATGGACTGGATCTCACCCACGCTCCTGGCAGACGTGAAGGCCACAAGGAAAGCCGTTTTCCATGAGAGGAACTTGAGGGGCCTGATGCATTTGCTCGAAGGGGGCATTCACCGGCGGAAAGATCGAAACAGTCCTTTGAGGAACTCCTTGACGAGACAGTGGGACCAAAGAGAAGATCTTCCTGGCGACCTGGTGTAGCAGGAGATAGCCGCCAGATTCACCTTGATAGAGGTGTGCGAACGCCCTGCCTTGGCTAAAGACAACAAGTACGGAAGAATCTGCAGGGCCGTGACTCTAAGTGGGGTGATCTTCTGTGACTGGAACCACGCAGCGAAACACTTCCACTTGTGACCCTAGCATTTAGAGTTGACGTCGCTCTGGCCATGGCAAGCACCTCCCTGCAGTCCATCGGCAACTTATATCCTCCAAACTCTAGGGCTGCAGGAGCCAAACCCTCGGGTTCTGCGATGCTGGATCGTGATGCAGGATCGTGCCTCCTTCTCTGGCGAGCAGATCCACGACCACTGGCCGCTTGACCAGAGGCGACGCTGACAGGCTGAGAAGGTCCGGATACCAAATCTGCCTCAGCCACGCCAGGGTGACGAGTATCATCCTGCATCGGCACGGTTTGAGTTGACTGATGACTCGCAGCAGAGTAGGCAACAGGGGTGTGTGGGTGGGGGGAAAAACACGTACAGACACAGGTCTTCCCATGGGAAGGAGAACGCGTCCCCCATGCTCCTTGGCTAGTCCAACCTTCTGGCAAAATTCTGGCATTTGGAGATCGCCGCTGTCGCAAACAGATTGATCTGGGGCATGACCCACTTGCTGAAGATGCGGTCCACCTGGTCCTGCCGGAGTTCACACTCGTGGCAGGATCGCAACTCCCTGCTGAGGGATTCTGCAATGGTGTTCTTGATTCCAGCCAGGTGAAAGTGGATGAGGAACATCTCTTGTTCGACAGCCCGTTGCCACAAGTTCTGCGCGTCTTTGGAGAGCATTGGGGATGGAGTGCCCCCCGCCCCGCTTCGTGATGTAGAACACTGTGGTGTTGTCCGTGAAGATCCTCACCACCTTGCCCTTCAGGGACGGAAGAAAGGACTTGAGGGCCCAGAACACTGCCCGCAGTACCAGGATGTCGAAGTGGAGATCCTTCTCCTCCAGCAGCCACTCGCGTGCAGAAGTCTGTTGTCTGTTGTGGGCTCCCCAGCCCTCCAGGGAAGTGTCCGTGGTGACCGTCTCCTGGTATGGAGGGTTTTGCAACTCTGTGCCCCGGGCGATGTTGGAGTGTACGCCCCACCATGTTACCACCTGATGGAACTTCTCATCAGGAGGGATCTTGTCCGTGAATCTTCCTGTCCGCGAAGCATCCAGACAGTTGTTTCCAGCGAGCGTCCAGGAACTCCTGAAGAGGTTGCATCCGCAACCTGCATAGCTGGATAAAGTCGATGCAGGACGACATGTCGAGCAGCGAATTGATGGCCCCCACTGTGGTGGTCTTCAGTGACAAAGGCGACAGTAGGCAGGAGACCATGTTGAGCCTGGCTCTTAGGAACAGTGCGTTCTGCGATGGTGTCAAGCAGGACTTAGTATAATTGATGGAGAACCCCAGATCCGTCAGTAGCTGGACGGTTGTCTCTGTGTGTTCGACTACAAACTCTCTTGAATTGGCCCGGATGAGCCAGTCGTCGAGGTACGAGTATACACGTACATCCCTCGTAGACCCTAGATGGGCTAGTACTGGTGCCAGGAACTTTGTGAACACCCTGGGAGCTGACTTTAGGCCAAAAGGGGAAGTGTAGGAACTTTTGATGCTTCCTGTGAATGGGGACGTGGAAGTAGGCGTCCTACAGATCCAGCAACGTCAAGAAATCCCTTTCCTCCAGTTGGCTGAGCATGTGCTGCAACGTGACAATCCTGAATTTTTGGGATTTGAGGAACTTGAGACGGCGCTGGTCTAGGTTGGGCCTCCAGCCCCCCCAACCCTCCATCTTCTTTTTGACTACGAAATATATGGAGAGGAGCCCCAGAGTCATCTTGGAACTAGCTCTATCGCGCCTTTTTGTAGCATGGCCCGTACATCCTGCAGGAGCTGAGGATGTGCTGCTCCTGCCGGGTCACCGAAGGGATCCACAAACACTTCTGCTGAAACTCCACGGTATGTCCGTGGGCGAGAGCGTCCAGCACCCATCTGTTGGTGGAGAACTTGTCCCACTCACTGCTGAATGCCGTAAGCCGGCCTCCCACAAGGGTGCATGGGTGGGGGCCCGACGTCTTGGCCGGTTTAGACCTGCTTCGTCGCCTGCATTCCGCCTTGGGGGCGACAATGGCACTGACCACCTCGACTGAAAGCTTTGAAACGCCTATGTAATCCTCCTGGGTCGTGGACCGGGAGGGCCGACGGTACAACGAGGAGCAACCACCAAAACCTTTTGTCAATCTGCCCGACTTTCCCCCAGAGGATTGAAAGGAAGAACAGTGCTGTTGGGCAGTACCCAGGGTATGAACCGTATCTGTCTTGATGGCCTGGCAGGATTCGTCTGCGCCCTTCCCAAAGAGGTTATACCCGAAGGGCATGTCCACTACCTTCGTCTGGACGTCCTGGTGGAAATTGGGGGCTTTCAGCCAGCCTCAACGACTGAGAAAGACACCGTTCCCCATCTGCTGGAAACTTGTTTGGCGATGTCCAGGGCCTCTGCAATGGCATGGTCCGAAGTCACTTCACCTTCCTGGAGGCGTGTGATCGCCTCCACCTGCCGGTCGTCGTGTAGGAACCCCACAATGTGGGTCAGCTTGTACCACAGTTCCTTGTTGTACCTGGCCTAGATCGCCAGTGCGTTGGCTGGCTTGATGGTCGACGTCGGAGTAAATGACCTTCCTCCCCATGGCGTCCAACTTCTTCCCCTCGCTGTCCGGAGGGACTGAGGACTACCAAGAGGGCTTAGACAACCTCTTCCTCGCAGCTGCCGACACCACAGAGTCCGGCGACCGTTGCGACGGTAGGTACTTGGGTGCGGACTCCGGCACCCAGTTGTTTTTCTCCAGCCTATCCCGCTTGGCCGGGGCCGTGCAATGATTCTTCAGGAGGGCTAGACCTTCCTCCCACACATCATACTGGAGGGGCACTGCCATGATGGTATTCCTCTTGGCCTCACGCCTCTGGTATGAAGCCTTCCTCCTTGGTCTCTTCCGTCGTCTGTTGGAAAAGGTCAGAAGCTTGGCAATCATGGCATGAAACAACCCAACCTCATCTGGTGGGGATGCCCTCGGCTGCGGCGATCCACCCGCCCGGACTATGTTGTCGTCATCATGGGTCGTCACCATGACCGTGTCTGGGTCCACCAGGGGAGAGGGCACCACGGCGTGGGTGTGGAGGTTGAGGTGGGAGTGTCAGATGGTGCTTCCTCTTTTAAACCAGAAATTATCCAGAGTCACCGGGCCCGGAGCCTGCGACATCCTCTTCTGGATTTCTGACACCAGCGTGTGTAGGGTCGAAAGGATGTCCAGGGCGTCACCGCAGTCATCCACGTCCTCGTGGACAGTGTCCAGGGGCTCCTGGTCCTCCTCGTCCTAGGATGAAACATCCATTTCTTCGGGTACAGCCTGTGGCTGGCCTGCTACTTCACCCCCCCTCTTTTTGTACCCCGAGGGGGGTCTGAGCCGGGCTCAGCAACAGCATCATCTTCTCTGGTGTGCGAGCAGCCTATGCCACTGCCCGGTTGAGGCCTTCCGCCTCGGGACAGGGACACCCTTGGCACAGAAGGGACTACCTTCACAGGGTCAGCCCCTTTGGTCTTCGAGAGAGCGGCCGCCACTAGCTCAATCATGTACGAAGATTTCTCCTGCGCTGCCTGGGCCTTCTTGGGCAGGTTGACTGTCTTTTCCTCCACCCTAGGCTTCTTGGGCTTCTCCCAAAGCTTAGCCAGGAAAGTCTCTATTTCTTTGTGAAGTCCTTGTGGATTCTTTTTTTTTTTTTAAATACGTTTTTATTAACAATTTTCCAAATAACACGAAACAATTGGTAAACTCCCATTTGGCACCCGTCTCTCCCCCCCTCAGTCCCCCCCCCCCAGATTCGCCGACAGCTCAAATTCAAATACTAAGTTGAATACATATTTCTCATCAATACAGCCCAGTAGCCCAGGTAAAGTTTTAAGCCAGAGAGACCAAACGAGGTCCAGCCAAGATAATTAAAAAAAAAAAAACCTAGAGAAGCAACAGTATATAAGGCCTCACAGGTCCGATTCATCTTGAGGGCGAACAATACCCAGTTGCTCCACTGCCTTGGGGCACCAGGCGCGGCGAGCTCCCGCTTTCAAATATGACAACAGATTGGACCAGTTCGAAATGAACCTCAAGTGAGACCCCTGGATAGAGTAGGTAAGCCATTCCATTGCCACCAATGCCCACAACTTCGCGACCCACTTGTGTTCCTGTGGAGAGTCCTTTGACTTCCACTTCCTGGTCAGGACCAAGGCAGCCGACAACATCATTATCATATACAGTTTACGGTCCGCCCTTGTGGGCAAGGTTGTCAACAATGCATTAAAGCCCAATAGATCCCGCCCCCCCCACCGTGGCCCTGCTGGACGCCCAACATCTGGACGATCGCTCGCTGAACTAGTGACCAGAAGGGATCAAGTTTTGGGCACTCCCACCAAATGTGAGCCCAGGAGCTCACTGCACCGCACTCCCTTCACCAATAAACTGACACAGTGGGGTATATTTTATTTAACCTGAGAGGGGTTAGATGCCACCTCAGTAGCAGCTTCAACCAGATCTCGCGGAGTTGAATAGATCTAGCAAGTTTCAGGATTTGGGACCACAGCTTGACCCATTCCTGTTCCTCTATACTCGAGCCTAAATCCTGCGCCCATTTGCTCATGTAGGTCCTAGAATATATAGGTTCCTCCCGTTTTATAAGTTTATAAATGGACGAGACCACCCCCCTGCCTCCCGCATCCGTGTCGAGATACCTCTCGAACTGGGTAAGTGGACGAGAGCCCGCCATCCTTACAGATGGATGGGAGATCCAAGGTCTGATCTGGAGATATGAAAACCTCTGCTTCTCCCCCACACCGAAATCCTTCTTACACTGCTCAAAGTTCTTCACGCCCCCCCCCGCCCCCATTAGCTTATCCCGTAGCATCCTGCATTCCCCCAGGAACCATGGATCAAAATTAGGGTCGCTTATGACCGCTAGAGTGAATTGCGGGTTCCCATGCAGGGGCGAGAACGGAGAGGGGAAGGAGGTGATCCGAGCTCTCTCGATGGCTTGGTCCCAGGCATCTCCTATTGTTGCTGTTATTGCGCTACAATACATTCTGGTTGGCCTGTCCCGTTTCGGCATCCACAAAACCCCTTCCAGGTCCTTTCCAACTACCGCCCAATCCATTGGCCTCCAGACCTTGCCCCTGTCATTCCTTTGCCAATCCCTAATCACCCTGATCTGAGCTGCTAAGTAATACACCCGAAAGTCCGGTTGCCCCACTCCCCCTCGATCTGGCACCGCTTTCATAATGGAGGGCGCCACCCTCAGGCGCTTTCGGTTCCATACGAACCGGGTAACTATTCTTTGCAGGGCTCTGAAAAAAGATGATGGGACACTAACCGGTAAGACTGAGAAGTGATAGAGGAGCAGAGGAAGGATTGCCATCTTTAAAGTGTTGATCCTACCCAACCACAAGATCTCCAGGGGACCCGAGTCCATCAGCTTCGACTTAACCTTCTGAAGGAGCGGAGGGTAATTTGCTACATATAATTGCTCCACAGACTTGGTCAGATAGATTCCCAGGTACCTCAGCGAGGAGTCAACCCATCTGTAATTGTAGGCCTTCTTGCGGTCCCGAGTTGCAGCGGAGGACAGCGTGAGAGGAAGGGCCTCAGATTTATGGGCATTGATCTTAAGGCCAGCAACTTGGCCAAATCTAGTCAGTTCTCTTGCCACTGCCTGCAATGAGGTGATCGGGTGAGTCAATGACAGGATCATATCGTCAGCAAAAGCTGCAATCTTATGGACCTCGCCCCCAAACGGGATACCCTCAATATCCTCGGCTGCACGCACTGTCTCCAAGAACGGTTCCAGGTGGAGGGCGTAAAGGAGCGGTGACATCGGACAGCCCTGCTTAGTGCCCCTTTCCACCCGTATCGGGGCGGAAGCTTGGCCATTTATTGCCAGTCGTATAACTGGATTTTGGTAGTATGCCCTTACCCGTGAGATAAAGCTTGGGCCGAATCCCAATCTCCCCAGAGCTGCAAAAAGGAACCCCCACTCAACCCGATCAAAAGCCTTCTCGGCGTCAATCGCCAAAAGAAGGGCTGGGATATTCCTCTTTTGGGCCTTTTCAATTAGGTGAGCCAGTCTTCTGATGTTGTCTGATGTTTGTCGACCTTTTATAAAACCTGATTGATCCCTATGGATAAGTTTAGGGAGGATGGACTCGAGACGGTTGGCCAACACTTTAGCGTAGATCTTGGCGCCCACGTTCATTAATGCGATTTGGCGGTAGAATGCGCAATCAGTTGAGTCCTTGCCCTGTTTGTGTATTAAGATGACTTTGGCTTCTTTCATGGAGTCAGGGAGGCGCCTAGAGGACCCCATACAGTTAAATAATTTGGTTAAGATGGGAATTAACACTTCTTTATGGGTTTTATAAAACTCGGAGACAAAGCCATCAGGGCCTGAGGCTTTATTAGGCAGAAGGTTATTAATAACTCTCCTCACTTCATCCATAGAGATCTCAATTTCCAGCGTATCCCTATCGTCCCGCGAAACACGTCGAACGCCAATATCTCGCAAATATGCATCCTGGTCTGCGGCATGGGGGTAACTTGAGCTATAAAGGGCAGCATAGAAGTTAGTGAATGCCTCCTCGATATGGGAGGTCGATGTGAGCAGGCCCCCTCCCTCACCCTTTATTTTTAGTATCGCTTTGTCACCTGCCTCCTTACGCAACATTCTGGCCAGCAGTCGGTCTGCTTTGTTGGCCTTGATATAGTACCTTTGTCGCAACTTGAGGGGACTGCGCTCAGCCGTCTGTATGAGGTTCAGCTGGCCTCTCACTACCCTGTATTCCTTTTTGACGGCAGCCGACATCCTAGACCCCATCCGGGTCATGACCTCCTTCAGTCTGGCCTCCAACTGTTGTTCCTCCAGCCTTAGTTCACGTTCCCTTCTGACCTTGAGTGCTATGATCCTGCCCCTGATTGTGGCCTTAAGGGCGTCCCACCAAGACTGAGGGGTTGTGTCCTCCCACTTATGTGGCCAATGTAATCCTGTATTTCCTGCTCCGTTTCCCTGACCAAGGCCTGATCTCTGAACAATGGGACTGGGTATCTCCATTTCCAAATGACTGGGTGTCCCCTGGGTTTAGCCAGAAGCAAAGTGAGCGGCGCATGATCACCAAGGGTGATCGCCCCCACCTCCATTGCTGTCGCCCTGCCCAGTAGAGGTTTCGAGATCCAAATATAATCTATCCGCGAGTGAGACCTGTGAGCATGGGGGTAAAAGGTGTAACCGTCAGCCTGCCCATAGAGTTCTCTCCAAGCATCAACTAGAGCCAAATCCCGCATATTCTTAACAAGATCGCATGACAGTCCTCCCTGAGTCACCCATGTTGAGGAACTCCTGTCCATGGAAGGGTCCCAAGCAATGTTAAAGTCCCCCCATCAAGAGGATTCCGCCCGTGCGAACTTCCCTAAACGGGTGAGAGAATTTTGTATAACGGGGTCTTGCGCATGATTGGGGGCGTAAATGGTGGCTACCGTGAAGAACTCCCCCTTGCCCTTAAGTAACAGGTACCGTCCCTGGTTATCTTTCTGCATATCCCTAATGGCCAGCCCCGACCCGTCGCGCAGAGCGATTAAAACACCCCCCCCTTTTTGCTTGCTTGGGTAGCTTGTACCACTCGGGAGTATCCCCGGAATCTAATCCTGTGGGCATCCTTAGTGCGGACATGGGTCTCTTGCATTGCGACTAACAGGGACTGTTCTCGCACAAGAAACCTCTCCACCTTCCCCCTCTTCACCTGAGAATTGAGGCCGTTCACATTTAGAGAAAGAAACTTTAGAGCAACTGGGCTACCCATAAGCCTTTTTCATATGGGGCTGTAGCAACCATTCAGGGGCCTCCGAGCCCTTCCCCACTTATTATGTGCAGTGAGCGGCCTCCCCATTGGCCGCCGCTTGAACGGTGTCGGCCTGAACCTTGGATCAAACCCCCTGCCTCCCCCCTCCCCCCATTCCCCTCAAACTCCCCCTTTTGGGTGAGATCTACTGGCACTCAGTCCCCCTCGCAAGTTCTCCACGAGAGCCGATCTCAATACCAAACCCAGTAACTTCCCACGCAGGAACACCCATTCCCATTCCAAGACCCCAATGGTCCCTGTAGCGCGCACCTGGACATCATTACGCCACTAAAGAACTGCCCAACAACATCAACAGAGCAACTTTCATTAGTGCCCCCCCCCCCGGGCTTCATTCTGAGATGTCTCCTTGCCATTGAACCTCCTAAGTGGCAGCCGGAGGACTACCCTGACCTGAGACACAGTCCTGAGCTCCAATGCCGGTCGAAAACCTTGGATCTGCATCCGTAGGTCTCTTCCTTCCTTTCCTATTCTTGATAGCAGATCATTCCCATTCCCATGGCTTACGACACAACGACTGCGCCTCTGCTACCGTCACTGGGGTCGCAGCCTGTTCCACCAGGCCCAGCAGGGCCATCCCCTGATCGCAGGTTGTGATATTATGGTGAGAACCTTGCCAAACGAACGACAAGCCGAAGGGATGGGCCCACCTGTAGCAAATTTGTTGAGATCTGAGGAAGGACAGGACCGGACCCATCCGTCTCCTTTTAATTAGTGTAATCCTTGCTAGGTCCTGATATAGCGAGATCGCCTGACCATTGTAAGTAATGTGAGGGGCCCTTCTCGCCTTCTCCATGATCCTCTCCTTGACCGCATAGTTGTGAAAGGCCACCAGCACATCTCGCGGTCTGGATCCCGGCTCTGCCCTCTGCGGTCCCACTCTGTGGACCCTTTCAAACTGCATCTCTGAGTTGGTGCCTGAGTTTAGCAGATCCACAAATATTTCTCTTAGCACCGGGGCCAGCTCCTGATCTTGAACCTCTTCTGGCAGCGATTTGACTCTAATGTTCGCCCTTCTAGATCTGTTCTCTAGATCTTCCGCTTGTAACTCCAGGTGTTCCGTGGCTACCGCCAAGGTCTCCAGCAAATTGTCCACCTTCCTTGCATCTTCCGTCAGTTCTTGGATGGCCCGCTCATTAATGTCCACTCTCTCCTCGACTTTATTCACGTCCCTTTTAATTTCCCGTAAGCCTTCAGCCAGATCTTCTCGCAACTTGTCCATTTGTTGTTGCCCAGCAGCCGTGATCTTCTCCACCAGCTCACCCATGAACTGTGCTAACATCGCTTGGGTTATCAGTCTATCTTGGGGCTCAAGGGGCGCTGCAGAGGGGCTCCCGCCTTGATCTTGGGTCTTCTCTTGCGCCTCAGACATCTCGGTATCTCTAGTCCAAAATTTTGCAAGAGTGCCGTCTGTGGTTTTTTTTGGGGGTCTTCCCCTGGGGTGGGCAGTCCTTAGCCTTACTTCTAGACATCCCTTAACAACAATGTTACCCCCCCTGATCACCGGGAAGCAGGGAGCCGGAATATTGGCGAGAGGCTGTGTCCTTGTGGATTCTTGACTGATGTATGAAAAGGAAGGATTGGGTCCTTAGGTGGTCCCTTATCGAAAATAGCAGTCAATTCATCATCTTCATACTCCAGATGACTTGCCCCAACCCAGGTATTCTATTACCTTTGCCATTACTGATCTATATTAGGGTGTCCACAAGGTTCCGGTTCCGGTTCCTCCTCCTCCTCCTCTTCCTCATAAATAAGAGTCCATAGACTTTAAAAAGTCTCTCTTGTCTTGCAGTATGTAAACCTTTGACTGTTCTGAAAAGGACATTGAGGGCCTCGACCCCAACAACTTCGACAGATGTCTTCGACAGTGTTGAGCGGGGCGGAGGAAGAGTATCCCTTTGAGGCGTCAAGCCCAAGAGTGGAGCATGAGATTCCTTTGAGCACTTTGAATCCTTCAAAGTCTTAACGACTTGCTGTCCGGGCTCATGGGTGCGCGGTCAGCGGTCTTCATCGACTCCCTGTCGGCCTTTGGTGCAATGGGGTTGAGAGTCTCTAACGACTTATTCGAAGGGGCTGATATCGCTGCCTTCTCAAACACCTCCAACATCTGCAGACAGAATTTCTCCAGTACTGCTTTAGTAGCCCCCTTCTTTGGAAAGCGTACCCATTTCCCTTCGGGTGAGGAATCCATAGAAAACTATCTGGAGCGATGAAGCCTTTTCTTGGATCTCCTCAAAAACGATGAAGAGGAATGACGGGACCTCGAACGCCTAGCCCGCTTGCCGTGCTTCTTCGTCCAGTGTGGAGATCTCTCTCCTGGGCTTTTATCTTCAAATTATTTCTTTGTGGTGGTTACCAAAGACTATTTCGGGGAGGGTTTGCCTAAAGCAAGTTTCCCCTTCCTCTCTTTTAAAGCTTTTCCAGTCATAGTCCGGCACGAGCCACAATCGTCGACGATGTAGCCCAACTCCAGGCACCAGAGACATAGCCGATAACGATCGGTTATAGACATTTTAGCCGAACACTCGGCATATCTCTTGAAGCCCGTTTTCGGGGCATGGGATGACATTTTCGGTTAAAAATCACAAACTATACAGTTATGGACACGCAGAGGCAAAGAACAGTTTCGAACAGCTGTGCAGAGAAATGCAACTGAGGCAACGGTTGCGGTGCATGCCTTATATAAGAGCATCAACGTCATGCTCGAGAACAACGCAGACCTTCGAAGCACAGAAGGTTGACAACGCACAGCGCCCTCTGCTGAGAAAAGTTTCCAAGCTGCATGCACAATATCGGAGTATATCAAAGATGAGGAATAGACGATCCATTTGAAATAAAATTCTCAACAGCTCCAGTGCATAAATCCAAAAAAAATATAAATTCTAAAGATACATTGCCATAACAGTATATTATCAAAGCACTCCATTTGCGCTCGTCCACATTACCATGGGCCAAACTCTTATTACAAGCTCTTTGATACAGTCATAGCTAGTATCTTATTGAGGGCAACCACACACTCACACTCCCGAGTGCTCCTGGCTGGTAATTGGGACTAGAATGTAATTTATTCTTATACACTATAAAACCAATTAGGCATTCTTCTCCCCATATGTGGGGAACTTTTACAGGGCTCGGAGAAAGTGTAGCGATAATTACATTTTTGAGCAGGCAAGTGATTTACTCACAGACAGATTCTGTTAAAGGGGTTACCTCAAGGGAATGTGTTCAACGGGCAAGTGATAGAATCCAACATGCTGAGAGAAGGATCAGGGTAAATCCAAACAAGAAGATAAATAATAAACCAAGGACTAGTGTTAATTTGATTACCAAGCAATCGAGAGATAGCAATCTGCTTTACAAAATGGTCCAGAAACATTGGCACAGTTTAATGCTGAATACAGATTTAAAAGTAGTGTATTGATGATAAACCAAGGTTCCTATATACTTGGGCACCAACCATTAAGAATAAGGTGAGCCCTTTGTTTCTAAAACCCAACGAGAGGGAACTGACAGTCAATGGTTGAAATCCATAAGTGTGGAAAATGTAGTATGTGCAGGTATGCACATCAGGATACTGGGAATTTCACATGTAATGGAGGAATGGAAGTAAAGATCCAAGATTTCATACATTTTGTCGGTTTAAGTATATAGTATATGCCATGATCTGTATTTGTCAAAGAATATATGTGTGAAAACAGCAGATGTCCACAGTTTAAGAATATATGGGGGCAGTACTATAAGAGAGTTGCGTGTACAAATATGGGAACACCTGTCCAGTTTGAAAAGTCAAGATGAAAGATTACCACTGGCCAATCATTGGCAGGAAGAACATCAGTTGGGAAACAAATCGAATATACGTTTCATTGAACTACAGAGAGCCAAATGTTATAAAAGAGGTGGAGATCAGAAACTAATATTAAGACAATTGGAATCCATATTGATTTGTAATGTTACAATGTACCGCACGGGATCTCAATAAGGAACATGTATTTAATGTGTTTCTGTAAATGTTCTTGTGGCAATATAGGTTTCCGACAACCACATTGTGCAATTGGCTACTTCAACCAGAACTATCTGTGATACGATTATTGGAATACAATATTCTGGTTTCTGATGTAATGTCAACTGCCAGTTAGGATTGTTAGAGATTTATATCGGGAACTAATGATTATTGGGATATCAGGATTTTATTACCCAGGTTTGTACAGCATTTAGGTATGCATTGGATGGCCTCTGTTTTTAGAGGTTTGTTAATTTAATATTTTCATTGGATGACAGACAATTGATTTAGCCATTGCATAATAATATTCATTATACTCATGAATTCTGAGTTTAAGAATCAGTAAGCCAAGGATTGATACAATGTATCAATCTCACTGAGTAATAACTGAAAAGAAACTATAAGCATACTAATGAATCATTAAACTGAGAATTGACAAATAATGGTATAATGGACAAACAATGTAAGAGCACAGCCACATAACCGGACCACCGGGATCATTTATGTGTGTGCATAACTAGGTTACAATAAGACTGAATTGGGAAAAGGTAATTATATGGCACAACCCTTAGGGGTTAATATATACAGATGAATTGGTCCAACACACAATGATAATTGATAAAAAGTCATACTGAATTGGGAACGGGTAACCATCTGATACTGAAAGAATTGCGGATATAATAAAAACATGTTATACCACTGCAAATTTTAGTGGTAAATACTTTACGATGGGTGATGCCGATACACATTTCTTTTTAGCAATGGAAAGATGGATCTATTAAAAATGGACAAGAATACATGTAAACTATACCCAGGACGCACCGAAAATATTTATTATGACCAACATGAAGAAAGGAATTAAAGGGATACAAGTGGGTCAGGGCTTACTATTATGGGAATAATGTAGTTAATATACACTAACATTTCAGTATAATACACAGGCAGGTGCAGGTGCTATAACAGAACCACGCATTGTGTACATCCCGAACATCGCAGCTGTGACATCACGCACGCGTGACTTCAGCCGCAATATAAATATTTGAACAAAATGGCGTCCGCGAGCAAAAGCATGCAGAACGCCAGATGAGGGCAGGATGTACTTTAACAGGACATCCAAAATATACTAGTTGAACAAGAATGACCAGGTAAGGACCCTTAGGTGGGATTATGAGGACCCAAATTCATTTACAATTAGTATGGTAGTGAGAAGACTCTACTTATATAAATATTTGCATTTGTATATCCTTGCAGATTTAAGTATAGAAAATCATACAATGCTCATACTGTTATTGGATAGCGAGATACAATAAATATGAAAACTTTGGTGATTTATGGAGGATTTGTTATTAACCACTGAGCACATATCAACATTATTTCAATATAAGCTAATGGAGATCATTCATTCACATAGATAACACATTTGAGATTAATGAGGACCTGAAAACAGATATTGCTCACTCCATTCAAGAGTAGCACTGGACCCCATGGTGAGTGATGACCCGCTAAAAAATTACTAATTATTCTAAAGCATGCAGCATGGTCAGGAATTTAATAACACCACATAGGGTTCAGCATGTTATTTTACAATTAGACACCCACATATGGGGACAAGAATGCCTAATTGGTTTTAAAGTGTATAAGAATAAATGATATACTATTCATAATTAACAGCAATGGAGCACTCGGGAATGTGGGTGTGTGGCTGCCCTCAATAAGATACTAGCCATGACTGTATCAAAGAGCTTGTACCACCAGTTTGGCCCATGGTAATGGGGACACACGTAAATGGAGTGCTTTGATAATATACTGTTATGACAATGTATCTTTAGAATGTCTTTTTTTATTGGACTTTTGCAGTGAAGCTGATGAGAATGTTATTTATTTTCTTCCCTTTTCTGGTACTTGATATCTGCCTCAATCCTTATGTATCCTTCTTGACCTACATCAAACATACTGAAAATTCTATGTGTTATACTCTTTTAATTCATATGCTTTGACATATGTATATTTCCTGAATATATTTTCTAATGGAACATGCTTTGGTCTATTTTGTTTTGGATATGGATGGATATTGAAAAATTGTTTTTGAACTTCAGAGACGTAATTTGAGATAACTGAACAAGAAAAAGAAAAAGAAGCCCATTGTTTGCTTTGACAAAGACCGGTTAGGTCGAAACGCGCGTCAGCAGGGGCAATTTTGTACTTGAATTGTACAACTCGTCCAATCTCAATTTTTGCATCCCTTATCCTGGATTAACCCTATATCCATTATAAATCAACATAATACCTGCCTCAAGACAAGGAATTTCTGCAGTAAGTATATTTGTAGTCCTGACTCAAATATGAAATGTTACTTTAGGACTACTTTATACACACATGGCACCACATCAAGATGGTTTCAGGCACTATTGGCTATGTAATCTGAAAGAAAAAAATAAGCAACAAATGAGGCTATGAAGCAAACAATGCCTAATGCGAATCTTGAAATGTAGCATTCATCAAGTAACAAACTTACATTTAAAGTACAATAAATTTCGGATTTTGCCATTTTGATAGGTATCCGTCAAAGAGTCCTTTAACAATGTTCCTTTCATAGATGAATGTGCTGTCTGCAATGCACCGGGAATTTATTGTATATATTAAATCACGAGCAATGCAGGGCAAATTAAGCAGATTTTCAATACCCTGCAATCCATCATTTGAAATATCTTGGGGACAGACACAGTGGCCAACTATTGTACGGCTTGGTTGGCAATTACCAATGCTTGCAAATAAATCAAATAACCCTCAAACATCACAATTCTCTGGTCAAAAAGCCACACACTGAGGACAACCTAAAATAACTTACTTGAAGAGCATGAATGGGAGACATTTCTTGCCCAATCATTTTTACAACTCATTTATATTGTCTTGCAGACTTCCTTTCTAAAAATATTTCTCAAAAAAGCCCTTACTGATTTTGATGCAAGGGGTCCTTAAGGGTATCAGACTATTCCCAGGAACAATATGATAAGTTGCTGCATTAAAAGGCAGCAGCGCAGCATATACAACTCTAACCTTAGCCAAATACAGACAGAGCTTGGCTAAGGCACATGGAACACCTGCATTGTCACCATCGACATTTCCAGGATTTCCACTGCCTTAGCTCATGTACTCACGGATTAGGCCTTAAAGTAATAAATTAATTGATTTCTGATAAAACACACCAACAACAGTGATAATGTACTGAAAAGGTATTAATTTAGACCCTATCCGCCAAGAGATGAACTGAGCATCTGTCAAGTGTATAACAAGAGGGTTTAACAAAAAGGAAAACATTTTCTTTGAGATTAAAATAACTAGAAGAGTGTGCAAAGAGCAAGTTCCTATATTAAGCATGACACTTGTTCAAATAATGATCTGCAGAAGTTATCCGCACTGCGAAAGTTTGAACTACGCAACCCAGCAGAGTGACCTAGCCATTCAACCATTGAAGTCGATAAACTGCGTGCCATGCCACCAAATAAATACACATCATCAACAATGTTGAAAACAATCAAAGGTGAGGTCGTTTTGGTTGGAAGTCACAAGAACTATGTATAGAGTTTTAGTAACAGATATTGATTTTGACTTTCAGATTAATATTGGGGGTTGATACCCTCTTGAAAGATTTGAACTACCCACACAGGTACTGTTTTTGTTTTTTAGAGTGACCCTATCAGCAAAAAAGATCATTGTGAGGGTCTGGGAAAATGTCAACGTTCCTAGCAGGTCTGCTTGAATTGATGATTTATACAGAATGTCTCCAATGAAAAGGGTAATTTTGAGCAAAAAGGAGAAATTGAACTTGTATGAAGGAATATGGGGGAGTTTCTTGGAGTTGGTCTAACTACTGGACTTGTGCTTTGCCGGCCCACCCTGTGTTTGTATAAACTTTTGTGCATGGCTTTACAATAGTAAAATCAATAAAAACGTGAATATAAAAAACATTGTTGAAAACTAACTCCCTTTTTTCTTGGATTGTAGTTAATATGTGAATATGTTGATGTTCTCAAAGTATTTTGTGTTTGTTTGTACACCGCGGATGTATGTGGGTTTGTTTGTACTTGGAATGCTAATATTAGGAGGTGATGTTAAGTGTGGTAAGATCTTGTATATTGTTGCGAGCTAGTGATTTTAGTAATTGTGGAGGTTACTTAACGTAAGGTGTGATTGAGGATGTATGTTTTAATGTGATGTCATGTAAGGTGTGCATTATTTTTATTTCTTTAAATGCTTTCTTTAGTGCCCTTTTATAATGTATCGTTTCTTTGTATGTTTTGCTATTCGTGTTCGCGGTAGAGATTCGGTTACTTACTTGGCATTTTTAGAGTGAGTTAAGTTTCCAACAATGTTAGTTTTATTTATTTTATGTTATGTTTAGTATTACTGTTGGGTGTATTTTATGTCTAGTGTTTAATAACAGGTTAAACCTTAATGTTCGCATTCCCAAATTAACAGGTCACATTTCTATGGTGTGAGGAACTCATGGTGACAACAAGTAAGACAGACACAAGTGATCACAGTTCAAGAGTGGTTATTGAACAATGAAATACTGTATGCAGGTTGTAAAAATGCCTAATCTAAACCTAAAACTAAGATGGGAGCAAGCGTCAACCATCAAATGAAAATAAGGCAGTCCTGGTGGTGGCCTGTCAAAATAAAAGGGTCTATACGAAGAAACCTGTTGCCAAACCTCAAAAATAATACAAAAAGGGGTGTGGGATAGTTGTCAAGAAAAGAAAGAAGTGTTCTCAAATAATATGTCAGGATGCGGTAGCCTGGGTCTCCCTTCCCCCATGTTTTGGACATGGGGTAAGATGGGAGCTTGGAGCACAGTACAGCCTCAGGCTTCCCCAGCACAAGACGACAGTACCAATGGCAGTTCTCAGGACCGTCAATGACCAAGTCTCATCTCCTTAGAAAGTCTCTTGCCTTCGGGCCTGATGTGTTCAAATAACAACAACAAAAGTTCCTTTCACAAATGACAGTTCATTTCCAAAGTTCGCTGGGTGACGGGGTCACCACTGGGTCCCCCTCTTCTGGACGCTGACCCTTCTCATATCGTTTTCCACAATATACCACAGCTCCTTTATCAAACAACTTTGGGTGATAGCTGAACCCCTGGATCTCCCTCAGTCGGGAACAGACCCCTCTTTGCTTCCAACATTCTCTTTTACACGGTTTACTGTTTGCAGGATTCACTTCCCTTTCTTTCACAGCGCTTGTAGATCAAAGTCTTTTGATTATACTGGGATTTTGCTTGACCCTCTGTATGACGACGCTGACCTATTTCGCTGGCCTTCCTACAGCCTTCTGGTACTTGCAGTTTCTCTAATATGGGGCTCGACCAGAGTCTCTCGAGTTAGCACCCACGTGGTGCCAATTTCCCTCTGCAACTGGTCTCCCCTTCACACTTTTATAGTTTATTCAAATTTTATCAGCTTTGGTTCAAAACTTGCCACTTTGCAATTCTCACTCAACACAGCCCGGTCCTTATCAGTTGTCCCCTCGACTCACCGGCTCTGATGAACCACTTGGCTTTTGGCTTCTCTGGAGTCAAGGCCGTTACTGCGGGCCTGCTCATCAACAGACTTGCCCCGTGTACCATTGACATCTGCTGCATGACACTTGTGTTATTGTTTGCATTCTTGGGCTCTCTTTCACAAAGGTTCCGTGGGCCGGGACGAAAAGGGAAAGGTCACTTCTCTCCTCGCCACCCTC
This sequence comes from Ambystoma mexicanum, assembly GCF_040938575.1. NCBI lineage: Eukaryota > Metazoa > Chordata > Amphibia > Caudata > Ambystomatidae > Ambystoma > Ambystoma mexicanum. The sequence goes on along the minus strand of NC_090928.1, from coordinate 393,587,174 downwards.
TCGATTCTTGCAGCCTTTCTCCTTTTCTTGAACTGCTGTGTGTTATCCGTCTCATTGTGCTGTCTGCCATGCTCGTCCTGTGCTCTCTGGCGCCACCTTTTCTCTCTGTGGGGAAGGGCCGTCAGGTGTGTGCGTGATTCTGATCAATTGCCTGACTTTTTCTGACCCTTGTATTGGGACATGTCAGATAAACAGCTCTGGTGCAAGTCTGTTGTCCTTTGGGTTGTGTGAAAGTGTTAGAGTTAGAAAGGGGTGGGGACAGTGGTTTGGAATGTCCTCTGTGAGAGGATGGGGAAAAGGTATAAAAGGAAGGGGGGATACCGCGTCTCACCCATCAGTGTCCCACTCCCAGGGGACACCCCATCCAGGTGATCCTCCCTCACTGGTCCACCCCCAGGAATTGGATCCAATAGCGATGGCCATGTCCTGGCCATCAGGATGACAGATCCCCGGGGACTAGCTAGTGAGACACCTTCAGGTTTCTCACAATGGCTAGTATCCCCAACTTGTTTTTTAAAGGGCTACAGGTCTAAATTGTGTTGGAAAATGAACTCCACGTACCAAGAGTTTCCTCGCTTTTTTTGCATTTTGCTTTATTGGGGTGTATGCACATTGTTTTGAGCATGTTCCAATTATCCATTTACTGCATATTAGTTATTTGTTGTATGTGTACAATTTTTAATATTTTGCAGATGATCCGAGTTTGTGAGGTGCATGCATCATACCATTGGCAGGATTACACTTTAGTGGTGTATTGAAATAGCTTTGGTTAACATAACCAATGAAAAGGTTTGGTGTGACCGGAGCCTGAGAAATCTATGAACAATCCAGACTATTTTTCACTGATTTTAACACTTTTTTAAATGCAAAATGCAGGGGGAGACTCCTAGCCTACTCCCTCACTTCCTCCATTTTTAAATGCAAAATGCAGGGGGAGACTCCTAACCTACTCCCTTACTTCCTCCACCCATCACTTCTATATACTTACCTCAACTTACCATCTGCATGTTTGCAGCAATAATAAAAAGCGGTAAAAAATATGGCAAAAAACGTTCAGTGAAAGTCTAATGTGGTGAGAGTAAGGAATACCGGCCTGAACGGTAAGCAGGGACCCCTCCCGACCTGGGATAAGGGGGCTTCCTGGGAGTAAGTCCGAGCCAGCTCTGTTACAGAGGTGGGGAGAGGGAATTGGGCCATGAATGTTAATGCCAGTACCACCCTCTCCTACCCAATGCCTACCAGTACTGGTTCTGGCCAGTGCTCTCTGTTTTGTTTCAGAACGAAACGTCCAGACTGCACTTGCTAGCAATCCAGAAAACACGGACCTGAGCCAGGAGAACACAATCGAGAATGGACGTGAGATTATTCTGGTCCAACAGAGATAGGACACCCAAATTACCAAGTGCAGACAGACCCCAAGCAAATGGTGGGACAATAGATGAACTGGGGGTCAGAAGAGACTCCAGTGAAACAGGGGAGACAGAGATCCACAAACCAAATTTGAAACAAAACTCACCAGCTCAGGAAGGAAATGACCAGGAAAATGTGCAGCCTGATCACTGGGCAGCTAAATTGCAATCACAGACTGCAAACAAAACTTTTCTGGAAAAGCGGGTCGGCCTTCGAGGCATTTTTACAGCTTTGCGCCTATTTAACACAGCCGCTGGGGAAAAGACAGGATTGGCCCCTGGAGTCAGGTGAGCACTGGAGCCAATGAGAAATTGGTGGGGAGATGGGTGCAGAAGTGGAGGTGCGGTATTTGTAGTGGGTGAGTGTGGTACCAGTTTGTGGGAGTGTAGCAGTGAGTAAAAGTGCGTATGGAAGAGACCAGGGTAGTAACGAGGGAAGAGTGGGAGACCAGAGTATGGGTCTGAGGGTAATAGGTGGAGGGAGTGGGTGTTGGAGTAGAGTAAGAATAGCAGAGAGAAGAGGGTAGGGGAGAAGTGAAGAGAGTGTAGGAATAGTCTAAGTGAGTGCATTAGGACAGTAAGGAGTGCCCTGTATCCATGGCCATATCCCAGAGTAGGAAAGGGGGTGTCAAGAGCAGATAGTAAATCGAAGAGACTAGCAGAGGGAGTGAGGAGGGGATGAGACTAGCATAGTGAGAAGGGATGTGATTAGAGAAGCAAGCAAGGAGAGTAGAGAGTGCAAAACATAAATGGTAGAGGAGAGAGAGAACTAGTGAGGGAGTGAGAACGGACTTGGGTGTCAGTAACCAACACAAGCATAATATCATCCGACACCTGGGGAAGGCTAGGCAACCCCTTAGGAAGTCCCATAGGGAGTAAGACAGATAAGGCTTCAGCCTTTTGGCCCTCACTGAAAGTTAGACCAGCTTTTAGATCTAGGGGTTACCAATCTCTAGTTGGAGATCAACCTGGAGATTAGGGAAGCCTGGGCAAGGGTGGAGGGAACCCAAGGGAGGACGAGAAAGAGGTACAGCTCATACAGAGACAACACTACAGGAGTTCCAGACCCATGTCGACAGTGGTAAATTCATCAAAAACCCTTGAAATTTAAACGGGACCGAGTTATTGAGGCCATTTATTAAAAGAATTACCATTTGGATAAAAAAGTGTTTGTCAGTGAAAGTGTTTATGGACTGTTCTAAACTTATATTTAAGTGAAAATAATTAAATGAACTATCAGCATTTACGCGACTCATTTGTAAATATTTACTTACAAGCATATTTTCATTTGGTATGTTATCCCTCTTAATACTTTGTTGAAGGCACACATGGTTCTGTGGTGCACGGACTTGAGGGCACATGGTTGATGTGTTACTTTCTGTGTGTTATAAGGATTTCCGTTAAAGTACTCGTCAAAGTAGTTCGTTATTTTTTATATGGTGCCACACGCCCATGGGCCTCAGAGCGCACAATCAACAATACAAGACAAACAGTACAAAAAAGAAAGAGTCCGATGGAGAAATTAAAGGTGAGGTGCAAAATCAAATTCTCATTAACCGAGTTAAAGGTTAAAAAGGCAGGTTCTCACAGCTCCCTTGAACTAAGGGAAGCGCATTCTATTCTTTAGGTGCCTGAACATCAAAACTAGTTCCTCCATATTTGGCCAGCCTAAACCATGGGTGCTTAAGTTTGTGGGTATCAGAGTGCAAATGATCACGCGATCCGAGAAATATTTGGGAGGCTTGGGGGGCAGAGGGGCTATGGAGGTCCAGCACTTGTAAGAGAGTGCTAGAAGCTTATGCAAGATCCTATGCTTAACCGGAAGCCAGTGTACGTCCCTTCTTGAGTTCGTTATATGGTTTCATTTAGATAAACCATGAACCGCTCATACTGTGCTGTTCTGAGTAGTTTGAAGGGAATGGAAATTCACCTGGGACGTTCCAATTAAGAGACTGTTGCAATAATCTAGTCTGGAATTCAGTAAGGCTGTGGCTAAAATCAATCTATTACTGATGGAAATATATGGTTTTATTCGATTTAAAACTTGAATCACATAGCTACAAGATGATTGCATATGCGTCACCTGGGCCTCCATAGTCAATTAAGCATCCAAATTGACACCCAGAGTCTTGATACATCTGGTCACCATGATCTAATTGCCTGCAATTACAAAGCTTTCATAGGCTGAATCAAGTTTCCTGAGCAGTGGCCCAGTAGCCACAATGAGAAGCTCTGTTTTTGAATCATTGAGCGCAAGGGAGTTTGAAACCATTCATGACTGGATGGCAGCATACATCTCATTCAGGGTCTCACAGTCTTGCCTATAGTTGCCAGGCAACTCCAGGACCACCTGGGTGCCATCAACATAGTTGGTATAATGGAAACTCAGTCAGTCCAGGAGGTTGAGCAGAGGCCCGATATAAATATCAAAGAGATATGGCGATATACAAGATCCGTGTGGCACTTCAGCACTGATGATATTAGGAAAAGATTGAGCATTCTCCACTGCCACTCTCGAAATTCGAGGGCCCAAGAAAGAAGCAATCCAGTTTGAAGCTCTGTCAGAACAGCAAGACAAGCCTTTCAAACTGTTGATAAGTATGAAATGGTCGACAAGATCGAATGCTGCCGAAAGATTTAACATAAGCAGAGCGGGAAGCCCTTTTTCCACTGTACCTGTAAGATTGAATTTAAAGTTCAGGAGGGCAGTTTCTGTCCAATGTAGTACTGTGTAATCATTTATATTGTGTTTTGATTTTATAATTCAGGTTGACATAATAGTTTAGAAGCGTTGTGCAACAGACTAAAAAATGTGTAAAGCAGCATGGATGGAGAGTTGTGATTTATTTAATGGCCAGTACATTTGTTCTGCATGACTTATTTGCATGTTTGTTTGCAGAATACTTTCTATTTTGTTGCCTACCCTTGTCGTTTTGGCAAGCTTTAACACATACAAGGTTTGATTTTTGTTTGCAAGCACATTGAGAGCATTGAATTGAGCTTTGGGTTTTGCATTATTGGTTGTGTTTTTGTTGTTTTCTGTACTTTTGCGAGCACAATGTTCAACTTGATGACAATACCAACTGTGGGTGTGAGGCTTTGATTCCTACCAGTGGAGCAAGGGTTCAACTGTTCCAACCTGGATAGGATGAGTCACATTTGTTTTTCATTTGGCGAATGTTGTTAAGCGGAACAGTGGTGGGAATGGAATATTGCTGGTTTGCAGTACCCTTTTTTGTTTAAGCTAATTTCTTTCCTCTTGTTTTCAGATCTTTGTTGTTTTGGCATGTCCTATCATAGGCAGTTAAGCTTTAATTTTAGTACACACAAAGATGAAATAGTGATCTGTATCTCAGTGTAGCCAGCCATAGGGTATTCAAGCAGGTGCTTTATTTATTTTGCCTTTGTTTTTTTGTTTTGTTTTTTAGGTGTAGTGTTCCATTGTCATCTTTCCTTCAACTGTTTACATTTGATCATCACCTGTTGCCCATGCTTGTCGACTGGAATTCTTTAATGGCGATTATAGCTCACTTAGAGCAGAGCCTTTCTTTTATTTTGGACCCTTTACATTTGAGAGCTTTCTAGATCACTTAACATCTGAAAGCGTAGATTACTCAGAAGAACAGTACAGTGAGCGATGATTTGTCATTTTAGGATTTTTGATGTTCTACTTCATAATGGACATTCTGAATAAGTATAGAGGGCTCCTTTCTCGTTTGATTCTTATATTATGTTTTAATAACAGGCAGTATTTATGTGAATCAGGCTGCATTTGACACTGCAATAAGTTCAACGCATGAACACTTTTTATGTTTCTATCTCATTGGCTATCTACATTTACATAATATGAGAGCACAAGTTTTGTTAAAGAAGTTTTTTCTTATTCATGCTACATTTCGTTTTGTAATAACTATATGTAAGGACAGCATAGCACATGTTGTATGCATCCGGCATGGAGCAATCTTATTAGCTATATATAGTTATGTAGCCCAGTATCTTTTACTCTGGCTTGCTGATCAGCCTTGTCACAAGGACAGAGGGGGGGACACTGGAGTATATTACCAACCACCCTCCCAGACTCACTGAAAAGGGCAGCATGTCTGACCACTTATGATAGCAAATGCATATTAATTGCACCCAGTCCACCTGAAATGAAAGAACACGTTACGCAAGGCAACCTGCTTGAATACGGAGAACAGGAGTGGACAACAACCCTGAGCTCCTTTAGACTAACAATGACCATGGTGTTAGGCCTGGTGGCACCATAGCAGTTATCCCCTCGTAAAAAGAAATTTCATTAGCATTAATGATTACATAGTACTCTGAGTCTTTTCAGCTGCTGAAGGGGATTTCCGTTCTAATTGAAACATGCATACAGAAGTATTTTTAACACGGAAACACAAAAGTAACTGAGCGTAGTAATCAGTTACATATCTTGTACAGCTCCATGTTACAGCATCAATTCCCCATTCAAATCCTTACACAGCTCGAAGAGAGCACCAGGGGTGGAGATGAATGGGAAACCTGTGTTAATGGCTCCCCTCCTGCATACACACTCTGGTACACCAGAGCTTGTAACGAGGCATTCGCTAAATACATGCATTGCACAGATAATTAGGTGGTCAAGCACCACACCCTAGAAAAAATTATGTAACCCCCGAGCCTCAGGGTGCTCTAGTACCACCACCTAACATTCTAGAATTCGGTTTAGCTGTAAAAATAAGAAAACGGACCCTTGCAGTAGCATCCCTTACAGCCCAGACAGTGAAATGTCTTATCCACCCGGTTTAAGTGGATTTTACCGCTAACAAATGGTCGTAATGACCAAAAGTTCTAAAAATGCTACCACCAAAGGTTCGAACACCAAAACTTCGTACCTTTGGTGGTAGCATTGCAGGTAAGTATACTTATTTTTTTTTAAAGATGATAGGGGCTGCGGGTGTGTCCCCTGCAACACCCCGCTCACTATACTGTGTGATATAGTGAGCGGTTTGTTGCGAGGGACACCCTCGCAGCACACCCTTAAGACATTTTTTTTAAATGAAAAAACGGGGGCTGCAGGGGTGTCCCCCGCAACATCCCGCACACTATACTTCATAGTATAGTGAGCGGGGGACACCCTCCGCAGCCCCCGTAGTATGTGTGTTCGCATGAGAAAGGTGCAAACTTCTGGTAGTTCGCACCTTTCTCATGCGAACGTTCCGACCGCGGCCAAATCAGCCACGGTCGGATCCCTCAGATTCATCCACCCTACCCCCCTACTCAGTTCCTCACTTTTTCCACCCAGGCTCAGCCTGCGAGAAGGAACATGTGCTAATGGAGAAGGGCAAATTAACAAACCGTCTAAAATACCGAAAGCAAACAACTTCTTGCTTGCTTGTGTTTTATATACTTTTGTGAGGAACGAATCAAGAAAACAGATAAACTTGGGAAACCAATATCTTCTTCAGTTCATCTGCACACAGAAGCGCGACAACAGACTGCAATTAAGACCCATAAACTTCCAAGCAGGATAGGTTGGGAGGGCGATGAGGAATCTGTGGGAGAACAATTCATAAAAGACATGCATTACTTACTGTAATAGCATTTCTGATGTTTGCATCTGCTTAGATTCACATGCTGTGCATTTAGTCCGACATCTAGTGGTAATCGCAGAGTATTGCATCTTTCTTGCGAGGATCGAAAGGGGACGTCCACATGGGCATGACTAACACTATCCCTAAAGTGACGTGTAGTGTACCCAAAATCCATCACGCATCAAGGTCCCTCCGATTGTGTTTTTTCCACCGTGAGGGAGCCTTATAGTCAGCGTGAGTGAGCACAGAAGAGAGAAGGTGTAAGATGTCTATATTCCTTCTACCACATGAAGGGTGGGCGCATGTGAATCTAAGCAGATACAATCATCAGAAATGCTATTACTGTAAGTAATGCATCTCTTCTGATGCTTGTTAATCTGTTTAGAATCACATGCTGTGCATAGACTAGCAAGCAGTATCCAGAGATGGTGGTGGGATGTGTGAAGGAACAGTAGCAAAGAGATGTTTTAGCACCGCTTGTCCCACCTGAGAGTCAGAGCTAGAGTGTTTATCTAGGCAGTAGTGTTGTGTAAAAGGTGTCTACAAAACTTCAGGTTGCTGCTTTGCACATGGACTCAAGATGAACATTTGCAATGAAGCCACAAACTCTCCTTATTGATGTGATAGCCAGCAAGAAGGCCGTCTTGTAAGTGAGTGCTTTAAGGCTAGCCTTATGCATAGGTTCAAAGGGAGGCCTCATTAATCTAGTAAGTACCACGTTCAGGTCCCACCGGGAAGCTGGGTTGGCAATAGGGGGATGAAGTCTTTTAACCGCTTCCATAAATGCTTTCATTACAGAAATCTTCTACCACGAAACATTCTTTTGGGATGTGATGTATGCTTAAAGTGCAGCTAAGTGGACTTTTAGGGAATTGAGGACCAGGCCTGAATCTAGCAGGTGAGTTAGGTACAGGACAATATGTGTAGGTGTGTATTAAATGGGATGGATGCTCCTGCCACTGCACCAGATGACAAAACGTTTCCATTTGCTGGAGTAGCAGTGTCTGGTGTTAGGTTTTCGTGCTTCCCTCTAAGAATGTCCATACATTTTTGAGGGAGTTGAATGTGCCCGAACTCTTTGACCCCAGGAGCCGGGCTGCTATGTTGAGAGTTTAAGGGCATGGATGAAGTGTTTCCCCCTTGTCTTGCGCTAGCATGTTGTAAGGGCATGGTAGCTTCCCGGAAGGGTAGACAAGCATTGCCATGAGATGGGAGAACCAAGGTTGGCGGGCCCACATCGGGGCCACCAGGATCAGCGCGATTGGTTCCTGGTGCATCTTGTGCACTATTTTGTTGAGCAGCGGAGTTAGAGGAAAAGTGTAGACAAATTTCCCTGACCATGTTATCCAGAGACCATTCCGCCTGGAATGGTTCTGCAGGTACCTGGAGGCGTAATCTGGGCATTTTGTGCGTTCTCCAGATTTGTGAACAAGTCGATATCTGGGAACCCCCAGTCTGCGAAGATGTTGAGAACAATGTATTTGTGTAGTCGTACTCTACGGTTAGTTGGAAGTCTCTGCTGAGTGCGTCCGCTAGAAGATTGATTTCCCATGCAACGTGTTGTGACAGGAGGAACATCTGTGCTTGGGAGACCATTTCCATATGTTCTGGGACAGTTTGGATAGCCTTGGAGAGTGAGTGCGCCGTTGCTTGTTTGGGTGATACATGGCCGTGATACTGTCCATGAGGACAAGGACGGTCTTCCCCTGGAGGTCTGTCTGGAACGCCTTGAGGGCCTTGAACACCGCTAGCAGGTTCAGCAGGTTTATGTGGTTGCTTGCTACAGCTGGAGACCACACGCTGTGCACTGTCTGATGAAGGAGGTGAGCCCCCACCCCGTCGGATGAGTCCGTGGTAAGAGTGGCTTCTACTGCGGGGTGGTGAAGGTCTTCCCCTGAAAGAAGTTTTCCCTTGACCACCACTACAGAGACTGAACGAGGGCTGCCGAGACAACCACTAGATCGTCCCATTGTCTGCTGGCCTGACACCATTGGCTCGAGACCCACTCCTGCATGGGGCGCATGCGCCTAGGTGGATGCAGGAAGCCATCATCCCAAACAGTTGCATGTCCCTTGCGTATGGTCACCTCGTGACTGGCTACATAGTGAGGGACCTAGAACAGCATGTTTTGAAAACTCTCATTGGAGGGAAAGACAAGGCCGTCTCTGGTCCGAATTAGAGCCCCCAGAAACTGTTTGACTTGGCTGGAGTTTAAACTGTTAAACTGGATTTCTTGTTGTTAATCAAGAACCCTATACTGAATAGGAGATCAATCGTCTTCTGGGTGTTGGTAAGGCATGTTCCGTAAAAATCCCCCGTTATGAGCCAGTCGTTGAGGTAAGGGTAGACTGGGATGGACTGCCTGCGCAGGTGAGCAGCTACTACCAACAGTACCTTCGTGAACACTCGTGGGGCTGAGGCAATGTCGAAGGGAAGAACCTTGAACTGATAGTGCGCGTCCTCTCCCATGAAGCTTAGGCACTTTCTGTGCGCTGGCAACGTTGAAATATGAAAGTATGCATCTTTCATATACAGTGTTGCCATGTAATCCCCCTGCACTAGCAGCGGGATTACTTCCTGCAGTGTTATCATTCTGAACTTTGTGGTGTGCCATATTTGTTTGCTGGGTGCGGGTCTAAAACAGGGCGCATCGTGAGATCCTTTTTGGGTACAAGGAAGTACACTGAATAAATACCCTTGTTTACCTGATGAATAGGGACTACTTCTATGGCACCCTTTTCCTGAAGGATCTGCACCTCTTCCAGCAGGATTAGCAGGCGTGCTGGTGAAAGTCGTCTGCTCTTTGGAGGATGGAATTGAGGTGACCGGTGGAACTCGATACAATAAACGTGGATGATGATCTTGAGCACTCACTGATCTGAGGTGATCCCTTCCCATGCGTGAAGGAATGATGACAGCCGTACCCAGACCGGGGAGGAATGGGAGGGGACCTGGACTGGCGAGTCACTTCGGTGCAGAGGCACGGGAGCCTCTTGGGGTGGAGTGTCCGCCTCTACCCTTGCCTCTGCCCTGTCCCCTTTGTTGATACTGGCTGGTGGCAGTTTAACCCTGCCCAGAGACCATGCGGTACCCCCTGAGTCGTATTATCCGTGTGGAGATCTGGAGAAGGACTTTCCCCGAAAGGAACAGCGAGAATTTGACCCTCGCCGCCGTTGAAAGGATTTGGCTGTTATTTGATTGAGGGATTGTGATGTCTCATGCTCGTTCTTAGCTGTTTCTAAGGCGTCGTCCACAGCCTTACCAAACAAATTAAACACTGGCTTGTTTATCAAGAAGGCCTGGGACTCTGGCTTAAAACCTGAATTCTTAAGCCAGGCGTGCCTCTTGAGAACAGTACCCTGTGCAAGAGTGAGCCCTGCCGTCTCTGCAGCATCTAGCGTGCTTTGCAGGATGTTGTGTGTGACCTGTTTTCCCTCAGAAACGACCACCAGCTGCTGTGATGGCACTGGTTCAGGGACCTCTTGGAGGCCGTCTTGAAGCAGGTTCCACCGCACATCGCTATAAGTCGCGAGAAGAGTAGTATTGTTCGCTATTCTGTCGAGTATGCTCCTGACATGGTGATACGCTTGCCAAGGGCATAGAGCTTCTTGCAATCCTTGTCGGGGAGGGGCCTTTGCAGTAGATAGTGGCACCCCAGCCCTTTTCCTGGTGGTGGTAACAACCAGGGAGTCTGGCGTGGCATGCTCACGAATGTAAATCGGGTCAGGTGGAGAGGGGCAAAGAGTTTCTTTACCCGAGGGTTGACAGCTCTTGTGAGTGAAGGGGACAGTAAGGAAGGTTTAAAGCGCTGCTTCATGGAATTCAGCAGGGGACCAGCTTGACTTGTGAGAGGTTTCTCCTTTAGGATATCCTATACAAAATCAGATTCCTGAACAGCCTCCTGAGTGGCGATCTGGAAGTGGTCCGCAGCCCTTCTAGGACGACATTGAAAGCCATTTGGTCGTCAATAGGCAAAGGCTGCCTCTGTTGAGGCGAGAAGGGTGGGTCCAGACAAATGACGTCTGGGTCAGGAGTTGGAGTGGGTGATTGCCAAGGTGATTCACCTGCTGGCTGATCTTGTCCCCATTCTGGACACTGGACATTTTAATCCTGCCCAAAAGGATTGTCCTCATGACTATAGGGATCCCCATACATCTCCTCTGGGTCTGAAAACTCAAATACTTCCTTCCTGGTGAGTTTGCGTTTGGGTTGGAAGCTTCTGAAGCTTTTGCAAAATGGGGCAGGAATCCTCCTCCTTAGGTCTCTTAGGCATAATGAACCTTTCAGAAAAGTCTATAAATTGTGATTTTGTCCGTGTCATTTTCAAATCTCTCTCTGGTCCACAGAGATGAAGCAGAGGTGTCTGGAAAATCCTGGAAAAGGGAAAGGCGCTCTAGAGGGAGGGGATTTATCAGAAAAGGTCCTAGAAAGGGGCTGGGTCCCCTCTGTGTATACCTCTCGACGAGAGGGGGTGCCAGTAAGTCGTTCCGCGCCTAAACTATAGCTGCAAGACTCTTGCGTAACTTCAGCGGCTGTATGAGGGATTTCGACGTGTCTACAGGCATCATTGTGGTTAATCGGCTCTGGCGAAACCTTTGGAGCTGGGGTGCTCTTAGACGGCGTGTCGGCACTCGTGCGTCTTTAGAAGAGATGCCCTTATGAGTGGAATTCCCGGAAGTATGCCGAGAAGATGGATGGGGGGAGGAAGCTGAGCCGTGAGGTACGGTAGGCACGGACAAAGTTTTCGTCGTGCCTGTTGGCCTCTGATGCTTCCTCTGACCTCTGCGTATCCGTTGAAGATCGAGGGGTTGTATGTTTATCCTTGCGTGGTGTGTATGTGCCTCTGTCGCCAGGGTGTTTTCTCCCCATCGCAGTACCAGTGGCCTGTCTGTCTTTGTTTACGTGAAGAACATCATTTTGAATCTAGCTATTGCAAGAGGAAGAGAAGGAAACGTTTTTTTTAACCACTGGAGTGTTGGATCTTTCTGGTGTACAGTTGGAGTCACAAAGAACAGTGTTGGAACTTTAATACAAACCAGGATTTTCTGGTTTCTTTTTGGAACTCTGTAACAGAATCCTGTTTGAATCTGATGATGAGGAATTCACCCAGATTATACGGACAGACCTATCATATTGTGAATTTATCAGTTCTAATTTTGTTGCCTTTGAACTGCCTTGCATTACCTTATTGAGCTACTGTATGTATAAGTGTGCAGAACAAATATCCGTTGTTAGAGTGTTTCCTTTAGGTTATTATAGGCAGATAAATCTGTGTCAGGGTAGGGAGAGTGAGGTGTGTATCCAAACTTTTAATTTGATAAAATGTCATTTTTTGAAAAACCTTCACAAAGTTGTCCACCTTACATTTCTGAACCCTCACAGCGCTGCATGCACACGCCACTTTCACCTATGCGCAGTGCCTCTGATGCTAGGAGGGGCGGCATCCATTTTAAGGGAACACATTTAAAGCATGTTTGAGTAAGTTAACAAAATCAATAAAGATTATCGCTCGACAGATGGTGCCACGAAGAAGAAAAAAAAGAAAACAGCACTGCACCAGAAGCTGTGAGCTTGCCACCCCAACAGCTGCACCCAGGAGATACTGTTTTTGTAAGAAAAATTGCCTGCAGTGAAGTGAGCTGTGGTTTTACGGGCCCTATCGGTCATATATACCACTCCATTTGCAGTCAATGTTAAGGAACTGCAATACTGCGTACACTTCACTGATGTGCAAAGGTCTCCCTGTACAGCACCTTCATCACTGAATTCTCTGTGGGCCTGCATACATTGTCTCTTGATATTCAGCCTAGCCGTACTACCTCACACATGTTTTGCTACCTCAGCTCTTTCTCAGCAAATACATTATAAGTTACTCACTGTAGTGACTAACTTACTACTAGTCCATAGTCCCCTTTCCTCCATACTGTATGAGCGGATGGGAGACGGAACCTTTAAATTTAGAGGCACGTGGGGGTGCAGCCCTGGGAGAATGCACTCCCCCGAACTCCGACCACCGGCGCCACTCCTCAATCCCCATTGACGCGTCGACAATATTACCATTGCCGAATGACACCAGTTTAATTAGGGGGGAGAATGGTGGGACGTATGGAGAAAAGAGGACTATGGACTAGGAGTACGTTAGTCACTACGGTGAGTAATTTATAATTACTCCTACATCCGTCCCCTTTCCTCCATACTGTATGGGTGATTACAACTGAATGTAGCCCCAGGGTGGAGAGGAGACACTCCTTAAGAAAACAAGTTCCTTAATACTGCCTGCCCGAATGCCGCCTCTGACCTGGAGCCGGCATCCAAACAGTAGTGCTTGCAGAAAGCCGAGGGAGTGCCTCTGGAACGCAACAGCTGTGGCCTTTGCTCCGACAGCGTGGGCATGCATATTTGCCAGAAGTGGTTTGTGTCGCCCCTCATAGGCCTCCTTAAAGGCCGAAACCATCCACCTTGCTATGGAGGCCTTAGAAGCCTGATATCCTGGCTTCAACCCACCAAACGTGACAAATAGAGCCTCCTATTTGCGGAAGCTCCACGTTCTGTCTGGGTAGAACCTTAGTGTGCGCTTAACATCTTGAAAGTGCAGTACCGTCTGAGCATCATCCTTGGGGTCTGCGGAGAAAGTCGGTAGTACTATCTCCTCATTCAGGTGGAATGCAGAGACTACTTTAGGCAAGAACGCAGGATGCGTTCTGAGGACCACCTTGTCCCTATGAAAGGTAGTGTATGGCTCAGAAGCCATCAGAGCTTAAATTTCGTTGACACAGTGTGCTGACGTAAGACCCACCAAGAGGGCTGTCTTAATAAGGACTAGCCTAATGTCCGCGGATGCCATTAGCTCAACGGGTTTATGCGCCAAGGCGCCCAACACTATGCTGAGGTCCTACACAGGGTGTGGCTTCTTGATAGGTGGGTAGAGCCTGGTGAGGCCCGCCGAATGTCTTTTAACCTCTGGTTTGGGGGATGAAAAGACTTCCTCCTGTGAATTCGGGTAGGCTCCTATGGCCGCCGGATAGGTGTGGCATGTGTATTTGCAACCCCGAGTGAGCAAGGTATGCTGAAAAGGATAGCACATCATCCAATGTGCAAATAAGAGGATCCACCTCCTTAGACTCCACCCAGTGGCAAAACCTAGTCCACTTGCTTTTGCACTGGCTCCGAGTAGCAGCGCTCCTAGCCCACTGTATGATGTCCAGTTTAGCCTGCTAGACATCAGGTGTTAAGGACCCACTCTGCACGGGCTAACTACTGCGTGGAGGGGTGGATGAAAATGCCCCCCTGCTGCGACAATAGATGAGCTGGGCCCAAAGGTGCAACAGAGGTTGGTCTGAGAGCTTCAGCAGCTCTGAGAACCATGGCCTCGCCGGCCACCAGGGAACTACCAGAATGATACTGAGATGCCGGGACTCCCTTATCTTGCAGATCACCCTGTGTACCAGGGAAGAGGGAGGGAAGGCATAGGCGTTCATGCTGCTCCACTGTATCTGTAACGCATCGGCCAGTGAGCCTGGACCCGGTCCCTGCCAGGATGCGACCTGGGGGCACTTCTTGTTGCACCAGGTGGCAAAGAGGTCCACCTATGGATGACCCCATCTGTTTAAGATCCTCACCCCCAACCTGCTGAGCCTGTCCCCCTCCAGGTTCGACTCCCCCAGGAGGTGGATCGCGGTCAAGTGTATGTTGTTCGCCAGGGCCCATTCCGAGATGCTAACCACTAGGGGGCATAGAGGAGGAGACTTGGTGCCACCCTGCTTGTTGATGTAATACATGCTGGTTGAATTGTCTGTTTGGATAAGGATCGTCTTGTCACTGACTAGAGGCAGGAAGCCTTGAGAGCGAGCCAGATGGCCTTCAGTTCTAGCCAGTTGATATGGGCCTCTTGCTCCTGACGGGACCAAACTATGTGGACACTGGTTGTCAGGATAGCTCCCCAGTCCTCCAAAGATGAGTCTGTGGTGATGGTAACCTGTGGTGCTGGTTCGCTGAAGGGCTTGCCTATCCTCAAGTTGCAGTCCATGCTCCACCAGACAAGGTCCTGGTGGAGAAAATGAGGAATGCTGAAAAGTTCCGCTTGGGAACCATGCTCCTGACTCCATGAGGTTGCAAAGTGCAGCTGTAATCTCCTAATTTTCAGTCTTGTAAGGTACTGCCAGAATACACACCGCCATGATACCCAGGAGGTGCTGTACCACCACGCTGATGTCTCCGCTCTGTTGATAAAATGACTTGTGGCCCTCTTTTTGGCTATTATCTTGTCCTCCGAGGGAAAGACTTTCAGAGTTCGTATACCCCATGAGGCCCAGGAACAGTAGATTCTTTGTCGGCCCCAGCTGTGACTTCTTGAGATTGATGGTCAATCCCAATTCGTGTAGCGTATTGATGAGGGCGGAGGAGGTGTGCTTGACCGCCTCCAGGGAGCTCCAGGGAGCTCGCCCTGACAAGCCAGTCATCTAGAAACAGATAGATATGGTGCCCCTGAGCCCTGAGGAGGGCTGCCACTGCATTCATAAGCCTGGTTAAGACCCTGGGGGCTAAATTGAGGTGAAATGGTAAAACCTTTTATTGGAAGTGGAAGCCTCAAGAAGGATTGATGGGGCTGCCAAGTCGGGACATGTAGATAAGTGTCCTTCAGATCCAGGGAGCACTTCCAATCTCCTTCGCACAGTGTCTCTGCAATAAGCGCTGGGGTAACCATTGTTAGGAAGAATTCTCATAAATGGCTGATTTCCCGTACCTAAAGAGTCCCCCAGCAGCTTTGCTGGATTTCAAGGATTCACTTTTTTCACCTGCTAAGGGTGTGAGCCGTTTTCCCACTCTTACATGTGTTTTGCTGTGTGTATTTTCACTGTCTGTGTGATCTTGGGCACTGGAGCCTCACCTACTCCATGTGCACCACTTTTTGTGTGTGTAACACAGCACCTTCAGTGCAGTGGCACAGGGTTGTCTTTGAGACTTCCCACTGGCTCCATTTTTCTGGGGCTGACTACTGTCCCCCAGAAACAGGTAAAGTTGCCATTAACTTTATATAGTCACTTTAACCTGCAGACCCAGTACATCCATCTTACATGGAGTACTGGAAAGGATTAATTCTTATCCCTTTTTGTCTGTGCCTCTTGGAGCCTTGTTTTGCTCGCTTAACATTTACATGGTATTGTTCCAGGCTATTATAGTAGCCTCAAATATAAACCCGCTTTTCCAAAAACATTTTATTTTGATTCCGGCTGGGTTTATTTTTGTTAAAGTCTTTCTCGTGTTTTTATGTTTTTTAGTATGTTTACGATTTTTTTGAATATACGATTAAAATATGTATATTCTTTTAATGTATGTACATCTGTCTAAACAAATTATGACAGGTCTCCAAGTCTGTGCATGTGGATAGTCCACGCCCTAGCATATCAGGAAGGGTAGCCCATGTAATCTATGGTACAGTCACATGCACTCAGTGGGGTTGCAGAGCTCAAATGGAAGCTGCTACGTTTGCTCTCTCATCCCCCAATGTGTCATGGGCACCCAAAATGTTAGTACCTCAGGAGATGCCATCTCTGAAAGGCGGGCACGGAGTACGAGTTGCCCTGATGGACAAAGAAGAAGAAAATGGTACAAAAGATGACAAAGACCCACTATACAAGACACAACCACAGCTAAAAATGGACGGTGTGTTGTTCGTGTCAAACAGTTGGGAGGAGGTAGCGAGCTGCGCGGCAGTGGTGTTGGCAGTGTTTGGTGAAGAAGTTATGTGGAATATCAACAAGAACTGTTTCACTACATTGGCCACATATGTCTCCAAGTTAACATGGATTGAAGCAAAAGAAGTTCCAGTGAAAGGGCAAGCAGCAGACGAATATGAATTCTGTTTGAGGACATGGAACTGTTCCAGTGGGAACAAACAGCAAGGGTAGCAAGACAGTCATCCCTGACATCAGCAAGGGCACAGCAGCAGTTATGGACATCTTTTGGGTGTGTGGCCAACTAGCATGCATGCATGTCCCACCATCATGGAGAGGCACATGTTCGTTAACAACTTTACACTCGGCCATCTTGTGGTTCCTGAGGCCCACCTGACTATAGCATCTATGTCCGTTACAGCACAGTAGAGGCCACCCCCGTCTCCACCCCCACAAGGAAGGAGGAAGAAGCGCTCACTAAGAGGACGGCAGATGCAATCACATAATTTATCCGAAGATTCCTCCAAACTGCTGAGGGACGAAGGGCACAGAGAAGTGTTTGGCCACGCCCCCTGCTGCAAAGCCAGCCCGGCCTCCCCCTGCAGGGTGAAGCCAGCGGTGCAAAGGGCACGGGTGGGTGTTTAGCATCCCACAGGGTGTTCAGTGATTGCAGAGGTTGAGTCTGTTTCTGCACCGACGACAGAGCAGTTCGGTTTACCAAGGAGAATTACTGGAATTGGCCACTAGAAGGCACTAGTTTCCCACATCAAACTAACATACAGTTACTCCAGAATTGGCTGGAGGGCATCAGTGATCAAATATGTGGAAGTTGCAATCCCAACAAATATTTAACAATTTGAGGAAAGGGGTTTTTCTCACAATTTCAGGATTTTCCAACTCAATTATATCAGAAAAAGATTGGCTTCCAACTCTAGATGAGACAGGCCTACTGCTCTGTCAAACGTTTAGTCTCTCTCAGACCACAATATATTTTTCTTTTACAACTTGCACACAATTTCATTAAAATGAATCTAAGTTGCTGGATAATGAGCAGATTTCAAAAGATGAATACATTCAGAATGTTTAACTCACAACCACCACGCTCTTGGATGCATCCAACACATGTATCACTGGTGAGCTGTATCGCGGTGCAATTTTAACTGCAGTGTGGGTTCTATAAAGAAGAAAACAAAAGAAATAGTAAAATGTGTTTGCCATTTAATAGAAGTTTTCAAATGTATGTCAAATTAGCCAAACAATAATAGTAACACTGATCATGGGTCTCGCATTCAAAACTCCTAGAAACCATTTACAATTGACATTCTTTCATATTCATTTCCCTTAAAAAATATAAATCTGTATCACAAAGCAAGCTACTTGGCTGTTTGACACACTTTCTTCAGGGGTTCAATTTTGGTGTGGAGAGCCTTAATGTCATAGCAGAATGCCTTACATTACTGTTAGGGAAGATCTGTTTTGCTGCTTTCTCTCCTTAGACATACATGGGACACCTACTTTTTGCAATTGTTTTGAACCTTTCCTGACATTTGGAGGTAAGGGAAGCCTTTTTGCTCTAGTTACCTTGCTAAGCTCATCTATTTTAGGGGCACTGCTTAGTCCCCATGGCTATCAGTGCGGGAGAACAGTTCTCCATAGTAAAATTCGCTGTTTGTTTTTCTATGCACACATCACCTTCTGTGAAGTGTGTTACAGACACTGTATTTTCTTTTTGGTATCCTTTGTGGCTACTTGCATGACGTGTTTAGATGTGTCCAAATAAATCTAATGCAGATCCCAATTCCCCTCTACTATGGGTTAAACCTTCCCTCAATTCAAAATGTAATTCTTATTAAAATTCACTGTTTTGTACATACATCAATAGTTAATTTTATTATAAACAAATCAAACGTACATATATTTCATATAGTCAAAACAAATTTCAACATTTCCAGTGTTCCATATTTATATATATTTTAGAATACTTTATTTCATTTATGAATTATACACTCATATATGGCAGTTTCAAGTTAAAAACCAGAACATTTCTTCTCTTTCCTACAGCAATCCTACAGCATACAGTTATCCTTTCATACAGATTTCTCCAGTGCTTTTAGTAATTGTTTCCGGCTACAGCCTCACCAAGAAATTGTGCTGAAATCTGAAGCTGAAGAATACATTATTTACCCCTCAGTAATTTTATTTCTGATGCATTCCTCCTCTATGATATCCCTATACCGTGTTCTTTGGAAACTTTTCAGCCACCATGGGGCCGAGCGCAGTTCCACGTCGGCTTCGCCTCACAAAGGAGAGGACCTTTTCCCCTAGCACTCGGAAGCTGAGGGACTGTAGAATCGATGTTGTACTAGCTTCCCGCAAAGAGGGGCCGGGATGGCGATGAGGAATCCGTGCGAGGAACATCCATCAAAAATAACATTACTGAGAGGCAAGTAATTTGTTCTTCTAATGCATTCTTTCCTCCCATGCATACCTCATCTACGATGGACTCAAATTCAGTGGGCAAATCTGAAGGAGGGAGAAAGCAAGACCAGCACATAAACCAGAAAACTCTAAGAGGACTGCCCTACCACGACAGGCATCCTGGCCTGCAATGGAATTAGAGCAGTAATGTGAAGGCACGCGCCTAAACACTCACACCAGAAAAAACACAACCCTCTAGGGAAAAAGGCCCAAGAAACTCTCGCAAGTAGAACAAGATGTATTTCTACAAAAATAGGTGCATCAGCAAATAACTCTGCTGCCATGGAACGTTCTGCCGAAAATGGGTACAAGCAGAAGCTTAAAAGGAGAGACAGCATCATAGAGCACGTCATTGTATACAGTGGAAACCCGCATGGCTGGCTGGTTGGTGTCACCCCTATACATGGTTGGCCTACTCCATAGGGGATGCCAGGTCATTGGTCCCAGCCCAGTCCGTCCGTTTTCCATCACGTGGTGTCTGCTGGGCTCATCGTCTCCAGGGAACCAAGGTCAAAGAAGCAATTAGCTACATTTGTGAATAGTGCTACTTTATCATTATACAGTGAACATGGCATGCTCAGACTGGCACATGGGGAGTCTCGAGGGCACACTAACCCACACATACCCACACATACTTAACTCATCTCGATCGCGTCTCTCGGCTTTCAAGGCTTCCACCCTCGCTTTTGAACTAGAAGATATCCCTCTCTGTACCTTGGATTACAAATCATGTCATTATGACATAAAGGTGGGACAACCATGCTCTTAGATCTTTTGCGGTTGATGGGTTAATGGTCAGTGATTTGGGGTCAACTAGTATCTTGGAATTCAGGGGTCTGGGGACTAGCGCAGTTGTAGGGGCTATAACTCGTAGTTGGCTGGGTGGAGGTCAGAGGCCTGTTCTAGCCTGTTTTTGATAAAGAGTACACCAAGGCGCCCAGTACTGTCTTGTGGCCTTGTAGGGCAATTCTTTCTCGAACAAACATACTGGAAACAACTTTAGAACAAAGAAAGGTTTCTGTGGAGGTTGGCAGCGGGGGCCTCCATCAGCGCTTGGGCCTATTCAGATTTCCCCTTCACTCTTGCAGCCTGTGTCAAACGCACTAAATATTGCAAGGCCGTGCATGCCCTATGCTTAGACTATGGTTACTTAAGATCTGCAAAATGGCATCTGCTTATATGCGCGCACTATGTCTATTATAGTTCTTCCAACGGGAGAACTATAATAGACTGTCTATTATAGTTCTTACCTCGCCCTAAAGTGTCCAAGGGGGTGGGATGGGTTCGCTCGCTTCACGACAAATGCTTAGAAAATGCATGCAATGACTCCCACTTTGCCTGCCTGGCCAAGATCCAGGAATGTACTCACCTCTGCCTGGCAGAGGTGGTAGCCACGCCCCTGGTAGAATGACCCCCGAGACCCACAGGCACACCCTTACCAGAGAAAGCTTAGCATTCTGAGATGCAGAAAATTTACCACCTGATAGGGTTGTTTGCTCACAGCCATGCAAGCACGAGCACCAGCATAACCAATGAAACTTGAAACTTTCCTAGCCTCTCTAGTACGAGACATATAGAATTTAAGGGCCCATACAGGATCCAGCCATAGGAATCGTTCCTCCGCATTGGAAAGGTGACGTGGAGGAAATAATGCAGGAAGAAGGATCTTCTGAAAGAGATGGAAATCCAAGATCACCTTCAGTAGAAAGGAGGGTCTCATTCTTAATGTCACCCTCTCTTTGGAAAACACCACATAGGTGGAAAAACAGGCAATGCCGGAGCTCACTCACCCGTCTCGCGGAAGTGATAACAAGGAAATTTACCTTAAGGGTGAGCAATCTAATAGAACAGGAAGGAAGGGGCTCAAACAGAGCACCCATAATATAACATTACAACTAAATTCAAAACTAAATCTTGAACCAATTCTTCAAAATCAACGCCCCTTTGTGGGGCGACATCCTGTTCAGACTATTTTCCCACATTGCAGCTGGTGCAAATTATCCTGCCTCATCGAATAAAGGCATTATAGTCCCAATTTTCAAATCTGGGACGAGATCAGACCAGCCAATTACCGTCCAATAGCGCTAATTGATTCCTCTGCAAAGGTATTTGCTAAAATAATCTTGAAAGATCTTACAAAGTGGGCCAAGAGCAAGAATCTGCTAAGCCCCTTGAAAACAGGGTTCAGGAAACTGGTGGAATTGTTGGCAAATCCATATATGTCACGGTATTCGATCTAACCGTAGCTTTCAATATAATAGATATAGCCATTCTTTGGGAAAAGCTGGAGAAGTGGGGTAGTTGCCATGGACTTCTGTGAATGATTCAGTTACTCTATAGTAACAACTCGTTAAGTGTAAGACTAAACATGCAGGGAGATCCATCTAGTCCCATTACTGTTACCAGAGGGGTCCAACAAGGTTCCGTGCTCGCCCCCATTCCTTTTAATCTCTTCCTGGCAGACTTATGGAAGGAGTCCCTGTCATGGGTAGGATACGCGCCCAAATGGGGTGAGCTTAGGGTAAATGTTATAGCTTACGCGGATGATCTCTTATTAATAGATTATACTCCAGCTGGCCTATGAAGACTTTTAGACGTGGTATATGGTTACATGGAGAGGAACCATCTAAAATGTAACCCCAGGAAGTCTTTTGTCCTGGCACATTCAACAAAGCGTAAGCCCAAATCTTACTCCTGGAACCTAAACCAGTCCAAAATCATGCAAGTTCCCACCGTAATCTATCTAGGGTAGGTGATCTCATCAAGAAAACTGCAGCTGCAAAGAGATAGAATGACAACCAAATTTGGGTCTGCTATCACTCTTATGAAGGTCCTCCGGAGTAAACTGTGCATTCTCTTTGCTCCCTCTGATTGAATTATATAAACAAAAAGATCACTGCCATCTCACTGTACGGTTGTGAATTGATGCCTTTCCTCGACAGAACCTTTTTTGACAGACTGGAAGGGAACGTTTGAAAGACTGTTTATCCCTCCCAAAGTCTAAACCTATAAGTGCCATTAGGTTGGAACTGGGAGTCAAGTCTTGGTGGACCCAATACATAAAAAGATACTTGTCCTTGCACTAAAAAATTATGGCAGCTGATGACAACTCCCTTTGCTCTTGTATGAAAGATCTGCTGAAGGGCAGATTGGCCCACTCTTCATTCTTGCTTAGGTTTCACAGGAGATGCATGAACTTTGCCAGCCTGGACTCACTTGTTTCCTCAGACAGCAATTATGTAAAAACGAGGAAGATCATTGTTTGGGACAAAATCAATGACCACGATGACCTAAACAGATGGGTATTGTTCAAAGATAACCACCATTTGTTTATACCATAACTCAAGTTGAGATCCTACTTGCAGAAGTTCCCCTCCAAAAAACACTGATCTCTACCTTAAATTTCACCTGAACGCCATACCTACTTTGAAAGCTAAGGGGCTGTACCTGGAGATACCCAGAGATATGCGTGGGTGCCAGATGTATGGTTTAGTCTTACTCAAGTCATTGCCCCATCTGGTATTAGAGTGCCCCTTCTTTTTGATCCATAGAATTAGTCATTTGGGGGGCTTCTTACATTCAACGCCCCTAGTCTTGACTAAAAACCTATGGGTAAGGCTAATGCTCAAGTCTATTCAAGCTTTAATAATAGCTTTGACAACGCTCATTGAAAAAATTCTCCAAGGTTTGAAGTGAAGAATGACCGAGGGGGAAGCAGCTTGGAGGGAAATATGGGATTAATCATATGCCTAATGATTAAATTCATTTCGAAGATACCTGGCTAACTGCATTTCAAATTTTGAACAGGTTGATGACATTTTGTGTACATTTGGCTGTATTTCATTTTTTTATTTTTATTTATTTGTTTTAATCTACATAAGTGTAAAGGTTTCTTAATAATACATTTAAAAAAAATCAAATCCTACG
The DNA here is from genome assembly GCF_040938575.1 of Ambystoma mexicanum. Classification (NCBI taxonomy): domain Eukaryota; kingdom Metazoa; phylum Chordata; class Amphibia; order Caudata; family Ambystomatidae; genus Ambystoma; species Ambystoma mexicanum. Next base: position 393,564,110 of record NC_090928.1, on the reverse strand, counting down.
CCGGAACCACAAACTGGTCACACAAACCCCACAAAAACTGCCGAACACTGAAGATTGTGAAAAATGAGACTTGTTCCAGAGTCTTCTTGAATACCGAAATAGGGGCGAGCTAACCATTTTGCAGGGCCAATCTGCAGGCCCACCTGTTCCAAAGATAGCAGCAAATCCAACACATGGGAAAGAGGACCGGATAAAGGATCCAGGTACCTATGCCGGTACCAAATCTAAGATTTACACCACCTGCAGGCATAAATAGATCACGTATTGGGCCTCTGAGCTGAAAGGAGCACATTGAGGACGTCATCCGACAAGTCCCACTCCTTGTATCTCAGCCTCAGTAGTCGAGCACAAAGGTTCAGACTGCTGAGGTTCGGGTGGAGGACCCGCACCTCCGATTGGGAGAACAAGTCAGCTCTCCTAGGGAGGCACCATGGAGGGCAGATAGACATGTCCAGCACTCCAGATGCCACGTTCTCTGGGCCCAGTCAAGGGCGATCAGGATCATTGTGGTTCCGAACAGGCACAATCTCCTGAGAACAAGCAGAATGACGTAGATCGGCAGGAACACACAAAGGAGATCAAAAGTCCACTTCACAGTCAGTGCGTTCCTCAGAGTTCCCTGATAAGTAAATTCCCTGGAGCAGAACTCGCACTTCCTGTTGGCACTGGAAGCAAAGAGGTCCACTTGAATCCCCTAAAGGGAGAAGATCTGTTCCAGAACTTCTGGACTCTGATGCTGGAAATGCCTTGGAGGGACAAGGCCTCCTTGTCCTTGTCCCACTACCTCCGTACACTGTTTTCTGCCTATTTACTGCACCCGAGTCCAGTTAGGAACACTGGCAGTGCAGCTCTTCATTTTTGTTCTTGGTGGGCAAAGACCCCTGGGATACAGTTAGGGCCGTTATAACTGTGTACCCCTAGTGTGTGCTTTTGGGCACATGTGTGTGTTTCCCACAGAGCAGGATATGGGCTGGTGACAGCTACATGCTAACTTGACAGTGGCTCTAGGTGTCCTCCCTTTTTGGGACACCCAGGACCTACCATAGGAATCAATGGATTCCTGGACAAAGGCAAGATTGCCACTGGTGGTCTCTGTTTCCTTTGCCTTTCTGCCTTGTAATTCAAAGCCCTGAGAAACCCGTTCTCTGTTCCCTTCCCCTAACTGGATGTTGGGTGGGAGTACCATGTATGGAACTGGGGCTGCCCCATCTAGACTAGTAGGAGTCTTCCCAAGGATTTCTGTTGTGGGTACAACCCAGGGGTGGGACCTGCCTGAATGGAGAGAGAAGTGAAATTACATTTTGTGTTGTAGGTGTCTGGTTTTGGTTATGTGTCACAATGCATGGAATCCTGCCTGGGCACGCCCTGACTGAAACTGAGTGAATGCAGTGAATGCTCTGAAAGGCTGTGTTACGAGTGTCTGGTTTTGGGTGAATGGCCTGAATGGCTGTGAGCATGATTAGTAGCTGCAAGAATGCACTTTCTGTGATTTCTGTGCCTGGCTCAGCCTGAGTGAATGGGGAACATTTGTGTATAACTAGGGACCCCTCACTTACCCCAGTGTCAGAAGCTTAAAGCGGAAACCGAAGCAGAGGCTGAAGTCCCAAGAAGCTTGTATCCTGAATCGAGCTGGAGGAAGTCGTCTGCTGCTGCAACTCTTCAGCAAACCCAAAAGCTGCTTTGTTGATTTGAAGAATGAACCAGAAAGGACCTGGACAGGCAACCTCTTCCTGTAGCTACGAGGGGACATCGTGCACCTCTTTACACAAAGTGTCCTGGAGGCCAGTCATGTGCGCCTGCCATCCTGAAGAGGTTCTTTCGTGGGTCCAGAAGGAGTGCCTGGACATCTTGAGCCCAAGAAGTCCATCTGAGTTGTCCAGGGTCCGGAATAGTGTTCCTGATCGCTGGTTGCCAAGTTGCTGTGCATCGCCCCGAAGAGGGGTTACCCCGGAATAGTGCTGCTCAACACCCAGAGCTGTCAAAGTTCCAAGTAACGCAGGAAATCTTCAAGTGGCCATACAGGCAAAACAGTCATCCACTGGGGAGCGTGGCCTGGAGCGCCGACGATGTGGTCACTCCTTTGACGGCCTCCGTGGGATGCCCGCTGCCGTGACGAATTGGGGCCAATATTAGGCTAGCATGACGAACCGAAACATGACCGAGGCTTGGTGAGAGTCTGCTGCACTGGTGGCTGCGCTGCGGGAGTCTTCCGAGGACCAGCCACAGAGATATGAAGCCTTAATCCCCCCGCCCGCACCTTATTCCCAGAAGATCACCTCTGCGGTCCCCCCCAGCACGGCGGCCCCCGCATATAATACTCTTCGCCGGGGGTTACCCCCCATCCTGTCTTTGTGGGCAACACTCAGGCCACGACACAACAGCCCGACGCGGCCCCTGCGGCCTGGCCGAGGTGCGTGGGCCCCCCCCGGCTCCAGTTGCGGGGTGCGCTGGTAGCCGGAGAGAGGGAGCCTTCTGCGGACGTCCCGGCGGCCCTGCCTACGGCTCTACCCGCACCCCAGACGGCCGGGGAATGGCCGGGAGGATTCTGCTCCAAAACAGGCTTGCCGCGCCGATAACATTTGAAGAAGCCCCTGCCTGGAGAGGAGGTAAGCTGGGGGAGGAGGGCATAGGCGGCGCTGCTCCAGTGCCTTCCCACACTGAACCACCACAAGCAGCGGCAGCCACCATCCCCAGTGACCTATAGCAACCACCCCCACCAACAGAAGGGGCCACCAGCAGCAGGGGGGCCCCTGCCGCGCCGCCGGAGCCCCCACATACGCCCGGGCACGGTGGGGGGCTGGTTCTCCCGGTCTCCCCCTACTACAGCTTCGATCAGCTTGCCAGGCTCCGGGTGAGACAAGCTACTGCTCTGGAAACGGGCTATGAGCTACACAGCGGGTCCTGAGCAGGCCTGGTGAGCTCCCACCAGCAACCAAGAGGGGGTGGCCGGACACAAGCTACCCCCCTTTCCTACCTGACACACAAAAAGATCTTCCATCCTCCTGGGGCGCCCCGGCCCACCCTCTGCAACCCCCTATCTACCCACTGTGACTCTCTGGCCCCCAACACCGCAGTAATCTCCCCCTCAACGCCGGGGTACACAGAAGCCCTGTTTCGCCTAGGGGAACGAGATGTCCAAACAGCCAAATCCAGCAAAAACGCAGGCATTGCAACAATGCTGATGTCGACGGATATATCTAAAAACCAAGAACCCCCTGGTTCCATCCCTCTAGAAGCCCTGGAAGACAAGGGTACCCTCGCTACGAAAAACGATATTAAGGCTTTCATGGCGGACATTAAATCAGAATTCAGATCATGCATGCTGGAACAGTCTACCAAACTGGAAAACACCGATCAGAGGGTAACGGACGCCGAACAGAGGCTAGGAGAAGTCGAAGATCAAACACAGGACCAAGCGTCTACCCTGGCAGAGGTTCAGCGCTCAATCAAACTCCTCCAGGATAAATGTGAAATATTAGAATTTAAGCAAGATCATCTAGAAAACAGGGCCCGACGCAACAACCTGCGCATCCGAGGGGTCCCGACCTCAGTTCCAGATAGAAACCTGGCGGAATACGTGGGGGACCTATTCCAAGCTCTCCTAGTGGATTTCGATAAGTCACAACTCCTCCTGGACCGCACTCACAGGATGCGCCCTCGCCGGGGAGTGGAATCGGACTCTCCACCGGACGTCATTACCAGAGTGCACTTCTTCACAACAAAGGAAGCCATCTCTGCAATCAGTCGCTCTCGTGATGAAATAACTTTTCAGAGCAGCCCCATCCAAATTAATTTACCAAGATTTATCCGTCCTCATTCTCCAGAAAAGACGAGCTCTTCGACCCCTGGCTGTCTTTCTACAAGACCAACAAATTTGTTATCGTTGGCTCTTCCCCACGGCCCTACAATTCTCCTACAAAGGCACCCAAAGAAGAATCAGCCACCTGGAAGACGCCGAAAGATCATGAACCCGACTCTCTCTGAAGCGCGGTCACCCATGAATTCTGAGAAGGGCTCTGACTCAAATCTCCTGAAATCGCCCATCACTAAAGCAAACTCCTGGTCCAGAGTCCCAAGGTTCAGAATGAAGAAATAGCCTCACCCAAAGGAACCCCATCATCCATAAGAAACGAAAGAAGGCCCCATCGGTCGGGGCGGCGGGCCCCACCCCACGGCCTATGCCCACTTCCGAGGTTCTATCCATTTAAGTCCTTGGAAGGCGATACCTACAAGTTTAGCCATGTTGGCTATGAAGAGTTACGTGGCCATGTTGGCCAAGGGGGGGTGCTGGACATACAAACCTGCCACCCCAGTTAAATCTCCGCCTCCCTGTTGGAGGTCGGAGCAAAACATTCAATGGCAGGGAAACACACATCCGCAGTACCAACGAGATGCTGGCTGACAACCTCGTCCCCCCACACCCCCACCAGACATAGCGTCTCCCTCGCCTTGCATCCCAGATCACTCCACCCTGAATTTCGTCTCACTGAATGTTAGAGGTCTAAACTCCCCAGCCAAACGCAAGTCAATATTGCAAAAACTCCAAAACAAAGGGGCCGCGGTAGCCATGCTGCAGGAAACGCATTTATTGCCAGCCGACTTTGGACATCTACGTTCCCGCCTCTTCCCGAAACAATTTGTTGCATCTGGAAACTCCAAAAAAGGGGGCGCTGCCATTCTCTTCGGGAGGGGGGTGGACCCCCAGATTCTCGACACAAAGCTTTGCCTGGAGGGTCGGTTCGTTGCTGTAAAATGCCTTCTACTTGGGGAACTATACTCCTTTGTTTCGATATATGCTCCTAATTCGACTCAAGCCGCCTTCTACAAGGCCTTATGCGCTACTCTCCCCTCCATCCTAGAGGGCCAAGTCAACATTGCCGGCGACTTTAACGGAGTGCCGGACCCTACAATAGACAAATCCCCAACCCCCATCATCTGGAGACTTCACCTTAGCTTTGGCACTTCTACAGCTATTCAGGACCCTGGAAGTGGTAGACGCGTGGAGGGTTCTGTATCCCTCCGAAAAAGACTTTTCATTCTACTCCCACGTCCACAGAACATTCTCTAGGATTGATCTCCTTTTGGTCTCCCCCCAAATTCTCTCATTCACCAATGAGGTCATCATAGGCCCACGGATTCTGTCGGATCATGGCCCAGTGTCCTTGGAAATCCGAATCCAGGAAGCCCCCCACCCATCCGGCGCAACGTAGATGGACACTCTATGATCCGATTCTCAACGAAATGCCGCTTAGGGACTCGATCGCCACTACGATCAAGAATTTCTTTATGGAAAATCCCTCAATGGACACATCGCCCACCAACACCTGGGGCGCCATGAAAGCGGTCGTGAGGGGGGAATTGATAGCACAGGTTGCCTTCCACAAAGCCAGATGTCAAACCCACCTGGCCCTCGAAGACGACCTCCGGAAAGCAGAGTAAACTCATAAAGAAAAGGATGGTCCCCGAGAACCCAACGAGCCATTCGTACGGCACAGAAAAAGATTGAGGCCCACTACGCCGAACATACAGCACACCAAATGGCAAAGGCCAAGCAATTCTATTACGCCAGATACAATAAAGCAAATAAATTACTGGTGGCCAAACTAGCCAAAGCAAAACGAAACACGATTATTGGGCTCTGGGACACGCATGGTGGAACCCAATACGGAGAACAAGACAAACAACGCCTGGCAGCTGAGCATCTGAAACAGATAATGCCCGCTCCACCACGGGACGTGAGCAAACAAAGGGAATATCTTCGCAAACCAGCACTCCCTCGAATCCCGGACTCCATGCGAGACCTCCTGGCAGCACCAATCTCTACTGAGGAGGTAGATGAAGCTATAAAATTGCTTAAATCATGAGCACCAGGCCCAGATGGCTACACAACCAGGTTCTACAGGATTTTCAAGCACCAACTACTCACCCCACTGGCAAATCTGTTCAACTCCTTTAGAGAGACCGGCGTGAAAATCCCCTCCATGCAAGAGTCAATCACCATCCTGCTCCCCAAACCTGGAGGCGATCCAAGATGTCCAGCTTCATATAGACCCATCGCCCTCCTCAACATTGACGCCAATATCTACTCTAAGATTCTGGCAACTCACTTAGCTCACATCCTCCCAGATATAATTCAGCCCGACCAATGCGGCTTCTTGAAGAACCGATCTACAGCGGACAATATTCGCAGAGCTCTGAACCTGGTGGATCTAGCCACACGTGGAGCAAGAGGGATGGTGCTCATGGCACTGGACGCAACCAAGGCGTTTGATAAGGTGGATTGGACATTTATAAGGCTTATCCTAGAGACATTTGGATTTGGGCCGGAATTCCGCACTATGATTCTAGCCAACTACAAGTCGCCCGAAACCCTACTTAGAATCAATGGCAATCTCTCAGCCCCCATCACGCTGACCTGCGGAACGAGACAGGGATGCCCACTATCCCCACTTCTATTTGCCTTGATCATGGAGCCCTTCGCCCTACGGATTAGGCTGAACTACCTAATTAAGGTGCTCCAAGTAGGCCCCTCACATCATAAACTGGCCCTCTATGCGGACGATGTCCTTTTAACCATCACTGACCCCCGCAGCTCCCTGGCACACGCCTTGGCCGAACTAAAGAACTAAGGAAGGGTCACAGGCTTCACTATTAACTTCAATAAATCAGCAGCGCTGGGAATAAGGATTTCATCGAGAGAGTGAGAAGACCTAATTCCAATGTGCCCGATCCAATGGAAAACAAAGGCTACCAATTACCTGGGGGTCCGGATTCCGGCTAAACCGACAGATGTCTATCGCATGAACTTCCCTCCACTCTTCCAAGAATTGGAGACCGACCTGAAACGCTGGGCGTCCCAGGAGATCTCCCTCATGGGCAGGATCACAGCGTGTAAAATGAACCTGCTTCCAAGATTCCTGTATACATGTTCCACCCCCCCAGTGATGATCCCGACCCCTGCACTTCAAAACCTATAGAGGAAAATGCTGCAATTCATCTGGAGGGGGGAAAAAAGCCAGAATACCAAGAGACTCGATGATGGGGAATGCAAAGCTTGGCGGCCTGGGGGTCCCAGACCTCCAGAAATACCAGATGGCAGCCCAACTAGCGTGCACCCAAGCATGGCAAACAATTAATAATTGCCCCAGATGGGTGGACATGGAACAATCGCACCTAGCTCTTCCCCTACGCTTTCTCCCCCACATCCCACCGGCGACTAGACAACCATGGCAGGAGCTATTACTGACCACCAGGCACACTGTCGCCATATGGGATAAAACGCTGAAGCAAAAGAAGATCCCAAGGGGACTCAACCCCTCATCCCCGGTCTTTCTGAATCCTGCCTTTTCTCCGGGAACAGCTCCCAAAGATTTCAAAAACTGGATTGCGGGCGGATTGGAGACTATAGGGCAACTCTTCGAGGGAGGACAACCACTCTCTTACGAACAATGTAAAGAAATCTTCCACCTTCAAGAAACATTCAGGTTTACTTACCTCCAACTGCGGCACTGGTGCTCCCACCCGCAGACACGCCAAGCAGCAACCCGCCTTCCCACACCCATAGAACTTACTCTCAAGGGCTTACCACTCCGAGATAAGATTTCAGCATTATATAAGCTTCTCCAAAAAGACTTGCTCACCTCCAAATCCCAGGCCATGGCACAATGGGAGGCAAACCTGGGACACCCCATAGAGGACCAAGCCTGGGTGGACATCTGAACCCGCACTCAATCAGCATCCACCTGTGTTACGAACAGAGAATGCGCCCACAAAATCTTACTACGCTGGTACTACCCCCCTTTAAGACTGCACCACATGAATAATTCGGTGGACCCAGCTTGCTGGAGACTATGTGGCCAAGTAGTATCCTTTTTCCACATGTGGTGGACTTGTCCCAAGGCCCAGAACTTCTGGAAGGAATGCCTGGCGGTCATTGCAGAAATCACGCACATTACACTCCCACTAGAGCCCAAACCTATTCTCTTGGGCGCCCCGTTCCCGGGGATTTATCCATGCACAGGCCCTAAAGCTAACTGTTGTCCCAATGCCTGTTTGCGGGTAGAATAGTGGTAGCCCGCACATGGAAATCGGGGGAGGGCCCACTCCTGCCCTTGTGGTGGGTTAAGCTGTGGGATGAGCTCATCGCGGAGAAGGTGACCGCGGCCAGAACAGGTGGTCTTCACCGCTTCCAGAACATTTAGAACCCGGTCCTCGAATTTGATCGAGACTTCCCAGCATTAACATACAAACCCCAGCAGGCTAGGAGGGTCCTAGAGAGCTGGCCTGCCCAACAGGGAAAGGAAGAAGAAGAAGGGGACCTGAATATGGGATGAAATCGGGGGGGGGGGGGGGAGTAATACTCTTGTGTAATAATGCATACTAAATGCGGACTTCAAGTCAATGTAATGTTTCCTGCCTTGTTCAAAAATAAACATATTTAAAAAAAAATTAAAAAAACAGTCATCCACTTTTCTCTGCTGGTGGAGTTCCAGGGTCACCGCATGCAGAGGAGTGCCAGTCGGGGGGTTTCCCGCCACCAAACACAGATGAAAGTGTCACAGAGGTCCAGACTCGATGAGGGTCTGCAAGGTAGTCCAGTGCTTGAGTCCAAGTAGCCAGAAGCCACTCTGTGAACTAAAAGGCAGCCAACTTCAAAATATCAAAACCTGACCGTTATTACTGTCACTGCACCCGTTGCTACTGAAAGTCACCGATGACCACCAAGGCACTTATCTTAATCATCCAAGCCTTGTCGAGGTCCACGGCAACTTTAATCTTTGTGGGACAGCCACAGCCGGCGTAACAACAAGACAATGGAGACCACAGCGACAGACCTGCATTACTGCCTGACACTGTTCTCTTCTCCTGCTCAACACTGACATCCCAGCGAATCCTTCTTCCAAGTGGGAATCCATCCTTGTCGAGTAAAGCAGAGACACTTCGCCTTCCAAGGCACTCAAGGTATTGTGATGAGGAAGAGCATCTTCCATCTTCAGGAATCATACAGGGGTCTGTAAAGGTGTAGAGGTAGGCCTGACTCAGTGGTGGCATGGTGGTTGGCTAAATCTTTTATTTAAAAGATAAATTAAAAGAAAACCCTATCTTGCCCCATTTCTGAGAGGGTTTTCATGTCTCAACCAAAATGCTAATAGGTCTATCAGAAAGTCCAAAGTAAAAGGTCCACTGTCCTAGCCAGAATCCTAACTCTTTCCCTTACACTGTAAACTAAACAAGTAGTAGGTTTCTTTGGTCTAGGAGAATGGTTCTTTTCTTCTGGAAATGAGATCAACACGATCACTGTATAAAGTAGAGAATTCTCAAAATAAAGTTCAAACCCAACTGATGGGGGAAGGTCTGCGTGGGCCAGGTCTTTCTCAGGCTTCTCTGGCAGTTCAACTGATGGGGCTTATCATGCGTGCAGGTCCAAAACCCCTGCTGACAGACCTGGTTCACTCCCCAGCCAGGTACTGTGCTGAGGATTTGTACTTCTCCCCCTGCTTGGTCGTAGGTCCCAGAACCCCAAGTTATTTTCAGTGTCTGGTTTACCTGGTTCACTACCTTGCAGCTATTCTCTCTGCAAAAAGTAGGGATGAGGGGCACGTCTAAGTCAATACTGAGGAGAGGAAGTATTGTGTGTTTCAAAGGCAAAAGCACTTAATAGTTTCAATAGTATTAAAAATATTTCAGGTGCAGTAGAGTAAAGTCTCAAGGCCACCCGAGACTTGAAAAAAAGGCATATAAACAAGACCTGTTGTTGCCAACTGGTAACCCTTATGTGCACCCCTAAACTGGATATCACGTGACACGCCGGTACAGTAACAAGTTCAGAAGAATTCTTTACAAAAGTGTCTGCATATTTGATATGAGGTACATTTTGAAGGCTTACAGCTAAACTCTTAAGTAACAGCTTCAAACACATGAACACAATGAAAAGACGTCATCCTATAAAGATTACTATCAGTCATCACTGTGCTCCAAAATTATAATCATGTTAAAATAATATTGATACATACTCATGTTCATGTAAAGCAATACCTTTTCAAATCCAATTGGGATTTAAAAGTCGAGGTATCAATAGTCATACAATGTGATTTTTGTGCAGACCAGGCAAATAAAAGTGCAACAATTCAAACAAATAATCAGGTAGATTGTGTTACATTTCTACACAATTTAGTTGTGAATCATAAACACCAATTAGACAATTATAATCATCCAATAAGCTCCACTTGAAGTCACAATTGCCAAAGCGTTTCGATTTTTAATAATCCATCTTCAGGGCGTGGGAGCTCAAAGTTCCATACATTTCAATAGTTGAACTCTATTCTCTTAGACACCTAAAAGGTAATAAGTAGACTCTCTTAGTCTATTTGCATATGATAGGCGTGTTCCATATATAACTCTAATGATAATCGGTGACAAGCTACTAACCTCAATTCCCTCAATGTAAGGGGTATGTGCTGCCACAATTCCATCTGTGTCAAGGATATGTATGTTAATCCATGTATAAACCGCACCTAGACAACAGGTTAATGTCAGACATGGAATAGATCCTTAGGTCAAATAGTCACTCACCTGGCTAACACATGAGCTGTACTGGCCAGGGGAGACGGATGTGGGTCGACTGTTTTGTGAGCGAGATAGCTCACCACTATATTAATAGAAAAAAGAGTATATAGCAATGGTAAGGAGGTACTGTGACAGCGTCTGTGATACATGAGTTCAGAAGTGCAACTCCTGGAGGTCAATGCTATAATGTAACACTGGAAACGCATATCCAGTCATCCACCATGTGTGAACAACGGTTAGGGAAGTGATTACTAAGAGTGTATCTCAGAGACCGAGCGTTAGAAATCTCTTACAGTAAGACTATGCCATGGCTCGTAGCATTGAACCCATCAAACATTCCTTGTTAATTTACTTGTTATAAATAAGAGCAGCGCACTTACCAAAGAACGCTTTGTGCAGGATCGGAGCCGACCGTCTACACGACGTGCGGCCCAAACCACCATTGTATATACGGTTGCCATGGCACCAGCGCACATGCTCGTCGATGCCAAATGCATCTGTCCACCATCTTGGTGTGGGACTAGGCCAGTTGCTAAGGGTAACTGCCACTCCTGATGTATTAATAGCTGACTCCTCAACCTAGTGATATCGTTCCTCGTTTAAACACGAAAACACAGACAATCCAAAAATGTCACGTGGTTCAAAGTACGCAGTCTACAATCCGTTGTAAAAGAGATGAGACATTACGGCCCGTGTTAGAACTCTCACTAATTGCAGTGTGATGCAGATGGCATCAGAAGATAGCCTGCCTTTCATCAAGTCAGGTAGTGTGTAGGTAGGTTGTGAAAGCAGGAAGTAGAGCAAGACAGCCGAATCAATCTGGCTGGGTCCCCAACTCCTGCTAATGTCTAATAGAGTCAGGATTGAAAGATATTTAAATGATTTTTAAACAGTGTGGGTCTCTCACAAATTTCAGGTTAATCATAAAATAGTCTGCCTTTCCTTCAACCAAACCAGTGGTGTATGGGGAGATTAATAGAGCTGGACGGAGGGCAAGTCAGCCGAAAAGATCCAGCTGGGTGCCCCAGACCTGCTGGTGTTCACGAAGAGCCGTGATAACAAGACAACCATCTGTCCGCGTCATGCACATCAAAGCACAGAACTTGCATTAGTCCTCAGACCTTGGCTCACTCTCCTTACGACCGTCTCTGCCCCTATGTATGGGTCCCAGACCTAGTACTCGGGCTTCTGTGGTCTTTCATGCTCTCCCAAACGACCCGGTTACCTTCGGGTTGGTTATCAGGTCTTTGCTGCAGGTATGGAGCACTCCTGCAGCTCCGTTCAGTTTTCTGTGTCTTCTCTTTCTGGTGGGCTCTGCTCTTTCTGCAGCGGCTCTGCAGTGATGGGTCCCAAACCCTGGTTACCAGGCTTCTCGCCGGGAAAGGAGCGTTCCCATCGCCCCATTCTGTTTCCCGCATTCTTTCTCTTTCATAGGCTCTTCTCACGCTGCGGCAGCTCTACAGAGATAGAGGCTGGGAGGTTGGAGTAGTCTCCCCCCACAGCTCCGTGGTTCAATGGCTGGCCATAGCTCTGCTCCCATTCCTCCAGTTCTCTTTTCAAGCTACCGGCTTCAGACCGAAAAGGGACTTCACCTCCACATACAGTTGGTGTCCTCCTCTTCGCCCCAATCCGGATAGCTTCCAGGCTCTCGGCTGCTCCTGGCAGGATCTACCCTTTCTGGTAGTCCTTCCTTCCTTTTAATTGTTTGGTTTATTTCACTTGGTTCTTGTTGTCTAGACCGCTCAGGTTGGGTCCACGGTCTAATCAGCAGGGCTCCGCAGCTCTTCCTCGTCTCAGTGGTATTACACATTAGTTCTTTCAAATGCTGCCAATCCTTCTCGGTAGCTCTACCGAAGCAGATGGGAGAGGATGGTATGGATAGAGAGAGTGGGGTTGAAGGAGAGGTGTGGGTGTTGTGTATATACCGCATTCTCCCTGAATAGTCGTCACTGGTCCTACAGGTATTCCCACCTCATGAGATCCTCCCGCTGGGTACCACCACCAGGGGGACTAACGGTTAGCGGCCTCACCTCCATGACCTCATGGGAAGGGGCTCCCCCTATGGAAGCAGCGACGACATCCTGGGATTCGTCACAGGTCCCAGATTTATCTTGGATCCTTATCGCCTCTGGCTTCCCAGATACTTTCGGGTTCGGGGGAGCTGTAGAAACAGAAGCAGACTATATTAATGAACATATTTGGACTGGGCTGTAATAGACAACAAAGTACACCTCACACAATATTGCATTTTTACCCCAAAGAATCAAAAGTATTACCTGCCTTTCTACAGTAATGTTTACGGGGTTAACCGTAGCCTTATAATTTATATACTTCTTAAAAACGGTCAGCAGTTGGTGCAATATAATTGAATTTAATGGTAACAATGGTATCAGATAGAGCTGCACATATTACGTTAAGTTACCCAACTAGATTACTAATACAAAGTGAGCCTTATTGATTTGTATATATCTACCTGACTTGATACTTTAATAAAAGAACTGTGTATCATCTACCATAGTGAGTCAACATTCCATTGTGGGGAGCTTGGGGATTCACTGTACCCAAGAACCAGCCTGCATCAGCTCCCCTGAGTCTCAGCCGTGGTTGCCTATCCATAGCTACCATTAGAGAACCTTGGCTGGGGTGCTCTGTGCCTCTACCCCAACCATATAGTGGGCAGAAGAACAGATACACCCCCTCCAGAGTTTAGCCTGCTCAAGGTATCCATTGTGACATTCTCCCGTCCAGCCAGATGAGCCACTATTCTCCAGAGCCCAGAAACACAGTTGTATTGCTTCTCTGCACAGAGGCAATGATGCCACACCATCCAGTGTGTTGAGGCAGTGCATGGCCACTGTGTTGTGGATCAGGACCAGCACAGTCCTGCATTTCACAGAGGGGAGGAAAGCGACCAGGGCCAGTCTGATCGCCCTCAACTCAGCAAGTTGATGTATTCCTGAGACTCTGCAGGAGACCACAGTCCTCTCACCATTAGATCTGACAGATGAGCACCCCAGCCTGTCAGAGGTGCATCCATGACCACCGTCAGCTGGGCAAAAGGATGGCAAAAGAACGCGTTTCTCATCAACTTGTCTCGCATGGCTCACTACACGAGATTCTGAGCCACCTGGTTTGAGACCTGTAGAAGGTCTGACATGTGGTACTGGAACTGTGACCATTTGCAACAGAGAAGCCACTGAAATTTCATATGCAGCCTTGCTTCCGGAGCCACAAAGATGCAGAAGACGCAGGAAAGCCAAGGCATGGACTTGTTCCTGTGATTGGAGGACATTGACCATCTGAAAGATGTTTGCCACTCGATCCTTTGGCGGGAAAGCCCTGCCCAGGCGAGTGTCCAAGACTGCCCCGATGAATCAGTGATGCTGGGACGGCGAAACCTAAGACTTTTTGAAGTTCAGGGAAAAGGCCAAACCGTGCAAAATAGTGGATGTATGTATTAGGAGCTCCGACACCAGATAGGGGCAGTGAGCTCAGATGAGCGAGTCATCCAGGTAGGCAAAGCCATTAATGCCCTCCTTCCTGAGGTGAGCCGCTAGCGCTGCCAGCAGCTTAGAGAAAACTCTGGGAACAGAGGAAAGACCGAACAGCAAGATCCTTGAACTGGTAATGGAGTACACCCATCACAAACCTGAGGTACTTACTGTGCCTTCGATGAATCGAAGTAGGCATCCTGAAAGTCCAGGGAAAACAACCAGTCCTACAGATCAAGGGCTTGCACGATCTGGGCTCGAATAACCATCTTGAATTTGTCTTTGCGTAAGAACAAGTTCAGCAGTCGCAGATCCAGAATGGAGCGCACGCTTCTGTCCTTCCACACCAGAAAAAAGGTGGAGAACCATGCCCTTACTCGTTCTGAGTGCAGAACCAGCTCGATAGCGCTTGCCAACAGAAACTGATGGACCTCCACAAGGACAGCGTTTTCCTGAGACAAGGGGGTAGCCAGAGGGAAGTGGTCTGGGGGCGGGGATGCTGCAGAAACGGACGACAATAACCCAGTCAGATGACCTGTAAGGCCCAAGCATCAGACATGGTCTTCAACCATTCTGTGCCGAGCAAGGAAAGCCTTCCCTCTACCCACCGGAGAGGTGTGGTCAAATAAGTCATTGAGGTTTAGCGCCCTGGGGTGCGGTGGGGGCAGGGGCCGCGCAAAATGCCACGTGTCTACCTCTTCTGGGAGCAGATTGACCACAGAGTCTTGGGGGCAAAGGCTATGAAGGGACTAAAACCTCTTTCAGAGAAGATGGCTGTGTGGAGGGCTTTTGCACAGCAAGCCCAAGGACTTGGGGCTATCGCTTTTGATGACTGGACCTTCCGGATGGCATGTCCAACAGTCTGACTTTGACATCAGCTGCAAACCCTAACATCCTCAGCCAGGAGTGGCACCTGATTACAGGTCTGGTGGCAATGGCACCACCCACACAGTCTGCTGTGCCCAGCCCCAATCGCAGCATCTGGTGGGCCACCTCCTTGACGAGAATCCCCCCCCCATCATTTGACCTCAGGAACAAGTTCAGCAGTCGCATTGGCCACCTCGATCCAAAGGCCGAAGGAAAACTTTCCCATGACAAAAGAGGCATTCACTGCATGCAGTAGCAGACCGCCTGATGCAAAAACCTTCTTGTGCTATGAGCTAAACCTCTTAAACTCCCTGTCTGGTGGAAGGGACGGTAAGGTAGATGTCTTCAGGTTATCTGTAGCAGCCTACACCACCAAGCTCTCTGGTGAAGCGTGGGAGGAGAGAAAAGCCAGGTTTGACTGAGCTGGACAGTGTTGCCATGTCCCTGTCCATAGTCGGAACAGCGGCAGGTTTCTCCCATGCCTCCAGGATGGGTGTTTCCACCAAGACATTTAAGGGCAGGAACGTCTTCTTGGGCGCCTCGTCCAGAATGTCACAAGGTTTATACTGAACCTCGGACCTGGATGGAGCAGACCAACCCATAGTACTGGACATTTTAGCCATCAAGCACTCAAACGCAGCCTAAAGATTTCCCGGGGTGGGAGCTGGCAAAAAGTCCATCTATGGGGAGGTGTTGAGGCAACTGGCTCCCTGCAGGCCCTCTACCAGTGCCAGCACATCCTTCACCTTACCCGTGAAAATTCTTCTGGAAAATCCTTCACTTTTCTAGAGCCGAGAGGTTCTAGCCCAAAAGGGACCTGGTCTCCCTCCTCGCCATAGATGTCATACATCTTTGACATACAAGCATCGATAGGGAGTGGGGCATATTCCTGCAGTGTCGTGGTGTCCACAACGCCGATCAGCGCTGGTGCCGAGTGACCTCTGCTTCTTTCTGGTCCAGGCCTGAGCATGGGGGAGTGGTCACCAGAGTGTACCCACCCGGTCACAACAGACACGAAGATGTCCAACATCTTCTGGTCGAAACGCTCCCATTCCACAGGTGTGGAGGATTGTGTGGGAAAAGGTACCTCCTTTGGCCGCTCAAGCGAATCCCTGGAGCGGTTGCTCATTGTTGAAGAATAAGACGAATCCCAGTGCAGGGACTCACTCAGAGGAGGAGCTTTTCTGATGTTGCTGCTTCTTTTCCATGCGCGTAGCGGCCCATTTTTCGGAGCGCCGATTCGTGCAATATGACCAAGACCACAGAGCCTTACCCTTTGCCTTGCGGACGAAAGCGAATATCTTCACTGCACTTTCCCACAGGGCCTTTGGGTGCATGGACTGGCGCGATGGGCAATCCTAGGTGGCATGGTCTTCGCGCAAGCAGTATAAACAAATCCAGTGTGGATCTGAGACAGACATCTAACTGGCCGCAATCCACAAATGGCTTGAATCCAGAGGCCTTTGATGGAATAGGCATGGCATCAGAGGAAATAGCTAAACCCGACAAGCGTGTTCCCCATTAGCGAACAGAGTGTGTGAACGGAGGTTACGGGACATGGTGCTAATATAAATACTGGTCCCAACGCCATGTCTGGAGTAGGAGGCGTAGAGGCATCGGGCATAGCTGACACAGCATCGCTGCGCCTCCTTGCAGAGGAAAGGTTTCCAGAGAACAGCTGTCCTGTGATAGGGATATCATAGATGAGGAATCCATGGGAGGAAAGAATACATTACAATGCCTTCCCACATTTGCCGATTAGAAGCCCACACCATAGATACAGGACTCAACCGTACCTCAGCCTAAAGGTTGCAGGCAAATTCTACCAGCCTACGCTATCAGGTCTCCAAAAGTGAAGATTACAAACACATTGACGTGCAGACAAAGTTTTGTATTCTACTGTCAGGCATTTTGGCTGGGATCCCCCACATACTACAGACATTGGAGTGAAAACTAAGTGTGACGAATCCCAGAAAGTCATCACTGCTTTTGAAGGGGGAGCCCCTTCCCATGAGGCCAAGGAGGTGAGGCAGCTACCCAGTAGTCCACTTGAGGGTACTCAGCAGGAGGATCTCAAAGGAAGGGAAACCCCTTTTGGGGCCAGTGACGACCACATCAGGAGAACACAGTATTTCCACCAATCCTATGACCCAAGACCCTCTTCCCACAGTTACTCCACTTCTCAGTCACCTCATTGCTCCTCTCTCCTACCTTAATACCCTGTCTACTTTGCGAAAGCAGTTAATGTAGAAAGTACTGAGACGAGGAAGATTCCTAGTGAGTTTCCACAAGCAAACTCACTGAGACTAGGAGGAGGTGCAGAGAAATACTGAATCACCATTGGAACCACTTGTACTAGTCTAGTGGTTCAAAGATATTGACTGGAAGAACAGGATAAAAAGCAAAGAAGGAATTGACATGTGGGGTTAAGTCCTCCCTGGAGGAGATGCAAGAGCCAGGAGGAACCCGACATGCAGACGGGTGCTGACTGGTACGCCAAGGAGAAGAGAAGAGAGTCATAGGGTGGCCCAGGACCCAAGGACTGCACAACCTTTGAGCAGGCTCAAACTCTGGGCGCCCCAGACATCAGGAAGTGTGGGAGCTGAAGGACAAGCTAGCCCAGAACAGAGAAAGAGTGCAGAGCCGCCGCAGAGCAGAGGAAGCTCCGGGAAGGCACCAGAGTCCCAAGAGCGAGCCCAGCGGCTGCCAAGCAGCCAACAACTACGCAGCCTGCAGAAAGAGGTACGCAGGTAGTGGGGAAGATGGCTGAGGCTCAACCAAGTTGTGGCACGATTCAGAAAGTGGGGTCTGGGACCCAAATACAAGTAGAGGGAAGCAAAGAAAAACACAGAGTTGTACTATAGCTTGGCAGCAGAGTAAACCAAGCCTCGGAAAAGCTAAACTAAGGTCAGATTTGCGAGTCAGGGACTTGCACCCAAAAAAAAGATAACTGGGACTTGTTGAACAACTTTTACAGTGCTTGGCTGGATAGTGAACCAAGCCTGTATAACTAACTACAGCCTGGAAAGTCTTCAGGCCATTTTTGTTGCAGTACCTAGTGAGAGGGAACCAGGGTTGCCAATCAGGGTCTGGGACTACAGTGAACTCTATTGTAATCCGGAGAAGGGCTGGGGGAAGGAAGACATTCCTCTCACTAATTGTGGAACTGAAGCAGAAGCCTGAGAAGGGATGGGGGGGAAGGGAGACATTACCCCTACCAACTGTAGAACACGTTTGTAAGCCTGGGGAAGGGAGACATTCCCCAACAGCTGAAGAGTAGTTGAGATGTCACCAAGAAAACTACAGAGCTAAGAAGGAGAAATTACCTTACCGTAATGTTCATTATATGGATTATTTTCCCGCAGATAGCACATCATGATAGATATCCATATTCCAGCTCTGCTGTTCGGAAATTCTTCGACAAGGTGCATAGTGGACCTTAACTCAGCCGTTGATCCATCTTGTCTGGCTCTCGAGCGTCATCTCCGGACGGGACGTCAGGCGTTGTATATATACTGTTAAGACGGATTTCTGACCTGGTGGGCAGAGGTTCAGAAGGCCAGCCTAGTTTCCTTGAACAGCTCAGGAAGGCAGGTGAGGCAGTGAAGAATAGGTTCTCACTATTCAAAGAGGGTCTTCCCAAGAGGGCAGAACAGGATCCAAGAGTTGGGAATAGCTCAGTAGCACAGGCTACCTCGATAAATAAGAGTGGCACACAGGGGACACTTGTGCATAAAAATGGATGGATGGACCAGGGGCCCCTAATAAGGGTTGCAAGTACTCACCGACCCAAGGTGCACCCCAGACCAAACTCCAGCAGTCGAGTCCACTTCGGTTGCGGGCTCAAATGCTGCAATTGTGCAGTTCTGCGGCTTTCAGCAGCTGAGGTCCTGGGATGATTCTGTGGCGGGACAGTGGCGGATGAAGGGCTCAGCTTGAATTCACTGCAACTCATGCCAGGGCACAAGAGGGGGCGGGGGGCACTGCAGCAGCACACCCTCGAAGCTCGTCACCACAGATGGGCGACACAGGGACCGCGTGCACTCGAGTTCAGGCGTATTCTCCTAATTCCAGACCTAGGGCACATAGGTGTACCCAATGCTTACGATCTCCCAAGTCTCAAGTGTCAACTGGAGACGGCAGGGGTTTTAGAACAAAGGTCCTGTGCAAGCTGGTCAGTTCACTGGTTGGCCCAGGAACGCTTCCGAAATAGCTTGCCATCAGGTTAAGGTGGAGGTCGAAGCGCCTTTGCAGACCTTCTTGTTTGATCAGAAATAGAGGGGTCCAGCGGGACAACAGCGGGCTCAGGGTGCCAAACCTTCCAGCGGGTCATCAGTGGTTCCTCGACTCGGCTTCTTGGTTTCAGGGAACTTGGCTTCTATCCTAAGTTTGGTATGAATGCAAGAGATCGACCTGGTATGGGTGTCTGGGCCCTTCTCTTATCCAGAATCTCCTTCGCACTAAATCGAAGAGGATCCAATGAGAGATTTGCTCACATACAGCCACCCAGATGGGGACCAATCACGGACCACGGTGGTCCCAGTCATTCGCAGCACACCAGACCTCCTGGCACCCAGGATGTGTATTGAAACTGGACGGTCCAGCCCACATCCTAGTGGCACACACACACAAGGCATGCAGAAGCCTGCGAAAGCTTCGGTCTGCGTGCCGATCTGCATGACCAAATAAGGGTTTTCCCGGGTCTGCTGGACCTGGGGAAGGCAAAGGGACAAGATGACCAAAGGACAAAACAAAGGATTGCGTGGAATGGCCATTTTGGGGCCAAGCCACTGACTAGTTCCAAACGTGGTAAAACGCAGAATGGACACAATAAAGGGTTACAAATCTACTAGAATAACAGCTGGCACCAGCTCTGTCCAAGGCACATGTGTACTTCTACCCAAAAAATTCTTTGAGGGTGTCTAGGGCCTTAGAAACGAATGGAAGACCCCAGTGCACTGCATTGTAAGGTACTTTCTGCACTGTTAACATGTGGCTAAAAACTAGCAACAAAGAGAAAGATTAAGGGAAACAAAGTCTACCAGTACGGTCTGTCTTTAAGGGCATGACAGATTCCCCATAACAAAGTGAGCGAAAACCCAGCGGAGTACAGCATAAGGCTGAGCTCCACTGACAAAAGTCAGGCTTGCATGGTTAAATAACAGCAAAAAGTTGTGGGGTACACAACTGGAGGGAAAATTACACATAAATGGAAATCTTTCCTAACATATACCACGTCATTACGCCCCGTGACTCAGTTCCTGCAAATTTTTCCCCTAGCGATTGAACGGTGAAGAAGAAAAACCACAGGAGGAGGTTAACCAGCGATTAAAACATTAACACGGTTACACCCCAACAGGGAGAACCCACAACAATGCATGAAAAAAAAAACTTCTCATTTCTTTTTTTTTCTTTTTGAAAAAACCAGAAACAGTCATCCCAGAGCCATCACCAGCTGCCTTCTCGTTTGGACATACGCGACAACCCACAGAACTTTCAGAGCAGGGATGGATGGGAGGGTCGATTAAGAATCTGTGGGAGAATCCATAGAAAAAACATTAAGTTAAGGTAATTTCTCCTTCAATGGATTGCTTTTCTCCCGCAGATTCCTTATCATGACAGACTCCCCAAGCAGTTAGGACAACAGACGGCAGAAAGATTTAAATCAGTAGATTGTGCAGAAGCGCCCTACCGAACCTAGAATCAGCTCCCCGTGCAACATCCAAGGAATAGTGCTTGGTGAAGGTATGTAAGGATAACTTTTTAAAACTTCATAATCCAAAACAAAAATCAAAACAAAGAATTACCAGTATGTATTCATAATACATTAGTCATTCATGGTCGGATGTAAATTCAAAGTAAAGAAAATAAATGACACAGAAAACGGGAGGTGGTTTGGGTGGGGGAGAAAAGGGTTTGCAGAAACACAGGGAGAGAAAGATGAGCATAAAATCAGTTTAGAATTGCCTGTCATTGTTTTAAGAAAATGCATATTCCTGTAACCAAAATTAGTCCATAAGTAAAGTTCACATATTGTTATCCCACATTGCATAGTTGTGTCCACATGAAATAAGTGTTGGAGTCCGTAGACGTATCCCATTCACCACTAGCGATATCCATGTTCCCTGGTTTTAAAATATTGTATCTAAAAACATGCAAACATAAGCAAAGGTGCAGTGTAGTAGGCACAGAACAAAGGTAATGTTTAGTTGGTATATATGCCTTACTTAATTCTGATTTAATCTAGGTTCCTCTGGCTCTTCTGGGACACAAGAAGCACATCTGCCCTTGCCTTGCTTGCGGAAGCTGCACCTTCCTGCCATAGGGCATGTGACATCTATAACCTCTGCCCCTGAAGGCAGGTTTGGCTGGCTGTGCCGCTAGGCCCAAAGATTTAGCAGCCAATTTTGACTCCTTGAATTTCTCCAAGGATTCGTCTGCTGTCTGCCCGAAAAGCATGTCACCTTCAAAAGACATATCCAGCAACTTGTTTTGGACATTTGGGAAGACATTTTAAGATATGCTTGGCGTTTCATCACATCTGCCGAACCCAGTGCTCTGCCAACACAGTCCGCCATGTCCAGGCCAGTTTGTAAGGACTGTTTGGCTACGTCGTCCTTATCCTCCACCAGCTGGAAAAATCTGTCCCCCATGGCACCCTCAGGGACGTACTCAGCAGCATGTTCTACTGCTTTCCAAAAGCCAAACAAGTATTTGGTGAAACCACACGCCATGTTAGTGGCTTTGGGCGCCATGCTACCATAAGTGGACACCTTCCTGGCACAAGCATCATGTTTTTTCCCCTGTCTGTAAGCAGGTTAGAGGTGGATGCCGCAGGTCTGGTGGAAACAGTGGCAGTCTGTATAACCAACCCTTCCGGGGAAGGATCTGTGGTGAGGAAAGATGGATCTCCTCTTGCCGATTAATACTTCCCTGTGAAAATGGCATTCACAGGGGAATCGTACCAAGGTGCTGCCATAAGGAGGCTAAAGGGTCGACAAGAGCTGGGTTGAAAGGCATATTGTGCTCGACTGCGGGACCCTCGTCCAAAATGTCGGTAATATCAAACCCCTGAAGAGGTGCAGTGGACGCCTTCAACCCCAGGGTGTCAACTACCCTGTGAATCAGCTCCCTGACCTTCACACTAGTGTAGTTATAGGGCTGTTTTTGCTGTAACTTCAGGTCTGGAGAAGTATCTAGACCACTGAAATCAGGTAAACCCTGAGCCAAAGCCAATAAATCGGCATGGTCGTCGAAATAGTCGACACCGCCGGCTCCCATGTAAACGGGGTCGACCGGGTCCTCAGGGTCATTGTGTTCCTCGACTCCGAAAATGGAATGCATGGAATCGAAAAATCCCGATTGACAGTTGCACAAAAGGAACCATCACTGACTTTCAGCCCCGAAGGCTTGAGGATGTTTTGATGCCGAGGGTACTTTCAGCACCGAGAGACGCTCGGGCAACTGATAGATGTCGGGAGCCTCGGCCATATGGCCTTCCAGCGACTTATTCCTGACAGGATCATAAAACTCTCCAACTCTTCTCGAGTGGTCCGCCCTGCCGAGGGCTTACCTCATTCCGACAATGAGCTGGACTCGCGCTGATGGCAGTGGTTACTGTTCACTGAAGTGGAGGTGGGGCAAATTGCTACAGACACTATACATCTGCTACTACCGGCCACGGAGTGGGCCGCAGAGTGAGGCGGCAGAGTGAGGAGAGTCTGCAAGAGTCCAGAAGCCAGTGTGTTGTTACTGTTCACTAAAGTGGAGGCGGAGACATTTGCCACAGACACCCTACATCTGCTACTACCGGCCGCAGAGCGGGCTGCGGAGTGAGGAGGCAGAGTGAGGAGAGTCTGCGAGAGCCCGCGAGACCGGCAGACGGTGGACCCTGAAATTATATCAACAACCACAAAGAAGTAAAGGAAAGGTAAGAAACGCAGCATATACGCTACATTCGACGTTCTTGTATTGCCCTTTATAAGAACTCATAAGAACTCGGAATCCAACTACCTACACTACTAAAACGCGCTACACAAACTCAGAAAAGATTTGCATGGCTAGGTTGCTGAACTCTTTGCTCTGTTTAGATAATCTTGCACTCCAACTACTTCTTGTTTGGGCACTGCGGGAAATTGTCCTTTGACCCACACATAGCGCTTCTCTGACTTTTGAGCCGCAGCTAATCTGACAATCGATTTTCCAGAGAAGATTGAAGTCCAAGAAGATCTTAAAGTAAGGTGGCGACTTAACTTGAACTTTTCACCTGGCAGAGAGCCCTTGCTATCGTTCCGCTGCCGCCAATCACTGGGCGTCTCCCTGCTGCGGCGCTGGGGTGAGAGGCGGGCGGAGACGGGTGGATGCCGGGTCCGCCCTGTGAGTGTGAGAGGGATCAGCTGCATTGGCCGGGAAGGCGAGACAAAGTGTCCTAGTTGGGACGACGGAACGGCGAGGCGCCCAAACTAACTGAAAGCAGCGTTCTCGCCGTTCAGGCGATGAGGCATGTCAAAAAAGCACGAAATTACACACACATCCTCAGACAGACCGCGTCCGTTCACTCGGCAAAGAGCCAAAACTATGAATGAAATTTCTACCTATGATAAGGATACTGTCGGCACCCGAAACACAGAGAACTCTATGACTAACCCATTAAACCACCTTACCAAAAGCTCTTCTAAAAGAGACTGATACTGACACACCTATTCTTCAAAATCCTGAAAGTGAAGCACTAGTGCAATCAGCAGAGGACTCAGACGAGATTACATATGCAAATATCTCACAGCAATGTCACCTGCTGAAAACACCTCTCGAAACAAAACGAATGCACTTAATGGACCAAACGACCATGCATCAAAAGATATGCCTGCAACAAGATTTGCAAGTCATAAATTGAGACTGGAACTACCCGAAACTGACATTAGCGACCCGGGACAGTGTCAAAACAGATCTGATACCAATCCTGCCTGTATCCAGACCAGCCCAAGGAGCGGTCAGAAGATGAACATCGGACAGTATCTCCGCTTGAAAATCAGACGCCATACTCTGACACGAGTATGGGGCAGCAGAGAACTGCATCAAGTAAAAGAAAAAGCAGATAAAACCCTGCATAATCTAACACCATTGACACAAAAAGAAAAAGAAAAAAAAGCAAAGGAACAATGGAAGCATTATTATTACGAAAGACGCACAAGATCAGAACGTCACCATGATACGGTACTCAAACAGCCGACCAGCAGACGTCTGGAACGACTTTCACTAGTCCTCACCGAGATTGAGGCATTGATTGAGCTGCAACAAATGAACAGAAAGCAAAAAACAGACCAACAAATTAACTACACGTAAGGAACTTGATAAGAACGTCCAGTATCCGTGGACATTTAATACAATGCTGATGAAACAAGAAATAGCAGCTGATTTTACAAAGGCTCCAACCAAAGAACTGTTTTTTTGCTCATGTCAAGTAAGCAATGAACGCCTTCAAGAATCTATACCGACCACCATGGTAGATCTGCAGAATATGTTGATCGCAGTGACTACTCAAACAATGATTCCTTATATGAAACTACAGGAAGCAAATTCAAAATCAGTAAGATAACATGCCATGCTGCTAGGCTCTATCTACGCTAAGAAAAAAATCCACGAAGTGCTCATGTCCAAGTTACAGGAACGCCTAAACATTGAGGCTGAAAATAGTTTGGCATGGCAACAAACACTAGCCAACATCGCAAGACAAGATAGAGCGGACAAGTAACAGAAGCCTTCATTGCTATGATGAAGACCCACCAACACAAAAAATCGTTGGGGAACGAAGGTCCCTTGAAAGGCACTCAACCACAGTGAGAAAGCAGGCTCTCAAACAGGGAAATCTATAGACAAATTTGACTATTCATGGAGGTAGCACACAAACAAGTTCTGAAAACTCATCCCCCGAAGAGTTGCTGATTGACTTAAACCCTGTCGGCTTCAACAGAGATACAGATAAAAGCAAACAAACAGACGAATGGGCTAAATTTACGTAAAGGCGATGACAGAGGGGAAAAAAAACACCAAACAAACCTACAGTATTTTTTAATTAAACCAGCAAATCCCAATATCGAAAATCAAAGCCTGAACACACTAACAACCACATTCAAAAACAACAAAAAGGCTCTTGAGCGTTCCTCAGAAACCTAACGCATACCCAAGAACAAAAAACAGTTACATCTACATAAACACGCGCACAAAGTCAAAAAAGTCCAAGGTGCGCAGAAAATCCCTGTACCCGATGATGAAAATAT
Organism: Ambystoma mexicanum; assembly: GCF_040938575.1. NCBI lineage: Eukaryota > Metazoa > Chordata > Amphibia > Caudata > Ambystomatidae > Ambystoma > Ambystoma mexicanum. Next base: position 393,538,909 of record NC_090928.1, on the reverse strand, counting down.
TATCCCCATAGCAAAACTTTCAGAAGAGGATCAAGGTAACATTGAATCGCTTATGAACCTGTCTACCTACTCTATGGATGAGTTTGTAGACCATGGGAAAGCAACTAGTGTGAGACTCGATCAAGGTGATCCACAGCTAAATGAGTCATGAGTCATAATCCTTGATTGCTATGAAGAGTAACAGGCAGAATCAGATATTTGTATTGATCTATAATGTGAAGACATCTCAGACTCAGACCTAAGCTTCCATGCAACACTTCCACGCCATTAACGCCGGACAAACCTGGTCAGGAAGGAAGCCCAGAAAGCACGAGACATGATCGACAAAGACAAGGAAGGTCCAGCTATATGGAACAATCAGAGGAAAAACCTGGAATCCAAATTGAACCACTCAAGCTTCCACACTTTATAGATCTGTTCCAAAGGAACAAGCGAAATAGGCTGAGACTTGTAAGAATAACCAAACGAGATGAAGAACTCATTTTGAACAGAACAAACACACTACGCCTCTTGAAAGCCATACCGAAATTGAGATCCTCGACTACAAAAGATCTCAAGCTAATTGAATTCATAGATTAAAAAAATCTGGACAAAATCTGGATTGAGTGCGCAACGCTGGAAATACTGAGAACAACTGAATCATGTTTGCGAGAGATTATTTCTCTAGGATTCAAATTAACAATCGAAGAAACTGGAGCTAAAAAACACCCAGACATGCAAGATCAAACAGAACAAGGAAACAATACATTCTACTCTGCTCTGAGATCAGTAGTGGTGAAAGCGGTCATGTCTTCGACACCCGGAATTATCAACAGAATATGGGCCAAGATAGCCTTAACTGTCACCATCATCGAGCTTGTTACCGGTCTGAAACTTATTGATCTCCATTCTGGAGAGATACGTGAGCTATCACCCCACAAAGTGAACTCAGTGGCTCAGAAAGCCAATAACCACCAACCACCAGCGACAACCAAATAGTGAGACTATGCTCCTGGAACACTCGAGGAAATTCTCTTTTATTCCAAACGGAACGTTCAGATCTGATTAAAGTGCAGATTGTATGTCTACAAGAGACATGGCTAGTCGGCCAACCGATATGCGAAGGCTATACAGCCTATATGAATCCTGCACTCTGTAAAGCAAAAGGCCGACCTATTAACACTGATTAAATCGGACGTGCCGTTCAAAGTCTTAGAGGACACCAACATAGAAGTCTGGGCACAAAACACAATACTTGCGCGACGCTCAACACCTGAGACAGCCCGCAATAAAATGGGTTCTCGGACTCATCTAAGTATAATAAATATATACTGGAATCTGAGAAAATATGATGAGAAAGTGATAGACTCCATCCAATCGGCCATCGACACGACCACCCTGAAATACCCAAGGGTCGAATTCATCATATGTGGCGACTTCAACTTCCACCTCTACAGTCAAGATGGAATACTGATAGAAGCGCATCAGCTCGAACTTCGTGCTTGCAGATGGTCAGCTGAGATGGCCGACAGAAAATTAGATCGATAGATGATTTCGCCACCAATTCAACCAAACCTACCCCTACCAGGTCAAGGGGCAAAAACCATTCAATCATTGATAATATCTATTGCTCGAATTATATAACTAAAAGTGTGATGGAAACAGTAAATACCCATGCGCAGCACAGCGACCATTACATTTTGACACATGCTTGGAAAACAACGGGTGATCTCCCCGCTCGAATAAACATTCCCTCCATGAGCTTGAATACTGGAATGAATCGGCTCAAGATATCACAAAAAGAACTGCAGAACCTGACGGAAACTTTCTGAGATACAGAGATGGATGAACGCAGTAAAATGAACTATGGATGGATCCTCAATCGATTTAAATTAACGACTGTGCCCAAAACAAATCTAAATCATGCTCCAAACTATGTATACAACAAAGACATAGCTGGAAAAAAAGAAATGAAAAACAATGTGACGAAATCGAAAAACGATCCACCTGATATAAAAATGCCTAAGATCAAAGCAGCCAAACAAAAATATAAAAATTGGTTAAAAACCGCCAAAATGACTCAAAATCTAGAGAATGCGGAATCCATGCTAAACGCACTGAAATCTCATAATACTCGACATCTATGGGATTTATTAAAACCTAGCACGTCACTGAAGTACAGAATGATAGTAGACCTACAGGAATCGGCTTGGGTAAAATACTTTGTCTCTCTTTGTATAGTTCTTCAAACGACCAAGAAGATCTCAACCCAGCCGTATGAAAAGAGATGGTCAGTGTTATGGGACCCAAAGGACATCCTAAACATAATACAGAAACTTAACGTTTCGAGAGCTCCAGGGCCGGACAGCCTTTCAAACGCCGTAATTTAAAAAAAATCTGGAAGCATGGACTGCCTTTTGTTTGGCGATCTTTGCACTAATCAATAAAACCAATGCCATCCCTGATTAATGGCTTTTAGCAACCATAATACCGATTTATAAACAGGGCTTGACTAAAGAACCGACCAATTACCACCCCCTGGCACTATTAGACCCTCTAGGAAAAATCTTTGCCAACCGATTGTTGACAAACTTAAACATCTGGTCTAAACAAGCGCAGCGCCAGGCAGTAAGACAAACTGGTTTCATCCAACATGTAGCGACCAGTGTTAATTTGCTGATAATGAACATACTTAAACATGAAGCAGTCAAGGAGAAAATGCAAACTTACGCAGCATATGTGGACTTACACCTCGCATTTGACAAGATAAATCGGGATATTCTGTAGAGGAAACTAGCATTGGGGCTGTCCAAGTGGCATCTTGGAGCCCATCTAACTACTATATTCAAATACAAAAATTCAAGTAAAAATGACGTCTGATGGGCTTGTCACTAAACTGATACAAACTTGGCACGGTTTAAAGCAAGGAGGCCCACTGGCTGCAGCCCTGTATAACCTCTTTACTTCTGACCTCGAAGGAAACATCTACACTCCACAAATGAAACCCCCTAAACTCAATGCGACTGCCATTCCCTGTCTAATGTAGGCTGACGATATTATCCTCTTGGCGAAAACGCCACGTGGCCAACAGATTGCGTTAAATAAAATGCAAGAATACATGGACAGGCACAAACTGGTAATCAATGTCACAAAGACAAAATTCATGACAATAACCCAGGAATCACAAAGAAAGCGGAAACAGCATGCCTTTTACCTGCAAAACCAAAAACTAGAACAAGTTTGAACGCAAATACCTGGGTATATGGATTAACCAATCCGTAATCGAACAAAATTACTCACTAAATTTGAAATCTAAAGCCAAGTCCTTAGCGAGACAGGGCTTGATCATACACCAAAAGTATGGCAAATTCTCTGTCTAACTGGCCGTAGCTTTCTATAGGCAGAAAGTATGCCATACTGGCCTATGGTGGAGAAACTATGATAAACATAGACCAAGCAATCTGGGAACACATTGAGGTTATTTACTGGAGGAAAGTTCTCGCCCTCCCACAATCCACTCCTATGCCCCAAATAAGATAAACACTTGGACTGCAATCCCTGCATTCAATTGTCAGATGTAAAACACTTGATCTCTTTCGAAAAGTAAATAATGAAGACGATATACCGGCGTTAGATATTTTGAGAACTACAGATCTTAAGACCAACTACGCTGTGTTAAGATATGTAGCGACAAAGATAACTGTATGGAGATGCTAATAAATAGACCTCAGAATGCAAAAAACACCATGCAAGGCTCGATTGGACAGAGACCCAAGACCGCAAAAATCGATATAAGTTAAACCTTGAGTGAGACGGCGAAGTAAGAGCCTTGAACCATCTTCTGCATTATCTCAACTTGTTCGGGGACCGTCAAATACGAGATGTATTTCTAAGACTGAGACTGAACCTCCTACCCTCGTGTGAGATCATAGCGAAAAGGAGTCAAAACAAGGAAATCAGCCGATCGTGCAGATTTTGTAAAAACGGCGAGACAATTGAAACCATATACAATATTATAATGGAATGTCAAGCCCTAAATCATCAACGCCTGACCTTCATTCGAAAGTATTCCAGCGCCCCGAATGAAGTCGAAGAGTCCGAACGATGGTCCCAAACACTAAAGGGTAATAACAGAAGAATGGCAACTGCCAATGTCCGTATACATGTACATTGTCTACGATGAGTCGATCTCAACATGTTTATAAATGTAAGCTACAAACCAAAAACATTTTAATACATTTTTTTTTAAAAGCATACAAAGTACAATAAGAACGTTGAGTAAACTCGAGACGTGTTCCCAGTGCAGCGTGCAAGCACGCAGAAAAAAGGAACTGAGTCACAGGGCGCAGTGATGCGGTATATATATGACGCTCGAGAGCCAGACAAGACAGATCGACGATCGAGTCTAAGTCCACTATGCCCCTTTAAGATGACCAGTCTGGAGACAGGAAATGCCTGAACAAAAATACCTTTAATAAGGGGTTTTGTAAACGTGTCAGTTGCGAGCCTGATGGTGACTCGTAGGAGTTTCAAAGTTAGAACAAAATGATAATGGAGAGCTCTGCATATAAGGATGGGTTCTGTGTGTCTTCTTACATGGTGCTTCAATAAGCCCAGCAGAAGCTTTCGCTGTTCTAACTCCACGGTTCAGAGTCCACTGCGTTCAGAGTTTTCTAGCGAAAGAAAAAGAACACACACATGAGCGTTAGGGCTCCTACCTCGAGTTCGATCCCTCCCCCATTCCAGCCAATCAGATGACTCCTCCAACGTTTTCTGGCGTGGTGAGACACAGCTGATAGCCTCCCACTCCCATAGTGAATGCCAGCCCATGTGCCGCTTAACCCCTTCATTGCTTGTCTCCAGTCCTTTCCTGCAGCTGACCTCCCTGAGTACAGGGGAATGAATGACTTCTTCTGAACTGTGAATATGAGGCATAGTGGCCCGCCGTGTATTTAGTTTAGAGGTATCAGCCGAAATACCCCGATGGTTGGGAAACCAGGAGTGGTTGTGTATTATGGGAAATGTAGCCCATAATGACTTACGACGGGCGGCAGGTGTAGCGTATGACACAAGGCAGATGTAATGCACAATGACTTTAGAGGGATGGCAGGCTGGGCGCATGGCTGGCTCCCCCCGGGGAAGCAAACAAAGCCCTCTCATACAACGGGTGCGCTCTCACATACCCCCACAAAGGGACGAAGCCGGTCGGGCGGGTCCACCCATCGGGACAGATAGTCGGCCACCAATTGAAAACTCCCCGGTTTATGCACTATAGAAAAGTCAAAAGGTTGCATGGTCAAAAACCAGCGCAGTACCCGGTGGATGGCATCCTTCTGGAGCGCCAGCCATCGAAGAGGAGCGTGAACAGTGTACAAGGTGTAGTAGGGAATACTGCTAAGTTTCAACAGCCCACTTAAAGGCCAAGCACTCGTTCTCAAGGGTAGAATATGGTAGTTCATGGGGCAACAGCTTCCAGCTGATGAATGCAACCGGACAGAGCTTGGTGTCGTCCCCCTGTGACAAGACTGCCCGAAGACCACAACCTGATGCATCAGTCTGCACAAAGAATGGTTTGGAATAGTAGGGGCAGTGTAGAACAGGACAGCATTTGATGGCCGAAACCAGGGCCTGAAATGCCTCCACAGCATCGGCAGACAATTCAGACGAGCATTTGCCCTAAGTGTATCAGTCAATGGGGCTGTAATGGTTGAACAGTGGAGAATAAAACGGCGGTAAAACCCCCACGAAGCCCAAGAAGGCTCTTATCCCCTTCTTCGTGTTGTGTATTTGCAGCTTCTGTATGGCTTGGATCTTACCGGTTAAGGGAGTTATCACTCCATGTCCAACCGTGAGGCCAAGATATTTTGTGGTTTCTGTGGCCAGTCGTGTCTTTCTCGGATTGATGTGCAATCCTGCTTAGTGAAGCATGGTTATGACTTGTAAGAGGTGATGTAGGTGATGTAGGTGCCGGTCCCATGAAGAACTGTGCACGACAATGTCGTCCAGATAGACAGCGGCACATGCCATATGAGGTAGAAGAATCTTATCCATCAGGGTCTGGAATGTAGCTGGTGCTCCATGTAATCCGAAAGGAAGGGCAGTGAATTGAAAAAGACCCTGTGGTGTTGAAAAATCATTTTTTCTCTGGTCTGCAGGGTTGAGAGGGTTCTGCCACTAGCCCTTAGTTAGGTCTATAGTGCTCAAATACATAGCAGAGCCCAGGTTTTCTAACAGTCCATCTCTGCGCAGCATAGGATAGGCCTCATATTGGGATATAGCGTTTAGCTGTCGATCGTCAATGCAAAACCTTGTGCTGCTTTCAGGTTTTGGAACCAGTACCACTGGAAAATACCACTCATTTTTTGATGGTACAGTAATGCCCATTCTCAGCATCTCATTGACCTCCTTAGCGAGTTCGGCTCTTTTGGCTTCCAGGGTCCGATAGGGTCGTAGTCTGATTATTTTTCCTGCATCGGTTCTGATCGAGTGTTCTGCTTCATTGGTTCTGCCCGGTATGCCCAAGAAAGTGGAGGCCACAGGGGCCAGCACCTCGAGTAGTTCCTTCTTCTGGGTTTCACTCAAATTGTGCCCCTGGAACACATAATTGATACCGCTAACATCACTTGGGACCACTTGTTCTGGTAGTGAGAGGTCCGCGTTGGTGGTGTTTAAAATTGTGACCGTTGGTTCCTTCCAATATTTTCAATATTGTAATAGGTTGATGTGGTAGGTTTGAAGAGGCTGCTTCCGGTCTGGCTGTTTGATTTCCTAGTTGACTGGTTCCAGCACTCTAACCACCTTATAAGGACCCTTCAATTGCACCAATAATTTGTTCTCTCTGGCAGGTAGTAGGATTAACACTTTATCGCCTCTCTTGAGGGAACACATCCGAGTGGTCCTATTATAGTATTTTTCTTGTTTTTGTGTTCATCCCAGGTTATCATGGGCATACTGGCTCAAATGCTGAAGATGTTCTTGTAGGTCACATACATAATCAGTTAAGTTTGTCTCCTCTTGTTTTTCCCACGTCTCCCTTAGGATCTCCAAAATGGTTTTCAGTTGTCGTCCAAAAAAACAGTTCACAGGGAGTCAACTCAGTGGATGATTGGGGAGTATCCTGAAGAATCATTAGAACCCAAGGGAGGGCCCGATCCCAACCAAGATTGGTGGATCCCGATGCATGTCGGAGCATTTGTTAAATGGTCTTCTTGTATCTCTCAACCAGACCATCCTTTTGTGGTTGATAGGCAGTAGTTTTTATGTGATGTATACCAGGGTCTTGCAGAACTGTTTCATCATCAGGGATATGAAATTACTGCCTTGATAGGTGACTATTTCTTGTGGCAATCCGACTTGTGCAAAATAAGATAAGAACACATTGCAAACCTGTTTTGCTGAAGTCCCTATTAGGGAAAAAGCCTCTGGGTATCTAGTGACATAGTCCACGACTACCATTACGCATCTGTAACCCCTGCTGCTAGGTTCCAGGGGGCCTATCATATCCATACCAATTCTTTGATGAGGGGCATTTTCTGTAAGGGTGCCCTAGGTGGTATTTGGGCCCTTTTTTTCGGCATATCTGACATTCTCGGCAGACCCTTTTAACATAAGAGTAAATGCCGGGCCAGTAGAAACCCTTTAGGAGTCGCTTTTGCATCATGTCGGCCATATGCCCACCCCCCCCCCGTATTGTGATCATAGGTTAGCCAGATGAGGCCATTCCGATAAAATCGGGGTACGAGTAGCTGTTCTTTTTCGGACTGATCAGCCCCAATCGTTATGCAATATATCAGTCCCTGTTTCACTTTAAAATAGGGATGAGTGGGAGGGCCAGTTGTGGCGACTTGTATCTGTTCCCGTACACATTTCAGCGTTTCATCTACTTCGGTTTAGGTTCGGAAGATTGGTAAGTGATCTTCCAGTTTCCATTTCGCTAAGCCAACCTCCCGGAGGTTTTTTCTCCTGTTCGCTTTTTACTGTCGCTTGGCTAAACAGGATTTATGGCGTTTAGGGGTTTTGGATTGAGAGATGGTTAAGTTAGAAAAAGGTGCCTCCTTTAACCAATCTGCAGGGGATAGCATCTTAAAAAAATTGGGGAGGTCACTACCTAGAATGACTGGGGCCGGTAAGGAAGAGATCACCGAGGCTCTAAAAGGTATAATAGAGCCATGTATCCCTAATTCAATATTTTTGGAAGGGTACGTTTGAACATCGTGATGCACACATTTCAATGGTATATCCCCATCCCTACTGTTTAGTTTATCACTTACTTGGGGCTGTATCACTGTTTGTCGACTGCCACGGTCAATCTTCGCTTGAGCCGGTCTACCATCGACCGTGACTTTGATGGTGTAAGGGAGACGTTTCCCCTGGTAGTCTTGTGTCTGCAGAGCACTGAAATCCATGGGCTCAGTTTTAGCCTTCCTAGGGCAGAACCGAGCAATATGCCCCCACTTACTGCAGCCGAAACATTGAGGATGTTGTGGCCTGGTTATGGGTCCCCAGGAGGGACACAAGCCTCAGGTCGGGGTCTTGGATCAATTTGGGTCCATCGGGCTGGGCCTCTCCGGTTGGTTGGAGCTTTGTGTCCTGGCCTCTCTGTTTTGGCTGTAAAAACTCTAGGTGCTGCAGCCTTTTGATAGGCCGTGGCTACAACAATAGCCTGCGATAGTGACAACTGGTGGTGTCGTCAGATCAATCTTTGTATAGGCCATGGGAGGGCCTCCACAAATTGTTGCAGAAGTACCTTATCCCTTAATTGGGCGACTGGAGCAGTACTGGTCTGAAGTCATTTCTCAGCCAGGTCCCGTATTAGGTAAAAAGGTTGGTGAGGGCTTTCACTGGGTTTCATCCGGGTTTCTCTGTACTGGAGGCGGTATATTTCTTCGTCCATACCCAGACCTTCGAGGATGGTCTTCTTGAGTTCTGCATAGGGGGTGGCACCTGTTGGATTGGCAGCTTGATAGGCTCCCTTCATTACTCCAGTGAGTAGAGGAGCAAGGAAGAACCTCTATCTTTCCGCAGGCCATTGGACAGCCCGGGCAATACACTCAAAATTCACGAGAAAAAAAAACTTATGTCCGGTCTGATATTTTTGCAACACGGTAGGAGGTATAGCTGGGTGTGTGTTGCTAACAGCGACGGCTTCTCCCAACAGCTGTAAGGCCTACCGGCTCTGGTCTTGTGCAGTGCTTTGTAATTGAAGCGCCTGCTGTAAGTTTTGCCGGTCTGCCTGCGCCTGGTGTCCTTGTACTTGAATCAGCTGCTGCAGTTGTTGTTGGCCCTCTGCAAGGGTCTTAATAATGTTCTTCATGTAGGGCAGGAACAAGTTACTTACCTGTAACTGTTGTTCTCCAGCATGGGTCTGGCATGGATTCACATGCTCATGAATATTCCCCGTCATCAGGCTGGGAATCCTCGGTAAAGAAAAATCAGTATCAGTTTCTGATCTGTCTTTCGTAGTAGTAACCAATCACTGATCGCTGCGTCATACTGACCACAGCCAATGACTGCCATCTCCCTAAGCCCCGTCTCTGGCAGCCATCTTCAGATTTGGTAGCACGTGAAGTGGCAGTATGACCAAGTGAAGAGCCGCAGAGGGGTAGGCGGGAGGGTTCGCATGTGAATCCATGCCAGACCCATGCTGGAGAACAACAGTTACAGGTAAGTAACTTGTTCCTTCTCCAGCATGGGGTCTGGCATGGATTCACATGCTCATGAATAAAAGAATACATAGCAGTACACACATGCACAACCACGGGAGGTGGCAAAGGCTCAACATTAAGCATTACATCCAAAACTCAACATTAAGCAATTCTTACCTCATCACCAGTCTCACCTTAGGCGAACAGGTTGCGCAGCACTGCTTGGCCGACCCTGGACTCCTCCCTGGAATCCCGATCGACGCAGTAGAATTTCGTGAAGGTGTGCGTCGACCTCCACGTAGCAGCCCTGCAGATGTCCAGCAAGGGCACACCAGATAGGAACGCTGTGGTAGCTGCGATCGCTCTGGTGGAATGGGCTCTCGGACGGCCAGGCAGCGATCGGTTTGCCAACCGATGACAGTACATGATACAGCCGGAGAGCCATCTGGAAATGGAAGCCTTCGAGAGAGCCTTCCCCTGATTGACAGGTCCAAATTTCACAAAAAGTTGTGACGTCTTCCGAAAACTCTTTGTGCGGTCCACATAGAACTTCAGCGCTCTAGCCACATCCAGCGAGTGCAAAGTCCTTTCAGCCGGCGACGAAGGCGACGGGAAGAAAACAGGCAACACCAAGGGTTTGTTGAGGTGGAAGTCCGACGGCACCTTGGGCATGAAGGAGGGGTGCGTCCTGACCTGAGCACTACCCTCGTGTCGTGAAAAGTCAAGTACGGGGGCTTGCAGGAAAGGGCCTGGATCTCTCCCACCCGTCATGCGGAGGTGATGGCCACAAGAAACGCTGTTTTCCACGACAAGAACTTCAACGGAGCTGAGTGCAGAGGCTCGAACGGAGGTCCCATGAGCTTGGTCAGCACCACGTTGAGCTCCCACGCCGGGGACGGGGCCGGGGCCTTCACCGGCGGGAACGATCTGAACAGTCCCTTCATGAATTCTTTCACCAGACGATGAGACCACAAAGACGTCCGTCCCGTGGTTCTGGTGTATCGGGAGATCGCAGCAAGATGAATCTTGATGGAAGCGTGCACCAGTCCAGCCTTGGTCAGCGTCAGCAGGTACGGCAGTACTTGAGGAGCCGTAATCCGTAGAGGATTAATCTTCTGTGCGTGGCACCAGACAGAGAACCTCTTCCATTTGTGTCCGTAGCATTTAAGAGTTGCGGACGCCCTGGCCTTTGCAAGAACCTCTCTGCAGTCGGCCGGTATGTCGTAACCTCCAAACTCTAACGCTGCAGGAGCCAGGCCTGCAAGTTCAGCGACTTCGGGTCGTGATGGAGGATGGCGCCTCCTTCCCTGGAGAGAAGATCCGCGTCCACTGGCAGCTTGATTGACGGGGACGCTGACAAGTCCAGAAGGTCCGGGAACCATATCTGCCTCGGCCACGCAGGTGCGACGAGGATCATCCTGCACCGTGACCTCTTGAGCTGGTTGATGAGCCGGATCAGCAGCGGCAATGGAGGGAACGCATATAGGAACAGGCCCTCCCAGGGGAAGGAGAAAGCATCGCCCATGCTCCTCAGCTGGGGGAAACCTGCTGCCGATCCTCCGGCACTTGGAGTTCGTCGCCGTCGCGAACAGATCGATCTGGGGTGTGCCCCCACCGTTGGTAGAGGCGGTCCACTAGATCCTGTCGTAGCTCCCACTTGTGGCACGAGCGCAGCTCCCTGCTGAGCGAGTCGGCGATGGTGTTTTTTATTCCTGCCAGATGAAACGGCACCAGAAACATCCCTTGGGCGACGGCCCAATGCCACAGATCCTGCTCCTCCTTGGACAGGGCTGGGGATCTGGTACCGCCCTGCTTCCTGATGTAGAACATGGTGGTGGTGTTCCAGGACGTTGAGATGGAGGGACTTCTCCGTCGGCAGCCAAAGGCCCCTCGCGTGCAGATTTTCGGTGTGCGCTCACCACCCTTCCAGGGAGGCATCCGTGGTCACTGTCTTCTGGTGGCCCGGGGTCTGGAAGTCCATGCCCGCAGTCAGATGCGCGCGGGTGCCCCACCACCGGATCGCTCGTCGGAAGCTCTCGTCGAGTGTGATCCTGTCCTCGAAGCTGCCCGTCGTCTGGATCCAGTGAGCGTCCAGGAACTCATGTAACGGGCGCATCCGAAGCCTGCACAGGCGGATGAGATAAATGCAAGAAGACATCATTCCGAGGAGGGACTTGATGGACCTCACCCAGGCCGCGTTCGCAACCAGCATCCGCTGCACCTTGCCCAAGATGGCCCTCGTCCTTTCCTCCGACGAAGAGGCCAGAAGCGCCACTGTGTCGAGCTTCGCTCCCAGAAACAGTGCGTCTTGCGCGGGCACCAGGTGGGACTTGGCGTAGTTTATGGAGAATCCCAGGTCCGTGAGTAGTTGGACGGTCCTCGCCGTGTGCTCCGCGGCGAGCTCCTTTGTCTTTGCTCGGATGAGCCAGTCGTCCAGGTAGGGGTAGACGTGGATCCCCTCCAGGCGCAGCCGCGCCGCCACCGGTGCGAGGCACTTGGTGAACACCCTGGGTGCCGACCACAATCCGAAGGGAAGGGCTCTGAACTGGTAGTGACGCCCTTGGACCACGAATCTGAGAAACTTTCGGTGTCCCTTTAGGATGGGGATATGGAAGTAGGCATCCTCCAAATCCAACGACGACAGGAAATCGCCCTCCTCCAACTGACCCAGGACGTGCTGGAGGGCGACCATCCGGAACTTCTGTGCCTTGATGAATTTGTTCAGTCGTCTTAGGTCCAGGATGGGACACCATCCTCCTGTCTTCTTCTTCACGAGGAAGTATCTTGAGTAAACTCCGGAGCCCCGAAGCCTCTTTGGGACGAGCTCGATGGCGCCTTTCTTGAGCATCGCCTTTACCTCCAAGAGAAGTTGAGGGACGTGATGTTCCTTCCTGGCCACGGGGGGGAACGCGCATGCACTTCTTTAGAAAGTCGAGCGCGTTGCCCTGGCCCAGGGCGTCCAGCACCCAACGGTCGGTGGAGATGGACTCCCACACGCTGACGAAGTTCGCCAGCCGGCCTCCCACCGGGATGCTTCGGTGGGGGCCTGACCCCACGGCCGGTTCAGTCCTGCTTCGACGAGGCTTTGCCACCTTGTCCTCCCTGGCGACGACGGCGGGGTCCGCCCGACTTGCCTCGTCCCCTGTAGGCTTCCTGTGACGACGAACGGGCTGCTTGACGGTAGGTGGAATATCCGCCGCCGGAACCTTTGGAGGCACCCTGCTTGCCTCTGGCGCTCCGAAAGGGCGGCCGTCGTTGCTGGAGAACACCAAGAGCCCGGGCCGTCTCCGTCTTGATGGCTTGTAGGGAATCGTCCACTGTTTTCCCAAACAGGTTGCTCCCGTCGAATGGGATGTCCAAAACTCTGGTCTGCACGTCCTGCCGGAAGTCCGTTGCCTTGAGCCATCCACGCCGTCTAAGGCACACGCCGTTGCCCAACTGGCGAAAACCAGTGTCCGCGATGTCCGTCGCTATCGTAATGGCGTGGTCCGACACCACTTCTCCTTCCTGCAAGGGCCTCAGCCCTCTTGTCATCCGGTAGGAAGTCCAGCAGGGGGGCGATCTTGTACCACAACTCCCTGTCATAGCGGGCTACGATGGCTAAGGCGTTTGCAGCCTTAATAGTCGTCGCTGCCGATGAGATGACTCTGCGTCCCATCGTGTCCAATTTCTTTCCCTCGCCGTCCGGTGGGGAGGTCGACGTAGAGGCCGAAGCCCCCCCCGCTTTCTTCCTGGCCGCCGCGGAGACGACCGAGTCCGGGGTCGGCTGTGCCCGAAGGCACAAGGGGGCCGCGTCCGGGACCCGGTACTTCTTCTCGTACCAATCCCTTCTCGCAGGCGTTGTGGAAGGGTTCTTGAGGAGGGCGAGATCCTCATCCTAGATATCGTCCAGTAGAGGTACAGCGAGGACCGTCTTCCTCTTGGTCTCGCGCCGTTGGTAAAGGAAACCTTCCTTCTTCTCTTCCGGGCAGAGCTGGAAAAGCTCGGATGCCCTGGCGATCATGGCATGAAACGATCCAATCTCGTCGGGTGGGGAGGCCCGGGGAGGAGGTGGCGACGCAAGATCCTCGTCGTCTATACCCGTCGCGGCCGTGTCCATCCCCGTATCATCCCCACGGGTCGTGCACGGGGAGGAGGGCTGAGCAGGGCGCGATGGTTGAAAAGGAGGTGGAGGATGAATCCTTCTTCTCTTAGGAGGAGGGCTCCCAGAAGGGCCTGGCTCCGGGTCCCCCGTCGGGAGCGGTTCCTCCGTTGGTGGTAACGGCAATCTCGTCCTTATCTCCGAGCATAAGCACTGTATAGCCAACAAAATGGCCGCCGAGTTGTCTTGCGGTACTGGTTGAGGGGATTCCGACGGGCGGTCAGGAGCCTCGTCGGCACCCTCGACGTTCTCGTTGTCTCCTACGTCGAGATCCCTCCCGACGGGCTGGTCTTCTTCCACGCCAATGCCGTGGCTTAAGACTTCGATCAGCTCTTCCTCAGAGGTTGAGACTGAATCCACGACGACCTCCTGCCCCCCCCTTTTTCTTCTCCGTCGGAGGTTTCACGGGGGTCCTGTCGATGGGCTTGAAAGAGGACTCCCTCCGCGGTGGCAGGGAGACACTGAGCCCCGAAGTCGCCTCCACTAGTGTAGCCTCACAGGCTGAGCCAGGGCCGCCGCGACTGTCTCGATAGAGGCCTTGGCAGGGTGGATCAAGGCTTTCACCACCTTAGGAGCGTTCACTGCCTTCTCCTTGAGGGGAGGGTCACTGCCTCGCTCCCCCTCCGATGGGGCCTTCGAGCTCGACCGGGGTCTCTCCAGGAGCTTCGCCGGGTGCTCGGCCTTCCTCTTACCCGAGCCAGAGCGTTGGCTCGTGGTTGATGGCGCCGGGGAGGATGCGCCCTGCCTGGCAGGCGTAGAGCCCGACCGTTCGGCGCTTCCGGTGCCAGGGGACTCGCGATGCTTGGCCTTCTGTTGGACCCCCATCGCCGGGGCGCCCTCAAAGGTCTTAGAAGACCGCTCGGACTTCTTCTTCTCGCCTGACGGGCTTTTACCTTCCAGCCAGTTGGCGAGACGCAGATGGCGGTCCTTCATGGTCCGCTCCGACATATTGCCGCAAAACGCAGTGTCCTTCTCCACGTGCGTCTTGTCCTCATGCAGGCAGTAGGGGCAAAGGGAGTGTTCGCCCTCAAAGACATTCTGAAGCTGGCATCCAGGGCAGACCCTGAACAGCTTTCCGGGCGTCGAGCTTCCCTTCTCCTGGACCATGATCGATATGGGCCTGAGAAACTTCTGGAGTCCTCCAAAAGCGTGGCTCGATGAAATCTTCACCCTTGAGGGGCGTAGAGGAATCCGACACGGGTCCCCGTAGATCGGATAAAGAAACAGTGGAGCTCGAGGCTCTTTTGACCGAAAAAAAGAGAGACTTTCCTATGAAAAAGCGCGAAAACGCACTACAGCTCGAAAGCAATAGCACGAGGATCCCAACACATGAACGTGCGGTAAAAATCTGAAGATGGCTGGCAGAGGCGGGGCTTAGGGAGATGGCAGTCATTGGCTGTGGTCAGTATGACGCAGAGATCAGTGATTGGTTACTACTATGAAAGACAGATCAGAAACAAAACTGATACTGATTTTTCTTTACCAAGGATTCCCAGCCTGACGACGGGGAACATTCATGAGCATGTGAATCCATGCCAGACCCCATGCTGGAGAAGGAGGGGGCGTTGTCTTATCCCACCGCTGCCACCATTGTAAAATGACAATTCTGAAGACAGGAATTGCCTGAACAAAAATACCTTCAATCAGGGGTTTTGTAACCTTGTCAGTTGCGAGCCTGATGGTGACTCATAGGAGTTTCAAAGTTCGAACAAAATGATAATGGAGAGCTCCACATACAAGGATGGGTTCCGTGTGTCTTCTTACGTGAGTCTTCAATAAGCCTAGCAGAAGCTTTCGCCGTCCTCACTCCACGGTTCTGAGTCTGCTGCGTTCTGAGTTTTCTTGCAAAATAAAAACACATACACCAGCCAATCGGATGATGACTGACATTTTGTGGCATGGTGACACACAGCTGATAGCCTCCCATGTCCATAGTGAATGACGGACCATGTGCCACTTAACCCCTTCATTGCTTGTCTCCAGTCCTTTCCCGCAGCTGACCTCTGCGGGATTATTGCGCTTAGCAGGTGGGGCCACAGTACAGGGGAATGAATGATATTCTCTTCTGAACCGCGAATATGGAGCATAGTGAATACGGCACCCCCATGTATGTAGTTTGGAGGCATCAGCCAAAATACCCTGATTGTTCGGAAATCAGGGGTTGTGGTGTATTATGGGAGATGTAGCCTATAATGACTTCCAAGGGGCGGCAGGCATAGCGAATTGCACAATGGGAGATGTAGTGCACAATGACTTTAGAGGGATGGCATGCTAATTCACTGGGAAAGCAACCAAAACCCTTGCATAAACAAAGTGCACCCTCTCACAGGCCCCTGTCAAAGAATTTCCGAACAGCACAGCTGGAAGATGTTGATCTATCATGATGAGGAATCTGTGGGAAAAAAGCAATCCATTGAACTACCTTTTGTCCAGGGGAAGGGAGTCATTCCTCTGTACCAAGAAGCCACTTTGATTTAGTTAGCTTAGAGACAGATTTATGATTTTGACATTGGACATTGGGACTTTTATTTTGGACATTCTGACACTAGTTATTTCATTTGAGGCATGGAAAACCCCTTTTAGAGTTAGGGCAAGAAAGGGTTTTCTTTTCCTTATTATCTTCAAATGAAAGTTTATAGCCAAAACTATGACCCATTTGTGTCAGACTCTTTCGTCTGCACCTTACACTTACTTCTCAGTAATGTTTTTCCCACGGATTCCTCATATAGGATTTCTATCTTCCAGAGCTGGCGGCACTTTGGAAACTGCTCCACTGCCAGGAGGCGCAGCGTCGCTCCATGTCATCTCTGCCTGATGCCTCTACGTGCCTAATGACGCAACTCAGGGGTAGTATATATAGAGGCGCAGCGCCTCATGACCTCAGTTCTATTCTTCTTCCCTAGCACTGATGCAGAGGGACAGCAGAACTAAATTATACTAGCTACCCCATGTAGAATCCATGGGAGGAACAGCCATCAGAAAGAACATTAGCAAGAGTTAAGTACTTTGTTGTTCTAATGGATTCCTTCCTCACATGGATTCCTCATGTTTGATACCTCCGGAGGAGGTAGAAGAGCAAGGACACCCCCTAAACTAGACCACTAAGGAGGAATGCCCTACCAAAACAAGCGTCCTGTCCTGACTGGTAATCTAGGCAGTAAATTAAAAGTTACTCACCAAAGTGACCAACATACTCCTAGTCCTTAGTCCCCTTTCCTCCATACTGTAAAAAAAAAGAGCATTTCCCCTTTAAATTTCAGGCATGTGTAGGTGCGGCTACGGGCGGGATCACACTGCCATTGCCCCACCCTCTGGTGCCTGGCCTCACTCCCCTCGAATGTACCAGACAGCTAATTTAGACTAACCTCCTATTTATTTGTGGGGAGGACGGAAGGTCGTATGAAGGAAAGGGGACTATGGACTAGAAGTATGTTAGTCACTACACTGAGTAATGTTTAATTACTCCTACGTCCTGGCCCCTTTCCTCTATACTGTATGGGCAATTTCAACCGATAAAGCCCTTTGAGTGGAGTGTGAGTAACTACTTTGATGAATTCTATGGAGTCATCACTATTTCTCCGGCAGTGACGCATCCTGACACTGGGGGTGGTTATATGAGGGAGGATCACATGGGAAGGGACTAATACTGTAACTCTGGTTCTCCAGCATTGGAATCTTTCATAGATTCACATGCTGTGAATATTCCCAGTCAGGCTGGGAATCCTCTGTAACAGAGCAGTTTAAACTTAAAACTCTCAGTCACTTTTGTGCTCTTGTACCGTCATTTTGGGTCATACTGCCCAGAGCCAATAGGAACACCTCCCTTAACTCCTCAGCTGTCAGCCGTCTTCAGATTTGGCAAGTGCACGGAAGTGGCAGAAAGAGCCAAAAGATGAGCCATGTGGGGTAGGCGGAAGGGTCGTATGTGAATCTATGAAAGTTACAGGTAGGTAACATTCCTTCTCCAGCATTGAATCTTTCATAGATTCACATGCAGTGAATAGATTACAAAGCAGTATTGTGCAGTGAATAGATTACAAAGCAGTATTATAAACAATACATGTGGGCGGAGGCAATCTCCCAGCACAACTTACTACTGGAGACTTACCAACCTCTCGCAAAAAGGTTCTGCAGAACCAACTAGCCAGCGCTACACTCTTATGCAGAATCTCTGCCGACACTGTAGAACCTAGTGAATGTATGCACTTATCTCCAGGTGGCTGCACAGCAGATGTCAGGCAGCGGTATCCCAGAGAGGAAGGCGGTGGTAGCAGCAACAACTCTGGTTGAGTGAGCCTGGGACCTTTCCGGTAGTGGCCTGCCGGCCTGTTGATGTCAGAAGGACATGCAGGCTTTGATCCACCTTGAAATGGAAGACTTCGACATCTCCTTCCCCCAGCCCAGTAGGTCCAAAAGACACAAACAATTGACCTGTAGACCCAAATTGCACAGTACGCGCCACATAGAACTTGAGAGCGTGCAACACATCCAGCGTGTGCAGTGCCTGCTCTGCTGGAGACTTAGGAGTGCCAAAGAATGCGGGCAGAACCACTTGTTGGTTGAGATGCAAAGAAGAAGGCACATTAGGCATAAAAGTTAGGTTAGTACGCAGAATAGCCTTGTCCTTGTGAAACATCAAATAAGGTGGTTTGCAGGAAAAAGCCTAGATTCCACCCATTCGCCTGGCCGATGTTATGGCCATCAAGAAAGCGGTTTTCCAGGAAAGATGCTTAATGGATGCCTGGTTATAGGCTTGAAATGTGGCTTCATGGGTTTTACCAGCAGCACATTCAGTTCCCACGCTGGAGCTGGACGACGGACAGGTGGAAAAGACCGGAACAGCCCACATAAGAACTCCTTCACCAACCGGTAGGACCACAGGGATGGGACCCCTGCGGAGAGGTTATACCTGGAGATTGCAGCCAGGTGCATTTTAATTAAAGAATGCGTCAAGCCCGAATGAGCCAGGGACAACAGGAAAGGTCAAATGTTCCTGGCCGGACGGTCTGGGGCTGCACGTGATGGTTCCTGCACCACACCTGAAAACGTTTCCACTTGCTCTTTAAGCACCTTAATGTGTACAGAGCTCTTGCACAGGCCAGGACCTCTTGGCAGTCCGGTGGAAGGGACAGAGATATACATTTTAAAAACACAGGAGTCAGGCCATCAGATTGAGCAATGCTGGGTTGTGGTGCAGCACCGCTCCCTGGTTCCTGGACAGGAGCGTCTGGTGTGGGTGCAGGTTCAGAGGGAGAGGTGGTTGGAGTACCAAAACTGTCTCAGCCACGAATATCAGTTTACACCAATACAGTCTGAAGGTGTGGAGGACTCGAGAGAACAGCAGAATCGGGGGGGAATGCATACAGGAACTTCCCCTCCCATGGATACGCAAAAAGACACCCCCCCAAGCTCTCCAGATGGGGGCGAAATCGGTAACGTCTTGCAACGACTGTTGTCGTAGGTGGCAAAAAAGGTCGATCTCTGGAGTGCCCGACGCCTGGAACAGGTGAGGTTTATCCTCGTGCAGCTCCCACTTGTGGCAAGAGCCGCAACTCCCTGCTGAGGGAGTCCGCTAGGGTTTTCCGAATCCCCATAAAATGAGCTGAATGAAAAACATGTTGTGCTGCAGTGCCCAATGCTAGAGAGCCTTAGCCTCCTTGGAAAGCTGTGGGGACCCGATTCCCCCTTGCTTGCGGACATAGAAGATGAATCTCGTATTGTCAGTGTAAATCTGTACCATTTCGCCCCTCAGAGGGGCAACGGGGGGACTTCAGGGCCCAGAAAATGGCCCGCAACTCCAGCAGGTTGATGTGCAGACTCTTTTCCTCTTTGGACCATAGGCCTCTTGTGTGTTGGTCCTGACAGTGGGCGCACCAGCCTTCCAGTGAAGCATCTGTCATAATGGTGGCCTGATGGTCCGGGAAGCTGAAAGGAGCACCCCTCAACAGATGTTCCCTCAACGACCACCAGTGAAAGCACTGCCTGAAAGCCTGTGTCAGAATGATGCAGTTGTTCTAAGACCCTGAGGTTTGTACAACGGGCACCCAGGAATGGCTGCATGAGTAGCCTGCAGTGAGTGATCAACGGGATGCAAAATGACAACATCCCCGGAAAGGACTCGTCATTTCCGGGGTCACCTGGACACTGCTGAGACAGCGCATCTTTTCCAGAAAAGCTGCCACCCTTTCGTCCAAGGGCCTGGCGGTGCAGGTTTGGGTGTCGAGTCTTGCTCTGAGGCAAAGTGCCTGTTGTGATGGAAGCAGGCGTGACTTTGGGAAGTTTATGGAGAAACCTAGTTGCTGCAGACACTGGTTGATCGGCGTGGCGTTGACTTCTGCCAGTGGGGAGGATGGAGCCTCTCACCAGCCAGTCATATAGATATGGGTCTACGTGTACGCCCCTTCGCCACAGGTGAGCCATCGTTACTGCAAGGCACTTGGTAACCACCCATAGAACAGAACACGGGGCGAAGAGAAGGGCCTTGAATTGATAATCCACTCCTGCCACTACAAAGCATAGGTAGCGCCGGTGTGAATGGCGAATAGGGACGGGAAAAGTCTCTGTGCTGTAACTGGGACTTAACTTGTTGCATTGTTACCATACAGAACATTTGTGCCTTTAGAAATTTGTTGAGCACCCTTAGGTCTAATATGGGCCTCCAACACCCTGCCTTGTTGTGCAGTGCCTGTTTCCTTACCAGGAAGCAGCAGGAGTTGACTCCTGTGCCTACTTCGTCCTTCAGCACCTTCTCCACTGCCCCTTTCTGTAGTAGAGCTTGCACATCCTGCAGCAGGAGGTATCGCAACCTTTCCAGCTTGTGTGCGGGAGGAATTTCTGGTGCCAAGTCTATAAACTCCAGCGTGTGGCCCTGCTGGAGAAGGGATAGCACCCATTTGTCAGTCGTGATGTTTCTCCATTGCTCAACGCTTGACAGTCGTCCTCCCACGATGGTGATGGAGTGGGAGGAACGGGCCATGGTCTGGTCATGCTTGGTTGCTAGACTGTCCCCTAGATCAGGAGGAGCCACAACGGCATTGTGAACCCCTGTAGGATTGGGATTTCTATCTAAACTGGTCCCCTGAGGAGTACAGTGTTTTGTAGGAGGATGAAAACTGATATGTTGAGCGGGTGTCCTGCGAAGTTCTACCTTAACACCCTTTCCCAGAGCGAAAGGACTGACGCATCCCTGTTGTAGCTTGCCCAGGGAACGAGCGGTTTCTGTGTCTGTTTTAATCTACTGTAAAGACGTATGCATCTTTTTCCCCAAATAGGTCTTTTCCGTCTAAGGGCACATCTACTACCCGGGACTGGACATCAGGTTGAAAGTCTGTGGCCTTGAGCCAACCCTGCCTGCGCAGGACCGCTGCATTTCTGAGCTGGCAAAAGCCTCTGTCGGCGATGTCCACTGAGACCGTGATGGCATGGTCTGACGCCAATTCGCCCTCATGGGCCCATAGCGTCCTGCTTTTTGTCATTGGGCAGAAACCCCAAAATAGGGCCCATCTTGTACCACAAGTCGATATCGTGCAAGGATGGCCACTGCATTCGCTGCCCTGTTAGTCGTGGCTGCAGTAGTAATAATTCTCTTTCTGAAGGCATCGAGGCGTTTGCCCTCCTTACCCAGGGGAAGGGGGCAGGAGGATGATGGGTTAGCTGTCCTCTTCCTGGCGGCAGCAAAAACAACTGAGTTTGGCGTGGGTTGGGTGCGGAGGCAGGCGGGAGCACTCTCTGGGGCACTGTACTACGAGTCAAAGTGGTCGTTATTCACCAGGGCTGTAGCGGGTAGGGCTAAGGTGGCCAGGCCATCCTCCCATACATCCTCAAACAGCGGTTTGGACATCACCGACTTTCTGCGCTTTTCTATGCATTGATACAGTATGCTGTCTTTGCGCTGTTCCTCCCTGGGTAAGGCCGAACAACTTGGCCTCCCTGGCCACAAGTGCATGTAAGGGCCCCTACCTCATCAGAGAGTGAGCCCCTGGTTGGAATATCATCCGGTTCCCCATCGGTTGTGATGAAATCTTCAAATTCATCAGTGCGGAACGAATGTGTGGAAGCCACATCCTCCAAGTGGTCGGGATCTGTGTCTGTCCCTGAATCCGAGAGTTGCTGAGGACTTGACTGGTGTTCATATCCCATGGGGGGCCGTGGAATGTCCTCATCCTCTTTGGATGACCCATGGATATCGGTGTAAGGTCGTCTAGGTCGTATCAGAGCTGGTGCAGGTAGTCTCTGTTGCAAGGTTGATAAAATGTCTAGTGACGTGTCTCTATGGAGCTGCTTGCATTGGAGGCACGTCGTCCCCTGACAGAGATGTGCAAGGGTGGTGGTACTGGCAGTCTGATCAGGCTTGCTTCATCCTGTGGAGAACCAGGTTGCATTGGTGTCCTACGGGATGGGGAAGAAGGGGGTGACATTACTGCCTCTTCCTCATGCGTCTCCACACCCTCAGAGGAAGGAAGACGTGGCTCCACTACGATAGTACCTTCTGGTAGAACGGCCACTCCAAGGTTAGAGTACGATACTCGTGGTCGAGCCGCCAGTGCCGACACTGTGCTGGTCGGGGGGTCAGAGAAATGTGTTACTATGGCAGTGAACCTATGAGAAACCCCAATTTTTCCCGTTGACAAGGGTGTCAAAGTCATCAACATGGTTTTTGTCGACGGAAAAGCGCGTCTGCTTCTTCTTGTTGGCTCTGTCGGCGGAGTGCTGGAGGACGACATTGATGGCCTTGCAACGAACGGTTGCTATGGCGATGTTTATATAGAGGCCGCCATTTTAGAAGACATCTACACGTATTAGACAACATCGCTCCTTTTTACTCATCGCCAGACTTTACAGCAGCACCGACTGTGCAAGTTGCCATGGTCATGTAATTTTCTGGCCATTTTGTAGGTTTGGCTACGCAATCTTCAGAATGCCCCAATGTATGCAGCCTTATCACATGGGATATCCACCTCATTATGTGAGCGCGTTTACCGCCCGAGACCATTATTTGAGCTCAGCGTGCTGTTTGCCATAGCAACCTGTTCCCAAACAACATGGTTTTTTGGAATCACAATTATTATCACAATGCTACTCTGATGCCTCAAAATTAATTTGGCCATTCGCTACCCCATGCAAACGCTCCCAGTCAGAACACCCCCCTTTCCCTCGCTTGCCACGTCAACACTTCTAAAATGGCGGCCTCTATATAAACATCGCCATAGCAACCATTCGTTGCAACTCTGGCAAAGACGGGAGACTTTTGCTCGCGCGCGGCCGGTCCCTTGACTCAGCATCTATCATGCCAAGTATGAAGACTTCACCTCCACTAGCGATTGTTTTCCCCCACCGGATCACTGCCTGCCGTCCACTGGGAATACGCGGTATAAACACACTATCTAGATGCCGCTCCTTATCCTGTCACCCCCGGAAGCGCATAGAGTTTTCTTCACAGGCAAGCGAGCGATTTTGCACTTTTTAGGGTGGCACATACACTAACGCATTAACCAACCAGATCACACCTTACAACTGTGATCTCATGCCATTTTCACTTACAGCCACCATCATCTACACTATGGACCCAGAGCATGATGTTTTTGTAACACATTGTTCCATTTACCCACAGTCCTTCGGTTGAACATCCACCATCAAGGTTGAACATCCACCATCAACTTTGAAACCGTGCAGGACCGGTCATCTGTTTGAACATCATTGTTCAGTGCGGGTAAGAGCCAATGACATTGTTCTTGCTATCAAGTGCCCCTCACTAGCATATCAAAGACGTACTTTTGACACACTTCACTTGTACAGCGATCTATGACGCACGTAAACAATTCCAGATCTGTTCAATTTTCTCCGTCCTGATGAAGGCCGTCCAAGTTACAGCCACACAAGAACTGCCTGTGTAGACCTTTTGCCATGTCACATCATCTCCACACAAAGTATTGAATGCACTGTGATTACATTACTCTCCTCATGGTATCCCTCGCAAAGGACCATTAAGACTAACTGCTATCAAAAACCTGTCCAAAAGGAGTTATTTTGGCACATGTATTTATTTATTGTTGTATGTACTTTGTATATATTTTATTGAATGTCCCATGAGCGCTGGTGAAAGCGGTCCGCTCCCATCGACGCAGAAAAGAGGACTGGGGAGTGGCGCTGGTGGGTGGGGTCAGGGGAGCGCATGCTCCCAGGGCCGCACCCCTGTGCTCCTCTAAATTTAAAGGGAAGAAGATTTTTTTCTGGTGAAAAAGGTTTTGTTTCCCGTCCCTAAGAGGGACGCCCCATGCAGTATGGAGGAAAGGGGACGGGATGTAAGAGTATGTTTATGTGCTCAGTCTGCTCCTGCGGGGACCACAGCCCATGAATTGAATAGCTGTCCAGCGTGGCCTCCCCACCCCTCCAGAGAGGAGTTTGTAGTGATAACCACTGATGCCTCCTCCTGGCGGACCGGCACTCCTTTCATCAGGTCTCCCTGCTGCCTCCACCACAAGAGATCTGGCTCGACCTCTGCTGGTATTGTGATCTTGTCCGTCTGAGAACCATTCTCTAGGTCCCAGTTGGCTGCTAGGAGTAGTTGCAATCTCCTTATCTTCAGTCTGGGATACAGCACTGCCAGAATGAGTCCTAACAGGTGCTGATACCACCATGCCAACGTCGCCTGACTGCTTGCCAAGGAAATGGCTGGTTGCCCCAAGGATCACATGGACCCTTTCCTGTGTGGGGAAAATACTTTGCCTGACAGTATCCCATGACAATCCGAGGAATATCAAGGACTGTGTGGGGGTAAACTCAGACTTGGTCCAGTGCACTGAAAAGCTGAGGTAATAGAGAAGGTCCATGAGGTACTACACGGTGTAGCTCGCCCCTTCCCGTGGGCCGCAACTGACCTGCCAGTCGTCCAAATATGGATAGATGTGATGACCTCTGTCCTCAGATCAGCGCCGCTATTGTATTCATCAGCCTCGTGAACACATGAGGAGCAGATTTGAGGCCGAATGGCAGCACTCGATACTGGAAGTGCCACCCCATTACTGTGAACAGCAGGAACTGCTTGTGCGGCTGCATCCCGGATCTCCGTGCACTTGTCTTCCGTGTGCACTCTTCGCTGTTTCCTGGATTTCCTCTGACTTCCCGGACATCTGAAAGTTCCCAAGACTCAGAACGCTGAACGCAGGCTGGAACCCGAGGACCTGCACACTGGGTTATACAAAACCCTAACTCTACGAAAGAAGACTCCATCGAAGAACTACAACAAACAACAAAGGCAGGTGAGAAGGGGTGAAACCTGTGACAGATTGAGACGCCGACAAACTGATACAGATGCAGACATGGAGGCTGCAATTCAAGACCTCATGCGCGGCATGCAAGAGTTAACCACAGAAGTTCAGAATCTCAAAGCTGAGAATGCTGCATTAAAACAACCAGTCCTGTCACGTGATTCCGCGACCAAGGAAAGTGCATTGCTGGGCGGAGTAGTGGATAAATATGATGGCTCCTCAAAGAACCTTCGTGGCTTCCTTGATTCATGTTTAGTGCACTTTACCTTTAAGCCCTACTACTTTTCCACCCCCAGGGCAAAGGTGGGCTTTATGATTTCGCATCTCTCCGGGAATGCATTAACCTGGGCTACGCCCTTAGTTACTTCTGGAGATGCCCTCCTGGATGATTATGATGGGTTCGTACGGGCTCTAAAGACCATTTTTGACTGCCCAGAACAGGTTTACAGTGCCTACGAACGTCTATTGGATTTCCAAAAAGGGTCCCAGGACATGCTTACCTATGTAACACGCTTTAAGCAACTGGCCAAGGAAGCAGA
Organism: Ambystoma mexicanum; assembly: GCF_040938575.1. Taxonomy (NCBI): domain Eukaryota; kingdom Metazoa; phylum Chordata; class Amphibia; order Caudata; family Ambystomatidae; genus Ambystoma; species Ambystoma mexicanum. Next base: position 393,513,339 of record NC_090928.1, on the reverse strand, counting down.
TTGGACCCCGGAGGCCTGTTTTACTCTATTCCGGAGAGGACTAAACAAAGAAATAAAAGACGAGCTAGCCAGGGTAGCTCGCCCAGGTTCCTTCCAGGCCCTTATGGACCTCTCTTTACAAATAGACTTTCGAATCCAGGAAAGGAAGGCAGAAAAGAAGAAAACAAAGATGCCTTACCAAAAGACCTCTGTAGAATCTCCCTCTAAACCCAAGCCCACTCCTGCCCCGACCACAGACCCTGAACCCATGCAACTGGGGGCCCTCCGCGGACCCATATCCCTGCAAGAAAGATTGCGACGGATTCACACCGGGCTGTGTATGTACTGTGCCTCAGATAAAGATCTTGTGAGAGAATGTCATTTGGCCCCTCCACGGCATTCGGGAAACGCCAGATCCCGATCCTAGATGGAGCACAGTTTCGGGAGAGAGATATTTGCTCCACATCTATTCCATCCGTGAACTCTCCACCTTGTGATCTTGCAGGCCTTTCTATCGCCGTCCAAGAAAGAAACTTACCCCATTCTGGCATTCGTGGATTGTGGAGCCATGGGGATTTTTATAGATCAGGATTGGGTCACTACCCACCACATTCCATATGAAACTCGAGACATCATGCAACCTGTAAAGGCCATCAATGGACGACCTCTCTCTTCAGGACCAATCACCCTGCAAATCAAAGAGATCCAGCTCTCGATAAACCATCATCAAGAGATGATCAAGTTTGACATAAAGTCTGCCCATTATCCAATGGTACTGGGTATGCCCTGGTTACAGAAGCACAACCCATACATCAACTGGGCAGCAGGATCCTTGTTTCTTGGCTCCTAACATTGCATGTCTCACTGCCTATCCCTGGATTCCTCGTCAAGATCCTCAGAAGGTACGCTGACAGACCAGCAAGGCCCACTCACTGTCTCAAACATTATCCAGGTTCCCAGAGCCTATCAGGACTACACTGATGTGTTTTCAACTGCCATAGTTCAAGCCCTACCCCCTCACAGACCTGAAGACTGCGCTATTGCTACTGAACCCTCGCCAGTGATTCCCTTTGGAAGGATGTTCATCCTATCAGAACCAGAGGGCCCTCCGAGAATACTTGGATACCAACCTAGAAAATGGCACCATACGACCACCCAAATCCCCAGCGGGAGCTTCGTTGTTTTTCGTTCCCAAGAAAGATACTAAGGAGCTTAGGCCTTGTCTTGATTATCGTGGTCTTAATCAATGCACCCTCAAGGACTGCTACACTTGCCCTTAATCTCGGATATCCTGGAAGCGGTGAGAGGAGCCGTAATCTTCACGAAATTGGATCTCAGAGGTGCCTACCATCTGATCCGTATAAAGGAAGGTGACAAATGGAAAACAGGCTTTAGAACACCCTTTCACCACTTTGAATACCTGGGCCTTCCTTTCGGACACGCCAATACCCCAGCAGTCTTCCAACGTTTTATGGACTGGGTGTTCTCCGATATGCTGTACCTCTTCGTCATAGTTTACCTGGACGACATACTGATATACTCCAAGGACCATCTTAAGCATGAAGAGCATGTCAAGGCAGTCTTACAACGGCTACGTAAACAAACTCCTGGCTAAACCCGAGAAATGCCTTTTTCATGTCTCTACTGTTCACTATCTCGGATTTGTCCTTAGCCCAGAAGGAATTGGAATGGACCACTCAAAAGTAAATTCCATACTATCCTGGCTTGTTCCAACTACTGTGAAACAGATTCAATCCTTCCTGGGGCTTGCCAACTTCTACCGGAAATTCATACCTTCCTTTTCGGAGATAGTTCAACCGATCATTACATTGTTGAATAAGGATACTCCCTTCCTCTAGACCGCAGCCCAAGATGAAGCGTTCCAACGTTTGAAGTCGGAATTTACACAAGCCCCCATCTTGGCTCAACCTCACATTGATCGGCCTTTCCTAGTGGAAACTGATGCCTCTAACTACGCCATCGGAGCAGTCTTAAAGCAGGAATTCGAGGACAAGTTAGAACACCCCATTGCTTATCTCTCGTGAACCCTAACTCCTAGTGAGACCCATTATTCTGTTCTGGAAAAGGAATTGTTGGCCACCCGTCAAGCCTTCACAGAGTGGCGTCATCTACTCCTGGGAGCTAAACATCCTGTTCAGGTTTGTACGGATCATCGGAATCTCCAAGTCCTACAATCCATGGAATGTAGGAATAGTCGTCAAGCCCGTTGGGCCTTCTTCTTTGCCCAGTACCAGTTCCAAATCCATCATGTACCTGGAACACACAACATAATTGCTGACGCCTTAGCCCGACGTCCCGACTACGAAACTCTTGAAGATCGATCCTTCCCAAAGATTTTTCCCCATACAATTTTCGTAGCTCAAGCAATCACTCTCCTGGAAGACATTCGGATTCAAACCCAGTCCTCTGAGATCTGAAAGGAATTTACTGGGAAGAATAGATGGAATCTTAAAACCAAGGACGGGTTTTTGTTCAAGGACAATGGCCTGGTCATTCCCACACAGAGACTGCGACAAAGGATTACAAGCCTCTGTCATGATACCCTTCATTCAGGACATTGTGGCATTACCAACACTCTCCGTTTAATACAAAGACAGTTTTGGTGGCCAAAAATGAAACTTGACGTCCAGCAGTACATCCAAGCCTGTGCAGTCTGCAATCAAAACAAGAGGCCGGCGGGTCTCCTACTCCAACCCACGCTACCAACAAGGCCCTGGGAATTTATTGCTACAGACTTTATTGTGGAACTACCACCTTCCAGGGGATACACAACTATCATGGTTATCATTGATTTATTCGCTCACATGGCTCATTTTACACCCTTGTATAAGTTACCATCTTCCTCAGAACTCGCTGGAATCTTCCTGGAACACATATTCCAACTTCATGGACTCCTTCCAAGATCATATCAGACAGAGGTCCTCAATACATATCTCAATTCTGGAAACACTTATGCCGTATACTAGGAATCCAACGAGCCCTCTCCTCAGGTTATCATCCACAGACCATCGGAGCTACATAACGTATGAACCAAACCCTGCAGCAGTATCTTCGTTGTTTCACCACCAAGTTCCAGGATGATTGGTCTCTTAATACCTGTGGCTGAATTCGCCTACAACAATCCGGATCACTCAGCTGTCAAGACCAGCCCCTTCTTCTGCAGCCAAGGATTCCACCCTTCGGTTCTACCATCCCTTCTCCCACATCCTACACCAGTTCCTACAGTCGACTCCTGGATTGAAACCCTCATCAACGTACACAAGGAAGCCAAAGAACCCCTCGAAAGGGCCAGAGCTAACACCAAGCACTATGCGGACTCCAAAAGAAGACCGGGACCTTCATATGCAGTGGGTGATAAGGTCTCGCTATCCTCGAAACTACTGCCTCAACACTTACAACCTAATAAGTTGGCTCCTCAGTACTATGGCCCTTTTTCCATAAAGGAAATCATTAACCCAGTGGCCTTCTGACTCAAATTACCAGACTCCTGGAAGAGGATCCACCCAGTGTTTCACACATCTCTAATGAAACCATACGTCCAGACCTCCCGGTCTGCTCCAAGATCTACCCCTGTGGTTGTCGACGACCAGCTAGAATACAAAGTGTCCTGAATATGTGACTCCAGGTACAGACGTGGTCAGCTCCAGTATCTGGTGGAGTGGAAAGGCTATCCACCCAGTGAACGCACCTGGGAAACGGTCTCAAACCTAAACGCCCCCAGGCTACTTCAAAGGTACCACCTTATAAACCCGGGCAAACCCGGAGGAACAGGCCTTCGGAGGAGGCATGCTGTCATGAACCATCGAACGCGTTCTTTCTGGACTTCCTGGTCCCTGACCCATAGGGGCTTGCACTCAGCAGTACTCCCAACATGGCTGCCGAACGCGGAATACTGTTTACCAGTTTCCGCGCTGTACGCATTATGTTCTATAAAGCGGATACGCCCCCGCGGCCCTGCGTGTCTCAACGCTACCGCTTGCCGTGCGTGGCTAGACGTGTGCTGCTGTAGTTCGCTTGTGTTTTTCCTTTGATTCCTGGTTCCCGGTTCCCCTAAATTCCTCCTCCTTCATTTCCCCCTCCTTTTTGACCTCCTTGCATCCCGGATCTCCGTGCACTCGTCTTCCTTGTGCACTCTTCGCTGTTTCCTGGATTTCCTCAGAATTCCCGGACATCTGAACGTTCCCAGGACTCGGAACGCTGAACGCACGCTGGAACCCGAGGACCTGCACACTGCGTTATACAAAACCCGAACTCTACGAAAGAAGACTCCATCGAAGAACTCCAACAAACAACCAAGACAGGTGAGAATGGGGGAAACCTGTGACACAGGGAGCACATCTACTCTCCCTTACAGAGAGCCTGTGTAATCTGTGCTAGCGTCATCATCTTGAATATTTTGAGCGGGAGGCAAGGGTTGAGGAAACATGGGTCCAGTACCACCCTCAGGCCAACCTGGTTCTTCTTGGGGATGGCAAACATTCAGGAATAGTAGCCAGAGCCCCTCTGATGCAGGGATACATCCTCCATGGCCCTGTTCTGCATCAGGGAAGAAATTTCTGCCAACAGAGCCGGAGAGCCTATCTGTAAAAAAGAGGGTGAAACCGGGTGAGATAAGGGAAATGGGAGCCACAACCACCCGGAACCAGAGAGTACCCAGGGGTCCATGAAAAGACGCCATTGCTTCTCTTGTAGGTGACAGTCTACCCCCCCGTCCCCTACCCCTATAGGGAGGGAGGGAGAGAGAGAGGTCGGTCGGGATTGGGACGTAACCCTCATTGCTTCTTGGCTTCTCAGGCTGGGTTGGAGGAGGGGGACTGCAAGAAACCCTTGTGTGAGGTGCCCTGATGCTTGTGCCTCTGCAGATTGGGCAACCTGATCGGCTGACTGGTCCGGCAGTCCTGAAAGTCCCTAAATCTGCCAAATGCCCTGCCCTGCCTTGCGACTGACTGAACGGTTTTGGCGTTGGTTTGGCCAGGATTAGCAGCGATTTTACGATCTGCAAGCTGGTCTTTTTCTTATTGAGCTCCTCTTCCGTGGAGGAGTGGAAGAGCTCAGCCCCTTTGAAGGGGAGTTTCAGTATCCTGCCCTGGAAATATTTGATAAACGTGGTTTGATTGATTTTAAACGCAGCACTTTTTGGTGCAATGTTAAAGATACCACTGGTTTATTTATTTAATATTAAATCAACGGTTGGGTCTTTTTGCCAGAACTCTTTTCTAAAGTGGTGTTCGTGTCCGTCTCTGTAACTCTAACCAAGGTCGAGTCCTTTGTTGCGCTTTTTGGCGGGCTTCTCTACAGAAACCCTCCAAATGGTGCCACTCTGTCTGGGTTCCACAGGAGGGTTGGGGAGGGGAATTGGCACCCTGGACTGCGTTGCCTTAGCAACCCAAGTTGCACTCTATTCTGATTGGCCCAGTGGTGAGCCGGCCGGCTCACCACTTAGCATGTTTGAGTGATAGATAGGCTGTTGAATGGGTTTTTTTCTGCATAAAAGCAGGGCCTTTGGGACTGGAACTTCAGAAGTCGCCACAGGACCTAAGAATCCGAAGAGGGAAGAAGCTGAGCCATCTGCAATGACGACCCCACCGGTGGAGCCCTGCTGCAACAAACTCACCACTTTCCCAACGACAAGAGAAGATCTTCTGCTGGATGAGTCTTCTTCCTTTGAGCTGGTTGGATCAACCAGTTCGCCCCTTTCGCCTTGCAAAGACGTCCCTTGGTCCAATTGCCCGTGCAAAGCACCCCGGTGGCCGGATAGCCAAGCTTCACCACTTTGACCGCGAATAAAAGGAACGCACCTTTTAACCGACGAACTCCGCGGCTGGTTTCATCCCTGGGCAGTCCAACGACTCCACGTTTCCTCCTCGACGAGATCCTCTCTTCCGCTGGTCGAAACAACAAACTGCAACCACTGCCAGGAACAACTGCCACCCCTAGAGCTTCCTCTCTCTTTAAGGTACTGTGTTCTGCCTGGCCTCCCTTTCTTCGGTTTGCCCAAGGTGACCCTTAAATCCTTGGCTTTCCAACTGGGTTGGCCCCAGACTTCTAACTTTACTCCTTGAATCACCCCAACCTCTTTTGAACATTCTGCAAAGACTTTTAGTGCATTTTAAACTGTGTGATCTTGGGCACATTTTGCTTTGCTCCATTTAAAGTGGGCCTGGCCTATGAGCTTTGGCTCTACAGTGTATACTGCCTTTATTCCCTTGCTTGGAACTTCTAAAAGTGTTGGGAACAGTTTTATTTTTATGCCCTGCCTTTTTCTCTCCCTTTAACTTAACTATTGGAGTGCCATCTAGGTTACGCGCTCACATCTGTTTTAACAAATAGTGGTGTTTTCACTGACTTGTCTAATAGTTATCAAGGAAGGTGTTTATACTTTACCTGACTGTGTTTTAACTTGCTTTTGATTTAGAGTGCTAGTGTATTGCCTAAAGTGTATTTTAAATAAATAATTATATACTTTTGATACAAAGCTCTGGTCAGTGTTTGTTTGCTCGACTGTGTTTTTAGCCCTATTGTGTATACTCTATATACTGCCCTGCTCTTCTTGAGAGAAGTCTGACTGCTCAGCCACAGCTACCAGGTAAATCTGGGTGGTACAGACTGCTACCAATTGGGTTTACTGCTTACTCCTGTAGTTTTAATCTTCTTGCAGTGGTTCCCAGGGGAACTGCACAGAATTCTGCCTAACAGGACTGGTAGCTTGTGGAGCCTCGAGAACCTGGCTGGTACTAGGGTCCTTAGAACCCCCTCCTGCTCGAAGGATTCCCAGTGAAGGAATCCCCCTTACGGGGTCCATTAGTAAAGAGTTTCACACTTACCTTGTTGCTTCTTCATCGCACAAAGTCCTTCAGATGGTCAGGAGGGGAAGCCACAAAGATCTCCCTCCACCGAGCCAACCGATTCTTCAAAGAGCACGAGGTAAGGGAGTGGAACGCTGCGCAGTCTTCCCAACGATGGCCCGCACCTAAGCACTGGAGGTAAAGCAAAGGAGGGTCTGATGCGGGAAAGCAACTATCGCAGGAGGAACACCTGCTGAAGCCTGGTGGGGCTGAGATGCGCTGGGGCCGACGAGGCACTGAAGGCTGGTAAGGATGTTAAAACAAAATCAAAACAGCTCAAGGAAAGCCAAAAAATGAAAAGCAAACTCTCACGAGCTTGCGGAGGAAGGTCCGATCTCAGCATGGAATAAGAGGAGTGGGGCCAGACGCCGGAACTATGGCGGCATGGTCATTTCCGCAGCTACGACTGAAATTTAAAGGGGAAATGCTGTTTTTCTGGAGGAAAAAGGGTTTCTGGTCCCGTCCCTTGGTAGAGACGCCCATACAGTAGGTTTGGCAAACGTGTGCAGTGAAGCCCATGTAGCCACCTGGCGAATGTCCCGAACAGGGACCACTCTGCAGGGCAGAGGTTAAAGCCAGTCCTCTGGTAGAATGAGCTCTGAGACCTTGAGGCAGATCCCGATGAGCCAGATCAAAGTATTCTGAGATGCAGTGAATGATCCACCTTAACAGGGTTTGTTTGATCAAAGCTCTGTCAGCAAGGGCAACAGCAAGCAGGTCATCATTCCTGACGTTCTAAGAGATGTAGTAGCTGAGGGGCCGACACCAGACCCCAACCAATGGAATCGTTCCTCTGCCTTAGAAGGATGGGATGGAGGAAAAAAGACGGGAAGATGAATCTTTTCAGTGAGATGGAACTCAGACACCTCCTTTCGGGAGGAAGGTCTCACTCTTAACGCCACCTTCTCATCGAAGAAAACCAAATAGGGAGGTTTACCAGATAATGTCTGGAGCTCACTCACTTACCTAGAGGAAGTGATGGCCACCTTAAGAGAACACACCCTAATAGAATAAGATGTGGTGGCTCAAACAGAGCACCCATAAGAAACGTTAACATTAAATTCAGGTCCCACAATTAAACCACAAATTGGTGTTGGGAAAATGGATTGCAGAATCCCTGTAAAAACGGGATAACGGTGGGTATCGCGACAAATGAGCCCTGCTCTGGGACCTTAAAAAGCAAGATATCTTCTGTGTGCCCATTCACAGTAACAATATGCAAGCCTGACTGGGCCAAACGCAGCAGAAATTCCAGGATATGACAGAGGGTCCAGATCCCTCTCCTAGCAACAAGCTGCAAAAGTATGCCATCTACAAACAGAAATGTACTTCGTGTCTGGTGTCTGAGCTGAGAGGAGTACATCCAGGACACTGACTGTCAAGTCACATGCCCTGTAGTCTCAGCCTCTCAATAGTCAAGCACGAAGATTCAGGCTGCTGAGGTTCGGAGGGGGAATCGGGAGGGGGGGTCCAGCCCTCTAACCAGGAGAGCATACCCACTCTCGTTGGTAGATGCCAGGGAGGGCAGTCATGTCCAGAAGAACAAGTTACTCTTACCTGGTAACGTTCTTTCGATGGGATGGTCCGATGACGTATTTCATATCTATGACAGTAATCAGCACAGCTGTGGTGATTACTGTCATAGATATGGAATACGTCGGAGGACCCAATCCCCTCGAAAGTCCAGGTACTACCTTTTCTGGGCCCAGTCCGTAGCGATCAAGAACAACAGTCATTGCCACCTCCCCACCCCCTCAAGAGCACAAAGATGAGGAAATTCCCTGGAGCAGAACTACTCACACTTCCTGTTCAGATTGGAAGAGCACAGATCCACTTAGGGATTTCCCCCAGTGGGAGAACATTTCCTCCAGAACTTCCTGGCTGAGCTCCCACTAGTGGGAGGCCTAAGGCTGTGTGCTCAAGTCGTCTGTCATGATATTCTCACTTCTGGTAAAATGAGCAACGGTCAAAGATGCCATTCTCCAGAGCACCAAACCGCACTCTTTTTGCTTCTCTGCCATGAGGGAAGGCCCCTACGCCACCCCGCTTGTTGAGATAGTTTTTGGCCACTTCATTTTCCTTAAGGATCAGCACACATTTCCCTTTCACAGAGGGAAGGAAAGAGACCATGGCCAGCCGGATCTCCCTCAACCACCACAAATTGATGTTCTCCCAAGACCGCGGTTCTTTTGCAGTCAGGTCAGACAAGTGAGTGCCCCAATGCATCAGGGACACATCTGTGACTGGTGACCTGAGACCAGGTTGACGGAACAATATGCCTTTCAGCAGGTTGTCCTTCAAGGGCCACCGTAGTATATAACAGCAGGGTGGTCCACCCAAGAAAAAGGTGGGCTAACACAGGGCACACTTTTGTCAGACTAGCGTCAGTCATAAATGTTCACTAATTATCCTCAAAGTAATTTTAGTCTTGATTCAGTTAACATAAAGATGTCACAAAAGACTCACTTGAATCAGTGTGCACATATATTTTCTTAAAGCATGTTCATTTATACTTGAAATACAAAATATTATTAAATTAAACAAAATTCATTGCATTAGACACTTTTGCAGATTGAACAATTTCAACTTATAATTCTGATTATTTGTACAAGGAAAACTGAACTTTCATTCCTTTTTCACTGTGAGCCAATATCTTCCAATTCACATATTTGTGCATTCATATATTTGTACGACGCGTTTCGGGACTAGCCCTTCATCATGTACATTTTCAATTAAATTCTGTGAATAAATAAAATAAATCAATATCAATTTCGGTTCTATTAAGTTTGTTATGTGTTTTAGTGAAATGATTTGATTTCAACAAACTAAAGGACTGACCTGTATCTTATCACTGTCCATTTACTGGAAAAAATTCAAAGCAAGGTAACTGCCTGTATGGTAATCTCAAGTTCTGCAATTTGTTGCATTCACACGTGAATCAAAGGTATATAATATGTCGTCATTTCGTGACTTCATTCTTGTGATACCGTGAGTGGGACCAAGTCGCTAAATAAGCACTGGGTCCCACTGCACAGTGATTTTTAACTGGTAAAAACTTATCTACTCACCGTTTTCACGGTGATTCGAGACTTGATGGTATTCGGTGTAAAAGTGCACTTGTGGAAGTTTTTCTGGAGCTCTCTTGAATTAATATCTAAGAATCAAAAACAATTTATAGTATATTTTTGAATTACTGACCTAGAGTGCACCTCTGCAACATCGGTTCACCACCGTAGTAGGTCCCAAGCAACTTGTCTAAATACGTGCAAGAGATCTGACATTTGGCCCTGAAACTACAACTACCACCAACGAAGCAGCCACTGAAGCGACCACATGCAAAGTTGGGCTACTAGAACCACCAGAATGCATTCGGCCATGAGGCCCAACCATGGTAGAAAGGCAGAGGCAGGAACTTGACCCTGGGATTGGAGAACATATACCATTTTATAGCACTCGGGCCTCTGGCAAAAAGGTTCTGCACAGGAGTGTGTCCAAAATCGCCCTGATGAAACAGAGAGACTGGGATGGCGAAATCTGTGTCTTTTTGAATTTCAGGGAAACCCCAAGCTGTGCCAGCAGTTGACAAAACCTCTTCCAGAAGGAGGGAGTCAAGAGGAGGGGAAGGAGATGGAGGGTGAGTGGGGGGTTGGATAAAAGGTAGGCTGCAGCCTTCTGACAGGACCGGAAAAGCACAAGTGTTGCAGGTGGTGTGCTGAGAGTCCCTAACATACAGAGACAGATTCTCCTCCACCGGAATGGAAAAAAAGTAAATTCAAAAGGATTTTGAACCAGGCACTGAGGAAGGGACAGTAGCTTATTGAAACTATGCATAACTCTCTCTACCCTGAAAAGAGTGAGGTGGACACGACTGGGCCAGTTTGTTGTAGGGTGCTTGACCCCAGTCACAATAGGGAAACAAATTGAAATTTCTCAAACAAATGTCCCCCAGAAGCAAAGAAAGCCTGCTGGTGGACAGCTAAACCATGTGATATGGAAGTGACATTTGAGGCTTTTATCATTGCATGGCACGTCAGGCAGCTTGTCTTGGACATCAGGGGTGAACCCGGACATCTGCGTCCAGGACTGTGTATGTAAGAGCACATTGCCCTGCTTGCTGCTACACAAACAGCCATGTTTAGGCAACATTGAAGTGTATAATGTGCCACCCCCCTTACCGTTGTTGATCAAGGAGATACATTCTTCTTTCAACCACTACACTCACAGGCATAGGGGCGAGTGGAAAAAGAACTAGGTCCATAGGAGATAGGCAATGCTTATTTTCAGAGTTTCCAGTATAGAGGCAGTTCCGAGTCAGGTTTGCAATGCAGCAATGACTGATGGCTTAAACAGGATGGCAGGCTTCTTCTGAACTGACAATCCCAAAGTTTCTATGACCTTGGGGAAAGTCTCCTGGAAAGATGGTTAGGTTTGGCATAATCCGAGACTTGCACTAAGTGAAGCTCTGGAAACTTGTCCAAACCACTGGCATCCAAAAGGTTGGAAGCCTGTTCTGTGGGGACTTCATATCGGTCAGACACCTTTCGGGAAAGTGCAACAGTTCTCCCAAATCCAAAACCTCCACCTCATAAGGGATCACACCACCTTTCCCATCTAATGTTTGACCAATTTTAGAGAAATATTGAGCTCTGGAAACAGCCAAAAATAGAAATGGTTGGTGTGGGAGGAAACTGGCACTTGGGCTTCTTTGCCACAAGGAAGATCTGCATGGCGCTGGAGGGTAGCAGTATCCACAATAGGAGACGCAACCAATTCTCACTTGAATGGAAGACATGGTTCCTCTTTCAGGAGGAATGTGTCAATTTGAAGAGTTGCTGGGTGAGTGGGATCTATGTTGCACTTCTTTTTCTCCATTCTGTCTCAGTCTTGAAGAACAATATCTCCTCTTCTGTCTCATTCACACAAGTCTGCATTGAGGAAGCTGGATACTTGAAGTGTGCGTTTATCAAGCTTGTGGCAGAAAGCATAACATTTTGTGCGTCACTCCTTGGGGGTCTTGGGTTGCATGAAGTGGAACAAAACAACAGCCATCTGCATTATGCTCCATCCTAAGGAAGTAAAACTTTACTTTGCAAACTAAACTACCCAGTGGGGATCCAAAACCGACATCTGCAGGATAAAATCCATATATGGCTTGAAGCCCACTTTTGGCGAATAAGGAATGAGGCAGTTAATATTCAAGAGTAACTGTGTTCCTGAAAATGGGCGCTGCTGGCTCCATGTATACTGTACTTGAAATCACATACAGGGTCAAGGGGGCCCAATGGTATCAAGCGGTGTTGACGCAGTGGTGCAACACACCCCTTAAGGATGAACATTTTTCAGAAGACAGCTGGCGCTGGAGAATATCCAAGAATAGGAATCTGTCCAATCTACGACTCCATTAAAAACATGCACTTAACGGACCTTTGCTCTTTAACAATATGAACAGTCAAATCATAATATTTAAGATCTAGTAAAATCATTCATTATAGTCCTAGATAACACTGCTCCCTGCCTTTGCCCAAGAACAAACAGCACCAAAGGCATCACAGCATAAAATGCCCTCTTTCATCAATCTTACTAGAATGCGAAACTATGAATTTATTTTAATATGCGCAATCTTAAGTGGCACAAAAACATCAGCAGGAACATCACACTGTTAAGTCACAGAGTGCAAGTGGCGAGGAAGTCACTTTCTTGGAGTTAAAGTCAATCATAGAATACCATGTGCTATACAGTTTATACAATGTGACAGTCTGGATGTAGGGTTGAATGGCAAAGATGTTTTTGTTGTTGTGAAAGACATACAAGTTGGCAGTCTACAAAACAGAGCGCTTAAAAACAACTAATTTGTTGAATCGAATCAGAAATGGATAGTTAAAAGTTCAAGCAACTGAAACGTGTACTCCTGGAAAAAAGCCAACCACCAACCTCAGCAATCTGAAAAGTGAACGCCCATTGTATTCTAGGTCAATGCAGCAAGCATGATAGAAAAGTTTAACATACAGTTCTCATGTTTTGTTGATAAAGCAAACACTTTAAAATAACATACTTGGAAGTTGTTGCTCCTCCAATTAATAATGGTATCTTTATTGCAAGTCTTTCCATCTCCTTTGCAACAAAAATCATTTCATCCAATGATGGCGTAATAAGACCAGATAGTCCAATGATATCTATCATTAAAAAAAGAATTGAGAACATAAAATAATTGTGATTAGTATTTGAAACATAATTGTTGAAAAAGGAAGACCATGTCTCTAATGGGTTAAAAATATTGATAATTTCAATGGGGTTTAGTGTTCCATTTTTCCAAAGTTAAGGTTGGCCTGTGGAATTGAATAAATACCAGCATTGTAATAGGTTTACAAAGGGCGCACAGCATACATCCAGCAGCACCAATGCCAGCCCTCACCCTGTCCACACATTGCAATTCTGCTCTAATCTTCTTATATTTAGCTTACGTCTGGTCAGACAGAGTCACAGCCTAAATCGGTGGGCTCCTGGACAGTTTGTCTTAATTTTCGTTAAGCATTTATTTGCTTTTTATATGGATAGCCATCTTTTTCAGGACACAGGACCAGATGAAGCGTGCAAAAGGCGGAAATATTACTTACTGTTAATGCTCCTAAGGATTTGTCTCCTAAAGTTACCTCATCTTAATGGATGTCAGAGCTCTTCTTCCCTTTTCCATGGGCTCTGCTGCTGAGGGACCCACTATTATTTGGAGCAGCAACAAGCAACAACAAAAACATTTCAGCCAAACCAAGATAAATGTAAAAGCTGCCTTGTTTTGCTTTCAAAAGAGGGGCAGGCTGGGAAGGTGATGAGGAATTTATTGGAGGAGAATCTAAAGAAAAAAAGATTACCAGTAAATAGTTTTTGCTACAAATGGATCACCTCTTGATAGACTCCCGAAACAGTACAGATAGCAGGAGTAGGGGGGACAGTAAAATGTTTCTAACAAGTAATTCTGTAAAACCGTGCTACCAAAACTGGCATCTCGACCTCGAAAAAACTCTAGACAGTAGTGCGCAAAGAAAGTATAAAGGAAGCACCAAGTACCCGCCTGGCAAATCTCTGACATTGGTACACCCAGCCCTCTGAAGGGCTGCTGTAGCTACCAATCCTGTGGTAGAATGCGCCCTAATTCCTGAAAGCACTTCCCCTGCCTACAATCAGAAATACACAGCGCAAAAGTCTGCTTTGTTATAGCCCTGCCCTTCTGGATATGCGAAATGGACACAAAAAGCTTGTCGTCCCTGCAAAAAAGGTGTTCTAGAGACATAGAAATACAAAGCCTTCTTGCGACCCAACCAGCGGAAGATGTCTTCCCCCTCAAAGAGTGTGGAGGATGGAAAGAAAGAGACTGAAGTTGATTTTCAGGTTAATATGGAAGTCTGAAACAACTTTTGACTAAGGACTTTTTCGCCAGAAATTGAAGATAAAGTGGCTTACAGCAAAGCACTTGCATCTCATTAAAATGTCAAACAAGTGTAATAGCCAACAAGAAAACCTTATTTAATGTAACGAGCCCGAGTGAGTGAGAAAGCACAGGCTTGAAAGGGGAACCCATGAAATAAGCAAGAACTAGATGTAGGTACCAAGGAGGAACTATAAACTGAGTAGAAGATAACATTTCTATTTGTATTGTATTTATTACATTTATAAAGCGCCTTTCGCCAAAGGCGCTGATCAATAAAAAAATCAAAACAATCAAGTTGGTACAAATGAGTAGAAGTTACATCAGCATAGAAAAACAAAGAATTTTAAGAGGCTAAAGACAAGTTTGAGATTAGTCTGGAAAATACCAAGAGATGAGGAGGAACGAAGTGAAAGAGGAAGTGCGTTCCAGTGTTTGGGAGCCAAAAGAGAAAAAGAACGGAAACTAGACGAGGCACAAGGGTGCTTAGAAACAGTCAAGAGAAAAAGATTCTGAGATCGCAAGGGGCGTGAGGGGACATAGAACAAGAGTAGAGAGGAAAGGTAAGGAGGGCCAGGCCATGTGTGCATTTGAAGACAATTGAAAGAAAATGATACAAGAGATGGGATTCAAAAGAAGAAGTGAGATTTAAAGTAGAGAAGATGTAATAGAGGCCAGAGGGGGTAAAGAAAAAAGAAGGCTAACAGAGGAGTTTATAAATAGAACAAAGAGAAGAGATGACAGGCAGAGAGACCGAGCAGTAAAGACAAACAGTAGTCGACACGGGAAAACACAAGGGAAAAAAGAAGTTTAGTGGCATGAGAAGAAAGATAAGTACGACACATGCTACACAAAGCATAACTGCATGAGCGTACAATAGGGGAAATATGGAGAGAAAAAGAGGGAAGGATCAAAGATAGCACCCAATTTGCACACCGAGAGAGGATGGAGGAAAGGAAAGAGGGGGTGGAGTGGGAGAAATAGTAGACAAAGAGAAGAACAGAACCTCTTTGAGGGATTGAGATGAAGAAAATAATAAGACATCTAGTGCTGGACAGCCAAGAGACAGTTTGAAACAGAAGAATGCAAGACAATCAAAGGAAGAGAAAGAAAATAAGACCTGGCTGTCGTCAGCACAAAGGAGAAAAGAGTTGGAAAGAGGAGATAAAAGCAGAGAGAGGAGCACTATAGAGAGAAAAACAGAGAGGGCCAAGTACTGAGCCTTGGGAAACATCATAGAGAAGAGGGAGCGAGGAAGAAGAGCGTCCAGCCTTAGTGACAGTAAGTCTGTTGCGAAAGATAGGAGCGGAAACATTTGAGAGCAGAGAAGAGATAAGAAGGGAGTGGTCCACAGTATCAAACCCTGCAGATAGATCAAGAAGAATAAGAATAGAAAAAAGCTTAGAGTGACGAGCTCGGAGCAAAGAATTAGAAGCATGAAGAAGTGCAGTTTCAGTGGAGTGAGACAAGTGGAAACCAGACTGCAAGGGAAGGAAGAAGAGAATGAAGAGTCAGGTAACGGTGGGGAGGCGTGGCTTGATGGCTCCGTGAGAGGACGCACTCTCGAGGAGCTCCAGATGATCCGACAGAGATCCTTATAAAATAGGGACATCCACAGCAAAAAGGCCTGATAGCAACACTTCCCTGGACGTGGGGAGATCTGGAGCGGAGGATGCTCGATCCTTGAGGCGGACCCGCACACAGCCGAGCAGTCGCGGCCGCCGAAGTGCAGAAGGGCTCCCGTGACCCAGCGAGTGAAAACGATGGCGGCCACAGGACAAAGGGTTGTTAAAACGATAAGCGCCCTGGAGAGGCCATGAGCTGGCGCGGTGCAGCTGAAGCTGCAGCGACCACTCTTGTGTGTGGGGCGTGCAGCCCGTGGGTGGTGTGAGGCCCGGCGGCCGGGACCCTGCCGGTGAGTGGAGCGGCCCCTCGAGCCGGGACGTGGGGAGAGGCGGCAGGAGCCCAGGCGCACCCGAGCTCCCAAACGCAGCAGCCGGACAGCGCTGGGCCCGCCTCACGGCACGGAGCCCGCTGAGAGAGGGCCGACAAGGCGTGGAGGCACGGCCGGGGGCCGAAAAGGGGGGAAAATGATCTTTTAAAAAAAAAAAAAAAAAAGAGAAAAAAGGAAAATAAAAACTTTACCAAAAAAGGAAGAAACACTGGCATAAGGACGCAACCCAAAAGGGGCGCCCGGTGGACCCTCCCAGCGACAGTAGATGTTACAGTTGGAGGCCAGGGGGTGCGGTGAACTGCCTGTAACACGCGGGCTGGCGGGGGCATTTTAATTGACTGGTGTGGGGCCGCAGCCTGGAGGAGGAGCGCAGGAGCAGCTGTGAGCTGCCTCCCCGAACACGGGGGCACTCAAGGGGGGAGGACGCCCTCCCCTGAGCAGAGGGTACATATGAGGCGATGGGGGTTGCCTAGAAGAGCCGGAAAGCACCCGCTGCACATGTGCTGGTGACTATGAACGGAGCAACCGGCAAGGGAATCAGACAGCGCACCCTGGCCAGTGGAGAGAGAGGGGCCGCACCCAAGTAAGGGAGCACTTGCGGGTCCCCAGACACAGTAGCGAGTGGCTTCCCCTGTCAAGGGGCTTGAGGAAACACCAGAGGCAAGACTGCAGACCTTGAGGCTAACAGAGAGCCGCAGTGGGAGAGTGTTGGGCCAGTGGGTGTACAGGACCACCGGCCACTAAAGGAAACACAGTGGGGGCCGGTGGAGTGACACTGAGGGAGCACAGGCACGTGGGAGGTCACAGTCCATTCCAGACGTGGGGGAACAACAAGGACACACCCAAATACAGCTGAAACGGCCCCTGATACACCAGGAGTCGCCTGGCGGATTTCCGCACGAGGGGTGGCACCGCTGGCTCACGCCTGAACAGCATAGCAATATGTCTAACAAAACTGTCAGACCTAAGTGTAAAACAGCCCACGCTGGAGGCCTATGCCAGGATGCCTCCGGGTGCAGAAGGGGACAAAAGCAGAGACACTGCCACTGCAGTAGCGGAGACACCGGGCACGATCTAGGAAGTACTGGCAGCAATTGCAGATCTGAAAGTTGCTTGGGAGACCAAACGCGGCCTGGCAATGAATGACCTGAAAGTGGGTCTGGACCTCAAGATTGGGGCAGTCCAGGAGGAGGTCAACTTGTTGAGACAGGATGTGCGGACGCAAGCGGAGTGCACTGGAAACTTCGAGAAGGAGATGGCCCCGAACACGGCGGCATGCACCAACCACAGACTGGAGCTTCATGCCCTTGTGCAGTGTGTGGGCAACTTGGAAAACAGGGCGGAGGAGGCAAAGGGGCGCGCTAGACGCAATAACATTCGCTATTGTTGCTCTGCCGGAGGGAATGGAGGGGCCTAACCCAACGGAATATGTGGAATCTATGCTCCTGCAGGAAATAACTGGTGGGGCGCTTTCCCAGGGGTTTGCAGTTGAGAGGGCACATAGGGCCTTGACGAGGAGACCTCCCCTGTGAGCCCCCCCGCGGCCGCTGATCGCAAAGATCTTGAACTATCGGGATCGAGAGAAGATACTCAAATTCTTCCGGAAGGGAGGAACGATAGAAAGGGGGCCAGAGAAAATCATGGCGTACCCGGACTACACTTTGCACGTACAGCGCAGCAGGATGAATTTCGGGGCAGTGAAAAGGAGGTTGAGAATGGCCGGCCACCACTACATGCTGCTCTACCCGGCCAAACTGAAAGTGTTCTACAAGAACAAAACCCTGTTGTTCGAGGCACCGGAGGATGCCATGGATTGGCTGGACATGCAGGGTCGCCCTCAGGAACCGGATATCCAGATGGGAGCCGCAGAAGATAAGTAGCATGCAGCTGGGTCATCCGTGGTGACATAACAAAACATTGAGACTAGAATTTAGCATTATATAAAGCTGGCGGGGAATGTATTGCAGCAAATACATGCTGGCAAGATCTGTTTGATGCTACAATCTTATCTAGATGAGGACATTGGGACTTGAATATAGTGTTAAATAAATGCTAGAGGGAATGTGTTGAAGTAAATATGTGCTGGCAGGATCCGCTGGATGCATTTGTCCTAATCAGATAAGTGGGAGCTCCTGGGTGATAATCCTCGTACCCCTTAATAGTACATTTAGTTAGGTCACCGTTAGATCGGGGACGCCCTGCGGGGTCCTAGTCCTCGGTTACGAGATAGGACCAGACGCGGGTGGGCCTGAGATCCAGGGATTGAGCTGGGCATTTGTTGGAGCTGGGTAGGGTGGGGGGAGGGGAAGGGTTGTGTGTAGTGGGGTAGAGTTAGGGAAAGGGGAGGGTGGGAGTTGTTGAAGTTGGGAGGGACAAGAGTTGGACAACAAGCCATCGGGGACGACAACGGAGAGGAGAGGGGATGGGGAGTACATCGAGTAGATGGCATCAGGTAATCTCAGAGTGGCGACCTGGAATGTGCGGGGCCTTAATAGTTATCTGAAACGTAATGAAGTGATGATGTACCTAAAGAGGATGCGTATTGACATAGCCTTGCTACAAGAGACCCACCTCACCAAGGAGAAGTTGGAGGTGGTTAGAAGAAAATGGAAGGGCAACGTCATAGGTGCCACATACTCAGCATATGCAAGAGGGGTAGTCACATGGGTGGCACCGCACGTGCTGTTTCAGTTGCTCAGCTCGACAATAGACCCAGAGGGCAGAATGGTGGTGGTGACAGGACTCCTGGAGAATAGGGAGGTGAACATTATAAATCTGTACGCCCCTAACCACGATACAGCGGCATATTTCAGGTCCCTATACAGTAAAATTAGCCCCCTGTCGGATGGCGCGACAGTGTGGGGAGGGGATTTCAACTGCACCCTGAACCCTAGAATAGATAGGTCAGATGACAAATCAGGACAGCCGACTCAAGCAGCTAAAGCACTGGGAACATTGTTGATAGACCTCGGCCTGGAGGATGTCTGGAGAAGGCTGCACCCAATGGATAGGCATTATTCGCACTATGCAGCACCACATGACCTGCATACGAGGCTTGATTATGTGTTTGCTGCGGCTGAGATAATGGAGAAATGGTGGGGGCAGAATACAAGGCCCGGGTACTATCAGACCATTCGCCTTTGGTCATAGAATGGTGTCATCGACACCCCCGAGCGCGTATCCCGACATGGAGGCTCAGAACTGAGGCTCTACAAGACATGGGATTTCGAGAGGACCTAAGGGATGCCATCTGGGAATACTTTGAAATCAACATGGGGAGCGTACGCTCTGTGGGAACAGTATGGGAGGCGTTCAAAGTGGTGGTGCGTGGGGTAGCTATATCTAAATCCAAGGGGCTCTGAGGGGGTATTGAACGGGAACTGCATGAAACTGAGAGAAAGTTGGAGGGCCTTACACAAAGCGAGGGGACTACCCGAGAGAACAGCATCCAGATAAAAGGACTTACAGCTATCTTGCAGTGAACTCTGGGACATATTATGCAACTTAAATTATAAGAAATATACGGAGAGGCAACATGCAGGGGGAAGATAAGCCAGGCAGACTACTGGCCTGGTTATATAAAAACGAAACACCCCGCTCGGTGATTAGAGAGGTCAAGGATGAGGAAGGTCAACTCTGTACTACTCAGGAAGGGGTAAATGAGGAGTTCCTAAAGTATTACAGACGATTATATGAGGACACAGGAGAGGACATGAGTCAAGAAATACTGGAAACAATTGAGTATATAGGGCTGCCCACCTTGGATGACCTAGAACGCGCGGATCTCGACGCCCACATCACCTCGGATGAACTGGAGGCGATGATCCAACACCTGCGCACGAGTAAAGCGCCCGGGTCGGATGGGTTACCCAGCGAGTTTTATAAAACGTATAAACAGGAGCTACTCCAGACGTTGCTGGCCATGTTTAATGAAGCCTATAAGTGGGGGGAACTGCCGGCGTCCCTCCGCGAGGCAGTGATTATCCCGCTCCTAAAGCCAGGCAAGCCGGATGTGGAATGCGGATCCTACAGGCCCTTGTCCATGCTTAATCAGGACAGTAAAATACTTACGGCAGTGCTAGCCAACAGGCTCAAGAGGGTAATTGGAAAGCTGATACACCCAGACCAAACGGGTTACGCCCCCGGGAGATAAATTACAGACAACCATAGGAGGCTGCACCATATCATCGCCCAGACCGAGGAAGACTCGGGCGAACTGGCCATCGTATCGCTAGATGCGGTCAAAGCTTCTGATTCAGTGCGATGGCAGTGGTTGAAAGCGACCCTGAAAGGGTACGATATGGGACCAGGATATATCAGATGGGTTCAGATGTTATATAGCTAGCCGATTGCAAGAGTTAAAACCAGAACCATAATTTCAAATAAATGCAACTCATTAGAGGGACCAGACAGGGATGCCCATGGTCACCCATGTTATACATCCTAGCATTAGAGCCGCTGGCAATATGCCTGCAGCAACAATATGGGGAGGTGGGGATCGTACGACAGGGGGCATACACCTGATATCGCTGTATGCGGATGATATACTTCTCTACTTGCGCTACCTGGAGGAGAACCTGCAATATGTGTTAGAGGTGATGTATCATTAGGCCACCCTCTCGGGCATATCGGTGAACCCCGGGAAGTCTAGTTTGTTCCCCTTGGGAAGGTATAAGAGTACCCCATTGGAGAGGCTGCCCACCCTGCAGGTACCCTGGCGGACTGTGACATTCATAATTGGGCGCAAATATTTACCACAAGACAGAGACGGAGCACAAACAGAACACAGAGAAAGCGATAGAGGGAGTCAAAAACAGCATGGCGTTCTGGTCTAGATTACCCCTAGCCAGGATGGGGAGAGCAGCCCTGCTCAAAATGGTTGTTTTGCCCAGACTCTTGCATTATTTTGTGAATGTCCCGTACCTGATCCCCAGGTGCTTTTTTGTGAGACTCCATAGCATGTGCAGGGACTTCATATGGGGTAACTCTAGGAACAGGGTGGCCCTGTGGAAACTTCAGAACACATGTGATAAGGGGGGCATAAATCTGCCGAATTTTGAACTGTATTACTTGGCGGGACAGTTGTTGTACGTGGCTAGGTGGTTGTCGGCAGAAGACTCAGCAGAAGCTAGGCTTTTGCAAGGTGAATCAGCTCCATACTTTTTGAAAGAGACAGTGTGGCTGCATAAGACTAAAATGGTGAGGAGGGGGAGACTATTGAAGTTGGGCTGGGAAGTCTGGCGCAGGACATGGCGAACGGTGGGTGACCCAGACCTGCTTTCTCAGCAAGCCCCGCTGGCGGTGCTATGCGGGGACGACTCCCAACTGTTTGAAGCGGTCCGCAGATACTGGGAACCGGTGGGCTTAGCCACCCTCGGGGATATAAGGCAAGAAGGGGAGGCATTAGGATTTCAGAGGTTGCAGGAGGCGACAGGGGTGCATAGGTGTCAATATATTACCTACACCAGGCTCACGAAACGGGTGAGGGAGAGGTGGCCTGAGACAGTGTTAACGGAAGAACCTGATGCGACCCTAGAATCGATGTATGATGTCTCAGAGGGTGGACATGAGATATCCAGGATATATGAGCTCCTGAGAGCAAAGGCAGAGAAGGAGCTGCTCCAACTGAGGTATGACTGGGAGGAGGAGGTAGGAGAACCCATGACAGAGGGACAGTGGGAGAGAGCCCAAAGGTACCATAAAAAGGTGTCCCAGAATGTGAGACTCCAGCAGATCCAGCATTATGTCACCCACAGAGCTTACCTGACTCCCAGAAAAATAGCCAGGTTTGGAGGCCCGACCATACAGAAATGCCCCAGATGCGGGGAGGAGGAGGCAGGGTTGCTTCACATGTTCTGGGCCTGCCCTGAGGTGCACAGATTCTGCGAAGAAATAAAGACGAAAATGGCTGGTGTGGGTGTGGGGCTTGACATAGGGTCGGCCTGGGCATGCATGCTTGGGATTTTCCCAAGGCCACGTAATTCTAAGCATGTTAGTAAGATGAAGGACCTGGCCTATATCTTGGCTAAGCGCAGAATTGCAATGTGCTGGAAAGCAGCCCATAAGCCCAGGGTGGAGATATGGTGGGCAACCACTTGAGATGGGCGGAAGCAGAAACTGCGGTATGGTTTGAAGCTGTCACCAGGGGGGGAGAGGAGGAAGTGGGCCCTCTGATAGCCTGGAGACAACTGGTGATCTCATTGGCAAACCCCCACCACGTCAATCATGAAACGGAAGACTCAGATGAGTCGACAAACACTGAGATTCCTGAAAATGCTCATACATTGGACGTTGATGAGACGGCTCGAGGTTGTGGGGAGGGAGGGAGGAGGACGGAGAACTACACTGTATAATGCGATGCTTTGCTCGGATTATGAACGTCCTAAAAAAAGTTGTAATGTTTGGTGTGCTTGTTAAAATTGTAAAAATTGTTTAAAAAAAAAAAAAAAAAAAAGAAGAGTCAGGTAACGGTTACCTCGGTATAGACGGCCCGTTCAAGATTTTTAGAAAGGGTAGAAGAGAAATAGGACGGAAGTTAGCTGGGGAAGACGGATCAAGAGAAGGTTTTTTTTTACAATAGGGAGAATAAGCGCATGCTTAAAAGCCACAGGAAAGCAGGATTGTAAAAGTGAGGAATTAATAATAGAAGAAAGATAGGGACGAAGATAGAGGTATACTTGGGGGATCAGAGACGAAGGAAGAGGGTAATGTTAGGGGGAATCCTCATTCTATGGCTAATTTCCCTTAGCTAGTGAGTCTCCCAGCAGCTTTGCTGGATTTCTGGAGTTTCTTTTTTCCACTGAGTAAGAGTGTGAGCTTTTCCCCCACTGTTACCTTTGTTTTGCATGTGTATTTCATCTGTTTTTGTGATTGTGGACTCTGGAGTACACCACTTCAGTAGCCCCACTCTTGTGTGTTACACAGCACCTTCAGTGCAGTGACACAGGGTTGTCTTTTAGACTTCCCACCGACTCCATTTCTGGGGCTGACTACTGTCCCCCAGAAAAGGGTAAAGTTGCCATTAACTTTACATAGTCATTTAACCACAGATCCAGTACACCCCATTTTACATGGAGTATTGGAATGGGTTAATTCTTAGCCCTTTTTATCTGTACCACCTGGAGCATTGTTTCGCTCCCTTAACATTAAGACTTGGCTGGTGGCAGTGGTATTTGCCCTAATTTTCCTACCGCAATTATATTGCATAACGTGGTATTGTTTTAGGCTATGTTAGTAGCCTCGGACTTTAAACCCGCTAGCCCAAATACTTTTTCTTTCGGCTCCGGTTGGGTTTAATCACCATTTCTTTTTGTTAACATCCTTTTTGGGTCTTTTTCTTTTTGCGCAGCAAACCAGGTTTGCCTCCTTTGTTCGCCGACCTTTGGCGGGCTTCTGACCCGAAGCCCTCCTTTGGCGTCTGGGTGTCTAGGTGGGCTGAATATGAGGGAGGGGTGTAGACACCCCCTGCACAGGGTCTCCTTGGAGACCCAAGTCGCACTTTGTGTTGATTGGCTGAGGTGGTTGTCCGGGCTGGAGTGATTGGCAGCTAGGCTGTGTGAATGGGGGATTTTGGCATAAAAGGCAGGCCTCTTGGGCTAGAAGTCAGAGTCGCCACTGGAACTGCAAGGAACAAAAAAGGAGTGGAGTAGAGGACAGCTGCTGCAACCCCAAGTCCCGGTGAAGACCTGCTGCAGTCCTGAGCTATCTTTTATTCATCGTTGTTCTTTTCGCTGCTGCTGGCCTCATCCCTGGGTAGTGCAGATTGCGCCACACGTCATCCTTCTTGTCCCCACGACTGAAGCCGCAGGAACCGTGAGTCTGCAGGAACTACTAGGAACAACTGGCGTGGCACTAGCTTTTCTCCAACTGAATAAGGTACTGTGCACACTTGGTCATTCTCTCCGTCTGGCCAGCCAGAATCAGGGTGAACCCTTTTCCTCCACGAAGATGTGTTCTTTCTTCCCTCCTCCTTATAATTTTTCCTTCCATTTGACAATCTTACGAACTCTTGGCATCTCGAATCTCGAACTGTTCAACGTGTGATCCTCAGCAACTGAGCATCTGCTCCATTGACACTGGTGCAGGCCTACTGACTTTAATCTGTATCTTTGAACACGTCCTTGAGTCTCCTTGTCTAGAAAAAGTATTGCCTTTGATTTTTATTCACTTTTCCCTTGTTTGAAATTCTTAAGTATAAAGTGTGTTTTAACCTCGTGAGCATTTCTATCCACGGTTACGCGTTAGTATCGCAACACCGGTCTGTCAAATCCTAATGTACTTAACTTGAATTTACTGGCACAAATGGAATTGGTTGTGTGTAGTGTATTTACCGTGTGGTTTCGAATTTATAGAAGTGAAGTGTTACTGCTAGCACTTTAACATAGTAGTACAGGCTTGTACGAAAGGTGAACTTGTATTACCAGTTGTAGTCTTAATTGTGTGTAGTGGTCCCTAAGGGCACTGCACAGGATTCTGCCTAACGGGTAAGAAAGAGAAGCTGTAGGATGAGCATGAGTTAAGAAAGCAGATGTATGGAGGTCTGTAAGGGGAAAAAAACGATACGATCGAAAAGAGTAAGATAATGGAAGAAGAGAAGGAGAAGGAGAAGGAGAAAGAGAAGGAGAGGGAGTGAAAGCAAGACAAAGATTAGCTACTTTAAATGTAAAGTAGTTAGCAAAATCAGAAGAAGAAAGGGACAAGAAAGCAGAAGTATCAGGAGCTTTTTGAGAAAGGATCTTGTGTACAAGCTGATAAAGACGACAATTGTAATGAGATAGAGAAAGTGTACGTTCAGAAAAGTAGGATTTCTCACCAGTGAGTAATGCAGAATCAGAAGAATGCAACATTGAGAACCTAGCAAGGTGGGAATGGGAGCGAGAATGTTTCCAAAGCCGCTCGGCTTTATGCAAGCTACGGAGAAGTGGAATCGGACTTGGAGTGAACCAAAGCTGTTAAATGTTTTATTTTATTTTATTGTGCAACAGTTTCAGCCATTAAAACTTTACACACACACACAATTACATCAAGTATTTTTTAAATAAGTGAAATTCATTGATCAGCATTAAAACACGTTAAAAATCAGAATGCAAATATTTTTACAAAGTTAATTGCTGAAATCACAAGTTGATCATTAGGCTCTGTAAGAAGGGTCCAACACAAAAAGTCATATGAAGAAAATAGCCTATTTCTAAAATACATTTTGAACGTTACTTCACGATAGTACTGTACATTCTGTAATTAGTTGTTTTAAAGTTTCACTCGACATCCTACAGAAACGGCAAAGGCGGTCAGCAATTGGCAATTTATTACAAGCACCAAATAGATCCTTCGTTAACAAAAGGTTTAGCTTCAACCGTAACCAAAAGTCTCCGAGTTTTTTTGAGGGATGTCTAGTCAAACATTTCTGCATAGAGTTGGAGGGTTTCACATCAATCACAAAGTGCTAAACAAATTTGTAAGATTCTAGGTGAAATCAATTGGCAATCCAATTGTTTTCGTATATTTTCTTTTTGACCTTAATGGGAGTATATTCCAAATCCTCCAATGTCAAATCCTTAAGCTCAAGGATACTCCGCGAACCATTGATCCATTGGTTTAGAGTCACACAATCCCCCTGGCAGACACATATGTTTAGCTATTCAAAGAGTGCCCGCTCAGAGATATAAAATGATTCTTAGTATTTGGACTGTTCTCCAAGAAACCATAGCTGTCAAGGAAACAAGGCCCAAAATATGCTGCAAAGCAGCGAGAGGAATGCTAAAAAAAGTGATAAAACACGCTTCCAGATGGTTGATTCTACTTTAGACCAAAGCAAGCCATCCTCCCGTACCTCAGCCCCATAAATTAACCTCAGAACCAGAATTTGATTATAAATTTTGAGCACCGGAGCAAGTGAAAAGCACCCATATTCTTTTTGATAAAAGACCCTAAATTGGGTTGCAGCAGAAACAGCATTTAAATTAAGGGTATGATTTGCCAGCTTTGAACACTAGTCCCAAATATTTAAATTTGTTCACCTTCTCCAATCTTTGGCCATCAATATGCCAGCAAAAATTGGTTCTTCCAGATATCAGCTTACAGTGATTCATAGTCAGCACCGTGGATTTGGGGATGTTAATATACAAGCCAAGATCCTTGAAATATGCACCACAGTGGTCAAGGATCTTTGTAGGCCTAGTGCAGCATAATCCAATAAAACAACATCATCTGCATATAGGAGATCATTCAATTTAATGGAGCCCAATTTCAGGGGGTTTTCCACAATGTTTCCTATTCCGAAAATATACAAATGAAATAAAAATGAGGCTAGCACACAACCGTGACGAAGGCCATGCACCTCATACTGGATGTAAAATTACCCCTTTGGTCTAGTCTAATCTTCTTTCGAATATCTGCATGCAAGTGCTCCAGAATGCTATCAAAGTACTCTGGGCAATCCTAGACCCTTATCTTCCATAGACGAAGATGATCTACACAGTCAAATGCCTTAGTGACGTCCAAAAGGGCCAGATGCAAAGTATGTTTAGGCTGGAGACCTTGTTTGGACAACAAGCGGATTAAAAAACTATTAAGGCATGTGCTTGTGCCCTTTCTAAAGCCGGACTGGTTAATGTCCAATATACCAGAGCCCTCCGCCCTATGTTCAAAGCCTGCAGTAAGAATCTGGATAAAATCGGTGGTCGGTCAAAATACCGAAAATAAAATCTCGAATTGCAAAAAGCACGAAACAAAAATCTCGAAAAAAAAAATCTCGAATTTTTTATTTATTTATTTATGTGTTTTTGGGGTCAGGTAAGTAAAAAAAGGGGTAAAATAAAAAAAAAATAAAAAAGGGGGGTTTGGGGGAACCCCCCCATTTTGAAAAAAAAACGCATTGAAAAAAAAAAAACGATATTTTTTTTTCGAGATTTTAAATTCGTGCTTTTTTTTCGAGATTTTACTTTTCGAGATTTTGACTATAAACCATAAAATCTTATACAAAGCATCCAAAAGGGAGATAGGGTGGTAATTTGCAGGATCCGCTCTATCCCGCTTTTTGAAGATCACTACGACTATTGCCTCCTTCCAAGTTGGAGGGAACGGATGACCTGCCAGAATATTACTGAACAGTTGCAACAACACCTCTGCCCATAGGCGAGGGGCCCATTATAAGGTTACATTCGTAAGCCCAACAGGGCCTGGTACATTAGAGTTTTTTGCCCTCTTAATCGCAAGCAAACTCCCCTCAACATCTATTTCCAAAGCCTCCCATGAACATGGAGGCAAGGGAACTACCTCAGTGACCAGATCAACTGTCACTGGGGGGATCAGGGGGTATACAACTTTCTAAAGTAGTCTTCCCATTGGTCCCCAAGTATTGGTTGTACTTGTAAAGACGTTTGGACAATAGGCCCTCTAATTAACATGCAGAAATTCAACAGATCTCTTGATCTTAAAGCAGACAACACACATTTGGAGTCCTTTTGAAATAATAGATACCTTTGACTTTTAAGCCAGTTTCTATACGTTTGTTTTACTTTCCTTATAGTTCTAAGTGCTATCCAGCATGCTGGTCATGCTGGACTTGTCGGCGGCCTTCGACACAGTTGATTTTCAGATTCTACTTTCCAAACGGTCATCAGTAGCACAGGTATTTGATGAAGCCTTGGATGGTTTGATTCCTTCTTGACTAACCACACACAACAGGTCAAAGCTGGCTCATTCTTTCCTGATTCTCTTTGGGGTTCCTCAGGTATCCTCTCTGTCCATAGTATTGTTTAATATTTATATTAGTCCACTGTTAAACATTTTCACTGAGTTTGGTCTGTGTTATCACTCAAATGCTGACGACACCCAAATCTATGTACGGATCAAGCAACCACAGGAGGCAATGGACCAAGTCCTACCCTGCTTGGATAAGATAAACGCTTGGATGCTGGAGAACAAGCTCCAACTAAACCCGTCAAAAACAGAGGTTTTTGTACTCGGCCGAAACAAAAAAAAAGAAGTTATGAGATGTTCTGCAATCGATCCCATGTCCAACCCCGTTTAGTGTACCAGCAACAATTTCTGATAAAGTGAAGAACCTTGGTTGTATTTGGCAGTCCAGTATGGACTGCAACCTACATATCAACCAAATGGTCAAGTCTGTATTATCAGCTTAAACTCATTAAGCCTTTGCTGCCGCTTATTGCAGAAAAGAATCGGTCAATGATGGTTGGTGTAATTGCAAATTCAAAACTAGATTACTGTAATGCCTTTCTTATGGGGGTTCAAACATTTCAAATACATAGGACTACAGGTTGCAGGTTGCTTGCTTGGTACATGATCTTCATAGGTAACAGCTGAAGATATGTTTGATATGCTTTTCCTTGGTTTGAAATTCAAATAGTCTTAAAGATCTTCACTCGATTCACCCGAGTGTTATATATAGTTGTAGAATGTCTGTAATGACATGCCCAGCACTCAAAGACTTTTTTAACAATTGAAAAAGGTTTCATTCATTTCATTCCGGCGTTAGAGGTCTTTGTAAATTGGGGGGCGGTGTTGCGTGACTACGAAAATGGCCGCTGCCTAAGAGGCTCAGGCTACGGCTGCAATATCCTTTATAATATCCTCCGCCCTGGGACCTTGTTCGACCCCTGGAGCCTGCGCCTGCCTTTCTAAACATTGGGGGCCTTCTTTGACCCAAAACCGGTGGCTCCAGTGCACCAGAAGTGCGGTATGCACCCCTGCCTGCAGCAGCCTCGACTGACTTTTGGAGACAGGGTTGGGGAAGGGCGCCTGCACTGCGGCACGGCGGGTCAGCCCAATGGCTTCATAGCATATCGGTACTAGCCTGAGACTGCGGAAGCGTCTTCACCCTGGCTGCCACGAGAGGAGGGAGGACTCCTGCTCTGCCCAGCATAAACCCCCTATGCAAAGGAGCTAGCCCCCTGACCGCTGCCAGTGACTGGCTGGACCCCTACCTGGGGCACTGCTGATCTGGAGGAGTGGGAGGCCCCCGGCACCCGCAGACCGGGCGGGGCACATCTGCACCCCCTGTCTGGCCCCCACTGAGGCCACTGTCCGCTGCTGCGCCACTGTACTGCTCACCCTGACACACTTGGCGGCGGCCCGGCTGCCGGAGCGGCCGCAGCATCTGTCCTTTGTCCCCGGGCTCAGGACCCATCGGGCGGCACCTGGCCCCGGTGGAGCACTGGATTCGATTTGCCTGCCCTGCAGAAACTCTGAGGAGGAGCCCTTGGACTACCACTGACTTCTCTGGAGCCGGGAGGCGGACACGGACACAGACCATTGAAGGATCCTGCCTCCCTCCCCCACATCGGAGCGAACACAGACCGGGGGAGTCTGGAATTGCAGGGCCGGTCGGGACAGCCTACAGAAGGAGCGGACACTAAGCAGTGTCCTGCTCAATCTCTCGAATTCCGGTCCTTCGGATACCACTGCCAGCCATAACTGAGTCTGATATTGCAAACACTGGAATGGTAGAATCTGGTCTGATCCTCTGCCCATATTCGCAAGGGGGACCCCTCTGCACCGCTTCCTGTGACCTGCTGGTTGCTGCCACTTGACTTGAGCTCCTAAAATATAACGGTGAGTGAGGTGCCCAACCTCTGTGCCACGCGTAACTCTCTCCACTTTCAGTGCGCAGACCTCAGAGCCCTCACAGCATCCTTTGCGCCCTCAGACGTGGGGGCCGCCCCGGCGCTGCGCTGCCCTACACCGCAGCAGTTCTCACTGTCAGACTGGTAACCACATGTTGAGCAAACGCCCTGGGGTATTCGTCGCGTGATATGCCAGTGCCCCCGGTGCCTGAAGCAGCGTCAAGAACATCAGGACCGGCCTGAGAGAACCACATATCGTGACTGGGAGTCCTTAGCGGCTACGATTGCCCACCATAAACTGGCCCGACCCCTCCCCCCTGAACAGCAGGCATGCGGATAGTGCGCCCAATACACACCGCGAGGCAGGAGGTACGCAAACCCAGGCTCACAACGCTTGTTGCCGCTCTCCCAGAGTGCCCGGGTGGGCCATTGGAAGGGCACCCTGCTGGGTGGTGTCGCTTGGCACAACCGTCTCCCCCCTTGGGTGCGATCATCGGCTCTGGACCCGATTGGCGGCACTGTCCCACCTGCTATCATGTCAGGACTGGGAAGTGCCACACTAAGCAGAATACATGTCTAGAGGGGGGTGAAATACCCTAGCTGCGCATGGTGCAGTCGCCGGGAGAGCCAGGCCACACAGTACCGCCATTTCAGCCTACCCACAAGACCATGAGCCTACCCGCCGTTAGTGGGCCTGGATTACAACCAACACCGGGACTGACCAGTGTCAACCCACCATGCCTTCAACTGGGAAGGGACCTGCTGGACGGCACAGCCGGCCCTGGAAATCGCATTGAACCGCTCTTGACGGCATTGGTTGAAACCTTGACGAGGTAGTGGATTCGTGCGACACTGCACAACACACCAGACCCCGGAACTGTCTGGATATCCTCTACAGCCCACTTCCTCTGCCTCACTTGATAGTTAACGAGAAACCCGTAGCATGTGTGGATAATGGTTGACATTGCTGTTGTTCACCATTTGGATACCGAAGCCCAAGAGGACTACACAGACTCCCACGGCCACCCGTCTCTTGGTGCCAATCAGCGGAGGACCTTCCAAATATAATAAATACATTACTACATAACACCTTCCTTGCTGACTGTAACAGCCCTGACCCCTCTGGGGATTTAGCGACGGCCCCATTGCGACACATCCGGCAGTGGTCTGCATTACTATGGTAAATCCAAAGAGACAAGCCAGGATGTATCAATTTGCCTGCTCCGACCAGCCTCGCCAATCATCAGCAGCTTCCTCAGATCAACCTCAGCCCCCACTGGATGTGGCTGCCTTGAGTCAAACATTAATGGCACTAAAAAACAGCATTGACAGCTTGTGGGCAAAAATCGATGCGTTAACTTGTAAAGTTGACGTGTCCGCTATAGAAAGACAAATTGTGCGGACGCATGTCCGAAGCTGAGCAACGGATTGGCGATGGAGAAGATAAAGTTGCCACACTCCTGCGGGAAATGTTAGAAATGCAACAAACTATGAAGAAGGTTCTAGCCAAGAATGAGGACTTGGAAGGACGCTCCAGACGGAACAACATGCAACAGGCGTGCCAGAATCAACTGCTATTGAAAATATGGAGAAATGTGTTGAAACGTTACTGGTGGATATCCTGGACAACCCACCGCTCACAACAATGTTCATGGTTGAAAGAGCCCACCAGTCCCTGGACACTCGCCCCCCCCCCGTCCCCCGGGAGCCCCTGGGCGTCCGATAATAGCCAGGATCTTTAGCTACAGGGACTGTGACATCATATTGTGCACTGCCAGGGAAAAAAGGCAAGCTGCGCTGGTGCTCAGCCATTATCCATCTGCTCCCTGACTTCAGCCCTAGAGTACAAGACCAACGAAAGACATTCCTAACAGCTAAAACAACTTTGCGCGAAAAGGGAGTTAAATATGCAATGCTATTTCCCATGCCAAGCTATGGGTTCAGCACAATGACACCACAGTCTTTACCTCACCTGAAGCGGCGGAACGTTTCGCATCAAATTGACTTGACCATGGAGGATCGCCCGGTCACTCACCTCGACATCCCCAGGCACGCGCAGTAGTCGGATGACCCCCACCGTGCTCTTTATCAACGGCCCAATTAAGACTCGGGGGGAGGGGGCCCGAACAGGGCCCAATTGTGATAACTTGACAGCCACTGCCATATGGAGCGCACTGGCAGCCTCTAGCGCTTCACTTTCCACAGCGAACTGTTCTGATTGAAGTTTGGGTTTTGTTAAGGGGTGGGGGTGGCTTAGGAGCCAGTAGGTCACGGTTTCTGGTGTGGAGGGTGCAGGGAGGTGGGGGGGCCAATGATCTGGCCCGAATGTTTACTGGTTTGGGGTGTTAAGTATTCAGGGATGCCTTCGATGAATCACACAGGTTGCATTATTACAACGCAAACAGGTACGAGGTACATCACAGAGCACGAGCCACGTGCATACCACATAACGTCTCTATCCATGACCCTACCACGGGCGTGACCAATTCATTGTTAGGCGGGTGTACGGTGACGACCCTGACAATGCTCACATGGAATATAAGGGGGCTCACCAATCATAAGAAGCTGCAACTAATTGCAAACTATAGCAGAAGCCATGGGACAAATGTGTTATGCCTACAAGAGACCTATCTGGCTGGTGGTGCCCCACTGCCCGGACTACCAGGGAAGTCACCATTTATACACAAAGTTTGCTGCAATATAGACTACATGAGCAGATAAAGGATGAGGAAGGGTGATTTATCATGTTAGCAGGAGAGATGCTGGGCACTAAATTTCTCTTGATAAATGTATATGCACCAAACATTTATTCTCCAGAGTTCTTCGACCAATGCGCCAGACACATGCACAAGTTCCCAGGCTACGAGACCATATGGGCTGGTGATTTTAATCTCGCCCTTACGCTAGATCACAACAACACAATCGGCCCTCCCACAGGCAGTCAAAGCACGGACCACCATTTCTCAATACCACGATCTAACTGACGTGTGGCGGAGCAAACACGCGGACACCAGGGAATACACGTTCTTATCAGGAGTACATGGTAGCGCTTCCAGTATCGATTATATAATGGCCACCACACCCATGTTGCGATACGTCACTGAGGAGTCTATCCTTCCCTGGCCCCGTTCTGATCACTCACCGGTAATGGTACGCTTTGTGGTTGCCCCCGGTCTTCCTGGCCCACTCCGATGGCAGTTCAGAACCACTGCCCTCGAGGACGTGGCATTCCGATCCGAAATCGAGCAAGATATTAGCACCTACTTCCAAGAAAATGACCAGTCTGTCCACGGCCAAGGAACGATATGGGAAGTCTTTAAGGTCTATATAAGGGGGTGCTTATTTCAAAGCAAGGGGGAGTACTAAAGGCCATACGCCGAACCGTGCGTGCGTTGGAGAGAAGAATCTTCGAAGGGGAAAACGGGCCTGGGATACTTGACACACCCGAATTGCGTTGTGAACTGTGTGCCCAAAGAGAGAAGCTCTTACAATTAGCCAACATTGAGGATACATTTATCGGGGACCCAATCATGGCAGTTAGGCACGGGGAAAGAGATTATCCAAGTAGGACCCTGGCATGGGCCATTTGCAAGGAATGCCTGGCCACCAATATAGCAGAAATTGAAGCCCCAGATGGGGGGCTTATTAAAGACCAGCAGGGGATCAATAATGCATTCAGGGAATAATATGAACGGTTATATAGCACTCGCCCCACTCCCGGACACGATGAACTGATACGATATCTCGATGAGGTTGCCTTGGGCGGGCAGGATCGGGACCAAGGGGGCGCTCTTAACACCCCCATTACAGAAGAAGTACGCAATGTCATTAAATTGTTACCCAGTGGGAAGGCCTCTGGAATGGATGGCATAACGTTACGAGTTCTATAAGGTTTATGCCGATCTAGTGATCCCACATCTGATGGCCATTTATGATAGTGCACTAGCCAATGGTACCTTACCAGAGTCTACCAGATGCGCCCTAGTAACGGTTCTCCTTAAGCCCGGGAAGAATCCCCAATCGCTATCGTCATATAGGCCCTTGTCATTAATAAACACAGCCAATAAAATACTGGCAAAAATAATAACAGACCATATCCTTCCTCATTTGCTGGCATTGGTGCTCCTCGACCAAGCTGGCTTCATACCAGGCAGATCCAGTCAAAATAACCTTAGACGCTTATTTACCCTAATGCACAATATTAATCCTGAGATGCCAATGGTAATCGCCGCCCTCGACGCCGAAAAGGCCCTCGACTCTGTTGAGTGGCCCTTTCTTTTCGTACTCCTTCAACGTTCTGGGTTTGTGCTCACCTACATCAGCTGGGTTAGACTACTATATACAGCTCTGCGAGCAGCTATATACACAAACAGGTCAATTCTGACTTACATCCACCCCACTCGCGGCACCCGCCAGGGATGCCCTTTTTCCCCGATGTTCTTTGCACTCACGATTGAACTATTGGCTTGCCATATCCGCAAGCTACACGCACACCGCAGGATCCATGTTCAGACACATCTCTCCACTATGTCTCTATATGCCGATAACATCCTTCTATATATTTAGAATCCACAACAAAACTTAACTCCATTGACTCAGGAGTTCGTTAGATTTGGGGAACATTCTGGGCTAAGGATCAACTGGGACAAGTCTGAAATCCTTCCCGGTGGTCGGTGGTGCAACAGACAGATGTGGGTGATAGATTCCAGTGGTGCCCACAATGGATACGCTATCTTGCCATTATAGTCTCCAACTCACGCGACGGGCTATACAAGGACAACTATATTGCCCCTTTAGAAATAATTGAATATAAAATAGAGACATGGATATGACTCCGGATCACTCAAACGGAGTGCGTAGCCCTGGCCAAGATGGTTATACTCCCCAAACTCCTTTATGTCTATAATA
The DNA here is from genome assembly GCF_040938575.1 of Ambystoma mexicanum. Lineage (NCBI taxonomy): Eukaryota > Metazoa > Chordata > Amphibia > Caudata > Ambystomatidae > Ambystoma > Ambystoma mexicanum. Next base: position 393,478,626 of record NC_090928.1, on the reverse strand, counting down.
ATGTACCAGTATGGCGCACTCTCAGTTACTGGAGCAGCACATGCAGCATGATGACCAGACTAGTCTGGGCAGGGAAGCAACCTAGGATAGCCCACAACACGTTAATACATCCTTACAGGCCGAAGGTCTGGAATATCCCGATATGTACATATACTAAATGGCAGCCCAACTACAATACATAGCTGGTTGGAACTCCCCTAGAACAGACTCCTCGCACTATTGAAAGCTGTTGCCGCTCCTGACACACTAATGGGCACGCTCTGGGGAAATACGACTGCAGTTCCAAGGGGAGATATCCAACCCATAGCTGTGTCATGCAATGCCTGGGACCGTATGAATCAACTTCTGGGCACCAACCCCACCTACTTGCCTAATCTACCACTGTATAATATTACTGGGACCCCCCTCACGCACGAGAGATCGTTCAGGGAGCAGTTTCAAATTTTAGGAGCTCAGACTATGGGAGACTTGGTACATGATGGGAGATTCATATTGTGGGAGGAGCTCTGCACAAGGGGCATGCACAATGCCGTAACGCGGCTACACCATTACAGGCTGCACAGCATCTTGAAAATTAAATGGCTTAACTTTCCGCAGGCCCCCACCTTTCAGCCTGCGCAGTGCTATGTAACTAGCCCCACCACTCCCAAGAAGCTAGTATCCACTATCTACAAACTGGTCAGGTCCGGGAAAGAACCGAAACATTACACTTACAAAATTAAGTGGGAAACTTCCCTGGGTAAGGCTCTAAATGACGACCAATGGAAACATATTTGCATGCAAACACGTTACATTTCCTTGAATGGGCGGTACAGACTCATCCATTACAAATTCATACATCAGATTTATCACTCCCCGTTCACCTTGAGTAGACTCTACCCGGAGAGACCACCCGCTGATTTTTACCATTTTGCGTGGTGCTGCCCCCGCATCAGATCTTTCTGGTACTATAGCGGAGATGAAGTCTGAAATACTACCCCCGCGAAGTATGACACACCTGAAACTCTGGCTGCTGGCCCTAATCGAAGGAGGAATCCGCTCAGAGAAAAAGCTGTTAGGCATGGCTACAGCAGTGGCTAGGTATTTAGTGGCAAGATTTTCCCACATTGGCGGCTACCCTGGGACACCGTAACTGCTGCCACCGTGTGTTTATGTGATACCTACAACTTAAGATTGAAATTTAATGATTGGTGCCGTTTGTATTTGCAAATATGTGTCGACAAAGGGGGGTAGGGGATGGGGATGGTTTGTTTGGCTCCGGCCAATATCTGTTGTTGGTAAAACAATAAAGGAAGTTTAAAAACAAAAAGAAGTCTTTGTAAATTGCCTTTGTAACATGCCGAGCACTGAGACTTTCAAAAACGTGTCTTTATGTACACAGGACCACTCGCAACAAAGTATTTTCATTTATTCAAAAGTAAAAGAGGATTATACTCAGAGACCTTCGAAAACGTGGTTTAATATGCACGCAACCACTCTGATACAAAGTAATGCTCTGCTTCATGTTCAAACACTTGCATACCGGGTTTCCTTTCACCTAGAAATTCACTCCCGCGGCTGTACTCCTTTGAACCACCGGCGTGCCATGCACCTACAGCTCCTCGCTGCGTCTCTTGGCCTCTCTGCTGCTGCTCCTCCATGAATGTCACGGCTTCCCTCGCCACTTCTCCTGCCAATACTTCACCTGGGTTGGGCCTTTTGTACACCTGCAGCCTTTTAACAGGCTACTGGTGTGAATGCACAATTATCCCTGCTTGACTATCATTAAGGGGTCATGCCTGACCTCTACTAGTCTCAGTAGGCTTCTTCCTCGCCCCAGTACAGAGTGGTACAAGCACCTAGTATTCATTACTATCGGTTGCCTCGTCCCAGTACTTTTAGTAGTCATATGAGGAAGTCAGGGGAGTTGACTCAAAATACCCCATGAAGGCGGGGGGGACGAGGGTTGGGTTGGTCAGTAATAGGAAAAGGGGGATACCATGTCCCTCCTAAGGGCATTCCACTCCTAGTCCCCACAGACCCTCTTCCACCCAGGTGATCCTCCTTCACTTGTCCACCCCCAGGGTCAGGATCCAAAAGGGATGGCCTTTCCCTCTCCACCTGCGCTGAGGACCCATGGGAAATAGAAGTGAGAATAACCCCAAGTTTCTCTAAGTGCATTAAGGCAAAAAAAGTACACAAATGCCCTGGTTAGCGAGAGCGAAAAGCAATTCACGTTTGCGGAACTCCAAGAACCACAGGTTTCCATAGAGTTGATAAGAACACAGAGTGGTGTGAGAAACCTCAGGGTGTTCTCACTTGTAGACCCCGGGGATCCTTTGTTTAGGTGGCCAGGGGAGGGCCATCGAGCTTGGACCCCGACCCTGGGGGCGGACGAGCGAGGGAGGATCATGTGGGCAGGGGATCATTGGGGTCGGGGGGGGGAACACCCTCGGGCAAGACAGGGCACCTCCCACTTTCCGACACACTCCTACCCGTCATCCCCTCGGTTTTTTTGGGATACTGCCATCCAAGTCAGCTCCTACTTCAGCACTTTCCCGTAAAGAAACGAAAGCGAAAACATCATGGGAAAACAAAACCGTCCCTCAATTTCAATGCGAACATAATTCCGAGGGGACACTACATCTCCCATAATGCTCCTTTCCCATCTAACTACCTTAGGTTTCCCCTGCAGCACACTGTCATACATAGGGAACCTACAATCCAAAGGACTGTCTCTTTAAGACTAAGCTCCCTTCAGAGGAAGGATCAGGCATGTCACTAAGATAAGTTAATTGAAGGTCAGGCAACCTTCCCTCAGATTCCAAAACTGCAGCCGGTTAACCTGATGCAGGTACACAAAAGGAGGAGGCTCAAACTCAGAGGGCGGTGAGCGAGGAACAGCACAGGTACAGGGAGGCTGCATGGCTGAGACTAGCAGGGTATCCCCTCGTGCTGACACTTGACAATGAGGAAAAGGCGAGTCACAGAAGGGGGCAGTGGTGCACAGAGCAGGACCAAGAACCTAGTGAAGCCCAGGACTGGCTGGTGGAGACACTGGCGTGGTGTGGAGCAGGAGCGCCCTGCTAAGTCTGCAAAGCTGGGAAGGGAAGAGGTAAAGTTTGGAGGCCTCCGACAAAATCCCCCAGCCCCTCAAGTTGCAAAGCGTGTTTGTTTTCCCATAACGAGGCAGCCGCTTAGGAGTCTCTGAGGGACAGGAGGAGGCCCTCACCCGTCTGGGAAGCTGCACCGAGACCCGTAGAGCAGAACGGACATCTCTTGAGTCTGGCCGGTAAGCGGAAAGCTGGCTGGAGTGTAACCATGAGGGAGAGAAGCATTGTTTAATGAGACTTTGTATCTATGTCAAGTGGCACAGCTCAAGGGAGCCCAGTGTTGAACTGTCTGAGAATCCAAGATATATAAATGAACAACAAAAGACTAAGACCGAAAGTTGAAGTGGTCACGTGCCAAGGGAAATATTGGCGCAGTTTCAAAAGTCTTCAAGAGTCTTTGTATTGTTTAAAAGTAACCGCATGTGGCACCAAGAAATTCAGAATTAATGTGGTCGAACGCAAATGAAGAAACAAAGTAAATATATATTTGCTGAGCACAGTGAACAGTAACTGTGGAAGTGAAAGTGGATGAAGTTCTGTGAATCCAATGAAAAGCATCATGGAACTTGCAGTCCAATAAATCACCCAAAGAGAAAAGACAGTGTGGGACTTGCTGTGCAACAGATTGCGTAAGGTGGAAGAAAAGTAGCGAGTGAACAATCGCGCGTCTGACTGCAGGCACTTGTAAAATTGAGTAACTGTGGAATACAGGAACCAAGATGCACTTTGTTTATTACGAAGGAAGGCAATTGTGAAACTAGTACATTCTTACGAGTAGAGAAATAAGAATTGTTTTTTAAACTGTGAGAAGAGGCTGTAGTCTGGGAAAGGGAACCCCATAGAGAAAGAAGAGGAACTCGAGCCTGGCTGAGGAAAGTCTGGTTATAAAGAAAAGGGGAGACCCGGATTTGGGTAAGGAGAACCAAAGAGGCCACCGTGAACAAAGAACCACGAACTGTGAGAAACCTAAGAGACGCATTCAACAGCTAAAGTGAGGCCAGCTCAAAGAATTGTGTCGCTTACTTGTCCTTGTCAGAGACCCGAAAACCCTGTGCTTAAAACATGGGGAAGGGAGGTATCTTGGACAGTAAAAGAAACTATTCTGACTTATGTTCTAGCATCACTAATTTTCCATTTACACCTCCCTTTACACTTTTTGTATACTAAAAGAGGGCAATGTTAGGTTTTGTTAGCATAGGTCATTTAAAATTTGACTCAGACTGACTAGCACTGTTTTCTTGTTATTTGATGGTTGGGATTACTCCCAATTTAGCTATAGGGCCAGGCAAGAGTTTTTTCCATCCCCCTGAAACTACCAATAAAGGTGTTGAAACGTATTCCCTTGTTTTGTCGTCTTACTCAAGGTACCATGTCTGGCTCACAGTGGTGACAGCTATGCCAAGACAGTTTGTGGAACAAACAGTGAGATTTACCCACACTGGCAATAGGAAGCTCACAGTCAGGAAAACAGAACCGGAAATCACTATCTAAACTCCACACTGGCAGTGCAAAGATGGAGTTGGACTGCTGCCAGGATGTGTTCACCTGCCACCAAGATGGTGGGGAGGAATTTTGTACCTTCTGTTTCCACATTCCTATGCTACACAAACACCTGCCCAGCTGTTGGAGCATGTAACTTCTGACACGAAGACCAGCTAAAGTATCCAGGACCAGCAGCTGTTGCCTGAAGTTGAGCCCATAGGTGGACTACAGGAGACCGGTCCAGTGAGACCATGCCCTTGTCGGGGGTCCATAAGAATGACAGCCTGAAAATCCACCAACGACCGATAGGCAGGAAAGGATTGTCATAGTCAGGAGCGCTCATAATTGGAGAGCCGATCCAGAAACTAACTTTTGCTACAAATACAACTTTGCCTAAAAGAAGGAAGTAACCACAGATTGGCCTAGAGTCCAATAAACAGTACCTAGAAATATATTTGTTCTTGCCTTTCCTGTGATGAAGTCTCCAGCCTGATCTTGCTGGTGGATGGTGGGGACACCAAGAGATCAGGTGCCACCACAAGCCACATTGTGCTGGGCTTGGGGTGGCATAGGTAGATCCTCCAACTATCCCCAGCTTGTCACACGCAGGAAGGAAGGACTTGTGACATTGCCCTGTAGATGCCCCTGACCGTTTAAGATAATCGAGATTCCACAAAGCTCACCACACCTGCTTGTTCTGCCCCCCTTGCACAGGTATACATCAGGAAAAAACAAAGGGGGAGGAACTGGACTTGAACCAGAAGACAGAACGTGAGCACAAATCACTCACCTGCTAAGGGCTTCACACGCAGCCAAGACCAGTTAGGCTAAGGGCACTCCACCCAGAGGGCAGGGTCAGGGTGTTGCATGTAGTGAGAAGATTGCCAAAGAGGAAGGGCAGTCCAAGCTCTAAGTCGCATATAGAATTGCAAGCCACACCCAAGGAACAGGGGCCTGTTGGCTAATAACCATCACAGCCAGCAAGGGGGCGCTAGAGGGCCAACCAAGATGGCCGCTCTTACCCGAGCTCCCGCTCTGCCCGTAATAAATCCTGCTGAATCCTGCGGTTCCTGGCTGCGCTTTGGAAACTAGAAGGCTTCTCCCTGCTTCTGTATGCACCGCGCCCTCCCTGGCGAAATCTGGGGGAGGATCGGCCAGTTCAAGACCCCACACCACTACAACGGTGCGGAGGCCGGAGCCTCCCCGCGCGCCGAGCGGGCGCTGAGGGGCGGGGCGCGGCTTCGTGGGGGCCGCTGTGCGGACGTCTCATCCTCCAGAGATCCATCATCCACGAGCGCCGGCGGCCCTCGGGGGGGTGCGGCCCCCCCCGGTTCCAGGCCGGCGTGGGTCCCAACGCGATCCTGTATGGCCCCCCCCTCCTGATCGCGGCGCCAGCACTCCGGGCGCGAAGCCGAGGCCAGCGCTAGTGGAGCCACCTGGAGCCCGGCGGGCAGCCGGCTGCCTCCCATCCTTCCCAGGACCAACTCACCAGCGGACTCCGAGGAGAGGGGTGTCGACGCTTAACCATCTGGCGAATCCTCGCCCGCGGGCGGCTCTGGGCCGGCGGAGGCCCCAAACATGATCGAGGGTGGCCCCCCCCTCCAGATTGCAGCACCTGCGTTCCGGCGATAGTGGCGCCTTCCCGCTTCCCCGGAACCATCTTGCAGAGCCGCACCGGACCGGGAGGCGGCGGCGCGGGCTGTGGAACGCCAGAGCACCCGTTCGACGGATGAAGACCTGAGGTACGTGCCGGGAATCACCGGGGGCCCCGGAGAGTAGATTGCTGCGCCCTCAAACCGTGGCCGTGGGCGCGGTTGGCCGTTGGTAGCGGCGGCTCGGGGGGCTGGACTTCCTCCAGTCTACTAGGAAGTCCATAAGACGCCATCGCCCCGGCTTCGACCCTTGGAGCTACTTCGCCCCAAAACTCCTGATACCCTACTGGCAGTCGCGCCTCCTCCGGAGCGGGCCGTGCTGTCGGGCAGCCTCCTGTGCGACCCCTGCGTGGGGACGGATCATATACCAACCAACTCCAGGTCTTTGACCCTCTCATCGCAAGCGCAAGATAATACAGCCACTCTCTCTCTGGAACACAATTGAAGCTTCAGGAGGATCAAGGTGTGATCCTAACTTTATCCTCTTAACTGCCCTCCATACAACTGCGCAGTCCTTCACCCTCCATCGACCCAACGCCAATGCCCCTTCAGTCACGGCGATAACTGCAAGCCACCTAGCCACCGCTGACCCTCTTCATTTAAACTGCTTACATACATCTGCCAAGATGGGCAAAGTAGACAAACTACAAAAGAAGCTGACATTTGACAGCAACACTGCACCCAAAACCCCAAACCCACAACAAGGAGATAACCCGTCACCGTGCAGTTCTAATCAACCAGTAGCCGAAACCTATCCGATGGAAATAAAAGAACTCCTTCTAGACCTAAAAGCAGGCATAGGGAGTCTAAATAACAAGATGGATGGTCTATCCTCCAAAGTCGACCTGATGCAACATCGCCTAGACACACATTCGGAACGGCTAACTGACGTCGAGCAAAGAGTCTCGAACCTCGATGACGGTGCTACATCCCTCTCCAACAAAGTCGCGCGACTTGAAAGCCAAATGTCTGCAACAATGGCCAAGTGCGAGGACCTGGAGGGTCGCTCTAGGCGGAACAATATCCGAATCATTGGGGTCAAGGAATACGACACCCCAAGGAAGATGGAGGACTTTGTGGAGTCCGTGTGCCTCTCCCTCTTCGGCAAAGACTCCTTCTCGCAAATGTTCATGATAGAGAGGCCCCACAGGACCCCGACCTCCAGACCAGCCCCGGGCGCCCCTCCCAGGGTCATCATAGCGAGGCTGCTCAATTACAGAGATCGCGACACCATCCTACGGCTGGCAAGGGAGAAGGGAGATTTACACCATGACGGAGACAAAATCCATATTTATCCCGATTTTTCATCGACAGTACAGACCCAGAGAAGAGCTTTCACCAGCGCCAAACAAAGACTTCGTGAGGGGAAGCTCGCATATTCCATGATATTCCCTGCACGTCTCAGGGTACAACACAACGAAAAGACTCACTTCTTTGATTCTCCTGAGGAAGTCCATCTATTTCTGGATCGTAACGGCTGCCCAGCTCACAATCCTAGACGACCCCGCGCACAGAGAGAGAGGGTCCCCAGGAATCCTCCTTAAAACCCAGGTCAGGCTCCGAAACATACCCAAACAGCCGGAACACGCTCATTCTCCATTAAACAATTGGGCAGAGTTCTTGGAGAGGACCCAAGCGCCCAGAGCACAGCATCTGTTCCCTCACCCAAGTTTGGGGGGATCCCGTCGGAAATGTTGGGGGTTGTCCGCGTAATGGGAATAGTTCTAAGGACTGTTGGGTTGTTTATTGCTTTTTGTTCAGGGTTGGGATAATAACCACCCTTCTGGCATTGCCAGAACTTGTTAAGTGCAAATTTCTCACAAGGAAAAGCCAGCACCTTCCCGGAATGCCCCCCACCAGATTCGCTCCCCGCTCTCTGCTTCCAGCTGTCATGCTCCATGTAACGTACCACGATATGCTCCAAGCCCATCATTCCACAAACAAATGTATAACAACTGCAAGACCAGTGAACTTCCAACGCAATTCCAAACATTTTTCTCCTTTCAACATTCAAGGTTGCAACCTGGAATATAAGGGGAGGTAACATCCCATCCAAAACCCGCAAAATCCTGCAATACCTAAGAAGACATGAAATTGATGTGGCAATGATACAGGAAACCCATCTGACACCCGAGAAATAACGCACATGGGCCAAATCATGGGGATGCCATAGATATTATTCATCATACTCCTCCTACTCTAGAGGCGTGGCTATTCTAGTGCACAGAAGAACCAACTTCCGTGTCACACATGTTGCAAAAGACTCTATAGGAAGATCCGTACTGGTCAAGGGCATAATAGCAGGCAAGGCAATAACCTTCATTAATTCCTACGCCCCCAATGTGGACGGTCCAGATAACTTTGGCTGGGTTCTGTCGCAGCTCTCCTCACTTGAGCAATCCATGGTGGTTTGGGGTGGCGACATGAACACGGTCATGGACCCGGCCAGAGACAGATCACACACCACGTCACAACAGACCTCTAAAGCCAGCATGCAAATAACAGAAATCTGCCGTGCCTTTGACTTAAGGGACGCCTGGAGAACGGTTAACGGTGATCTGAGAGACTACACTTTTCACTCAGCGGTCCATAATACCAGCTCTGGCATCGACTACTTGTTCACATCCAGAACCGGCCCCCTGCAGCCCGGTCCCTGTCACATCTTACCACAGACTCTATCAGACCACTCTCCAATGGTCCTCTGTCTCCTCCCCTCCCAGCCTGTTCCCAGACTACAGAATTGGCGCTTCAAGACGGGTTCCATGCTGGACATGGTTTTCGCAGCAGAGCTAAAGGAGGAAATCGATATTTTTCTCGAAGCCAACGTGGGGTCGGTCTCCTCGGCCGGAGTGCTATGGGAGTCTCTGAAATGCTTCGTAAGAGGAGTGTGCCAAGCCAAGGAGAACGGCATCATCAAACTTATTAGACGCGAACTCAAAACCTGTGAGGACCGCCTCAAAGATCTCGAACACAAAATTAGAGACTCGGACGAGCCGAAAACGAAAGCTACCCTGAAAGAAGAACTACTGAAGTTTAATACACTCGCCGAGCGTGAACTAAAATTTCTCCACCGTGGCACTGTAGTCAGACAATACGGCGAGGGGCAAAAACCTGGAGCACTCCTGGCGAGGTTGCTGAGAGCTGACCGCACACCGACACCATTACAGAAATTCGCAGCCAGAAGGAAGAAACATTGAACACAGATGTCGACATGGCGGAGGAATTTAGACTCTTCTACCAAGAGCTTTATAGTTCCCAACACTCCGACAATTCTGATGCTCCACTGAGATACATGAGGGAGACTGAATTATACTGGGTAGAAGCACAGCTAAGGGAACCCCTCAACGAACTGATCTCCCCAGAAGAAATAGTTGAAGCAATTAAATCACTCCCGAATACCAAAGCCCCCGGCCCCGATGGCCTAACCGGGGAATTCTATAAAGCCTTTGCGCTTACCCTTGCTCCCCTTTTGGCCGATGTATACAAGGAAGCCCTGGAGGAAGGTACCCTACCACAGACCATGCGTGAAGCCAATGTGATTCTCCTGCACAAAGCAGACAAGCCACCGGATAAATGTGCTTCCTACCGCCCCATTTCCCTCCTAAATCTAGACAACAAGATTCTAGCAAAAATCCTAACGAATAGACTGATGCCACTAATGCCTGCTTTAGTCCTTGCTGACCAGGCGGGGTTCATACCGGGCCGCAATACCACATTCGGCATTAGGAGACTATTTGGAGTGATGGGAGCACTGAACCCATCCCAACAAGCCATTGCTCTTCTTCTTGATGCTGAAAAAGCATTCGACTCGGTGGAGTGGCCATTCCTATTCTAAGTACTCACCAGGATGGGCCTGGGGGCTCGCTTCATTAGACTAGTTTCCCTGCTATACTCTAAACCTACAGCCAACATAATAGTCGGCACAGCTAGATCATCCATCATCAACTTACAACGTGGTACCAGGCAAGGCTGCCCACTGTCAGCTCTACTATTTGCCCTAGTAATGGAACCCCTTGCCTCCAATCTACGCGAGCATGGGCAACACAGAGGTCTGGTCATAGGCCCGCACAGACTCATCATCTCATTGTACACCGATGACGTGGTTCTCTATATAAGGGACCCAGTCGACAATTTAAACCCTATCATGAGCGAAGTGATCAGATTCGGAGCGGCATCTGGCCTCAAAATTAATCAAACAAAATCAATTATCTTCCCGCTCACCCCGGCGACTCGGCCATTCCATGATGACTTCCATCTCACCTGGAAGTCATCTAAGGTGAGATACCTAGGCATCCAAATGTCACTAAATCACCAAGAAGTATTCCAGGACAACTATGAAGTGGTCTTCAAGTCCTTAACAGAAAAAGTGGCCCGATGGAAAACCCTACCCCTAACACTATGGGGAAGAGCCTCTCTTGTCAAGATGGTGATTCTACCGAAACTTCTATAACTCTTCACCAACATTCCCATCCTACTTCCACAACCCTTCCTGAAGAAACTAAAGAGTCTGGTCCTGGAACTACTGTGGGTCGGTAAACCCGCCAGAGTGGCTCATTCCACGCTAACCCTCCCAGTAATAAAAGGTGGCTTGGCGCTCCCCGATCTGGAGAGACACTACTGGGCGGCCCAGGCGCAATTTCTTAGCCACTGGTACACCACAAACCCTGTCAGACCACACGTGCAAATAGAGAGGGCCCTGGCCTCACCGAACCTACTGAAAGCAGTCATCTTCGGGAAAATCCCGGTCCCCAACGACACTATGAATATAATCTTAACAACGTACAAGATATGGCAGCTCTTGGCGCAGAAATACAACATCGACACTCGATATTCTCCACTCCTCCTAGCAAAATTCATACCGGGGATCCCGTTGACGTCCGAAAAAGTATATCTCCAATGGCTAGAGAAACTTCAAATCAAGAACCTTGGGGACCTATTCACAGATGACGGTTTCCTGACTCCCGATCAAGCAAGGGGAAAAGGTGGCACTACCTCGTTAGACATCTTTATTTATTTCAGGGTACGCCACACTCTGCGAGCAATCCTTCCTACCTTTCCACAGCAACCCCAAACATGGCAGCTCTTACACTCAGTAATTCAGTCTCAGGGTGAAGGGAGACCACTCTCTCAGATCTACAGAACCATCATTTCAGACACATCTCCCACAGTGTCCCGAGCCAAGATTAGATGGGAAAGGGCCCTAAATATAACCTTCTCCGACACCGATTGGTCCTTTATCCTTAGACAGACCCAGAAGATTGCCCTCAATACCCGCCTCAAGTTAATCCACTTCAACTACCTGCATCAAACATACTTTACACCAGCCAAAGCAAAAATGCAGCATCCAGAATCGTCTTTCGGATGTGAGAGCTGTGGGTTGACCTCAGCAAACTTCTTACATCTGGCATGGGACTGCCCTAAGCTGGCCTCATTTTGGCCCCAGGTGCTGGAAATCACGAGTAAGATAATCGGTGAGCCGATTCTCCCAGCCAACACTGCAGCTCTGTTGGGCATGACCAGACTGTTGAAGACCCCTACGAGAAAGCTAGCAGGTATTCTGCTGACACTGGCTCGCAGAAGAGTCGCCTTGGCCTGGAGCCGCGGCCCCCCCCCCCCAACTGTCACCGCATGGCGCAGAGACATTCTTTACTGCCAAGATGTTGAAACCAATTTCATTAAGCTGCTGCCACAACATGCACGCCCACCTGACATCTGGGGACCACTAGTAACTTTTTTGATGAATGAGTCTGTGAGTGCTCTTGCCTCACCGGCCATTACTCAGTAAAGGTAGTACCTTCTCGTCATTGACAGCGGGTGAAGTTTCTCTTCTCATACCGACCGCTGATTCGGTTACATACTCATAGACTTGGTGGAGTATACACAATATAGGGGTCGGGTGGCGAGGGTGGAAGTGGGGAGAGAGGTCGGGGGGACAAGGCTAGGCTAATTCCACCCTAATGTGGGTGAGAAGTTGTTTGTTGTTTAAAACAAATAAAAAATAAAATAAAAAAAGAAAAACCATCACAGCCACCAAAAGAAACCGTGATTGCCCTTACACCATAGAGGCTGTAAGGGGGAAAGCCCTACAAAAAGGCAGAGGCTGTGGCTGAAGGTTGTGGGAATTAAGGTAAGTGCTCATTCAGAGATGGAATGAAGGTAAACTAAGGCGTTGGAACAGGTGACAGGAGACTTGAAGAAAGTCTCTGGAGTCAAAGAAAGCTGCACAGTAGATCCAAGAGACTGGGGAAATACAGTCCCTGGAGCAGATGGATCCAGCAGGGTGGGAGGAAAAAGTTCCACTGGTCTGGGTGAAGAAAGACTCAATGGATTTGGTAGTGTTATCAGACCAGATGTTCGAAAAGATTTTCTTTTTGTACCTTTCCCTCCAAAGATTCCTATGGCAGCCCCAGTCTTTTTTCTTATTTGTGAACCCTGTCCTGAATTTTGGGGGTCAGTAAAGACTTCTGCTTTACTTTCTTTACCTGGGAATGGAGGTGCCTCGTACCCTAAAATGGCTGTGCCAAGAGATGTTTACTTGTTCTTTGGCCGTGTTGTTGTTTGGCCTTCTTAGGTCAGGAAGTGTGATATATGTTAACAGCTTTCCCAGGAAAAGCTACTGCTATTGCTTTTGCAGGCAAGTGGGATTTGTGTGTGAGAACCAGGAGGAGTCCACAGTAACTGGTGATCGAAAGTCTGCTGCTGGCGAGATGTGATGACCAGTGGTTTTCCAAGATTGGACGACCCAGGGCTATTTGAATGTTGCCGATCCTTATCATTGGTAGGCTTATGCTTGCTCCCAACCTGACTCTTGGATAAAAAGAGGGCTCCTGCAGCAATTCGATAGATCATCATTGGAACCAAGACTTCTACAAGAAGTGCCACCCACCGACGACCCAAGGGCGATTCCTGGAGTGAACAGCATCAACTCTTGTTATTGGCCCAAGGAAGTCCTGCTCCTCGGTTTGATCTGAGAAGACCCTCATTGGTGCCTTGACTCTTGGACCAGTGGGCACAGCACGTCTTGTTCCCTGCTTGAGGAACCGTGCTTTGAGAGACTTCAGAAGTGTCCCAGGGCCACCCAGTCCAGCTCCCACCTGGGCCACCTCACTTCAGCCGCCATCATTCCAAGTTGAGCCTTTGAACTTGGCAGATCTCCAGCTTATGCGACAAGTCATCTGCCCTTGCAATTCCAGCCATCTCACTGCAAGGGAAGTTGTGCTGGGGCTGCTTCTGTGTTAGACTTTGCATGAACACCTGTTGCTGCTGCCTTACTGTGACGATCTCAGTTGGAATAATCCTTCAATCCCATAAGGTGTCCTGAAGGGCATGCATTGCAGAAGTCTATCTTTTCTTCATTTAGGGGTCCTCTACTGGAAACTGACTGGAACAGTTTGTTGTGCAATGCGACCAACAGCCGACCCAAAAAGGGACTGCACCTGCGACTCCTCAGGCTTCCTCTCCCCAACCAAGGGCAGAAGATTCTGTCCCAAGTGTATTCCGGAAGACCTGCAATGTCATCTGTAGGAATCAGGGTCAGGTGGCATATCTTGGCATACCGACTTCTATCCCTCCTGTCCTCCATAGGGAAACATTGGGCCTACACTCCTCATTTCTAAATGCCTCTGGCATGGCATCTGTTTGTAGAACCTGGGCTAATGATCCTTTGGTAGTTCTCTCTTAGTGACTAGGATAGAGTGGGACTGGGGGTACTTAGCTGATGTTGGGAAAATACGTATCTTAGTTTGTAAAACTTTACTAAGCACCAACACCAACCCACTGCATCACTTTGAATTCGACCCACCTGGGGCAGTTCTATTCAGGAAATCGTGACTTTTGGGCACAAGGCCCCATATCAACTTAGGGTTCGATAAGTGAAAGAAGGTGTTCCTGTGTTGGTGCTACCTATTTTTCTCCTTGCATCGGATTACTCACCTCTATTGCGCTGGGAAATAATTCATATACAATTATGTTTCCAAGGTGAATGTTTTAATATATCATACAAGGTTTGGACTGACAATACTACCTATGATTTGGATATGTTTAGTGTGTATTTAAAAGTTTATTAAATAACTATTTGTATATGCTTATTGTCTAACTTGAATTATTAAGTGCTGCTCTATGTGGACTCATTGTAGCCCTAGACCACTCTCACTTTTCCGGAGACTAGCCTTGACTGCTCGCTCACCTACCTTGATTGGGTTTTGGCTAACCTCTCAGTGTCTTCCTGTAAAGACAGAAACGTCTGTACTACTACCCACTATTTGGTTGGGAGTAGAGGCGCAGAGGCATCAAAGCCAAGGCTCTCAATTGGTAGCAATGGGCGAGCAGCCAAGTCTGAGAGTCAAGAGGCTATGCAGGCTGGTTTATTTATTTATTATTTATTTATTACATTTATGACAATGCCCATATCGGGGGTATCACAGCGTTAGAACAGTACAAGTGAGAACAAGCAGAAGTCATGATGTCATTAATACAGAATAGTTCAGGCATTATAACATATATTTGTCAAACAACCATGTTTTCATTAATATTTGAAGGCAGCCAACGATTGTTCATTACGGATGGCCTCGGGAAGGGAGTTCCAAAGCGTGGGGGCCGTAACACAGAATTAAACTCCCCCATCCCTTTTTTTCTTGTACCTTGGGGTGAACAGGGAGATGCTCTGGTTAGAATAGAGTTTGCGAGTAGGTGTTATGAGGGGAAATTGAGTTATTGAAGTATTGGGGTGCCCGGTTGTGGACACAGTGATTTGTGATAGATAGCATTTTAAATTCTATGCACGCTTTGACAGGGAGCCAGTGGGTTTCACCTCTGGTGGTGGAAATGTGGTCTGAGCGTTTGAGTCTAAAGGCGGCGCAGAGAGCTTTGTTTTGGAGGAGTTGTAGTTTCTGCAGGTTATATTTGGACGTGCCCCTTTTATTGCAGTAATCCAGTTTTGATACGATCAGGGCTCGAGCAAGAGTGATGCAGTTGCTTGGAGACAGGAATGATAGAGCCATCAATGCTGAAGGATGAGTATATGGGATCGAGGTGTTTGATCTGGTGGGGGAACCGATGACGAGGAGCTCCGTTTTATCATCATTCAGGCAGAGGTTGTGGGTGGCCATCCAGTTTTAGATAGTGCTGTAAATGGCATTGATGAGGGAGGTGTCAGTCACAGTACCGGCTGAGCGGGATAAGGATCTGAGTGTCATCAGCAAAATTGGTATATAGGATACCTCTGGAATCAAGGTTATTGAACAGGGGTTTTGTGCAGGTATTATTTAGTGTAGGAGAGAGACGGCAGCCTTGTGGGACACCAAGCAGGACTGGGATAGCATCAGCAGATGATTCTCCTAGGAACACACGTGTGGTGCGGTCGCTAAGGAAGGATTTAATCCAGTTGGTGCCTTCCGGGGAGAAGTGGAAGTGTTGGGGGAGGTGTTCACAGAGAATTTTGTGATCGACCAGATCGAAGGTTGCAGAGTAGTCGATAAGGAGCAGGATCGCTAGGTTGCCTAAGTCCCGGAGAGGGTCCAGTTGAATGTTTAAATCCAGTAGTGCTGTGCTGTGCTTCGGGCTTAAGCCAGATTGTCTTTTGCCCAGTAACTGGTTGCTTTCTAGGAATTCTTGAACCTGTATGTATGCTAGGTGGTCAAGGATTTTTAATAGAAAGGGTTGGTGGTGATGGGACGGTAGATAGTAGGGATTGCGGGGTTTTTTAAATAAGGGGGTTACCCAAGCAGATCAAAGTATGCACACAGCTTGATGTAAAGGAAGCATTTGCAAAGTCGGTAATGATGGGTGGGAGCGGTGGGCCACAGAGCTTAACAATGCGGGCTGGGTAGGGGTCACCTTTGCAGTTGGATGGTTTAAGTGTTCTGATAGTAGCTGCTACTTGTTCAATATAGACTTGGCTAAAAGTGAAGGGGGGGTATTGCTGGTAGTCGCCAGAATGGGGGGGGTGTCGGGGGTCGATCGCCTGTGGCTTACTAGCCATCAGGGCTTTTTTGGTGCAAATTTTGGCGAGTATTGACTCAATTTTGTGGGCGAGGGCATCCTGAACTGTATTACACCAAGCTTTGTCAGTGCGAGTAGTGCCCACGGGGGGATGGGCGTTTCCAATTCACAGAGAATTGTTAATTATTCCTTACTGTTGAAGCTTGCTTTAACAATTCTGTCAGTGTAGCTGTTAGCATTTCACTTTGGGGATTGCTTTTTTGTATTCGAGGGACAGCGTGCTAGGGCTGGACACTTCTTGGGTGAAGGATTTTTCTTGCAGAGGTGTTCAAGTTAACTTTCTTCTGTAAACCAGGAATTGTTGGTTTTATGGGGTTTAGGGTTTTTTGCTTTGAGAGATTTATGTAAATCAATGGTTCTTAGGTACAGTGAATACGCAGGTCCCTCACAATGGAATGTCCACACACATTATGTTATGTGCCAGCACAGTTCTTTTATTAAACAAAACGTCTGGTGGATGTATACAAATAAATAAGACTCACTTTGAACTCATATATAGAGTTCTTGTGGTACAACAGCTACCCTTAGATTCAGTTATAATGCAACAACTGCTGACAGTTATTACCAAGCATTACAATTATTTGGCACCATTTAACCTCAGACATTACAGTAGAAATGCAGGTAATACTTTCTTTGAGAATATAAATGCAATACCGTGTGAGGGTCCCCTACCTGGGCAACCTGTAAGAAAAAAGTAAGTTGCACTTTGCTTTTAAAACATTGCCCAGTCCTGATATGTTCATTAATTGTCTGCTTTTGTTTCTATAGATCCCACCACCCCAAAGCTCCAGGGAAGCCACAGTAGAACAGGATCCAAGATGAATCTGGAACCCTTGGGTGAAACCTGGTGTTGGAAGACGCTCTTTCTAGTCAAAGTACCTTGGGAGGCAAAATGGTGGAGTTTCTCAGTTTTACTCGACAATGTGAACCCCCCTCTGGAAGGAGTCATCGCTGGGATGTGGGTGTCGAGCAAGAGAAGGGAACCAAGCAGTGTCGCAAAGGCAGCAGTGATGGTCTGTCGTGGTGGTCTCCCTGGTCGGGATGCTACGTCGGCTGTGGATGCCTCACTAAACTGAAACTCACTGTGGACCTCAATGAAGTCGCCTATCCAGGCCCTCTCTTGATCAGTCCTGGAATCAGCAAAGCAGCATTTGGATTAGTTGAAGGGTTTCAGCCACAGACGTCTTCCTCCAGCTGGATTCAGGATACAAGCTTCAAGAATACTCAAGGTATCTTCTTCTGACTTCAGCTTCTGACACAGAGTTAGGTGTTGGGTCTCCTAATATACAAAAACTCACCATTCAATCAGGCTGAGCTAGGCTCAGTCAGCCAAACACACACTAGTGCATTAATCAGGCAGCATCCAATCAGGCTCACAGCCATTCACCCAAAACCAGACACCCAAAACAGTGAATGTAGGCATTGTGACACAACGAAAACCAGACACCCATAACAAAGAATGTGATTGGACTCATCTCTCTGCATTCATTCAGGTCCCACCACTTGGGTATACCCAAAACAAGCAGTCGTAGGGAAGGATCCTACCAGTCTAGCAGGCGCAGCTGTGAAACACCTGAAGGTGTCTCATCCGCTAGTTCCCGGGGATCTGTCATCCAGGTGGCTAGGACACAGCCATCACTTTTGGATCCAGTTCCTGGGTGTGGACCAGTGCGGGAGGTCCACCTGGATGGGGGGTCTTCGGGGAGTGGGACACCAGGCGGTGAGATGCGGTGTCTCCTTCCTTGTAAAACCATTACTCCATCCTCCCCGGTAGGATATGCAGAGTCTCACCCCCGCCCCCTCTTTCTCGACATAAACACTTTCTCACGGACAACACGCTGTGAGGGGAAAATGGACTAGCACCCGAGCTGTATACCTGACATGTCCCACTACAATGGTCAGGCAGGGTCAGGCACTTACTGATCATTACACACCCCCGACATCCATCGCACTGCCTCACACAGATAAAAGGTGGAGCAAGAGAGGACACTCCGAGCAAGGCAAAGCAAACGAGGAAGCAGCAGTTGCAAGATGGCAGTTTTATACAAGGTAAAAGACGGCAAGACCAAAGAGGATTACAAGGCGGGAAATACCCTTGACCTTTTCACCGACAAACTGCATCTTTCATGAGCTTTCAAAAGTAGTAAAACGTAAGACCTGGAATTAAAGCTAAAGAATCCTACATTGTGTGTTGGCGTAGCCAGGGCTCTCCTATGTCGATTGTCAAGATGGCAAGAAGCGTTTGTCGCTGTGGTACTGTCCTTAGCTCCTACAACAAAGCAGCACAGACAGCGAATTGGGGAGACTGATACCAGAACGGTCTGTATAGAAATCAAGGTTGCAAGCGGCAACATTGTATAAAGAATGTTAAGACAGCAGAGGAGCGAATGAACTTTGAAGCTAAAATACAATACCGTAGACAGAGTGGTCCGGCATCACAAGGGTGCTCATTCAAAGGTCTCTGTTAGGTAACCAACCGAAAGGGTGCGAACATTAAAAGAAAGAGAATTGTGAAATCAAAGTGGTCCTGCAACGGGTCAAGCCAAACCATGTGCACATTCGAAAGTCTTTGATACTTGAATGTGACATTGGTCCGAGCCTGGCTGAAGGAGACTAATGGTGTAGAAGGGATATGAGCCCGGCAGAGGGGGATCCGGGGTGAACCGTGAGTCACCCGAAAAGGAAGAACCTATGAACATTGTGTGAAAAGTGAAAGGCAGGTTCGAGCCCGGAAGAGGGAAGCCTGTGCAGAACTTTATGCTAAAAGAATCTTAGCCTGGTTGAGGGTGGTCTGGGGTGGATGTTAAATCACCCGATGTGAATACCTGTGAAAATCTGTAAGGGAAAATAACTTGTTGTATATTGGGTTACATCAGGCCCTTTGAGTGAAGAGACTTTGAGAAGCAAGGGGACTTGCGCTCCGGATGCCCTGATGCTGATGAGTGAACTTTAATCTTGTGCTAAAGAAGCCACAGACTGCTATGCTCGAGTGAACCGCCTTATCCCGTGCTAAAAACGTGGAGAAGGGAGGTCAACACCCTGAAAACCGGACATATCATTTTGAACACTTCTTTCTTTTTCAGAACATTATTTCCCACACTATTTGCATTTAGAAATAAGGATTGGCAATAGGTTTATTAGTATAAGCCCTTTTATTTTAACAGGACACCACTAGGACTGCATTTATTATTTGATGGTAGTAGCTTGCTGCCATCTGTAGATTTAGGCTTAGATAGGCATTTATCATACCCTTTTTGAAGTTCAATAAACACCCGTGAACTGTGGTCACTTGTGTCTGTCTTTCTGTTGATGCCATGCTTTCCTTACACAGCCCAGAGCCATATATGGTCCTTCGACCCAACATCTAATTAGGGCAAGGGAGACAGAGAAAGGGCTTCTCAGGACTTTGAGGAAGGGAAAGTCATGAAGCCATTAGGATTTCATTCACCATCTTGCCTTTGTTCAGGAATCCACTGATTTTCTATGGCGGGGCCTGCCTATCCAAAAATGGAGGACCACAATCTATGTCAAGTCAGCATTTAGCTGCCACCAGCCCATACCCTGCTCTGTGGGCAACACACAGGTGCCCAAAAATTCACAAGGGTTTACCCCTACCCATAAAATAAGTTCTACAAGGACAGTGGGTATTTTAATTTCCCAAAGTTGAAAACAAAATGAGCATGCCAATATACACAAGACTTATTCTGTTATATACAGAATAATGAAAAATAAAGTAGACAAAAAACACCAAAGAAAAACAGATACAGATTCCACAAGAATTGCATGATCGACATGTAATATGTACACATCTCTGCCTGCCAACCCTCCTGTTTAGAGGAAAAAGCTAAACATAAACAGATTAGAATTCAATAGATCTAAATTACACCCTTGCATCAAAGTAAATCTAGCGAGGAGGGAAGTTGTGAGGAGGTCCAGGTGTAATAAGCCGCTGGAAGAAAAGTTGAAAGAAAAGTTACTCCAGGACCACACAGTGACAACGACCCCAGTATCCTTTGTACAGTTGTGTGTAGAGATAACACTAATGGAAAGCTATTTCTATTTCAATGGGAATTGTTTCAAACAAACACGCACAGCGGTGGGAGTGACGTTGGCACCCAGTGTCGCTAACCTGTATAGGGAAAAATGTGAGCTCTACAAAATCCATAGCAGTTAGAATCCATATGCCAAAAACATACGTGCCTAGAGAAGATATATTGATGATATCTTTATAATTTGGAATGGGAACGATGTTGATCTAGAACAATTCTGTAAATGGATCAACACACAAGACCATTTCCTTAGATTTACACACACCAGTAGTACAGTAGAACTCAAGTTCTTGGACATTACCGTGATGGTAGACAAAGATGAGAAAAATCTTTGTGAAACCCTTCCATAAACCCTCCGACATAAACTCACTTCTTCGCTACAACAGCTTTCCTCCCCGTCATGCGAGGGACAATCACCCCATGGGACAATTTTTACGTCTCAAAAGAAATAGCACCAACAAGAATTATTTCTCAAAAGAAGTTGAGGCAATGAATAAACTACTACAACAGTGGGGATACCCACCGAAGCTAACTAGTCAAGCACTCAAAAGGGCTAAAAAAAACAGGGACGCTCTGTTGGAATACAGAGATCGACAAAATGACACGGGAGACAAACTTGTGTCTGTGAACACGTACAGTCCTCTCTCTAATCCAAATTATTATTTTTTTTTTTCTTTTTCTTTAATGAAATTTGTTTTCTGTACATTGTGATATGTGTTTAATGAAATCTGTTGTTTTTTGTGTATATTTCTCTTTGTAAAGGTTTGAATAAACCAAAACAAATAAATAAAAAAATAAAAAAAGATAAATACAAAAAAATTGAACATTTTGGAACATGGCACAAAGCCCTTGACAAGACCAATAGTAGCTTTCAAAAGAAGCAAAAATCTGAAGGAAACAAGAAACATCACGAACTCAATTCCCACGAAACAAAAAACCTTACCGAACAGTGGGGGATGCCGGAACTGACGGGTCATTCATTACCCTTGCGGTAAATGTACTTGGTGTTCGTCCACAACGAAAAGCACTCCAATCAAAATTGGTCTACCAACTGCAATTCCTTGATGGTAATATAGGGCATCTGTTGCCCCGCAACAAAATTGATATCAGTAAAACCGAAAGGAAGATTACATTAAGAATTAGGGAACATAAAAGCTGTCTCAAAAACCGGATCACCAATGCTCCTTTAGTGGGACATTGGATCGAAGAGATACATTAACCAGACGAATTGAGATGATCAGTCCTGCTTAAATTAAAATCAAGCATGGATAGCAACCGCGACAAAAGGTTGCTACTTAAGAACGAACAACAAATTATATACCTAACAAAAAGTGTAGAAAAGGGTCTTAATGAAAAACTAGTTGGTGTAATCCACCCCTTTACACCTTGCAAGACACCTTTTTCGAGAAACAAACACTGAAAAATGTCTATCAAACAATGTGCTAAAAGTTGTTTACCTTTTTTTCTGTTTCCGGTGGAGTGACGGATGCACTCAAATCGAAAATGAACGTCGCCCACAAAACAGCGCTTCTTGCCCATGTACGCACAAGCCGATGCCACAAGACCCATATAGTCTACCTTGTCCTGTGGCAGCAGCTCTACAAACAAAAAGAGGACTGAAGCCCATACAAACATGCATTAATCACAGACAGTGCAGGTCCACTGTTGAAAATAGATAAAGGACTAACACAGGCTTCCTTTCGTAAGCCTTTTTGATTGATGGAAGGGAGAGGAACAGCAGGACGGAGCTCCGACCAGGAAGCGTTCAACCGCGAGAAGCACTACATTGGGAAACCGGTATGCCAATGACGCCTGAATGCGGCTATTTGGTGCCTACACCGGGCGCATACGCCTTATTAACTAGCACTTCTGGATGTGTTGTAGAATTCAAGCATTCCGCACAAGAAGAACAAGTAACTTTCTTATCTGGTAACGTTCTTTCGATGGGATGTTCCTCTGACGTATTCCACATCTATGACAGTAATCAGCACAGCTGTGCTGCTTTGGAAATTTTTTCGGCTCCTGCGTTGATGACTTCGGTACACTGTCCCTCGAGGGCTTCCGTCAAGGGCCAACGTCACCGGATGTTATATGTAGAACGCACGACGCCCGTAGCCTCAGTTGTAGTTTTTTCCCAGAACGTGTGGCACCAATCTTTTGCCAGTATGACTACAGAAAGCCTTGCGGAAACGTAAGCTGCAATCGCATAAGAAATTCTGTAGCGGGGCAGGCTGGGAGGGTGCGATGTGGAATACGTCAGAGGAACATCCCATCGAAAGAACGTTACCAGGTGAGAAAGTAACTTGTTCTTCGAGGGAATTGTGTCCTCCGACGTATTCCACATCTATGACAGACTCCCAAAGCAGTACCAACGTATGGAGGTGGGAAAAGAATTTAGAATTTTATAATGCCCAATCAAATTGCAGAATAGAGGACCGCCTTACCAAAGGCCAAATCTTGCGCATGGATAGAATCCAGGGAGTAGTGTTTTACAAAAGTATGGACAGAGCCCATGTGGCTGCGTCACAAATATTACAAATGGGAACACCCTTCTGCAGAGCAGTAGAGACAGCCACACCCCTCGTAGAATGAGCCTGTAAGCCCACCGGAGGGTCCTTACCCGCTAGACGGTAGCATTCAGAGATTGTCAAGATGATCCAACGGGACAAGGTCTGCTTAGAAATAGCCGGACCTAAACGCCTTCCAGCGTAACCAATAAAGAGCTGATTGTCCACTCTGACCCGAGACATCCATGAGAGATAGAAACTCAAAGCTCTCCTAGGATCCAACCCATGGAGCCTCTCCTCTTCCTTACCAGGATGTGGAGGAGGATAGAATGCCGGAAGAATTACCTTCTGGCTAGATGGAATTCCGACACAACCTTCGGAAGAAACGAAGGCCGTACCCCAAGGACAACCCTGTCCTTATGGAACTCAGTGAAGAGTGGTTTGGCGGAAAGTGCCTGCAACTCACTCACTCTGCGTGCGGAAGTAACCACAACTAAAAATACAGTTTTAAAGGACAACAGTCTCAATGGACAAGAATGTATGGGCTCAAACGGAGCTCCCATCAGGAACTTTAAAACCCAATTCAAATCCCATCCAGGCACCTAGAAAGCCGACAGTGGAAACACATGAGTTAGCCCTTTCAGGAACTGAGAAATCAAAAGGGATTTTAAAATAAGAACATTCCTCAGACGAACGCTTAAATATGGACAGCGCCGCCAGGCAACCCTTAATGGTACCTACTTGCAGGCCCTTGTGGGCTAAAGAAAGCAAAAAAGACAAAACCAAAGGAATGGAACATTGGAAAGGATCCACATTCTGTACCCTGTACCAGTCGCAGAACTTCTGCCAACGACAACGGTACAGGGATTTCGTTGCAGGCCTTCTGGTCGAAAGCAAAACCACCATCACGTCTTCAGGGAGGTCCCAATCCTTATATCTCAGCCTTTCAGATACCAAGCATGAAGGCTGAGAGACTTGACCTCTGGATGGAGAACTCAACGCCCCCCCGTGAGAGCAGATCGTCTTGGTAGGGAAGACGACGTGGAGGGGAGATGGACATGTCTAGAAGGTCCCGGTACCACACTCTTCTGGCCCATGCCGGAGCAATGAGGATCATCCGGGAACCGAACCTCTGCAACACCTGCGGAATGACAGGGGCTGGAGGGAACGGGTACAGCAGTGGGAAGGAACACGCCACTATGAACGAATCCCCTAAGGCTCCTCTTGGAGGAAATTCCTGCGAGCAGAATCTTTCGCACTTCCGGTTGAAACTTGTGGCAAAGAGATCCACTCGTGGGGTTCTAGTGGGGTTCCCCAAAGGGCGAAGATCTCCAAAAGAACTTCGTGAGCCAGCTCCCACTCGTGAGAGACCGTGCTCTGCCTTCTCAGACCATCCACTACTGCGTTTTTGTCTCCGGCCAGATGAACTGCAGAGATCGAAGTTTCCCGCTGAATGGCCCAGAACCAGAGCTGCATGGCCTCTCTGCACAGTGGGAGTGTCCCTGCCCCCCCCCTTTTTGTTGAGGTAGTGCATGGCCACTGTATTGTCCGTCATAATCAGGACATTCTGCCCCCGCACAGACGGAAGAAAAGCCTTCAGGGCTAGCCTGATAGCCCGCAGCTCTAACAGATTGATGTGGAGTCTGGACTCCAACAGAGACCAACGACCGCTGGCTGTCAGCTCGTTGGCATGAGCTCCCCAACCCGTGAGGGATGCGTCCGTCACGATCGTCACCTCCAGCCATGGTTGCCAAAACAGAGCCCCTTTGAACAGATTTCCTTCGACAACCCACCACAGAAGGTCCTAGGCGACCGAGGGCGGAATCTGAACGGGGTCCGACATCTTGCCGGAGAACTGCGACCACTGCATCTTGAGTGCCCATTGCAGAGATCTCATCCACAGCCTGGCCTCTGGCACCAGTAGAATGCAGGATGCCATGAGGCCGAGCAATCTCAAGAACTCGAACGCCGGAAGACTCTGGGCACGTTGAAATTTGACACCATCTGCAGAATGTGGTGAGCCCTCACCTGGGGAGGCAAACACTGCCCCAGGGATGTGTCTAGCACTACCCCGATGTATTGGAGCCGCTGGGTAGGTGTCAAATGAGACTTCTTTAAGTTGAGGGAGAAGACCAGCTTGTGAAGGGAGTGGCAGGTGACATACAGATGTTCCAAGACTTGCTCAGGAGAGCGTGCCCTGATCAACCAATCGTCCAGGTAGGGGTAGACATGAATCCCCCTTTCCCGAGATGCGCTGCCAACCCCACCATCAGCTTGGTGAAAACCCTTGGGGCGGAGGTCAATACGAAGGGCAGGGCCCGTAACTGAAAATGCGAGTCGCCAACCGCGAACCTCAGGTACTTCCTGTGCTTGGGATGAACCGGCACATGAAAGTAGTAAGCATCCTTGAGGTCGAGAGACACCAACCAGTCAGGAAGTTGAAGGTCCTGGAGGACTTGTGAGAGAGTAACCATCTTGAACTTGTCCTTCCTGAGGAGCTTGTTCAAACCACGCAAGTCCATGATTGGTCTCAATCCCCCGTCTTTTTTCGGGATCAAATAATATGGGGAATACCATCCCTTGTTCCTCTCTGCTGCAGGCACCAGTTCTATGCCGCCTTTCTGCAGCAGGGATTTGATTTCCTGCGCAAGGAGCGGATCCAGACTCTTCAAAGAGAGCTTCCCGGTGAATTGTCGCGAGTCCTCTGCCGGAAAGGAAGACAGTAGCCGTGGGTTATGAACTCCAGAACCCACACATCTGAAGTAATGGCACGCCATTCTACAAGATGCTACGCCAGCCTTCCCCCAACCGGCGAACCATGGGACATGGCCTCATGACTGAGCAAAAGCGGCAGTGCCCGAGGGCAAAGAGGCAACTGCCCGAGCGGCTTTGGCACCTCGAGTACCTTGTTTTCAACCTCTGGTACGCCTACGTTGGCCACTTTGACTGGCAGCTCCCCACAATCTACCAATGAAAGAGTAGTATCGAAAGGAACCTCCCCTCCATTGCTGTCTCCTAGGACGAAAAGGCAGAGGTTGACGTACTACACCGCTCAACGACTTCGCTGCAGCTTTGGAGGTCTGCAACCTCTCAAAGCTCTCGTCAGCCTTGCTGCCAAAAAGATGGACACCATCAAAGGGCATGTTGAGAAGCCAGGACTGTACATCAGGAGCAAAACCTGTGTTGGGCAGAATCATGTGCAGTTCCGTTAGGGAGCACTACAGAAGATTAAGACTACAGATGAGAGCAATATATCCCCTTTGGTATCAGTCTGTACAATAAAGATTTAGTTGGTAGCTGTGGCTGAGCAGTCGGACTTATCTCAAGAGGGAGATGAGCAGTATTCTGGGTTTACACAATAGGCCTACAATACTATGGCACAAGGAAACACTGACCAAAGCTTTGTATTCAAAAGTAAATATTTATTTTATACACTTCTAGTAAAACACATGTATCACAGTTATCAAGCAAGTTAAATTAAGTCAAGGAGAAATATACACACTCCCTAGTTAAATTGTAGACCAAGTGAAACAGAGTGAAAACTGAGCAAAACGGCACAGTGAAAACCACACACAAAGGATACTCTAGCAATTTCTCTCAAGTGAGGGAAAGCACAAGTTATATAGAAATAGTTTCTTACACATCCTAGCAACACTTCCCATAAGTTTGTGAACCAGATTAAGCAAGACAGTGCATCAGTATAGGCAATACTTAAATGAAAACTGAGCAAAATGGCATTTCACAAGGTTTAGAAAGGGGAAGAAAAAGGTAGTTATAAGACGTAGGTGCATCAACACAAGTCTAGCTGAGAATCAATCTAAAGAAGGCAGGTCTAACAAATGTAGCCAGAGTCAGTAGGCCTGTGCCAGAGTCAGTGGTACAGGCAAAGGGCCCAGGAGCAAAATGTTGTAGCTGCAGTCAAGTCTTTGGCTAACGATTTTGAAAAGGTGGATGCAGAAGGTGAAAGACAATATTAAGAGAGAGGGTTGGCCAACCCAACAGGTAGGTAAAGGATTTAAAACACCTTTAGCGCTACCGCGAAGAAAGGGCGGCCGGGCGGACCGATGTACCTTTAAAATGAAGAAGTGGCTCCTGCGGTGGAGGTTGTTCCTGGTAGTTCCTGCAGTTCGGGTGATCAAGCAGACGAAGAGAGGCTCTCGTCGTGGAGGAAGGTTCGAGTGACTGCACTACCCAGGGATGAAACCAGCCACAGTGCTGCCCGACGAATAAAAGGTATGCTCCTTTAAATCGCGGTTCGGGTGGACTGGTGACTGGCTATCCGGCCTCAGAGTACAGGGTACGGGAGATTCGACCAAGGCAGGTCTGTGAAGGCGATTGGCAAACTGGTTGGCCCCACCAGCTCAAGGGAAGAAGGCTCTTGCAGATGAAGATCTTCTCTCGTTATGTGGAGAAAAGTGGTGAGACGCTGCAGCAGGGCTTCACCAGTGGTTCAGTCGTTGCAGATGTCGTTGGCTTCTCTCCTCTTCGGCTTCTTAGTTTCAGTGGCGACGTCTTGCTCTTCCAGTCCTCAGGACCCTGCTTTTATGCAAAAAGATCCCCATTCATATGGCCTAGCTGTCACTCACACAGTGGAGTGGTCATCTTGGCGGGAGACCCTCCAGCCTATCAGGATAGAGTGCGACATGGGTTGCGGAGGTAACCCTGTCCAGGTGTCCTACTCCCCCCTCCTACACAATGGACCCACCCCATACTCAGTGGCGCAGAAAGGAGGGCTTCTTGGCAGAAGCCCGCCAAACGAACAAACAAAGGATCCCCGACCTGGGTTAGGAGTTTAGAAAAAGAAGTTATATTAAAGTTCTGGCAAATAAAACCTACCGGAGCAGAGTAACTAGTAAAATGCACCGGTGGTATGTTAGAGGCTGTCAGAAAATGTGGTAGCCTCGAACAATGGGAAAATCCCATAGGAAAATATTTGCAGTTGAATATTTATGGTAGTAACCACTGCCACCAGCCAGAAACCTTTGAGAGAGGGACTGTATGCTACCCCCTCGAAAATGAACATAAGGGAAAAACTATTAACCCTTTCCAGTACTTCCATAGTAAGATGGGTTGTACTGGTTTAGTTCATAAAAATTGACTAGTAAAGTTGATTGGGACTTTACATGCCCTGGGAGACAGTCAGTCCCATCGTATGGAGTCTATGTTTGGGGGTCGCTATGATACCCCTGTGTCACTGCACGGAGGGTGCTGTGTAACACATGTGAATAAATATGGTTCCTATGGGGGTGAGAAAATCCCATAGACATTAAACACAAATATCCTAGAACATACATAGCAAAAATGCCCAAGAGTGGGAAAAAGAGTCTCACTCTTAGCAGGAAAAAGAAACAAGCCCTTCAAATCCAGCAAAGCTGCTGGGGGACGCTATAGGTAAGGGAAATTAGCCATAGAATGAGAATTCTCCCCAACACCCAGACTTCCGCAACCATGCAAACCTGCGCATCACAGTGCTTGCCGCCATGGACCGGCTGACACAGTCTGCCACGTCCCGACCTGACTGAACGGATTCACACATGGCATCCTTGCCATCCTGAATGAGGGCAAGAAAACCATCCCGTTCCTCCCCTTTGGGAATATGTTCAGCCGCCAAAGATACACAATTCCACAGAGTCTGCGTGAATCTTGCAAGAGCACAAACAGAGTTGACTGCTTTTAAAGCCATACCCCCAGAAGAAAATACCTCCTTCGCCCAACCGTCAAAGCGTTTGTCGTCCCTATCAGGAGGGATTGTAGGGTACGCCGCCTGCTTTGCTGGGGCCGTAGTCGCCTGTACCACCAAACTCTCCGGAGTGGGGTGCGTGGACAAGTGGCAGGGGTCGCCACTGGCTGAACGGGCTGAACGGTATTTTTTCGATAACTTATTTACTGCCGGAAGACTCTCCGGAGCAGTCCAAGCCGCCGCCACCCTACTTTGTAAGGCCATATGAAATGGCAACACTAGGTCAGTGGGTGGACCTTGGTCAAGGATATCTGTCAGGTCATCCTGCAGAAAATCCACAGGTGGAGCAGACCACCCCAAGTACTCCCGTCACCCTCGACATGAGACGCCTGTACGAAGACTCGGCGTGTGTACCAGGCTCAGGCCTGCCAAACTCAACCTCTGGGGAGGTGTTCAGACCCCTGGCGTCATGCAAGGATTGACACAGGTCTTCCATCTGGCTATGACCAGACAACAGTTCGTCAGGAACCTCATGAGGAACAAACCCCTCAACATCTGACCCTTCATCCACCTCCGAGATATAATCCAAAGGCTGGAATAAATCCCTGGATGAGGGCACAGAAAAAGGCTCAAACACAGGCCTCACTGATTTACTCAGGGCCTTCCTCGGAGTTTCCACCGTCCTCCGGGGTACCTCTCCACAAAAGACGTTGACAGAATCGGCGTCGACGTTAAGCTTGGCGCCGATTACTTCGACAACGGCTTCGAGGCCAGAGCCCCAAGCGTGTCCTTCGACAGCCTCGGCACCGATGACTTCCTTGGAGCCAGAGCCTCGAGAGAGTCCCTCGACGGACATGGCGCCAACGGTGTCGATGCTTTCTTAGAAGGCTTCACAGGCTCCAACGGTCTCAAGGGCGTCGAGGACCTGGCACCTGGAGCGGGCATGGCTAGAGCGATCTATCTTGTCTGATCGGGATCATGACGGCTCCCTATGATCGCGCCGACCACCCGAGCCCGAAGGCCTGCGAGCGGTGGCCCTAGCACGTACCTTGCCGGCTTCTCTCGAAGGCACGGACGGAATGGAGCCCTGCGATTCAAAAATCGCCATCATCTACTTACGAAATGCGTCCCATTCCGCCGGAGATGAATGCTTGTTGGGACAAGCTAACCGCCGTCTGGCGGAGTCCTCGGACGAGGAAGGCGACTGGTGACAGCGCTTCCGCAAGTGCCTAGAAGAGGCAGAGGAATGGCGGGAAGCACTCTGGGACCGAGACCCCCTGGACTTACGCCAACGCGGAGAGTCGCCCCTCGAATCGTTGGTCGAAAGCCCAGCGGATTTCGACTTACGGGGTTTGGAAACCCTACCTACAGATAACTACTTCTTCCGCTCCCGCAAGGCCTTCGACATCAAAGACTGGCATTCATCACAGTCATCGGTAGCATGGCACTCGCCGAGGCACCACAGGCAGACATTGCGCGGGTCCGTAAGCGACATCTTGGAACCCCAGTCCCGGCACTTCTTGAAACCCGACCGCGGGGTAGAAGAAGACGAAGACATATTTCACAAGCAATCAAGTTCGAAGATCCGATTCAACAGGAGAAGAACCGAGGTGCGCCGAGATTCCGAAGCAAACATGTTTGCGGAAAAAACAGAACTGAGGTTACGGGCGTCATGCGTCCTACATATAACATCCAGTGACGTCGGCGCTCGACGGAAGCCCTTGAGAGACAGCGTATCGACGTCATCAACACAGGACGCGGACGCCGAAAAATTTCCCGAAGCAGCACAGCTGTGGCGATTACCATCATAGATGTGGAATATGTTGGGTGACACAATCCCCTCAAAGACACATTTCCGTGCCGTGTGATGGGAAAGACGAATGCAGCGCGTTTCTCACGTATTCAACACTGAACACTTCAGCCTTTGTAGCGTTTGGCACATTGCAGTCAAGCAGTTAACCACCTGAATGCCAGGTAAGCCAACTTGTGCAGCTTTCACTGCCGTTAGTAATTAGCATTGAAAAATATGTTATAAGGTTCTGAAATCTCAATTATTTCCATTTCAAACACACATTCTTTACCCAAGTAGGGAAGGAATAGTGCTCGATACCAAAAGTTGTCAGCCCTAATTGAAATTGAACGCAGACACAGAAGGCACGTTTAAATTCAGCCTCAAAGGCTCAAAAGGAGCACACATTAAGAATTTTAGAACCAGATTGAGATCCCAAATTGGCACTTGGAATGGGTAAGGAGGAAACACATTAGTGAGTCCCTTTAAGAATTGCACTACCAAAGGAATTTTGAAATAAGAGCATTCTTCCGAAGAACGCTTGAAGATGTAAAGAGCTGCAAGATAACCTTTAATTGTACCAACATTTAGACCTATATGCGCTAGGGACAAGAGGAAGGACAGTACTTCTGGAATAGAACATAGAAAAGGATTGCCATACTTTTCTCTGCACCAGTTGCAAAACTTCCTCCAACGGTATAGAGATTTTGTTGCTGGCCTTCTTGCTGAAAGCAACAGCTCCATGACATCATCTGGAAGGTCCCAATCCTTGTATCTCAGCCTTTCAGATACCAAGCGTGAAGGTTGAGAGTTTTGACCTCTGGATGGAGAACCTGTCCCTCCATTTGTGAGAGAATGTCCTCTCTCTGAGGAAGACGTACTGGGGGACAGATGGGCATGTCTAGAAGGTCCGGACACGTACAATAGTGAGAAATTCCACTCCACCACGAACGCGTCTCCCAGGGCTCCTCTCGGGGCAAATTCCCTTGAGCAATACCTTTCGCACTTCCGGTTGATTCCGGTCGCAAATAGGTCTACTTCAGGGGTTCCCCAAAGGGCGAAGATCTCTTGAATGACTTCCTGAGCCAGTTCCCATTCGTGGGACACCATGCTCTGCCTGCTCAGAGCATCTGCCGTCATATTCTGCTCCCCGGCTAGATGAACTGCCGTTAAAGAGATTCCTTCCTGAATTGCCCAATACCAGAGCTGCATTGCCTCTCTGCACAGAGGTAGTGACCCTACACCTCCTCTTTTGTTTAGATAATGCATGGCCACTGTGTTGTTAATTATCAGGACATTGTTTCCCCTGACAGATGGCAGGAAAGCTTTCAGCGCTAGTCTGATTGTTCTCAGCTCTAAAAGGTTGATGTGTAGTTTGGACTCCGATGGAGACCAACGACTGCTGATTGTCAGATCGTTGGCATGAGCTCCCCACCCCATGAGTGAGGCGTCAGTCACTACTGTGATCTCTGGCCATGGTTGCCAAAAAAGTTCTCCTTTTAGGATATTCTCTGTACAAGTCCACCATAGAAGATCTTGTCGAACCTTGTTCGGAATCTGGAGACGATCTGTCATTTGACCTGAGAACTGGGACCACTGAGTCTTTAGAGCCCATTGAAGGGATCTCATCCTCAAACGTGCCTCTTACACCAGGAAGATGCAGGATTCCATGAGGCCGAGCAACCTTAAGAAGTCGTAGGCCTGGAGATTTTGGGCATTTTGAAATTTGGGAACCATCTGAAGAATGTCTTGAGCCCTCGACTTGGGGGGGGAGCTCTTTCCCAAGGATGTGTCTAATACAGCTCCTATGTACTGGAGCTGTTGGGAAGGTGTCATTTGAGACTTCTTGAAATTTAGGGAGAAGCCCAGTCTGTGGAGGAAGTGGCAGGTGACTTTCAGATGATCCAGTGCTTGTTCGGCAGAACGTGCCCTGATCAACCAATCGTCCAGGTAGGGGTAGACGTGAATCCCCCCTCTCCTGAGGTGCGCTGCCACCACTACCATTAACTTGGTGAAGACCCTCAGGGCGGAGGTCAATCCGAATGGCAGGACTTGAAACTGATAGTGTGAGTCGCCAACTACGAACCTCGGGTATTTTCTGTGTTTGAGATGAATCGGCACATGAAAATAAGCATCCTGGAGATCCAATGACACCAACCAGTCCTGAAGTTGAAGGGCCTGAAGGATCTGATAAAGGGTAACCATCTTGAACTTGTCCTTCCTGAGGAACTTGTTCAAGTTTCTTAAGTCCAAGATGGGTCTCAGTCCTCCGTCCTTTTTGGGGAGCAAAAAATACGGGGAGTACCATCCCTCTGCTTCTCCCCTGCATGTACTGGTTCTATAGCACCTTTCTCCAGCAGGGTTAGAACTTCCTGCTGAAGGAGCGGGTCTGAAAACTTCAAAGGGTGTCTCCCTGGTGGAGTACTTTGAGGTTGTGTTAGAAAAGGAAGGCAGTAACCGTGGGCTATTATTTCTAGAGCCCAAACATCTGAAGTAATGGCTCGCCATTCTTGCAGATGCTGTGACAGCCTGCCTCCTACAGGTGTTTTGTGATGCAAGTCCTCAAAGTGGTTTTGTGGAGGTTGTTGCAGCCGCTGATGGCAAAGAGGCTGCAGCTGGAGCTGGCTTTTGCTCGTTTTGCTCGTCCACCGCGAGTGGCCTTTCTCTGGCCCCTTTGACTGGGCATTCCTCTCGCCTTTCCATATGAGGAGTAGCAACGATAGGATCGTCCCCTACACGATTGTCCTGGCACACGAAAAGGCTGAGGTTGCCGAATAGCAGCCCCTAAAGATTTAGCAGCTGCTTTTGAGGTCTGCAACCTCTCAAGGCTCTCGTCAGCTTTGCTGCCAAAAAGGTGAGACCCTTCAAAGGGCATGTTCAGAAGGCGGTTCTGTACGTCCGGTGCGAAACCCGACTTCCGTAACCACGCAAATCTGAGCATTCCCGTGCTAGTGCCGATGGACCTGCTTACACTATCCGCAGTATCCAATCCAGATTGAAGGGATTCCTGCATGGCTTCCTTTCCATCTCTAATGACGGCTAGGAACCCTTCTCTTTCGTCCCCTTCTGGAATGTGCTCTGCCGCCATTGCGATGCACTCCCACAGAGTGTACGACAACTTTGCCAAGGCACATGTGGAGTTGGCAGATTTTAAAGTCATACTCCCAGCTGAAATTACCTTCCGTGTCCAGCCATCCACACGCTTATCGTCCCTGTCTGTAGGGATAGAAGGGTGTGCAAGTTTGTTAGAAGCTTTGGCTGCCTGTATGACCACACTCTTGGGAGTGGGATGTTTGGACAGATAGCCGGGGTCGCTACTGGCAGGGCGGTATTTTGAGGCGAGGGATTTATTTACCAGAGGAATAGAATCCGGAGTTTCCCAAATCTTGGCCACCCTATTTTGCAGGGCTACATGAAAGGGTAGTAACTGGGTCTTCGGTGGGACCATGATCCAATATATCTGTCAAATCATCCTGGATGAATTGGGCTGATGGTCTAGCCCATCTTAAGTAATCTACTACCTTCGTCATTAACTGACGGAATGATGGACTGGCATGCTCTCCTGGTTCTTGTCAGCCAAAGTCATTTTCAGGAGATGTGTCAATGCCACTTGCATTGTGTAATGATTCCATCAAGACCCTCATTCTGCTTTCTTCTGAAATCAGGCATTCTGGGACATTTGGGGTGCCATATTCTAGCCCAAAAGGTACATTCTCCTCATCAGATCTTTCCTGTTCCTCATGAATTGAGGTCAGGGACTTGAAAAACTCCTTCCTAGGGAGAGGCTTTAAAACCTTCTCTCGGAGAGGAGGAGGAAGAGGTGTATTATAGGGCTATGAAGGTATTACAGGTCTTGTAATCCTGTCTTTCCCTTTTTCTGGCTGGCCTGGCTTGGCTGGAGCCTTTGGCGCCGAGGGCTTCGGGGTCGACGTCGACAAAGGCGTCGACGAAATAGTGGTCTTCGACGGAGCCTGCTTCGAGGAGCTCTTTGAAGATTTGCCCTTCGAGGTGCGTTGGGTCTCGGAAGGCGTCGGTGACCTCAAGCGGTTGGCTCGACTCGAGCGGTCCTTTTCGCTCAGCGTCCTGGATGGTTCTCTATCCTTCCTTTTTCGATCACCTGGGCTCGAGGGCACGAAAGTGTTGGAGCGATGGCGCTCCTGGCCGGCTTCCGAAGAAGGCGCGGACCGAGGCTTCGCTTTCTCAAACACCTCCATCATTTTGACCCTGAATGCTTCCCACTCTTCGGAGGACAAATGTTTCATGGGGCATTTCATCCTTTTTGGGGACTCGTCTGAGGACGAGGTGGAGGGGGACCTGTGGTGTCGTTTCTTCGATTTTTTCGTCGAAGACGACGAGCTATAGGAATCGCTTCGGGACCTGGACCGATGCCTTTCGCATCAAGGAGATTTCTCCTCACGAGACCTCGACTCGACGCTAGAGGCTTTACGGTCGGGATTTCGACCTATCTGTAGTTTTCCCTTCCTTTCTCGAAAGGCCTTCCCAGTCATCGCATGACACTTCGTACAGGCCTCCATGTCGTGGCCTTCTCCGGGGCACCACAAACACTCTCGGTGCGGGTCTGTGATCGACATTTTTGAACCGCATGACTTGCACTTTTTGAAACCCGATCTCGGGGTCGTGGTCGGCATCGATGACAAGGACATATTTGTTTATTTACTATCTTCACAGAACTCGAGGCGCCGAATCTCTGAAGCAACGTATACTGCGGAAAAACGGAACTGAGGCCAACGGGCACCGCGCATGCTACTTATATACCCGATGACGTCACCCTCGACGGAGGCCTTGGAGGAACCATCGACTTGACGACATCGACGCACGGCGCCCTCAGCCGAGAAAATTTCCGGAGAGCAGCAAAGCTGGATGGAATACATCTAAAATGAGGAATATGTTGGAGGACACAATCCACTCGAAATTACCTTTTGACTACGCATGGTATGAGACAGGAGGGCATCTGGGACTTGGTTTCAAATATGTAACAGCATTTGCTGTTTACTTTGTGTTGCTGTTTTTAACAAAAGAAATTACCTTTGCAATTAGAATGCACCAGCTTTATTCATAACAATGATGCAATGACGTCAAAATTAATATTGGAGAACATATGGCACATTTAAACCAATGTTCTATTTTGTTTCAGGGATGGATACTAATCCCCGCTCCAATGAGGCATCCTTATAGGACCAGAACTGGAGAATGCACTATCAGTCCATCTTTTGCATTTTTCAACCGTTTTTTGATTACAATACACAATGTGTATGCTTCAACGTAGTAACGAGACAGTGTACCCCTGAAGAATTTCCCGCAATAACTTCAGTTATATTTTTTGAGGAAAGAAACATGTTGGATTGAACGAGTATGGTTTTATTAAGAATGAGCGAGTGAGTGGTTTGAATGTCTGATGTGAGTTTTTAATTCAAGAGTTATGCATGCACAGCACTTGTCACTTTAATAGAATTAGTGCTACGCTACACAAATCTTTGCTGTTGTATGCAACTGTCTGTTCTATGTATTAGTGCACAATTTGTAACTAAGTGAATCTGTTTTAACTTATGTGTACATTAACAAAATGTATACTTTTTTGATAAACAATTTGATTGCCTCTGTAGTTAAGTTGATAATTGTGAGTTAGTACCTCACTTAAGCAGAGTGAGCTTCACTTGCTAGGGTACAGTGCCCACCCTGAAACAAATTTTCACTCGCAAGCACCATTGTGTCAGTTTAAGGTTTCCAAACCTTGTTAGGGGGATTGCTTGACGAGGTAGGTGACCGACCCTCACACCTCTCCTAGTGTTTTGATAGTAACAAGTTGTTGGTAAATAAATTTGTTTCTGGCCTATAGACACATCCCAGGAATCTATCTTTTTTCCTTTGGTGTTTTTAGGTCTAAATTATGTTGCATTATGCTGTATATAACAGAATAAGTCTTGTGTATAGTGTCATGCTCATTTTGTTTTCAACTTGGGGAAATTAAAAAGCCACGGCCCTTATTTATTTATTTCAATTTTCGTACCATGCCTCATGACCATAGGCCTCAGGGCGCACATGTACAACTTATCTATGATAAAAGAGTATCATTTGTAAATGTCTGTCTCGTCTATGTCATATTAATTTGCTTTTTGACTGAGCCCACTACAGCCTTCCATCTCATTTATTGTGTGGTTCATTATCTTGACCAAATCATATCTCTGAATGGTCCACTTGGGGACTACCTTCTTTGCCCATGAGGGGCATGTCAGGGGTAGCATTCATTGAGCCATCGATGCCCCAGGACCTCAGTTCTACCTTTTTACCTAGCACTAGCAGTTTATGGACTGCATAACAGCAAGAGGAGAACAAGCTATCAAACAGGAGTTGTAGTATGTGAGGCAATGAGGGGTCTGTGGAAGGAAGGACTAATGCGCCAGAAAGAACATTTCTCAAAATGTAAGTAATTTGTTGTTCCAATGCATTCCATCCTCCCAGAGATTCCTAATCTTCGATGGACTACCATAGTACTACAGAACCCTTGAGAAAATGAACCACAACCTAGACGTCAAAACCGTGAAGCATCGCAAAACTAGTCCACTGACCAGACCAGGAATCCAGACAGTAGTACTTGGTGAACTAGTGCAAAGAAGGCCACATAGCCACCAGATAGATATCCAAAACTGGGACACCTCTCGGCAGGGAAGAAGTGGGTCCCGAAATTCGGTTTGAGTGACATTTAAGATCTTCAAACTAAGTAATTGCCCGCCTAATCATACCACTCAAATGCAGA
Organism: Ambystoma mexicanum; assembly: GCF_040938575.1. Taxonomy (NCBI): domain Eukaryota; kingdom Metazoa; phylum Chordata; class Amphibia; order Caudata; family Ambystomatidae; genus Ambystoma; species Ambystoma mexicanum. The sequence continues at coordinate 393,441,601 of NC_090928.1, read as the reverse complement.
CAAATATTCACTCAGTCTCTGCTTGAGAACAATCTGACCGCTGAGCACCAGTGTAGCTGGTAATCCTTTCTGACGTTTCATCAGAGAGCCCACTTGGCACCCAGCTAATGAACCCTTGTCCACCTTGGATGAATGAGCTCGAGGATGGGAAACCATAAGAGGAATTTGCTGTGAAAGAGGGAAATCCGGCATGATCTTGGGAAGGAAGTTCAGCTGCACAATCTGTCACATTCTGCTTAGGCATTACCTAGCATGGAGGCTTCACCAAAAGAGACTGGCACTCACTGACCAACATAGTGAAGTACTAGCAACCAGGAGGATCACCTTAAAGAACAAATTACTTACTTCTCAGTAATGTTCTTTCTGATGGACATTCCTCCCCTCGATTGTTTACCTATGATATCTATTTCCCAGCACCAGCTGCTCTTCGGAAACTTTTTTGCCGCCAGGGATCACAGCGGTTGTGTGACGGATTCCCCCGATGCCTCTACTCACCACATACTGGACATGACGTTGGGGATGGATATACATATAGATATGGGATACATTACTCACTGTAATCGTATTTCTGATGCTTGTATCTGCTTAGATTCACATGCTGTGCATAGGCCGACATCTAGTGGAAGCTGTAGAGTATTACAGTTTGTTTATCGAAACTCGAAAACGGGCGTCGACACAGGGCGTGCCAGTAATACTATCCCTAGTGTGATGTCCACTGTACCCATGATCCCTCACATTTCTAGGACCCTCAGATTGTATTTGTTCTGACATGAGGTAGCATGAGGAGTAGCACGAGTACAGATTATCCAAGCAGATAGAAAGAAAGATAAGACTACAATCATCCATGCGCCTTCTCTCAGAGGGGAGGAAGGGTGGGTTGCATGTGAATCTAAGCAGATACAAGCATCAGAAATACGATTACGGTGAGTAATGTATCCCTTCTGAGGCTTGTGGAATCTGCTTAGATCACATGCTGTGCATAGATTAGCGAGAAGTGTTAGAAGAAGGAGGTGGAATGTGAGAAGGGTCATGCAAATAAATGTCTTAGAACCGCTTGTCCCACTTGAGTATCTGTCTTGGAATGAGTGTCAATGCAGTAGTGCTGAGTAAAAGTGTGAATAGAGCTCCAAGTAGCTGCTTTGCAAATGGTGTCAAGGGGTACATTTGCAATGAAAGCCAGAGTGGCCCCAATACCTCTTGAAGAGTGTGCTCTTGGCGTGAAAGGCAGAGTTTTATTAGAAAGGGAGTAACACATCTGGATACAATTTATAATCCACTTAGAGGTGGCGCCTTTAGAGACGCGATCTCCCTCTCTGCCTGTAGCAACGGAGAGAAACAGTTGGTCTGTTTTGCTTAGCGGTCTGGTCTTGTCTACATAGTATAGGACCGCCCTACGCACATCTAGGGTGTGTAGTTTCACCTCAGCAGAGCTTTGGGGTTCTTGGAAGAAAGCCGGAAGCTCAATGGACTGGTTAACGTGGAATTTAGAAATAAACTTAAGTGAAAACCAAGGGTGTGTTCGTAAAACCAGTTTATCTTTATGGACAGTAAAGAAGGGATCCTGCACTGACAGAGCCTGAATTTCACTGACCCTTCTTATAGATGTAATGGCTACTAAGAAGGCAGTTTTATATGTCAGGTGTTGGAGACTGCTTTTATGCATGGGCTCGAAAGGGGGGCCCATGAGTTTAGCAAGCACCACATTAAGGTCCCATCCTGGTGGTGGGTTTGAAATTGGAGGGTGGAGTCTCTTTACCCCTTCCATGAAGGCTCTAACCACTGGTACTTTCCACCACGACACCTTGTTATGGGAGGTGGTGTATGCTGACAGAGCCACCAGGTGTACTTTCAGTGAGTTAAATACCAGCCCTGCATCCAGCAGGTGGAGCATGTATGTGACAATAGTGGAAGGAGTGCAATCAACAGGGTTGATTTGTTTATTCTGGCACCAGATAATGAATCTCTTCCATTTGTCAAAGTAGCAGTGCTTCGTGTTTGGCTTCCTAGACTCTTTTAGGATGTCCATACATTTCTGAGGTAAATTAAGATGTCCAAACTCTGATCTCAGGAGCCATGCTGCCAGGTTCATTGAGTTGGGTTGAGGGTGCACTATTTGACCTTGGTGCTGGGACAGTAGGTTGTACCAGCACAAGAGTTTGATGGGTTTGCACACCGCTAGTCTGCGTAAGTGTGGGAACCACGGTTGCCTCGCCCACATGGGAGCAACTAGGATGAGTGTCATCGATTCCCTGTGCATCTTGTTGACCACCTTCCTGATGAGAGGTTGGTGGAAAAGCGTACGCAAACATCCCTGACCAGTTCATCCACAGGGCGTTCCCCTTGGAGTCTGGCTGCGGGAACCTGGATGCGAATCCTGGGCATTGTCTGTTTTCGCTTGTGGCGAATAGGTCTGTAGTGGGGAAACCCCACTGTGAGAAGATGTCTTCTACGACTTCTCTGTGTAGACACCATTTGTGTTCTCCTGGGAGGGGATCTCTGCTCAAAGCGTCCGCTAGTGAATTGAGATCCCCTGGAACATGTTGAGATGACAGGTAGATGTTCCGTCTGAGTGGCCATATCCAAATTTTCTGGGCAAGCTTGGATAGATTTGGCGAACAAGTCCCTCCCTGCTTGTTTAGGTAAAACATTGCTGTTGTGCTGTGTCAAGATCTGCACTGACAGGTTCAACAGGTGGGGCTTGAACGCTCGAGGTGCTCTGAATACTGCCAAAAGCTCTAGCAGATTGATATGATTCTTGGCCACTGTGTGAGACCAGAGACCCTGAGCTGTGTGGTGAAGGTGTGCTCCCCACCCTGACAGGGTTGCGTCTTTTGTGACTACAGCCTGTACCTAGGATAGTAAAAGGGATTCCCCTTTGACAGGTGCTCTCTTGTCCACCAGTGAAGACTTTGTACAAGTGTTTTGGCGAAACGACCACTAGATCGTCCCACTGACCACTTGCCTGAGACCACTGTTTCACCAACCATTCTTGCATGGGACGCATGGGCTGGCGCGCGTGGGGGACCAGGTAAATACATGACGCCATCATGCCTAGCAAACGCATCGCTTTGCGCACCGTTATCTGGCGACCGGACTGATATTGAGGAATCTGCAGTAGTATGTTCTGAATTCTTTCCTCTGATGGAAAGGCCAACCCCTCTTGAGTGTTTAGTACAGTTCCTAGGAACTGTTTGGAGGTGCTTGGCACCAGGCTTGAATTTTCCTTGTTTATGGAGAAACCCAATTCGAAGAGGAGGTTGATCGTTCTTTGAATGTTTGAACTGCAAATTGCTGGGGTCTCCCCCGTGATGAGCCAGTCGTCCAGGTAAGGGTATACTGGGATTGCCTCCCTGCTTAGGTGTGCCGCTACCAACGCCAGAACCTTCATGAATACCCTTGGAGCCAAGGCTATACCGAAGGGCACCACCTTGAACTAGTAGTGCTGACTGTCCGCCTTGAAGCGGAAGAATCTTCTGTGCGCTGGGAACATGGAAATATGAAAATAGGCATCTTTCATGTCCAATGTTGCCATGTAATCCCCCTTTTTTAGGAGGGGGATGGAGAGTAGTCATGCAAAACTTTTGGGGCTTGACATACTTGAATGCAGGGCTAAGTCTAAGACTGGGTGCATTGTTAGATCTTTTTTTGGCACAAGGAAGTAAGTTGAATAAATACCCTTGTTTACCCGTTTACCCGGGACGAGTTTGATTGCGTCCTTTTCTAGAAGATTGCCGATCTCCTCGAGAAGGATCTTCTGGTGGTCTAAAGAATGTACCTTTTGTCGCGGAGGGTGGTTTCGGGGACGCTCTAGCAGTTCTATGCAGTATCCTGCGGACACTGTGGACAGCAGCCATCTGTCTGATGTGATCCCTTCCCAAGCTTGGGTGAAGTTGGTAAGGCGTCCCCCTACTGGACATGCGTGGAAAGGGACCCTGATCTCGGGTCACTGCTTTGCGGGAGGCGTGCCACCTCTGCTGGGGCTGCCTCTACCCTTACCACAACCCCTTTTGTTTCCCCTGTTGTAACTCTGGGTAGACTGCTGGTTGTTACCCCATGGTGTGCCCTGCCCCTGAGAATAGTTGGAGCCTCTGTGAATTTTGGCCACGTGGGCGACGAAAATTGCCATTCCCTCTTTGATTAGGGGGTTTGTTGGTCAACTGTCCCAGGGATTTCAGAGTCTCATACTCATCTTTGGCATTTTTTAATGCGTCCTCTACCGCCTTGCCAAACAGTAGATCAGGCTCCACTGGCTTGTCTATTAAGGATGCTTGTGTCTCAGGTTTAAACCCTGACTGCCTTAACCAAGCATGCCTCTTAATAACAGTGCTCGCTGCTATTAGCCTGCCGGCGTTATCCGCGGCATCAAAGGTTGCCTTAAGGATGCAACCGGACAAGGCCCTCCCCTCCGACGCAACCTGTGCCAACTGGCTCTTTAAAGGTTCCGGTGCGGAGTCGATGAGTGCAGCAACTTGTTCCCACTGGTGGCAGTTGTAATTAGCCAGCCGAGTGGTGGAGTTGGCAATCCTTGCCTGGTAGGCAGAAGTGGAGGCTACCTTCCTTCCCAATCCGTAGATCTTTTTGCTCTCCTTGTCGGGGGGAGCCTCAGACGATGATAGGGGCGTTCCCGCCCTCTTTCGGGTATTAGTGACTACCAGAGAGTCAGGTTTCAGTTGCCCCCTTATGTACAGCGGGTCTGACTGGGCTGCCCTGAACAACTTTTCGATCCTGGGGTTTACTGCCCTGGTGAGGTTCGGATTGAGAAGGGAAGGATCAATCCTCCTCTGTATAGACTTGAGAATAGGGATGGCCTGGTCAATGGGTCTCTTTTCTCCCACTAGTTCCTCGGCGAAGTCCCTCTCCTCCTGAGCTCCCCGAGTATCTATGCGGAAGTGTTCTGTTCTGCCACTCTAACAAATCCTCATTTAGGAGAGGTTGGTTGTTGACTGGAGAGTCTGTAACCGGGGGTTCCTTGTCTACTGGGGAGGCTACTCTGTAGACTTCTGTGTTATCTTCGTCCTCCTCTTGGTCCTCGTCATCCCCATAGTAGTCCACCCCAGTTTGGTCGTCCAACATTGCCAATTCTGGATCCTCATCATGTAGTGGATCCTCATTATACTGAGTGTATGGTTGTATGTAGAAAGGATCAGAAGACCGACTTTGCGTTGGTGCCTCAACTCAAGGTTTCTTACCAGGGGGTTGCGAGTCCCCAGACCCTGAGGGAGTAGCCCCGTCCGGGGTATAAGAGAGGAAGTGATCTGGATTCTTGGCATAGAAGTCTGCTAGGGATGCCATTCTAGACATAACTCTGTCTATGTCCTCATTGGACCATTCTTTTGAGCTGGGAATTACCCTCTCCTGGAGGTGTTTCCCTGCTATATCCTGACTGGACCTATGGGCTTGTGCAGGGGTCTTGGTCTGTTTAACAGCGGACTTCGAACTGTCTTTAAGTATCTGTGGTGTAGAAGAAGGCTGAGAAGGTTTCTTCTGCTGTTTTCCCCCCTCTCCGTGAGTGGAAGAGTGCTTCCCTGGTGTTTTCACCTTTTCGGAGATCTTCGACGTCTGGCTTCGAGATTCGGGGGTAGTGTCCCTTTCCGTAGAGTGAGGACGTCGGGACACGGGTGCAGGCGGCGAGCGGTCTGCTGACGCCGACTCCTGGAGTGCGGCCTGGGGATGAAGGTCAGCTTTGTCTTCGGACGATCGAACCTCTATTACTTTGGTGAGTGAGGCACTCTTGGCAACAGTGGATGGTTGCCTGGTGTCGTGCGGCGATCTTGATCGAGAACGCCCAGAGGACACCGATTCGGTGGACCGGTCTCTGTGTGCCTCTTTCCGAGAACTCGATGTGCACGTCGAGTCTCGGTTGGACTTCGAGTGTTTAGTGGAAGTGGTGTGGGTAGCGCTCGTGTCGCTGGTTGTCTTCCCCATAGCTGCCCTGCCAGACAACCTTCTGAGGTCGGGGACTTGCGCTTGGCTGTCTTTCGACACCATGTTGCCCTCGCCGTCCGATAGTACGGCGTTGCTGCCATCACTGAAGGCGCCCTCTGCTTCCATGGCCTCTCGTTGCCTGGCATGGTGTTCCCAACGTTTGATCGAACGGTCCTTTAGAGTCTTAGCCTTGAACCAGCTACACGATCTGCAGTTCGCCTCGGGGTGGTCCCTTGGCAAGCAAAGGTTACAGGTGGCGTGTCTGTCAACCCAAGGGTACTTGCGGTTGCACTTGGGGCAAAATTGGAAAGGGGTACCCTCCATACGCACCCTGTGACAGCGCCCGAGTGTGTAGGAATATATATATGTAAATATATGTGAGTGAAGAGTATGTACCACCCCCACTCTCCCTACTTGTACAGGGCCGAGGCCAGAGGCCTTCCGAGGCCCGGGCTCAGGCCAGAGGCCTTCTGAGGCCCAAAGTTCTTCGAATAGCTCTCGACAGTAGTTTTCTTCTCCGGTCCGGTGTCGAGCTTCGAATTCCGATGACTCGACGTGTGTAATGAAGAAAACGGGGAAATATTATAATATAATTATTTAGCAAAATTATGGCTAAAAGCCAGGGAACTCCGCGGGATGCTTCCAACAAGTATGGCGGAAAAAAAACAATTTGAGGTTCCTACACGTGTGAGGGTTCATGGGTACAGTGGACGTCACACTATGGATAGTATTACTGGCACGCCCTGTGTCGACGCCCATTTTCGAGTTTCGAAAAAAAAAACTAATACTTCTGCAGCTTCCACTGGCCGTAAGACAACCCTTCACTGTACCAATCTGTAAGCAAGTCTGGACCAAAAACAAACAAAAATACAAAACAGAGGAAATGGAGCACGTAAAAGGGCCCAGATCCTTTTCCCAGCACAAACCCAAAAACGTTTGCCACTTGATGGCATTAATGGATTTGGTGACTGGTCTTCTAGCAGAGAGGAGCGTGTCCAGAACATTCTCTGACAAATCCCACTCATTATACCTCATCCATTTAGCAGCAGGCATGAAAATACAGACTGCAGAGGTCAGGGTGCAGGACGTAGATTTAAGAAGAGTGCCGGAGCGAGTGCCGGAGCGATCAGGATAACTGTGGACCTGAACTGACGCAGTCTTCTGAGAATGCAGAGAGTAGGTTGTAGTCCCATTCGACTGCCAAGGCATCCCCAGGAACTCAGTGACAAGGAAATTGCCTGGAGCAGAACCACCTGCACTTCTTAGTCAGACTGGAAGTGGAGAGGCTCATCCGAGAATACCCCAGTGGGTGAACATCTTGCCCAGAACATCCTGGCAGAAGTCCTACGAGTGGGAGGCTGATGACCATCTCTCAGTGCATGTGCTGGTACTTTCTCCTTGCCAGGCAAATGTGCTGCAGTCAGAGACGCACTGTTCTACAGGGTCCAGAACAACAATCGCATTGCTTTTCTACACAGAGCACACCACCCCTCTTGTTGAGGTAAAGTAGGGCTACAGTTTTGTCCATCAGGACCATTTCCATCTTGCCCTTCACAGAGGGGAGGAAAGCAGTCAGGGCCAGATTGATTGCCCTCAACTCGAGCAGATTGATGTGCTCCCGGCACTCTGATGGGGACCACAGTCTGCTCACTGTAAGGTCTTGGAGGTGATCGCCCCTGCACTTCAGGCACACATCTGGGACTAGAGTCATCTCTGGCTAAGGTTGTCGAAAAATTGACCCCTTCCGGAGGTTGTCTTTAACACACAACCCCATTGCAGGTCTCACTTTGGTAAGTGGGCTCGGACAAGCCAGTCATCTAGGTAAGGAAACAAATGAATGCCTTCCCTCCTGAGGCAAGCCACCACTACTGCCAGCAGCTTGATGAAAACCCTGGGTGCCGGAAAAAGTCAGAAAGGGAGGACATTGAAATGGGAATCCTGGAGATCCAGGGAAACTAGCCAGTCGTCCAAGTGTAGGACCTGAAGGATTTGGGGCAGGGTGACTATCTTGAACTTGTCCTTGCGCAAGTACAAGTTCAGAAGCCACAAATCCAGGATGGGTTTTATGCCTCTGTCTGAGACCCATCCTGGACCTATGTTCTTCGGCAGCAGAAAGCATGCAGAGTACCAACCCCTGCCTCGTTCTGAGTAGTATACCATGTCTATGGCCCCTTTTGCCAGAATCTGACGGATCTCCTCCAGTAGGAAAGGTTCCGGAAGGCAAGGGTTGGTGGCATCGGGAGGTGGTCTAGAGGGAGGCAGTATCCCTGCTGTATGATCTGTAAAGCCAAGGTGTCCGAGGTGGTATTTCACCATTGTTATGTGTTGTAAAGTTGAGTCTTTTTTTATGTTTTATATCTTGTGTGTTGGATGATGAATTTTATGTAATATGATCATTTTAAGAGTGTTATAATGAATTAAATAAAGACATGTTTTAAAGGAATATACGGATTTACGTGTAGGTGCAATTCCTGTGGATATATTGTGCGTCATGTTTTACACCTTCTTTTATATACTACCATTTCACCATTCCTCACCACACAGATATAGCCAGCCTCCCCCACAGGGGAAAGATGGCAGAAGTCCACTTCAGAGGGGCTTCACCCCAACGGTTGTGGGGAGCACAGCAGAGATGGAAGCACTGCCTCTAGGTGCACCCCTACCCCCATAGTGACGCTGCTTTACTTGCCTACCCGATGGTGCTTTGTCTTTACCTCTCTGGGCATAGGTGTCGTAGGGGTGAAAACTCTTCCCCCTTCCTACCAGGCTTGCAGGTCACTTTTGCTGCACTGCCAGTCCCCCCAGCAATTTGGCGATAAACTTAGAGGCTTGGAATTTCTGGAGCAACTCGTCAGCCTTGGTGCAGAACAAGTTCATGCCATCAAAGGGCATATCCAGAAGTTTCTACTGGATGTTAGTAGCAAACCCGGAAGTCCTTACCCAAGAAAACCTTTGCAAGACTGTGCTGGTGGCCATCATCTTTACAAGACAGTCTGAGGTTCCCAAGCCAGACTGCAGAATCTGGCAGGAGGCTTCCTTGCCATCCTTGATGTGGGTCTCAAAGCCTTCCCGCATCTCCCCTTTGTTGATGTGTTTGGATGTTTTGGCCATAAAAGACCAAAGGTAAACATGGCCAAAGCGCAAGAGGCATTTACACATTGGAGACCAAGGCTCGAATAACTGAAAATAATTCCCCAACCCCATGCGTCCAATCTCTTGTTCTCCCCATTGGAGAAGGATGGAAAAGTGGTGGTCTCAACTTTTGCCATAGCAGCCTTTACCACCAAACTCTCTGGGGAAGTATGGGCAGAAAGAAGCATTGGGTCAGACGGTGCCAGCCTGTAGCTGGTTTGGCCATTACTTCCATCATTGGCTCCTCTACTGCCCGACTGAAAGGCAGCAAAGTCTCCTTTTAGGCTCCTTGTCCAGGATGTCAATCCAATTGTACTGCACCTTTGGGTGTGAAGGAGTCCACAGCCCTAAGCACCACCTTCACCATCAGGAACTGAAATGCAGACGGTGGCTTGCCTGGGGTGGTAGCAGGAAGTACGTCTACCTCTGGCGAGGCTTTCACGACACTTGCCTCCTATAAATCAGCCATCAGGTCCACCAAGTCACCCTGCCCTGTAAAACTCCTCTGGGAAGTCTCTCACTTCCGTGAGGTGGAAGGGCTCCAGGATGAAAACGACCGGATCCCCTTCATCATAAATATCCTAACAGGGACATAGAAGTCCTTCTAAGGAGCGAGAGAAACTCTTTTGTGACTCAGCGCTGCCGGTGTCATTCGGCACGCTGCTGGAACGGGAACAAAAGTCAGGGGACCAACAGCCGGAGATGGAACTTTATGCCCTTTTGCCGCAATCTTGGAACATCTCATTGCAGAGTCCCTGCCGGCTCATCTTCCAAGTGAGGTGGGATCCGTTGTCTTGGCCAAAGGTGTCGGCGCAAGTGCCGCTACTGCTGGCATCAGGACAAGAGCCACCTGAGGCGGGGGCCTTGGCAAATATGTTTAGCATCTTCATCTTGAACGCCTCCTATTCCTCTGGGGTGAGGGACTGGGTGAGAAAAGGTATTTGCTGGGTGCCTCTTCGTCTCGGCAGTCCTTAGAGTGGTGGCTCATCTTCTTCAAAGACGAAGAAGAATGATGCTGCGAAGAACCACCAAGGGTCCTCAACCTCTTGTAGTACTTTTTCTTCTTTTTGCAATTTCCGACACGGGACATTCCTCAGTGCTGCAGGTTGCACTCTGCGACCTCGACGGCTCAGTTTATCACCTTTCTCCTTGTGGAAGAAGTTGAAATATTTTACTTCACACACTTGAAGCGCCTTCAGCGCGCGCAGAAAAAAGGAACCAAGGTCACCGGGCATGGCGCCTATATATACTGGCTCCAACACCATGTCCAGCATGGAGTCACCTACAGTTGTCGGGCGGAGATGTGCTTTGCCCCCTGGCAGTGGGAAACTTTCTGAATGGCAGCTTGTGCTGGGAGATAGAGCTCATAGATGAGAAATCCGTGGGAGGAAGCAGTCCATTACAAGAAAAGCCGAGACCACCTTCAGAACGGAGTATAGTCCCACTCTCAACTTAACCTTCTGTTTGAAGAAAACCCAATAAGATGGTTTAACAGGCAACCCCTCAAGCTCACCCATGTGTGTCACAGAAGTGCTGGCTACCAGAAAAAGTACCTGTAGGGTGACCAACCTAAAAGAACATGAATGCATGTGCTGAAATGGAGCACCCATAAGAAATGTCAACCTTAAATTCTAAACCCAACAACAAACTGGCATTGGGGAACATTAAGTCTGGGTGGGGCCGACAGCCCCAGAGTATCCACTACCTTGGCCATTAGTCGTTGCAAGGAAACCTCTGGCAACATATCCAACTCTGATGAAGTGTCCAGCCCACTGGCTGACTCCTAGGTAGTGGCAAGGTCCAACAGCTCCTAACCTCCCTCATAGAACAACTCAATGAAATCCCTCAGTTCTTTAGGGCAAGGAGGCCCTAACCCAAAAGGGACAGGAACCCCTAGTGGCCAAAGATGTCACCCATCTTTGTAATGAATTCCCCATAGGGAGCAGGTTCAATGCAAGCAACCAAGTGCTACATTGGACCCGGCCAAACTATACAAAAACATTTAATCACAAACCAAAGTGCATGAACAATGCCACATTTTAAAATCATCTCAAATAACCTGTTGTTTGCAACAGTTCACCAAATAACCTAAAGTGCATAAAGAGGTCTGAACAGTTCTACCGTATAAAAACATCAACAGTTGGCCAAATGACCAACAGCTCATAAACCGCATAGGGTTGAAGCTCGAGGCCTTTGCAGGAATCGGCATGGAGCGAGCAGAGTGTGCTGAAAGGAAAATTACTTACTTTAATGTTTTATCTATGGATTCTTCTCCCGCAGATTCCTCATCCGATAGATATTCCATTCAGATTCGCTATTGCAGAATCAGTTTTGACACGGGCTGTAGAGGACCTCGACTCGGCTGTCAATTTGTCTTGCTTGGTGCTTGATCGTCGGCTCTGGACGCAACATCAGGAGTCGTATATACACTCTGACACTACACTCCACAACTGAGTATCCCTCCCCCCCCCCCCCCCGAGCTTGCCACGCAGCATAGGAAAACAGAGATAATAACAGACTAATAAGCCCATAAGAAGTTAAATAATAAGCTTCCAACGGAAGGAAAAACCTTGTGAAGACAGCAGAATAGGTAGCATCAGAAACAATTCTTTTCTTTTTTTTTAGCAAACATATGGCATGAAAGACATAGAATGGTCATCCAAGGACCATCATAAAGTCTCCACCCAAGAGAAGATGCGCAACAATCGTCAACTTTCTGAGCCAGGACGGACTGGAGGCGAGATGAGAAATCTGCAGGAGAAGAATCCATAGAAAGAACATTACGATAAGTAATTTCTCCTTCAATGGATTTCTCCCACAGATTCCTGATCTGATAGAGTTCCAAAGCAGTAGGGTAAAGGAGCTGGCAGAAAGTTATACCAACAGATTTTGCAGCACTGCCCTGCCAAAGCGTGCATCAGCTAAGCAGGCAACATCTAAACTATAGTGTTCAGTAAAGATATGAAGTGAACACCATGTTTCTGCATAACAAATATCCCTAAAAGGGATCCCCTTTTAAGGGCAGCTGATGCAGCAACCCCTCTAGTTTAGTGCGCGTTGATGCCTGATGGCAGCTCCCTGCCTGCGGATTGGTAGCACTGCTATGCAGAATAAGATCCAACGGGACAATGTTTGTTTCGTTATTGCCAAAATTTAACGAGCTAAAGACAAGGCTACGAAGAGTTGGTCAGGTTTTTAGGGTCCTCTTGGGATATAGCAGATGGAAACGCTCCTCTTCCTTAGAAGGGTGCGGTGGCGGATAGAAGACTGTGGTCTATGGACTGCGACAGATGAAATTTGGACACTACCTTTTGGAGAAATCTAGGTCTTACTCTAAGAGACATTCTCCCAAAAAAAAAAAAAACACAAGAAAGGCGTTTGCAACCTAAGGCTTGCAATTCACTAACCTGCATAGCGGATGTTATTGTGACTATGAAAGCTATAAGAAAGGAGCCGCCATAAAAAATGTCAAAACCAGATTAACCCAATCTGGGATAACTAAGGTAGTTGGTAGAAATTTATTTACAAGGCCCTTCAGGAATCCATTACCGGGATCGTAAAATTGGAACCTTGATCCAGTGATCTCCTGAACAAAGACAAGGCCACCAAATATCCTTTGACTGTGGTGACCTGAAGTCCTGCTGAGGCCAGTGACAGAAGGAACTCCATCACTGTAGTGGTGGGGCAAGAAAGGGTCAATCACGCACTACCTGCACCACCTCTCAAATCATCTCCACCTGCACATGTACAAAGATCTTGTAGATGGTCTGCGTGCAGCCAGCAACACCTCAAGCAACACCTCACAGAAGTCCCAGTCATCATATCTCATCCTCAATAGCCACGCATGTAGGTTGAGGGACTCTTGGCTCAGGTATAGCACCCGGCCTTCCAACTGGGTTAAGATATCCGGCCACCGAGGCATCCGAAGAGGTGGGCGGATGGTAAGATCCAGGAGATCTGAGTACCACGTCCTCGTCGGCCAGTCCGTGGCAATAAGGATCATGGCTGCTCGAAATCTCTTGAGCCTCCTGAGAACCCAAGCAACGACAGGAATCGGTGGGAAGGCGTAATGGAGAGGAAAGTTCCAATCCACAAGAAACTCGTGCCCTAGCACGCCCTTCGCTGGGAATTCCCTCAAGCAAAATTGTCAGCACTTCCTGTTGGACTCTGTGGCAAACAGGTCCACCATTGGGATACCCCAACGAGAGAAGAATTCATCTAGGACTTTCTCGCACACTTCCCATTCGTGTGAGACCACGCTCAGCCTTGCTCAGAGTATCCGCCAAAATGTTCTCTGTCCCAGCCAGATGAACTGCTAAGACTGAGATCCGGTTCTCCAATAACTAGAATAACAGCTGCATCGCCTCTCTGCAGAGGGGTGGGAGTGCACGCCACCGTGCTTGTTCAGGTACTGCATGGCCACCATGTTGTCCGCCAAAATCAGCTAATAACAACGAGAGACTAGCGGAGTAGTTTAAAGACGCCTGTTCCACACTCCTATTGAAGCCTTATGGACAATACCAGACAAAAAAGGAACCAACCGTCTATCTCCTCTTAAAGCTCAACCTATCGCCCGACTCCCGGTCAATGGACCAAATAAGGACCGAGTCTAAGGTTTTGAAAATAAAATAAATGTAACAAAATACAATTTTATTTAAACACAATATACAATTATCTTAAAATGAAATCAAACCATTATGAAAAAGTCTAAAACCTAGTGCACTTTTACTAAAACATCAAATACAAAACCACAATACATATTCTAAATCAGTTTAAATGAAATGTATAAAAAACTGAAAAAAAGCAACACCAACCTGTTTAAGTGTCACTTGTACACTCAAAAAAAGCTCCTGCCTATACAAATCTAAACAGAGCAACACAAAAATATATATCCCTGGTGTATAGTAACGTTTTGGTAGGTAGCACCTCCAAACAACCGCTAATCTTTGTTTGTAGGAGGTGTGATCACCTAACTATTGATGGTCTACCCTTTGAAAACTGCTACTAGGGGGACCATAGTAACTGAATTGGTCAATAAACCGCACCCTACAATTTCAGGTGCTTATATGCCTGACCGTTCACAATACATATGGAAACAAATTGTAAGAACTTCATCAGGGGATCCAAAACAACTCCCACTATACAAAGTATCTAAACATAATCAAAGACACGTAAAAACTGTCACAGGAGCTGCAGTTTATCTCGACATCCAGGTTGCTTCCAAGAAATGAAGACCTTTAATGTATGCAACCCGCTAAATCAGGGAGGGGAAGAGTGTACAGAGCCAGAGAAACAGAAAGGGAGATAAAAGAAAAAGAGATCTGGGTTAACAATGTACCTCAAATCTACTCACAAGGCTATAACTAACCAATGTGAGACTCACCAGTATCAGTTTTGCCACTGCAAATACTGCTCAATTACGGTGAACAGGGGAACATCTTCATTTTAGACGTTTAAACACATTCTGTGGACCAAGAGAAGAAAACAACAGGACTGGTGTGAGCACAACACTTCCATTCGCTGTTCATCTGACAAAACAAGGGGTTGTATTCTAGCTGCTCTTACCACATCCCCATAGTGTGGTGACTGAAAACCATGACAGCACCTGTTGAACCAACACCACGTGACTGCTCACTAACATATCGCCATTGACTACGGAAATAAGATGTTGACCATGCAATGTAAAAAACCGCATGTAACCATAGAAAGAATGTACTGTGATCATGTGCTCGTATTCACTACCACCAAGGTGTAGTATTACAGATTTGTCAAACAGCCACATCCGTGTAAATGAAAAAATGAGAATAGAGATGCAGCTAGTATAATCAAAGCCACCTACCCTGAGGGGAGGTAAGCATGCAGCCGAAAAAATTCACTAGACCGTTATGAATCTGGCCGTGCCTCTTGTTAGAAAATTGTTAGAAAATTGTCAAGCGCCTTGCTGCTATTCACGTGGGTCACAACTCTACAGCAGCAGAAAGGCAATTCAATCACCTGGTCTAAGCGCGGACTTCTGCTTCGAAAATTTTAAAAGTAGAAGAAGATAAGGACAAGTAATATCTTCAGCTTACCAAAACTCAGCTATTCGCAGGGAGGAGAAACTCCCGACCGCTTACACTCGTTCTCGCTGTCAGCTCTGTATTGTTTCAATGAAACGCCCGGAAGTGTAAATAGGGGCAGGGGGTGTGGTTGACTGATCACGTGATGAGTCAAGTGACATCTACTGTTTGTGTGTGACGAATAGAGCATGGGGATTCCGATCTAAACATTGGGCCAAGTAAACAAAAAGACGGAACTACGACCGCACCAACATTGAAGGTAAGGTTTAATCAATTGCGTGGATGCAGATCGTAGCGTTATGAGTTTAGAAAAGGAGGCAATGTAATGTGGCCAGGAAAGTAAGGACTAGAACAAATTCAGCTGATGTCTAACTCACTGACCCATATTCATGCATAAAAGGAAAGGCCATGATAGTAGTATGCTCTTACAGTGTCGTAAGACTTTAATTAATTAATAAAACGAAACAGACGATTTGCAATGTTAGTCGTATTGCTCATTAAGGCCGATTGTTGCTGACCTGGTGAGAAATATTAGCCATTTTTCTTTGAACAAAAGTTTGTCTGTTTTGTTATTGTTTGCTTTAGACCTCTCTAATTGCCACAAGACAGTCCATTGTATATTATCTGGGCTGTGTTCCATGATGATAAAATGATTCACTAATGGGGCTGCAACATTCTTCCTTTTAATGCAACTCCTGTGTTCGCTAATCCGACTCTTAACTTTCCTTTCTGTCATACCAACATAGAGCCTGTGACAAGGGCACCATACAGCATATACTACATCAGTGGAATTGCAATTAATGAATTGGTTTGGTGTCCATGGTCGTTTTAAACCTATGTCCTCTTCCTTTGTACGTTTGGTGTACTTGCAATTAACGCAATGGCCACAGGGAGAATGTCCCATCAGGGTGGGTGAACCCCAGGTGTCTGTAACACTCGTCACATGACCTTGTTTTGGCATGATGTCATTCCTTGTAAGCAATTCTTTCAAATTAGAAGTTCTTTTATGTGCAAACAAGGGGAGCTCTAACGGACTTTCTCCTCCAGAAAGAATGTTCCAGTTCTTACGTATTATTTTGGTAACCAGGTTGGATCTTGGGCAAAAAGTGCTGACAAAAACAATTGTATTTGTAATGGTAATGGTATTCTAAAAGGGCCTCCCTATTATTGTGTTTTGCTCTTTTGAAAGCTCTTGACTATTCTCGGGGGGTAACTCTTGGCCTCTAATTTCGATTTCAATTGTGCTGCTTTTCTTTAGGACGTGTGATTAAGGGTACTGTTCCTCTTGAGGCGTAGAAACTGCCCGAATGGTAAGTTTTCTCGCGTGTGCCTAGGGTGGCAACTATCGAATTTCAACAGAGCTTTACAGTCCGTAGGTTTATGAAATGGACTGACTTTTAGAGTGGTACTGATTTCATCCACTTCAATGGTGATATCCAGGAAGTCTATTTTCTTTCTACTGCAGGTTCAAGTAAACTTGAGGAACTGATTCCTCTGATTGATCCATTGGAAAAATTCTGCAAATGATTCTTCTGTGCCATCCCACACAATGAGAATGTCATCTATGAACCTCCTCCATAAGGCAATCTTGGTTAAAAAAAAAGGGTTGGAGAGAGGATAAATGTGTTCCAGCTCAAAATGTTCGACGCAAAGATTGGCTGCTGCTGGGGCCATAGGTGAGCCCATGGCCGTCCCATGGACTTGATGGTACAATTTACCATTAAAATAAAAATAACTTTCGTTAAGCGCCATCTCCGCACACCATAAGATAAAACTGTTTGGTGTCATGCCTGTCGTTCTTTTAGATAGAAGGACGTCCTCGAGGACTTCAAGGGTCTCTTTCTGTGGGATTCATGTGTACAAAGCTATAATATCAAGACTTGCTAATAGTTGAGTATTAGGGTCAAAGCTCATTCTCCACACAGTTCATAACTTCCGTATTGTCTATTGTCCTGCATATATGAGTACATGGTAAGGACAAACGGTTTGAGGTACTTATCGGCTAGTTTGGAAAGAGGTTCTAATACCGAACTGGTGCCTGACACAATCGGGCGACCAGGAGGGTTCGTCAACGATTTGTGTATTTTAGCTAAAGATTAAATTTTCGGGATGGATGGTTTGGATACACATAAGTAATCTTGTTCCTGCTTACAAATCCAGTCTCTCTCGAAAGCTTTGTCTACTTTGTTGCGTATCAAGGCTGACAATCTCGTGGTGGGGTCAGTTTCTAAAGGAGCATAAAAGTTAGTGTCTTCTAATTGCCTGTTGCATTCTGTGATGTATGCTGTCTAGTCTTGAATTACAACTGCTCCATCCTTGTCCGCTTTGCGTATCACTATGTTTTTATTATTAGCCAGACTTTTTACAGCCACCTTTTCAGCATTACTGAGATTTTGAAATGTGGGACCCGGAGGTGTACTTTCAAGGAGCTTCAAATCTTTCCATACTCTTTTCGTGAAGACTACGGCTTCGGGAGTCCGACTAGCTGTAGGAGGATCAAAAGAGGATTTATTGTGTAACCCACTCATTATTTTCTTTGTCATAGCGTTCATCAGCAAAGAATTGTTTCAAATGGATCTTACGCAGTAATTGTTCGATTTCCATTTGTGTCCGAAAACTGTCGAACTGTGTAGTGGGAACAAAACCCAAACCCTTATTCAAGACCAATTCTTCCGCAGGTTCAGGTTGATATGACAAGTTGACTAATAGGGATGATTGCTCCTCGTTCTCCTCTCGTCGAGGTCCCAATTGTCTCCTATTGTGCGCTCGTCCAAAAAAAGAGACCAAGGGTATGTTGCCCATGCATTGTTATTTTTGTGGCGGTGGTAGTTGTTGTCCTGAGGTAAACTGATTATTGGCTCCAACCCTTCTTTGGGATCTCCTATTACGATTGCTGCCTCGTTGTTGATGACCCAGATTTCTGTAAGGTCTTTGTCCATTACCTCTATTGAATCCTCCTCCATTTGAACTTCCAGAGCTGAAAGAAGTGTTTGCCCTTTATCTTTGTTGTCCTTGTTGAGACATATAGGGGGAAATATACCCCTCCTTGGTATATTGGAATGCATTTTCATGAGAAAATTTAGCCAGGTCCTTGCGCATCCTTGCAATGCGTTCTTGTGTGCAAAAACCTTTGAACTCGACCATTTCTCGCGTGATTTCGTCTAATCTTTTATAAGTTTCCAACAGGGCTAATTTTTTAATGGCGTCATCCATTGTTTCTAAGTCCCCTGTAAGCTTTATGGTCATGGTGCGTGCTGTATCAATTATCAGAATAACCCAATCACGCCGACATTTATTAGCTATGTAGCTCCATTGTAGTACGAAATGTTTGTCATCAAAAAATAAACAGGGTTCATTACGAACTACCAGTCCTTGTGGTAAGGTACCTGATCTCAAATATTGAATCATGATGGAACCGTGTAGTTCAGTTCTGATAAGTCTTTTTTTTAGTTGAAATAGCTCATCCCAATTACTCAAATTAGAAATCGGGGACCTTCTCCTTCCAAAAAAAGAGAGGCTTGGGCCAGTAGGTCTTCAACATATTTGTTGTCGTAGCTTTTGGTTCTGTCCGATGCCATTCTGAAAGGCTAAGCTCACTAACAAGTGAGAGTCTATCCCAAAAATAACCAGTACAATGGTGTCAGTCTGTGTGCTCAACTCAGTCCATAAATCAGGACATGCTTCCCCTCCAGAGACAGAGCAAATGCCCTGAGGGCTAACCCGATGGCTCGCAACTCCAGCCTGTTGATGTGCCATCTTGCTTCCGTTGCTGACCCAAGGCCGTTCACCTGCAAGTCCTTGCAGTGAGCTCCCCAACCCTTCAGAGACACATCCGGGATCACTCTGGTCTGAGGCCAAGGTGGCCAGAAGGGTTCCCCTGCCATGAGATTGCTGCGGTTTGCCCACCAGTCGAGGTAGTTCACAATTTAGCTGGACACCTTGAGGGGATCCCAAAGGGCCCGAGGTACTGTGACCATTGATCCCTTAGGAGCTAGGGATCTCATAGGCAGCCTGGCCTCTGGCACTAGAAAAATACATGAGGCCATGAGACCTAAGAAGCTGAGGAAGGAAGCTGCTGGTAATGTGGTGTGGTTCCAGAACAAGTTGACCATCTGTGCCAAGCTGTTAACTCTCTCCTCGGGAGGGAAGGCTTTCCCTACCCGGGTATCTAGGACTGTTCTGATGAACTGGAGCCTTTGGACTGGCGTCACATGGGACTTCAAGTTCAGGGAGAAGCCCAGCCTGTGCAGTAGTAGGCAGGTGTCCTCCAGATGAGACAAAACCTGTCCTGCCGACTTGCATCGGGTCAACCCGTAATCCAGGTATGGGAATACATAGACCCCAGATCTCCTGGGGTGAGCCGTGACTACCGCCATGAGCTTGGTGAAGACCATTGGAGTGGAGGTCAACCCAAAGAGAAGCATCTTGAACTGCTAGTGTTTGTCCCCTATGAGAAACCTCAGGATCTTGCTGTGCTTTCGATGAATCGGCACATGGAAATAAGCATCCTGCAGATCTATTGACACCAGCCAGTCCTGAAGTTCGAAGGTGTAGAGAATTTCTCTCAACGTCACCATCCTGAACCTGTCTTTCTTCAGGAACTTGTTCAAGGCCCTGAGGTCCAGAATGGGACGGATACCTCCTCCCTTCTTGGCACCAGGAAGTACCGGGAATACCAACCCGATTCTTTCTGCCTGGGTGGTACCTCTTTCACAGCACCCTTCACCAACAGGGCTCTCAGTTCTTCCTGGAGCTCCTGTCCTGGTTGGATTGGAGGAGATGGGGTCTGTCTGGTGTTTTTCTTAAGAAGGGCAGACAGTAAACCCACTGAAAGAGCTGTAGCGCCCAGGCATCAGAGGTGATCTCCTGCCACTGGGGCAAATGCTATGCCAACCGTCCACCAACCAGTACATTTTGGGAGGGGAAATCAAAGTGGCTTAGGAAGCTGTGTCGCCCCTGCTGCTGCATGTTGGCTCTAAGAAGCCCCCCTGCCCCTTACGGGGCACGTGAACTGCTTCTGCCCTTGCTTGGCCAGTTGCACTTTTCTGCCATAAGGTGCATATGGCCTGAGAAGCTGAAAGCAGGTTTGACCGGCTGCGCAGCCTAGCCTAATGATCTTGCAGCGACATTTGATTCCTTCAATTTCTCCATGGATTCATCGGCCATCTGGCTGAACAGGAAATCACCCTTGAAGGGCATGTCCAGTAACTTGTTTTGATCACAAGGCGAAAAGCCTGAAGACCTCAAATAGGCCAGCCTCCTCAGAGTTATAGCCGATGCCATTGAATGGCCCATGCAGTCTATCACATCCAGGCCCTTTCGTAGCGACAGCCTGGCCAGCATTTTCCCATCCTCCACCAGCTGTAAGAAGCCCTTGCGCATCTCCCCCTCAGTGATGTACTGCACAGCATTCTTCACCGCCATCCAGAGACCGAAGGAGTATTTGACAAAATCACCAGCCACATTTGTGGCCTTGAGAGCCATGCTGCTCGATATAAAAACCTTTTTGGCCATGGCATACATTTTCTTAGCTTCTCTGTCGGGTGGCAGATTCGAAGTGGAAGAAGCTAATCTGGATGAGACCAGCAGCTTGAATGACATGCCCTACCAGGGTAGGGGGAGAGGAGAGGAATGAAGGGGTCTCCTGTTGCCGGCCTATACTTCCCAATCATGGTGGAGCTGACTGGGGGAAATGGAGCAGGAATGCTGCCACTGAGGTCACAGGACTGGCAATTGACGGATTCAGAGGCATGCTGCCTTCGGTTACTGGATCATTAGCAAATATATCCGTCAGGCCATACCCTGGTATTGGCACTGCTGAAGATTGTCAACCCGAAGTGTCAATCACTCTTTCCACCAATGCCCTGATCCTGGCATGGTTATGTGCATAGGGCTGGCTTTGCTGGAACTCCAGGTCTGGTGAAGCATACAAACTGCTGGCCTCGTGAAGCCCCTGTGCTAGTTCCAGAAGTTGAGCCTGGTCAAAAATCAGAGCGTGAGAGGGTGAAAGATTTCTCAGCGATTTTCGGTGCAGAGAGCTTGTCCTTCGGAACCAATAGTGTGGCTGCCAACATCAACCGAGACAGCGACGTCGGAATGCTTGCACCTTGAAATGCACGGGAAAGACCCAAAATCGAGTCCCTCGACGACTCCTTAAGTGTTCAGCTCAAAGGATTTCCTAACGTCGATGTTATCAGCACTGGGTCTCTTGAGGAGTCGATCTTGGCTCGAGGCCTGCGGCTTGGAGTGTGTCACCCGCGCCTTCAGTGGCATGTTTCCTAAACATGTGTAGCATGGAGGTTTTTAAATCCTCCCACTGCAGTTGAGTGGTAGGCCCAGCTGACGTCTTACCTCCTTCCGTTGACGAATCAGAGTCCCGACGATGGCGATTCTTCCTGCGGGATGAGGAAGAGTGGCTCCTCGAATGGGACAGTTTCTTCTTTCGCTGATCTTCTTTTTCGGGTGAAACCCCCTCAGTCTCAGCCTGCGAGGACTGGACCGTAGATCGAGCCAGAGATTTAGAAGGCAGTCGGCCTAGACCGAGCTTTGAAGCAGGATCGCGCAAAGATTTCGGGTGCATTTTGGCACACAACGCACATCCCTCTGTGTCATGGCCCATGCCAAGGTACTAGAGGCATAACTGATGGAGGTCGGCAACTGACATTTTGGTGTGGCAGTCGGTACACCGACTGAATCCCAAAACCCGGGCGACGGACATCTTGTGTCAAGGAAAAAGATTTTCTGACGAAAACGTTGACTATAGAGTCGAAGACTCGACTGTGTTCCTAAAGTAGCGTGTCAAGCGTGCAGAAAAAGGTACCTGAAGTATGGGGTGTAGTGCCAGAGTATATATACACACAACGCCCGATGTCACATCCAGTGCCAATGGTCGAGCACCGAGCAAGACGGATTGACGGCCGATTCGAGGTCCACTACGCCCTGTCGAAAAATTTCTGAAGCAGCAAAGCTGGATGGGATATCGATCAGATGAGGAATCTACGGGAGAAAGGCAATCCATTGAAATAAGAACTAAGATCATGGGTCGCGCCGCCTGAATATATACTGATCATGACAACATGTCTGACGTACGGCCATCTACTGGAGCAGATGCATAACTGCACTACACCCTCTGGTGGCAGAATAGTTCCGGAAGACCAGATGCACTGGAGAAAGAGGAATTTGTGGGAGGAAGGAATCCATTAGAAGGGTAAAGGGCTCCTTCATGGAAGTTACTCATGTCACCTTACTCTATAGAATCTAGAGCAAAATGGACAGTATCCCCTCCCTCATTGAAGATATAACCACATTTAGTCAGGAAATACTATTACGGGGTAAGGGGCTCCTTTAGCCTCCACTGCAAATCGGGAGAAAGAATGGTGCAAACAGCACTGAAACACTTGGCACCAGGGTTGCCGGAAGGCCGTGGAGCACATTGCGGGACAGGCGGGGTCTTTATGTCAGAGGCTCACACCGAGTTTGTGGGCATGCGGTTGTGGGTGAAGTGGTGATTCTATCAGCCTGAGAAGGCGTAATGGACCCTTGCTCCACCCACAGAGCCTTGGCAAAGATGTATAACATCTTCAGCCTGAATTACTCCCACTGTCCCAGAGTACAGATGTTTGCGGGCGGTACAATAAGCAGGTGGTAATTCCATTTTGTCCAAGGCTGCCTTTCTGAAGGTGGAGTGGTTGGTGATGTCACTTTTGGAAGGAAGACTTATCACTGGAGAACTGGTACTCATGTGCCAATTCATTTCTTATCCTCTTTAAGGAGCAAAACTCTTCCAGCTCCTAAGCTTTTCGGGCACACACCCACTTTTCTTTCAGGACAAAAGGATCCATGGGAGCCAGAGAATTGGTTGTATTTTCCTGGTCATGTGGAGACCAGAGAAGATCTTAATGACACAACCTTAATGGTCTTTGGGTGCTTTTTCCGACAGGAGCCGCATATCTCAGTGTGATGGCATCGACCCAAGCGCCAATCCAGTGCTTGTTAGCATAGCACTTCAAAGTCGACAATGCCTTGGCGAGGACCTACCTGCAGTCCGCAGGCAACTCAGATCCTCCAAAATCTAGGGCTGTAGGGGCCAAGCCCTCAGGTTCAGCGATCCTGGGTCGTGGTGCAGGATTGCGCCTCCTGGTGAGAAGATCCAGAACCACTGGCAGCTTGATCGGAGGCGACGCTGACAGGCTGAGAAGATTCCAATACCAAATCTGACTTTGGATAGTTGATGGAGAATCCCAGATCCATCAGTAGCTGGATGGTCCCTGCCGTGTGTATGACGGCCAACTCCCACAAGTGGGCCTGGATGAGTCAGTCAAGGTATGCTTGAACTGGTAGTGCTGGCCCTGCACTATGAAATGCAGAAATCTTCGATGTTTCTTGTGAATGGGGAAGTGGAAATAGGCATCCTCCAGGTCCAGCGACGTCAAGAAGTCTCCTTCCTCCAGTTGGCTGAGCACGTGCTGCAACATGACCATCCTGAACATTTGGGACTTCAGGTATTTGTTGAGACGTCATAGGTCTAGGATGGGCCTCCAGCCTCCAGTCTTCTTTCTGACCAGAAAGTATCTGGAATAGACTTCAGAGCCCCAGAGCCATCAGGGAACTGGCTCCATCGCTCCTTCTTGCAGCATGGCTGTACCTCTTCTAAGAGCTGAGGGATGTGCTGCTCCTGACGGGTAACCGGAGGGATCCGCTGACACCTGTGTTGAAACTACAGGGTGTGTCCCTGAGCAAGTGCGTCCAACACCCATCTGTCGGTCATTATGATCTTCCACTCGCTGACGAATCTCGACAGCTGGCCGCCCACCAGGGAGCACGTGCGGGGTCCGACGTCCTGGCCGGTTCAGGCCTGTTTCGGAGAAGTCGTCCTGCTCTGCGAGCGACACTGTCCTCTGCTACATTAGGCCAGGAAACGGCCTCTGTAGGCTTCCTGGGTCGTGCATCTGGAAGGCTGACGGTACGAAGAGGAGAAACCTTTGGAAGACCTGCTCGACTTTCCCCTGGAGGAGCGGAAAGAAGAGCGCTGCTGCTGGAGAGTGCCCAAGTAAGGAGCAGTCTCCGTATCTGCCTTGATGGCCTGGAGGGATGTTGGTCTGCTGGGGGAGAAGGGGCCCAACACAGATGTGGAGGCTGAAATGGGGTGTCGGGTGACACTTCCTCTTCTTCGTTGGAGGTTGAATAGGGGCCAGAGGGACCAGTGGAACCGGGCCCGGCAGCATCCTCTTCTGAATCTCAGACACCAAGGTGTGAAGAGTCAACACAATGTCCAGAGACACATCCCTCGGTTGAGCTGGCCGAATCGGAAAACTAGACCCTGCGCCGTCATCTCCGTCGTCCTTTTCCACGTCCTTGTGGACCGTGTGCAAGGACTCCTGGTCCTCGTTGTCCGTGGACGAGACCTCCATGGCCTGGGAGGGATGTTTTGAGGTCTCCAGGACTCCCCCTTTTTCCCTTCCTGCGAGGCTTGAACCGGAGCCTGAGCCGGTTTCCCCACTTCTGGCGTGCCAGCAGACTTTTCCAAAGTCAATGCGGCGGTGTCATGCCTTGGGGGCATGGATACCTTTTGTGCTGCAGGGACTACCTTCACCGGGTCAGCTCCCTGAGCAGTCGTGAAAACAGCAGCTTCCACCAACTCTATCGTCAACGAAGTCTTAGCCCGTGCCGTTTGGGCCTGCTTGCGCAGTTCGGCCTTCTTCTTCTCCTCCGTCCGCAGCTTCTCGCCCTTCTCCACAGTTTAGCCAGGGTAGAGGTTTTCCTTTATGAGGAGGAGCTTGATTGAGGCAGAGGGTGATGTCGATTGCGCCCTATGCACCGGGGGACCCACTTCCGCGGCAAACCCGGTGGACTTGCGGTTCATGGACTTGTCTTGGGCCCCCAAGGACGAGGCATCCTCAAAGAACGCTCCTCGGACCAATCCGGTCCTGGGTGAGGCATGGGTCAGGCATGACCCTGTTTGGGGCAGAGGCCTTGGCGTTAAGCCACGCCGCCAGTCTACTGTGTGTGTCCCTCGTAGTCTTCATGGAGAACCCAAGGCATATCTTGCACTCCACCTCCTTATGGTCTGGGTGCATTGCAGGTGCTTGTATTCTACAAACACATTCTGTAGCCCGCACTTGGTGCAGGGCTTGAAGAGGGATCTTCCCCTCCTTCTCCTCCGTCATTATCGGATAAGCTTAAGGGGCGCTGAAATTCACAGACAACAGATCCCTGCTGTTGGCAGATGTAGACAAGAGCACACAGGCTCTTTTGGAACAAAAATAGAACCCTTTTCCGTCAAAAACACGAAATAACGCTTGAAGAGCAAACTCGAGGACTCCCAACACTGCAGCGTGCAGTACAAATCTGAACTGGGCTGCCAGAGGAGGGGCTTAGGGAGAGGACTGTCATTGGATGGGGACAGTATGACCCAGAGGAAAGTGATTGGTTTAAAGTAGAAATACAGTTTTTATGTGAAAGTGAAACTTTTTCTTTTACCAAGGATTCCAAGCCTGACGATGGGGAATATTCATGAGCATGTGAATCCATGCCAGACCCCATGCTGGAGAACACTTGCTTGTTCCAAAAGCGGCATTTGAAGTGTGAAAAAAAACGGAACTGAGGTAATGGGGTGCAGACTTCTCCAAATACGCCACCCTTGATAGTACATCTGGAGTCATGGGCTGATGACGTGGAGCTACAGTGCCCTCCCCTGATCACTGAAAACATTTCTTAAGTCAGACTAATCCATGGAGGACAATGTCTCAGAAGAGGAATCTGTGGGATGAAGAACATTACAGAAATAGTTTGCCTCATATTCGGTTTCAAGCAGTAAACAGCCTTTAGTCTAAAGACAGGGTTGCTTTAGTATTAATGTATTCACATTCTCCAGAATTACTTGTCAACTCTTCACTTTAGTAAAGGTATTTATGTTGCTGATATATATGCAATATGAAGCCAAAAGAAGGTCAACTAACCTGCATTGTGTTCGATAGCAGTCCGCAGTATTTTGTCACATGGTGTCATAACTCCTAGATCAATAACTCTAAGACGAGAAACCCAAAAGAAAAACATTTCATTACGTTGACAGACAGGACATGTGTTGACATACAGGACATGCATCTATTTCAAAATAGCCAGCTATAACAGAATATTTAAGTGGGTAATGTAGAGCCTCCATTAAGCAAACGTACAGAAAGTCAAAGAAATCAAAGCAATAAAAAGGGCCTTACTACCAGATTCTACATAACTGAGTTAAACACCTGCCACAAAGAACAGGGTGCTTTTACAGTCTGAAAATTGTGAATCTGGAAGCCCGAGTCAAAAAATGCTGCGTACAGAAACTTTGCATCAGGCTTCCGGGTTCAGGATTTTCATACATTGAAAGGAGGCAAACGGAGCCTGCATCAGGTAAGATGGGGCAGAGTGAGCCACACAGTGGAGCGGCTGGTGCCCCCCACCCCCAAAAGGGCCAGTAGAGGTCCATGAACAATAAACCACCCCCTGAGGGTGTGGCCTTGTTGAGCTAGAATCTGAAAAGTCGGTTTTTGGTTCACAGCCTTCAGACATAGATCAACAGGGTGTTATCTGCAGGTCATAGGTTCAAATCTAAGTAACATCAAATCAAGGTACAAATAATAAACAACACTGAAATGGGCAATCAAACAAGAGACAATTCAGTTTGTTGTATTATCTACAAATGGTACAAAGTATTAGTTTTATAATTATTACCAAGTGGTGACGTCTTCAATAACAAAAAGGAAGACATGTTTGGGAGTGTGATGAACCCAAGGGCGTCCTTGTCGTGACCTACAGAACGCGCCCCTTTTGGACTTCCTGGTCCTTGTCTCAACGGGGCTTGCACTCCCAACATGGCCGTCCAGCGTGAAACACCTTCCTCGCTCTACACGTTGGACGTAGCGTGTTCTATTAATAGACCAAGCCCCCTGCGGCTCCGTGCGTCTCAATGCTATTGCGAAGTAGCGACCAGACGTGTGCTCCGTAGCTCGCGGTATTACTTCCCTGATTCTGTCCCTATTAACTCCATTCCTAGTCCCTCTCTTTTCTTTCTTACTTCCTGGACTCGTGTGCTGAGTAGTGCACTTTCTTCATTTCCCGGATTCCTGGATCGTTGCATCCCGGAACTTTGAACGCACGCTGGAGTCGGAAGAGACTCGTGGGGCCTTATTCAAGACCCGATCCGTCTGCAAGAAGGCATTGACCAAGAAATCCAGCAAAGATCGGGCTCAGGTGAGAAGGGGGGAACTCCGTGACAGTCCTCACTTCTGTCCCCAATATATCCTCCCCACAGATGGTCAGGGAAAGGCTGTCGCTTTATGATCCGGACTCTGGGGGTGAATATGCAAGGGAGGATCACCTGAGTGGAGAATACTTGGGGAGTGGGGATGAGGCACCCTTGGGTAAGACATGGTACCCCACATTTCCTTTTTCCAATGAACCCAAAATTCCCCAGATCTTTGTAGGGTATTATCAATCCCTTCCCTATTTTCCTAGACAACCTACTCCTAACAAACACTACTTAAGTGCTGAGACGATAAATATTATTTCTATAGAAGAAATTGATGCTTTGAAAAAAAAATTATTTGTATATGCACTGCGCAGCAATAATCATTGTAATCCCAATAACGTGGTATCTATACGATTTGTATGTACGTATAAAGGAGTTTTTCTACTAATTAAATATATATTTCGCATTACAAGAAGGTCTAGTGCAATCCTATCCGTGGATGAGCGGAGGCATTTGAATTACATAACAAAATTTTAGCTCTGTTAATCCAGGATACGTTTCTTTGAAATCTCGATATTTAAATGCATACCTGAAAAACGACACAGGCCCAACCAAACATCTTTTGAGTATAAAAAGGCAATAAATAGGAGGGACTGTTCGGTGAGGTCCACAAAAATATCTTCCAGTCTCCAATTTAATCAATTTTCGAGACGAGGAGGCCACCATTGAAACAGAGGCAAAACTGGACGAAGAAACATGAACGGGTGTTGTTGGGCTCATTACCATGGAACCGGGACAGTTACAGGGCAGAAGCTGTGGCGGCGACCCCGATAGATTAATGGAGCACGATCCAGTGCAACAAGTGAGAGGGGTTTGTTAGCAGTCTGAGGCGGTGCAGGGAAAGCAGGCGGTACAGAGCAAAGGTACCAGGAGCGTTGGAGAGGTTCCCAAACGCTTGCCGGTGCAGGACTGCTGACTGCAGCTGACAGGAGCTTCGCAGTAAGCAGCTGGGAAGCGAGAAAGCCGTGGAGTATGCCGAACGCCAGAAGGAAGCAGCGCAAGTAGACTGTGAACGGAGACGAGTCTCCAGAAAGTCGCTGAAAGGGGAAATCCGACCGTAAGAAAGCCGGTGAGTCCACTTGAGTTAAAAGGGGGGCGCGGGGCATGGTGGATGGGCGGTTTTGAACCCACAGACAGTTGGTTTTGAACATCTGAAGTGAATAGAAGGAGAAAAAAGTGAATGGAAATCAGGAGACATTTGGCTTTGAATATCTGAATTGAATACAAGGAAAAAGTTAATGGAAAGCAAGCTTTGCCAAGAGGCAAATAAGCCAGCATTACTAAGAGTCAAGTAAGCTAACTTTTTTTTAAGAGTTCAATGATCGAGCATTGCCAAGAGCCAAGAATAATTAAGCATGGTAACTAAAATAGTAGCAAAGCTGGAATGCTAGAGAATATGTTTCCTAGCAGGAGTGTGTACTGGGAAGCTTATGATGGACTGTGAAACGAACTAGAACAGCAACCACGTTTCCTAGCAGGAGAGTATACTAGGAAGCCTATGTTGGTTTGTGTCATGACGTGGCTCCATCTGGAATTCCACAACCTGAACCGAACTGGAATACATCAGTTTTGCAAGCAAAAGCTACTGAAAGAGTGAATGTTAACAAAACCTGTGATAATAAAGCTTCAAAGACAATTGAAAGGACATTGAATCTAGCCTCACTTTGAAGCTGAAACAGTGGCAAGAAACCTATCAAACAGAACCAAGTAAGGTGTGTCGGTTGTGTGACCTGTAAAGGGTGGACCGTGTGGTGCGACAACTACACCTAGACCGAATACAGCCACCTAAGGAAAAAGCTCCACTGTGATTAAATAAAGAAACGCTATGTGAATTGAGGTTGATGAGCTAAACTTTATAAATTAGCAACAATAAACAAACTTGAAGGGGTGGGGAGTTATCCCTAGGAACTGTGTTATGTTGGAACCTGAAAAACCCCAAGGAATTGTGTTGTTTTGAAACAATGGAATACTTGAAAGCCAGGGGAAGGGAACCTCTTGGTTGTAAAGTGAACTATTTGAATCATGGGGAAGGGAAAACACGTTTCCACTTAGGAGCTGGAAGAAGCTCTGAACTATTATTTGGAACACTTTTTATTTGATACTGCCATCCCTATACATTGTATTCAGTTAGATATGATGGCAAGTATAAGGTTTGGACGCAGACAGACATTGGCTTTGGACTTACTGACACAGATTATCAATATTTTCATTTAGGTAGGTAAATCCCACTTTATTTTGCCAACCCTCCTTTTTAGTTCATAAACGTTTATACATTCAAATTCTATCTCATTGTCTGTCTCATATGCATGATGCCTACACAGGAGGCTCTTCATGTCCTTTTTTATGACAGGTCTGTCATTGGATTAAGACAAGGGAGATTTTTTTTTCTATAAGAACACGCCAAACACATGCAAGGGAATAAGAGTCAATCCATACAGTAGAGAGAGAAAGGCGATGAAGATAAAATAGAGTGGCGGCAGGTAAGAGAGAGACTCGCACCTGTCGGCAATAAAATAAGAGCATTTGTCCATACTCTAAATAGTGAAATGATTCAGAAGTTGAGTTGGGTTCTAACAAAAACGTGCAAAGAATCACTTGCCCTACAAATGTTTCTTTGTCCTGCTGATTCAGAAACCTAATATTTAAAATAGAGCATCATTTATTGAAGTAAATTCACTTGAGCTTCTCAATCTGAATACAAGGACAGTGCTCTAATCCATGCTACCCTACGCCAATATGATAGGCAAGCCTTGGCAAATTATTTCATCTACCCGTGCCTCAGCTTACTGCCAGAATTGGAACGCTTTAAATGACAATGACCAGAGCTTTAGATTGTGACAAATCGAGGGAACTCGTCCAATATTACCCAGAGGGAGCAACCCTGTTGAGGTTAGGGAGGTGAGCCCGCCAACTAAGACCAACGATTGGGGTTTGGAAAAGCAGAACCTCACTGGAAGGGACTCCCCTCAAGGAACAAAGACTCCCATTCCAATGCTGTGTCTGCCTATACAGGAGTAGAAGAGTCTGACGTTATATCCGTCGGTGAAACTAAAAAATTATAAATTACTCACCATAGTGACCGATTTATTCCTAGTCCATAGCACCCTTTTCATCCATACTGTATGGGTGTCTCTCGTTAGGGACGAGAAACTGAACCTTTTTCACTAGAAAAAATAATTTTCCCCTTTACATTTAGATGCATGCGGGGCGCGGCATGCGCTCCCTGACTCCGCCCACCGGCGCCAATCCCCAGTCCCCTTTGATGCGTCGACAATATTAAGATTGCCCAATGGCAGGTTATATTAAGGGGGAGGAAGGTGGGACGTATCGAGAAAAGTGGACTATTGACTAAGATCACGTTAGTCACAACCGTGAGTAACTTATAATTACTCCTACGACTCGTCCCCTTTCCTCCATGCTTTATGGGCAATTACAACTGAATGCAGATCTGGGGAGGAGAGTTGCCCCTCTTAAGAAAAAGTTCTTCAAAACTGACTGGCAAAATGCTGCGTCCGACTTGGCGCTGGCATCCAAGCAGTAGTGCTTGCAAAAGGCAGAGGGGGTAGCCCACGTAGCCACCTTGCTGTTAGTCTACCATGGTACAAGTCTTTGGAAATCTACCACCGTGGCTTTGGCTCTGATGGCTGGACGTGCATGTTTGCCGGCAAAGGTTTCTTCTGCCCCTCGTACACTTCCTTGCTGGCCATAACCATCCACCTTGCTGTAGAAGCCTTGGATGCTTGACCACCTGGCTTTGATCCCACGGAAGTGATGAATA